>NW_024066986.1:0-600000 GCF_015039405.1 Cantharellus anzutake | reverse complement strand
ATCATACGCATTGCAGGTTGTTGGAAATGCGAGTCACCGGAGATATCCGGGGGCATGTGGAGGATAATGTGGAGGATTTTACTAAGCGCGCAGCCTGCACAGGAGTTGCCTTACGTAGATTTTCCTCTTTATTCATTCCTTTGTATATATATACGCACGGACATCATCCCCAAATCACTAGTTATATTCCCGCTTCTATCTTACATCTGTGCTACGAGTGAGCCGCTGGAAACCGGGTTGCCTTATCCGGAACACCGTTTACAACACAGGTCCATACGGACCGTGTCCACTAACTCATGGACCGCTCACGGAACCGAACTGATTAGTCTCAGTTTAATCCCATTTCACGTGACTAATCAGGTGGATCCGCGCGCACCTCAGAGGAGGCCGTCTTGTTCTGCACTGTCGCAGTGCGGATGGAACAAGACGGACGAAACCCTCCTCCGGGCCCAAACTTGGTCTCAGACCAGCTGCGGGAAGAGACAAGTTGCATCCGGGAGCGAGATAAATAGCGCACCTTATCCACTCCCCACCTGCCTGCGCAATCGTACTACAACGTCTAACTGGTAAGTTAACAGTAGTGCGATGAGGCTTCTAACCGTGTGTGCTGGCCCCGCTCCTCAGGCCTGCACACGGTTATCCCTGCTCTCGCTATCCACTAAACGCGCGCTTACTCTTACTTTCATAGTTCTTAACTGAATCTCCGCGCTTCCCACCTCCTTCCCCATCGCCTCCGTTGCGTTACATCATTTTTTCACTTGCTACCCTCTCCTGCATTTACTATTAATGTATTTAATTGACGTACGGCTCACATCGCTGGCGCACAATCATACGCATTGCAGGTCCATACGGACCGTGTCCACTAACTCATGGACCGCTCACGGAACCGAACTGATTAGAGATGGTAAAATACCTTCACTTTTACGATGATTCAAATAGTACTTTACCATTAGGACTATGGTCCTTTACCGAGTCCCCATTACCATACTAACGAGGGTAAAAGACCTACTTTTTCACTGTTTTCTACCATCTCAATGATGGTGAACGGTCACTTTACAATGGTCGTATTTGGTATTTTACCTCACCGGTCTTGTAATTTACGATGATTGTCAATGATACAATCCATGGTTATTTATGGCCATTAGTATGGTAATATACAGTAAAAAGACATTGCTTCTACCAGGTTACATTACGAGAAACAGCAGTGATCGTGAATGAGAAATCGAGCTTGATTTGAGCAGTAAGCAAGAGGCGAGTGGGGGTTGAATATGAGCGTCAATTTGATATGGTTCAATCCTGATGAAGAAAGACAGCACGGACCGCGTATCCTGGTAAGAATGCAGAAGAAATTGAGAGTAAAACGACAGAGACGCAAACCTACGAGCGGCAGAGTATTCCAACTCCCACATGTCTTCCGAGATGGTCCGAGCACATCAGCAGGTTGGACTCGCGCGTTCAGCTCTCAAATTCTGGCTGCTTTTGTGCATTTCGATTGTTTCCTGGTATGAAAGGGAGTCAGGAAGGCGATGGAGGCAAGGAAATGGGAACCTGGTGGGATCTTGGCCAGATACTTGGTGTGGGGGAAGGCTCTTGACCCAGTGTTCAGGATAATTCTCGCCAGGCCCATCTTCGGTAAGAGCACCCGGCGGATCTGTAGTGTCCTCAATGTCGCCTGACTCTGGTGACAAATTTTTCTTCTCTGTGATTAATGGTGAGTGCAGCCCAGATCAGATGCTTTCGAGAAGGAATAAGCAGTTCCATGTGAGAACCCCAACCTTTGCGGGTAACTATGCATGGGCCCTGGTCAGGGCCGAGTCCAGAGGGGGGCCGAACAACACCCTGCTGAGCAGATGCTTGAGCTCTCGATTCTCTTCATGGATGTGAGGTTGAGGCGGCACAGTGGCTGGAGAGCATAAGAGACAAAACGCGCATGAAGACGGGCACACAGGAAGAGGAGGGAACAGTTGAAGTCCATCACAAATAATCGTGAAGTCGACTTCTTTATCAAGTAGACAAGGGGGTGATCAAGAAGCCCCAAAATAGTGCATGCATTGGTAGCGCTGGACTCAGAACAAAGAGATCGGAGGTGCCGATCGCACAATCTTGCGCTTGCAATGCTCAACCTGGACAGGTGATGACAAGTGTTGAAGCGTGTAATAGACGCGAAAAACAGAACCACAGCAAAACGAGGCCTAATTAAACGTGTTGCAGCAGCCAGGCACGGATCCAACGCGTCTGGTGAGTGCACGGTGAGAGAGAGGAGGAAGTTCAGTGAGTCCGGGAATTTCCGATCAGTTCGACCTTTGGCTTGAGCGACAAGTAAAGATGGCGATGAGATATTGCCACATAAGATTGCATTCAATACTGGCTTGCCTTTGTGAGGTATTGTGAAAACGGCCTCCAAGGGCGGGATTGAGGCACGCACTGTCCATGGTAGCGAGGGCGACGTATTAGCGCCCCGCGCTCCGACTCCCCAGTCGTGCTTCCAGGTAATCTTACCTTCCTTGTGTGCCCTGATAAGTGCATGCCGATATAATGCATCTCGAGACTCAGTTTATTGTGACAAAGTGATGAAAATATGATGATCTTATGCACCCGCACAAATTACCATGGTACAGGTAGTAAAATACTTGCCGTGAAAAGTCGGTCCCTTGACTCGCAATTTTGATTTGGTAAAATACCAGACTTCAAAAACCATCGAAATGATGGTAAATGGTCAATTACAAGTGTAATTCTGGTCATTTACCGAGAAACATTTCCCACAGTGATCTGCTGACCGGATCAGACGGAAACGGCATCCTCCGGCAGTGATCCGCCTCTCGCTGGGTCGCGCAAATTGGAGTGCTGACACACCCTTCTCGCCGCTGACATCTCTGCAAAATACGAACTGAATCTGACCATCTACGGCTTTGATTCCCCCCCGTCGTTATGGGACTGCAATGCCCATCGATCAAGCTCCCAACGCTCGTTCGGTAGAAAGGCGGTAGCGCATTTTACATCCCACTGCTTAAGCACGTCCGCGTACAACTTGGCACGGTGTTTCATCTCACCAGGCTCTGCATGCCAATCTCCACTTGCTTGGCTGGCAGTTGGCTCGGTTCCAAGACCCTTGGCCTGCCGCGCCGGATGAACGTTGCTGTGCAGTACTCCTTGAAGCGCACGTCTGAACACTGCTACCAGGACATCGTCCATGGAGCCAGATTGATGGTTGCCACTCGAATTAATACTACATGATGCGCGCGCACAATAGAGCACGTATACTGACATCCACTCTGCGCCACTGTTACGATCCAAATTAGATTTCGAGATGTTGGTGCCTTCAAGCGCCCTACACCTCGTTACTTCTTTCAACGCGCTCTTGAGTTTTCACCCTAGAAACTCGCTGATCTATAGCGCGCATTTCTGTGACCTGCTACCTCTTCCGCTGACTGTGGGACACCGCTGCCCTCTTGAAATCAGCCTGTCTGATTGTGCTGGAGCTTTTGTGAGAATCGCGCTCAGCTGGTGTCACGTACTCATGCTGTGTGTTCTGCTGTCCTTACCTGGTGAATAGCAGATAGCGCCCCTGGCATTTCGGCATAATGAAAATGATTGGATGTGTGTGATTTCTATCGGGTGCAGTTTCTGTGCCGACGTACGCACAACTCTACTGAGCACCGTAGTCATTCTGGTATGTAAACCCTTCAAAGAAATGAATTGGTGGGAATCTACATAGCCAGTATTAGAAGCTGAGATTCACCACACTCAGTCTCCTGTGTGTTGTCCCCACTCGATTCCACCGGAAGCGCGCACTCACCAATTGGCGCCCATCTACACGTGTCCTACATCCGGGCATGCGGGTGCGATCCGGAAGCTGGAAATCTGCCCTGTACGTCAGTTTAAATGGCCCGGGCTCTGCTGTTTTAAGCGCTCGAAGCCCCCTTCCCCCTTGTTGCTGGCACATACAACCATGGGTAGCATTTTCAGCAAAAAGGCAGGTAGTGCCTCTCACGTCACCCAACATAGAGATGTCCGCTAACGATTGGAGTAGACTGCGGATCAACCTGGATATGAGATGACGGATATTGATGTATGCTGTCTCTCCCCGATATTCGTGCTTTTATCCTCATTCCTTTGGCCTTCTGTAATTTGGACTTCGAAGCTTTATGTTCCAGGTGGCGGTGGTGGTGGTGGTGGGGCCTGGGGCAGGGACCGTCGCGACCGCCGACAAGGGGATCTACGCCAAGGACAACGGTTACACACTATGTCGCGGCCATATTACGTAGCCGGGGCGGAGGTGCAGATATAGTGCATACATATGGTCTGGACTCCGGATCCTTGTTCATTTACTTTGTAAGTCCTTCACGAAACAAACTTGGATGTTATTTACCAATCGACAGAGTGACATCATCTAATCACTCGCGCCCTCTATTTTCTGGCAGGCCAAGATGTCAATTGCACAGTAGTGATGCAGTCTTTGCATATTTATCAAGTTATCTGAACCATTTTGGCCTATCCTGATAGTTGCCTGTTGTAGTATGCGGTAGGGTTTGCATCCTAATGGAAGCCGATCTAAAATTTAATGTATTTTGTGGAGCATGCTTCTACGTGCATTTCTAATCAGATTCACCAAAGTGACGTACATATGGCTGTGAGCAGCCGGAGATACATACAGAATTGGTATTGACGAGGAAGTGCGGGACTCCGAAACCTAGTCAGCACATTAGTAGTACAAGAGCAAAAAAAAGTATTTATACCATCCTACCATGCAGTACAAGCGGGGAATTTGTGACGTCAAAACCCGAGTTGTAAAATGCCGAGAGTTTTCACCACCAATGATCACGAGGCTTTCGACTGGATCCCTCCACTCCACCTTGAAAACCATAACAAGGTCCGACGTGATGGAGTGGCGCTCATCCCAACAGATTCTCTCTTTCTTCCATTCTTGGGTTCTTTTTTCATCGCTTAAAACCAATTATCCCTCAATTCACGTACTAAGCAGAGTGGCGAAGTCATAGAGGCTGGAGTCCTGCCTAGCAGAGTGAGGGTCCTTGAGTATTGTATTGTTGATGTCGAAGAAGAGACCGAGGACAGGAATTATGTAAGCGTCTCCATTCCTAGCACGCGGGAACCGAAACCTGATCCCTGCGACATGCCAGAGCCCGCAATGACTCAGGGGGCCATTCCTGCTGATAAACCTTAGCGTTGTTGGCCATAATTACCACACGTTTGAGGCGTCTCCTCTTTGTTAAGTACGCTTCTTTTCGCCATCGACAGTTCCCTCCGAGTCTCCACTGCATTGAAAGGACAACACTCATTCAGGGGAAATCGGACAAGCAGACCCCACGTATGTCCTCTGTTGTTCTGGCCATTTTGTGTATCTCAACTACTGCATCACGTCCTACACAGCCAAATGAACGGCGTGACGCTTCCCTGGGAGGGGTACAGAATGATGTGCGTCCATGATACCGTGGATTTGGTAGGGATATTCCCAAATCCCTATGAGGGTACCGAGAGAGGGCACCACTGGTGAGCCAGTGCTTTGGTATTGTCCCCAATCCGACTATAATGACGTCGGTGCGTCATTAAGTAGTATTCCCGACGGCTCACGTTTATCCTCCAATGCCACGACTCCCGGGCCAGCCTCCGAATAGACGTCCTTCTCCATCCATCTGGTAGGTCGCTTTGCCGGGCACCACCGTAAATCCATTTTGTTGACATACCAAACCCCGGTCTTACAGCCCAGAGTCGAGGGTCCCCCGCGAGTTAAGAGGACGCTGGTTAGCTTTTTTGGACAAGCGCATTCACGGGTAGGGGTCCCGAAGTTCACGGTGAACCGGTTCGAACCGTGAACGGAACCAGGATGAACCAGAACCGCAGTTCGGTTCGGGTTTTCTATGATGTTGGAATTCTGTGAACCAGGTTCGAACCGAACCGTTTCGTAAATCAGGTGTTGACCTGACAAGATGCTCATAGCACCAATCTAGGGGCATAAGAGAGACTGTTTCGTTTCCCTGTCTTTCGATCGAAATGGCTGTCCACGAGGCGAACCTGTCGTTTGGCTCTTTTGGTCACGAAAAAAGACCTCGAGGCGAATCACATGTAAATTCGGACAATGTTCATCCAACTGTGATTGCCAACAGAAAAAGTCTTCCGGCCACCTATGGTGACATGGACGGTCCTAACCTCGGGGAATCCACCCTGGATGGCCTCGAAGATGACTCCCCATATCCGGAGGCGAGGTCAGCCGTCGCAAACACTGATGATCCAGACATGCCTGTCTCGACTATCCGGGCTTGGTTCCTCGGAATGCTGATGGCGATTGTCGTTCCAGGTGTTGACCAGCGAGAGCCACAGTTCTCGCCTCTGATTCGCCCTGTAGGGAGGTAGTGGATCAGCATTCCTCATTTCTCGCTACTGGATGCATTCCGAAAATCCCAAACCCCTAAGCGTTCAGCAATCGATGGGAGGATGCGCATGAATACTGTAACGAGTGGCGAAGTGTACTGTTACCAGAATTAGGTATAATGTCTCGCAGCCACAGGAATGGCTGTAGTTGACATATCAGTTAGCACGAACCGCTCATAGTGGGATGTGCTTGATTGATTGATGCGGGTTGAAATCCGAGTTCCCACGACCCCAAATGACTCGCTACGAATTTCCAGAACTGCACGAAGATGGCGCAAATGTTGGGGGGGGGGGGTCTCCGTGATCTCCGTGTCACTGGGCAGCCCAGAGCTAGGAAACAGGTGATACTGCAACAAATAATTAGGTAGTATCTTGGTGGAAGACGGACCTTCCAGGAGAGGCGAGAGAAAGATGCGCTAGCCATATTAGGAGTGAGTCTGGGAGCGCGTTGGGCCCATGTGGTCTAGATACGAATGAATGCAGGAAGCAAGGGTGCATTCGCTATTCCGAAAGGCAAGTGGCTGATGGGTTGGGAAGGCGATAGAGTCCCACTTCGGCTCCGATGTTCAAGAGTTTCTTCTTCCCGCGCCGTGAGTCCCTAGGACGAAGGAACCTAAATAAGGTTGATGTCTGTGATCATGCCCAAGACAAATATTGTTCCCGCTCCAGCTGGCGCGAGCGAAACACAGAGTGATGAAGAAGTGAAAAGACGCCAGAGGTAGATCAAAGTGTCATAATAGATCCCACAAACACCTAATCCCTGAGGACTTAGCCACCCATTCCTTGGCATGCATGCGGTGACGTGAAAACAGTGCTATCGTAGGTAAAAATTATGCCACAAAATGCATCGGACCCGGGGCCCCAGGGGTCGGCAAGAATCGGCTGAGAAACAGTAGTGCAGCAAAGAAACGAGGGAGAGGCGCGCTCAATCATGACACAACTCACTCCCAACAAGGACCAGATGTTGAATGCTACACGTAGCAGTGGAATCATGACAGAAATTCCTATCCATCCTGCACGCCAAGCACGTCCAAAAGTCTTATAACGTAGTTCCACTCAACAAGCCCAAAAATGGAAAGCAATCCTTTTGTCACGGTGCCAGCTATGGGGCGTACAAAGCTGGTGCAGAAGCAAGATGCATGATGGTGTCCCTGCCACAGTGATGCCGGTAATTTAAATCAGTATTCAAAACCAGCCCACACAGAGCTTAGTCTGCAAGTTGGGAACAAGGTCGATTTCAACAGCACAACGAATTGGATGACAGCAGTGGCACCAGTCTTGGGATAAGGGGAAATGAAAGTACACCATGCCGACTAGAAGCCATGTAACTGATGTGACAATATGAATCGAATTCCGCCACTGATGTGCGAATCAATTGCAAGCGACTGCACATGACATCTACGCCGTCGCCCAAAGGGTTTAGCGCATGCTAGAGTCCCTCTTCGCGAACAGGGACACGCGGCTCGAGTAGAAATTACGTGGGAGCGGTGGATTATGTAAGCAACGCCCCCGGGCAGACGCTCGTGCGAAAACCAAGAGCAGCCTTCGTTTGTGGTAACTTACTTAGAGTAACAAATTGTACCCGCGTTCAATGCGCGCTGAATTGAGAAACCGATCTCTTCCATGTTGCCGACGGGTTGCGGAGCTGGTTTAGAGCAAGATCGGAATCCACGCTCTGCGGCCGACCGAACACAGTACTTGTTGCCAACCGCGTGCTCGCTTTACATGAGGCTACCACTCCCCATTGAACGCGAGTTCTTTGCACTACCGTCAGTTCCTCCAAGCCTTCACTGGATTGATAGGCCAACATTTATTGATGGGTATTCGGGCTTTTTTCAGACGCATTTGGCCAGGCAACCACCACGTATGTCATTCCGACCGTTTCGTATGGCCAGCCGCCTCTCATATCCAATGTAGCCAATTCAACAAGAATGGGAGAAGATTGATGTACGTCCATGAGTGTGAATCAATGTGAACAAACCCCGAGACTCTGATACGCCCTAAGCCCTTTGAACCAGGTGGAGGGCGCCACGAAAACATACCGATGGTGAGTGCTCGGCATCGTCTACTCCCTCTTTCGGTTTCGCTGACATCGGACATCTTCAGACGGTATTCCCAACGTCGAGACGTAGGTTTTGGAGTGCGCCCGCGCCCGCTTCCCATCCTATCCTGTGCGTCGCTTAGTCACCTATCTTCAGTGCCTTCACTCAGAAACCTAATCTCACAGTCCAGACCGGCAGACCTCTGGGGCGCGAGTACGCCATCAAACCTCTGCATAAATTCTGTAACACATCTGCTTCTCACCCCAAACATACTCTTCCTCTTCCTATATCGATCTTCTATACCACTACCTTTTAATACTTGCATCGACTCTTCGACAGCTGCTCATCGTAGCCCCACATCGCGGGCGCTGTGTACTGTACTCTTTTCCCTTGCATCCGCGTCTTTGACTCCCCAACTCTTCGGGAACCTGACACCCTATCCACACTTGACTTTCTGTATCCATATCTCATCCTCCTTCTGATTCAACCTATCCATCTCTTTCTTCATTCGGCAGATTAGTCCGCAAGCATTCTTCTGTCTTTCTACAATATTCATTTCAAACATCCGTTTGTGATCGTGTTGACTCTAAGCTGAATGTACATGTCGAGGGGACTGCAACAAGAGCGGAATAAAGTAATATTGGCCAAGTCTTTGCCGTAAGGCAGGTACTTTGATGTGCCAAGGGTGGGAGCGGCATCCTCCGACAGCACCCTCACGCTTTTCCGCTTTTCACTTGGTCGCACGAATCGAAGTGTTGACACATTCACCTTACCACCCTCGCCGCTGACGTGTCTGCAAAAAAATCGAGCTGAATTGACGCTCTACGGCTTTAACCTCGGACTCGTTATCGTTATTATGGAATTGCGGTATCGGTCTAGCTCTTATATAACGCCCATTCGGCGGAAAGGATAGTAGCCGCCTTAGATACATCTTACATCCCACAAACTCGGTTTAAGCACTTCCGTGCAACTTGACACGGTTTTTCCACCGCACTAGGTTTTTCCCTGCCGATCTCCACCTGCTTGTTGGCAGTTGACTTGGTTTCATGACCTCGGTACCGGTACCGTCGTTCTACTTGGCCTCTCCAACTGCCGCGACAGATGAACGTTGCCGTGCCATGCTCCTTTGAAGTGCACGGTCCAAACACTGCTACCAGGAACATTGATGGTTGCCTGATACACGATGCACGCGCACAATAGAACACGTACATTGGCGCCCACTCTACGTACTCCGCTGCTACGATCAGGATTCTTGGCGGTTGGGTTTCCAAGATATGGGCACTTTCAAGCGCGCATACGGCATGCTATTTTCAACATGCTTTTGAGCCTTCTCCCTAGAAACTCACCAATCTATGGCGCGCATTTCTATATACCTCATCTCCCGACGTGGGAGACCACTATGCTCTTGATATCAATTGTGTTGGAGCTTCTTATGCGAATCGCACTCGTTTCTTCACATGTCTACTCATTCGCGAAGGTTGTGCGCGCGCAGATGATTCTGCAAGTTCAGGAACTGGTATCGCGTATTCATGCTGTGCATTGTGGCGTCCTCTCCTGATGAGCAGCAGGCAGCATATAGACCATCGTTTCGAGTGCACCGCATTTCTTCGTAGTATCATTTTACTATGCCTGATATTTTCGGCATAATGAACATGGTTAGTGCTGTGCAATTTCAACTGATTGCTGTTGATACACACAACTCTATTGAACAGTAGTCATTTTGGTAAATGAATGAACCGTTTGCTATGTTGGCGAGAATCTAAACGTATGATCGGTTGTTCGAAGCTGAGGTTGGTCGCACTCAGCTTCTTGCGTTTGAGGATCCCTACTCCTATCGAACGGAAGCGTCTCCGCGCAATTGAATCACTGACCAGTACGTACTGATCTACACGTGTTCCATGCGTGCCCCACACGCGGGCGCGGGCGCGGCCATAATTACGTTCTTGGCCTTAATTGTCTGATGGAGGCCACCATCAGGGCAGAGGTGGTGGCCATCGGGGTGGCTATGGGGGTCGGAGTCAGGGATCATCCGCCCGCCGCAAACAATAGAGGTCCCGCGCATAGTGCGCAGATACATTATACGAGGTGATGACTCAAATAAGGTATGCGGTTTATCATTGTGGCTTCAACACATTTATAGTGTGAGGATCGCTGATCGCTTCTTCCCTAGTACTGCTGTTTCGGTCAAGTCTCATACGACAAGATGGGGGTGCTGGACTCTCCCTGCTCATTCATTTACTTTGTAAGTACGTTTCTTCACGAAACTTGTTTTGTTTGTGTTCACCAATGGCTAGAAGGACCTACTCCAATGGCTCGTGTCTTTATTCCCTGGCAGGCCAAGACGCTGGACGGTAGTAAAGCAATCTTTGCATATACTAGTTACCTATAAAGTCATTAACGCTCCGACTTCGGACCCATTGTTACACTGTTGCAGCACTCAACCTGTTCACTCTGATTCGCCGAGAAGACACTGTAAAGGCACATCTTGCATTCCCCGAGACTTAGTTTAGTGCGTCCGCGCGTGCGATTGGGTACAGTCTCTTATACATAGGACAGCAGGGAGGCACCATCAGTTGTAGATTACTTTGCCTCGTCACTCCTTGACACAATTACATCCATCATTGCTCCTACTATGCAATAGTCACTATTCAATAGCAAATCATGGGCTATTCGGACAGGACTTTCGCAGGTTCCGAGAGATCAAGTACAGATTTTCTCCATTATCTTCGACACGCTCACTTCATCGAAGTTCACATAAGCCACTTCTCCGCCCTTCCCACCCACTGAAACTCTCCTTCCTGTCTGGATAACCTCTGAGATAGGCTCGAAATCATCCGGAAGCCAATACAGGTATGCTAATCCATCTTCCAATGGAGTGCATAAACAGTTTCGATCGAGCTTGATGGGTAAGGTTGGATCTGGTTGATATGCCACCGCGAAAGCTTCATCTGGGCGTGGCGTCGGGAGTTCCGACCATGTGCCGGCGCTCAGATCAATCGTAAAAGGTTCTTCAGCATCGTCTGAGACTTTCCATCCGCGCAGTCGAAGGACCAAACCGTCATTGGAGTAAGACACATGGTAGGGAGCCTGAAAACTCCACTGGGTGGATTGGGTATCCTTGGCGACTTTAGCCAAATCGACTCGTTGTATGCATTGTCCGGAATTGATGTCCCAAACTCGAATGGACAAATCCCTCGATGCCGAAACAAGTTTGACACCGTCAGGGGAGAAGCATGCGCACGTAACTGAATCAGAATGTCCGCGTAATAGAATGGGGGATGCGCTGAGATCGTTTGAGTCTGTTAACTGAATGATCGTGTCCTCGTTCACAGACACCCTGAAACGAGCATTCGATGCAATTCCACATGGAACGCCCTTGCTCTCTTGTTCTACGGTCGTTTCTGCATCCCAAATTAGGATCGAACGATCACGCGAACCCGAAGCCACCCTGGAGCTGTTCGGAGAAAACGCCACCGAGTACACTCTATCGGTATGACTAACAAGGGTACGAGCATGAGCCCACTCTGTCCCGTTAGCGTGCCAGAGGGAAATGGTCGAATCTGCCGAAGCGGACGCAATCCATTTGCCGTCCGCCGAACAGGATACGGAGTATACCGCGTCCGAGTGATTTTCAAGCACAAGTGGGCCGCGATCCTCCCCGAATATGTTCAAGATGCGTACCATGCCGTCTTTGCATGCCAGGACCACCCTTTTGTTGTCAGGATGGAAGACAAGACAAAACATTTGGTTGAACACATCTATCCGACCGACTTGTTGCCCAGATGCAGCGTCCCAGACTCGGACGGTCTCGTCATACGATGCAGATACCAAGCATGTTCCATCCAGTGAATACACCGCAGAACTCACAATGTTAGTGTGACCTTCGAGGGTGTGAATATTCGACCCTTCTGCGGCAGCCCAAATGCGAACGGTCGTGTCTCCTGATGCCGACGCGAGGCGAGTCCCGTATGGAGTGAATGCAATAGAGTTTACGCGTTTGGAATGACCGGAAAGGCGTTTGGGTTTCCCAGAACCATCGGCATTGCAAATATAGATCGCGCCATTCTCGCATGCACACCCAACTTGTGAACCATCGGGAGAAAAGGCGACATAAACGCAGTCGGAGAGCAAGTCCACCTTCGAGACTTTGGTTCCAGTGTTCGCATTCCACACCCAGATGCATTTGCCTCTGAAAGCCGATGCCACGTAGGTACCATCCGATGAGTAGGCCAAGGAACAAACTGGGTATGGATGACCTTGAAGTTTTAGAGGTACACGGCTCCACGATTCCTGGGTATTCCCAAGCGCTGTGATCACAACAGCGTTGTACAAGGAAGTAGAAGGAAATGATGAAGAGTTTAGATCGGTGGATGGTGGGGTGGAAAAGACGAGGAATGGGCATTGGACAAGCGCCTGTTTCGAATGGAGAACGAAGCGGTACATCTTGAGAACATGCAACCGAAGGCCTCCGAATTCGTCATGCCCTCGCTGTGTGACACGCTCATTGTAAGCAGTCAATAACAAGGGAGAAAGTGGCACGTACCATCCATTGCTCCAGCTGGTGCAGACCGCGGCATGCAGCGTCAATTTCGTCCATGACCCCCATTGCTACGATCCAGTACAAAAGCCATTGGTATACGACTTGTTCAAGCGCCCCGGCTACTCCTGGATCTGCAAGACCGACTCGACAAACAAGTGAGATCCAGCTCTTACAAGCGAACGTCGCTTTCGGTGGTATTGCGCTGTCGAACCGTGACTAAAAGTCCGGGACGTCTTTCTTCAGGCGGTGCCAGTGTTTCCCAAAAAGTTCTAGGAGAGATTTGCAATGCGAAAGGTGCTGGAGAGTCCAGAGAGCCAGATCCAGGTCAGTTGAGCTTGAAGATGTGCGTCCCTTCCACTGTAGTTTAAGCGGAGTGGCGCTCGTATCCCCCTCCACGTGCACGGCTTCTTTCTCAAACTAGTCCGACTGTTAGAGGCGACACCACAATCTCGCTATTCGATACCCACCGCCCCCGAAAAAAGATTTGAAACCTCTGCGTCTAGTTTGTCCATTTGGTTTTGATCCAGAATACATTCAGATACCCAGGCGTCGCCACCCACAGAGGACACCCATGAATTCAACCTATCGGCGAGATCCCTATGTTCCCCATTCAGAGTTTGCATTGGTAGCTGAGTGAAATAGTGACCTTGGGAAACCACTTCGGAATCCCCTCGCTCCAGGAATGTTACTTAGTCTATGAAGATGCTCGTAAAGAACCATCTTGGATTCAGATAGTAGTCGTATCAGGGATGATTGGCGTCCGAATCGTAGCCTTGCTTCATCGAGGCCGGAACAAAGGAGGAGTTTCTAAAATCGCAGCATGAGACAGAGAGAAGGTTAGAACGAGGTATCCGAACGTCTTGGTCCTTCACAATCTGCGCCAGTTGGGAAATGGCCTCGATGAGGAGTTTATCGTGTGTCATGGCAGCCATGAATACCACCTCCGTCACTAGGGTTGGCACCAGTGTAGGAAGAACTTTATAAACTCTCTCTTTTATTGCCCTGCGGCGGCCATCAGCCAACGAAGGGTTGTTTAGTTGTCCTTCTTCACTAAAATGGCCACCCAGAAATCCGACAGAAATTTCTTGAATAATCGACACAAAGAACCAACAGTTCTTCCTTGAGAGTGCGTATACTATGGATTCCTCGCGAATAACGTCGAGAGCCCTCACAAGGCGTTTGAGGGGGATGGGCAAGCAAAATTCGACGACAGCCTCTCTCTGGACTTCCTTGCCGAGTAGATGATGAAGAGCCATAGTTATCTTTACCTTGTGGACGAGACAACAGACTGTCAATCCAAGATCCAACTCCAATTCCTAGTTGTATAAAACTTACTAGATCGTTTGTTCCCATGTAGAAGAAAGGCCATATCCTCAGACGTGGGTGACGGTCCAAGCGGATCCAGAACTTTATGTCCAACTTCATGACTTCAAGTAATAGGAAACGGTGTGCGACTCGTCCTCTCGTCCCATATCGAAGCAGGCGGGTGACGGTCGCCGTTTCAGCCTCCTCGCTGTGGTGTGTCTCCGTGCAAAAGATGCCGAGGGTATATTCCGTATCTCCTCTGTGAGGGATATTTTTTATGATGTCTTCAGTCGGACGTCGCACAGAGGGCGGGCTGGAGTGATCGTTCTGGTCGTCCGAACTCAAGAGACTGTCTGCAAACGATGGTACTCGTTTAAGAGGATGATCCTGTGCATACACGTTCACCCGTTCTCAATGCAAAGGCAATATCTCTGGAAACCAAATCATCTTACCGTGGAATAGGCGGGCATTTGAGATTGTGAGTGACAAAGAGATCTGGGCTGACTCGTCCCGGAAGCGCTGCTCATATTCTGAGGGGTTGATAAGGAAATAGTCTTTGCGGTGGACATCGAAATTCTACCTTACCTCGATCTCAGGCACATCAATAGGAAATTTGGATGCCAGGGATTCGGGCGGTGATATGCTTTCCGACTCACTATCGGGATCCTGGACAGAAAGTGGATCGTGGGAAGCAATTATCTGATAAATTCTTCGACGAGCATCAGCTCCAAGATCAAGCCATCTTAAAGTTCCGGTAAGTTCGGCACTTTTATCGAGACCGGATAGGTGCTCAGTCACTACAGAAGCAAAAAAGTAACAGTTTTGCTGGTAACCGAGGTGATAAGACATGTGGTAGGGGGAGATGCATCATGAGCATACCGGCCACACTTGATAGAATTTCGATGACTCCCTAAGTGCCTCGAGGACATGGAACAAGTCTGTTAGCGAAGGTGGGACGCGAAAAATGATTCTAGTCTTCTCAACACTCTTCGTGCTCCCTAATAGAGTGTCCCTTTTCCCAGAAAGAGTCGCCTGGTCAGGATTGGGGTAAGTGGAAATCAAGGCAGTGATCAACAATGGCGCTCACCATATCGTTTGCCTCCGATTTACTAGAGATCAATTTGCTGAGAGTGCCTATTCGCGCTTTTCTCTCCAGACGCACCCAGAATTCTTCTCCGGTAGGTTTCGCCAGCCGCAAAAGTAGGAACTCGTGCTGAACACCATCCTCCTCTTTGTGGACAATCAATTCTTTGATGGGAGACGACTGGGCGTCGGGAGTAGCCTCGATGTAGGAACATATGTGTGCCAGTGGTGTTGATATTGTCTTGGAAGAGCGAGGGATTTTTGGCCAAAGGATCGAAGCGATGCTTGCGATCGAACGCTTCGACACAATAGATGTTCTGTCGGGGTCAATGCTCGCCATGGAAGACAAGATCGAGGGGTGCCTAACGGGTTTATTGCAAGAGACGAGAATGGGAAGGACACGTGGGATTGGGTCTGCAAGTAGACGCACGAGCTTTAGGTGCGATACCAATTAAGGGCGGGTTGATAATTTAGGCATGACCGTTTCTCTGCTTATCGAGAACATTCACTTTATGCGGTAAAGACGCTTAAGAACGATTGTGGCGAAGGCCCAGAAAAATCCGCATCTCCGAACTGGTGAATGGAACACGTTGCAGAGGCATATTTCTTTTGGCGGCCTTGCGCGCGCAACGGCAATAACGGACTCGAATATAAGTATGCGTCACGCAGCCCTATAATGCTCCACATGAAATCGTTCACAACGAAGCAATACAATAGATTCAAATTGGCTGAGTACCTCTGTGCACCAATAACTGGGAATTGCATCGCCATGCATGCTTGTCGATGTACATGAGAGGATTTAGCTCAGAGGTACATCACAGACCGCGATATGTAATGATACCAAATCGGGTATTTGCACGAATGTCCTGCTTCGTTGAGCTCACCGTCACTGGCATTGAACCGGAGAATAGGAGGATTTGGGAAAGACTCGGGAAAGAATGCAACATATATGCTTACGCCCCAGTTTTGGTAGCCCGTGACACGCTCCGGCAGCCGCCGGAGCGTGTTTTCACAGGCTTTGCGGGTGTCGAGTTGTCTTTGGGCGCCCAAGTCAATCCCCCGACCTTTTATCGACCTCAGTTGCTGAATCCTATGTGAGCATGAACTGAATAAAGCTTTAATTCCGGACCCGCTCGCATCGCTCAGCGAGTTCGCTTCTTATTCGTCGGGAAGACATTGGAAACATCACCGTACCATACCATCGCATCTCGCGACCTGCATGACTCGGTCTTTAGCATGTCTGCACGTGTAGCTGGGCACAGTCTATCATCGCACCAGGAGTAGCTTCTTGATGACCACCTTTGTTCCACAATCCGAGTTGGCCTCCTGTCTCCGCCGTTCAGTGGCAATTCTCTTAGTTATCTTTTTCCAGCAACGTCCTTCTACCTGGCTTCTCCAACTGCCGCGTACTTAGATCAACGTTTCCCTTTTAAAGTGTGCGTCCAAGCAACACTGCTGTCCATTCAGCCCAAATTGATAATGGATACGCGCGCAATAGAACATCTTCACTGGCACCCACTCCGCGCCGCTGTTCGAGTTTGGGATTCAAGCGCTCATGTGCTGTGCTGCCCCCACAACACTCACGAGTTTCGTCCTTAGAGGTCTCCATTTCAGTATCCAAGACATCTCCGTGGCAGATCCGCCCTGGTTCCGATCAACGTATATCAGTGCTCTGCTAATATCCGTCCGTTCAATTGTAGTAGTATTTTTGGGATTCTGTTCTCCACACATGTAGGCGCCACTCTGTAAACGTGTGCGCACCAGACACAAGTATGCACGGTTGGAATTGTAGCGTGCACCGGGGTGTGGCTGATTTCACTTGACGACGAACACTTCCATCATGTTTGGGCTTGCCGCTTTCCTCAGATAGCTAATTTGTTGTTGGTGCCGGCCCATCGCGCAGAAAGATCGTGGGAATATGCGGTGCCCCGCAATTTCCACTCGGTTGCAGTTGCCGGTTGCTGTGCTAATAGTAAGTTATACCTTTTATTCAAATTATTCATTTCTACTTGGCTGTGTTGCATCTCAAAATGTCTAATCCTGGGGAAGCGCTCTGAGCTCCTAAGTGCACTGGCTTTTGCAATAGCAGCCATTCTCCTTGCTGCGAGACTCAGTCTGAAATGCGGCTCATCTAGTCGAAAGCTGCAATGAGCCTCGGACCGATCATGCATTGTATTGAGTGAATAGCGCACGGATGTAGATCTCCGTACCTGCGCGCGCGCAAATAAATCACGGGCTGTGCACTTTGTGTACGTAGGCTTAGTCACGACTTCGCTTGGTCTTCTCCAGAAGCCGGAAAGTTGTGGCACTGCCCCTGCATCTTAAGTTTAAATGAGCCGAGCTCGCTCCGGTTGACGATTAGTTCGATCTCTCCCCCGTCTCTGCTTGTAAACCCTTGTAAAGCCCTCACTGGTTGTTGGTGCGTACATTCATGGGTAACCCTCTTAGCAAACTTTTCAAGGTGCATTCGTTCTCATTCTGTCCTACCACAAATGTCCGCTAACGGTTGTGTAGAAGCTTTTTAACATAAAACACCATAAATTAACGGGAAGGCCTACTTATGAAGCAAATGAAAAGGAAGATGTATGCTGAACGTCTTCCTCGCTTTCATTCATACTCTTATCGTTCCTTTCCCCTTTGCTGTGATGACCGAAAGGCTTGGGTCCCAGGTGGAGGCCAGTTCAGGGGCGAGCGTTTGAACCACATCGAGAAGACTCACGTTCAGCACAATGGTCATCTGCGAAATCATGCGCGACACAAACCTCCTGAGTTCTGATCAACACAATGTATCAAATTACCGCAATCGCCTATAACACATATCTATGGTTTGTGGTTATGACCTTGATGGCTTTGGTGTAATGCCGCTAATCGCTCTTTCGCCAGTACTATATCGACCAAGATTCGTATAACAAAATGAGAGGGCTGGACTCTGTTCATTTTTTTTTTAGTTGGAGTATTTCTTCACGAGTCTCTTCTGTTCACCGATTGGCAGAAGGACACTCGATCAGTTTGTGCTCTTCCCTCTCTGGTGGACCAAGACGCCGGAAAGTAGCAAAGCCGGTTTTTGCATACGTCACTTGCTTAGTTACCCTCAACCACTACACCTTGTCATTCCCTGACACACAATGCTACTACTACGCGATAGTAACTATGTTAACGTTCAATCACCAAAACTGCTGGATATCAACTCGAATATCTCGTGATCTAGCTGCCAACATAACTTTTACGACGCTGGCCTGACCACTATTTGGCTTAGCATTTGCTGCCAAACACGGGCCAGAGCCACACGTTGAGTAAGATGGGCATTGCATACTTTAAATTGCATGTTTAGTGGGTCGACACATTAAAGACACCAGTTAGGATTATGTGCAGCGAGCAATCTGCTGAATAGGAAAAAGGGCAACTATGAATGAAAGCCAACCGCATATGTTTACTCGTAATTTACGCAATGGTTAATTGGCGTCCTCTCGGTCTGCGGAACTGTAAGGTAAATCAGCATAATGGGCCCACGGCGGTGATTGGCCCTCATGTTTTGGCACTAGGGAACAGCGTGGGCAGTTGGGGTGCCAATGGAGATAAGGCCATGTCAACAAAAAGCGAATGTTGGTTTTCTTAGTACTACGGCTTCGTGTTCGTGTTTGTGAGGTTAATGCAAACATGCATCGTCATTCATGATGTGTACGATATTCGGAAAGTTGTGTGTGGTGTTGTCGCCCCGTCGTCATAGATTCCCCATGAGAGTCCGTGCAGCCATTGCATCGTCATGTCTTCCAAGGCGCTCCAATGCAACAGCAATACAAGAACATAACTTTTGGAGATTATGTTCATTGGTGACGCTCGGGTACTTAGAATGAAGCCGGCGATAGTAGGATAATGACTCTTCACCAGCGGCAAGTGCATCTGAGTAACGCCCGACGGATAACAACACGTATGATAGAGTGTGCAAAGCTGTGGCATATAACGCTGTGGCATATAACGCTGGATAGACAACAGGAATTGAACGGTAAAGAGAAATGGATTCTTCAATGAAAGGCATGGCCTCAGATTGCTGACCAAGCTTGTCCAATAACCAGCCGAGATTGTGGAGCGAAGAAGCTAAACCCCCAATGGTGTATGGTGTCCGATGAAAGGCAACTAGCTTGCGCCACAGTTTGACAGCTTCTTCGATCACCGGGAGCGCCTCGGAATGCCGTCCGAGACCGTTGAGTGTCTCGTTAAGATTGTGGAGCGATCTGGCCAAGTATGGGGTGTAGGATGTCGGGTGAACTGCAACTAGCTCGCGCCAGATTTTGACACATTCTTCTATAGCTGGGAGTGCCTCGGAATGGCGTCCAAGTTTCTGGAGTAACCAGTTAAGATTGTGGAGCGATTGAGCCAAACCCGACGGCGATGCTGTCGGGCGAACGGCAACTAGTTTACGCCAGAGTTTGACACTTTCCTCGATCACTGCGAGGGCGTCGGAATACCGTCCGAGGTTCGTAAGTGAAGAGTTTAGAGTCTGGAGTGATCCAGCCAAAGGTAGGGCGTATGATGTCGGACGAAAGGCAACTAGACCGCGCCAGAGTTCGACACTTTCTTTGATCACCGGGAGCGCCTCGGAATGCATTTCGAGATTCTTAAGTGATACAGAAAGTCTCCAGAGCGATTGAGCTAGAATTGGGGCGTAGGATTTTAGGTCCAAAGATGTAAGGCAACGACAGAGTGCAACGGTATCATTTGCCAGCTCATATGCCTCATGGAATCTCAAAAGAAGCCGGAGATTGTTCCACACCTTGTCGAGCGCTCCAGCCAAGATGCGAATGGCTTTTCTTGAACTCCGATCAGCCCTCAACTGAAGGAATATGAGACTGAGTGAGAATAACTATGAACGCGACGAAGATCCATACCCTAGCCCACTCAGGGAATGATGATATACTGATGTACTCTTCCGTTCTCACACACACTTCTACCCATTGCACTACTCGCTGATTGAGGAATGTGCGAACGGACTTCCTGAGTCCCTCCGGCGGCTCCTGGATTTGATTGAGGTGATACGCAATATGCCTACATGCATATCGGAATTGTTCAGGCAACGTTTCTTGAGGAATGATTGGCAGGCGAGCCCGTTTGGAGAAAATATTAGCCAGCCCTAAACCTTTCATGAAGGAAAGATCATTGTTCAGGATTTCCATGAGGCGCAGGGCTACCCTCTCATTCTCCCTCATGGCATCCACTGTAAACCGGGGAAGTCCGGGCGATTGTGAACTCGATCGGTACATGAGGAAGTCAGGGAAAGACTGGTGCAGGATGTGAACAGGCATTCGAAGATCCCCAACTCCTGAGACGAAGGGAGCGAGTTCAGCTAATGTATCTCTGACGGATGACTTCAGGAGGGGCGACAGAATAGCATCCCAGGCCTCAACAGACAGTGGCCGTTGCGCGATTAGGATTGCCCCCATGGTGATCTGATAGTCATGCACAAAGTCCTCGTCCTTCCAATGACATTTCTCCAAAATGTTCGAATACAGGTTGTCCATAATTTCTTCGGCGTAGGCCGTCGGCCGGTTCGAGCTAGCATTGAGCAGTTCCCCCAGAATCTCCAGAGGAGAGGTACCAGTGGTCTTCACGTAGCGGAACACGGTACTGATCCAAATGAACAAGCCACCTGCTCGTTCCAATATGGCTTGGACCAATTCATCGTCCTCTTTGAGATTGTGTTTCAAACCAGGATGTGCATTTTTCAGTTCGTGAAGTTGCGTACGGATGTAAATAGCACAATCATGCACGTTAGCATCGTCTGAAAGACTAATGCCGAGGCGGTCGATAGGGAATTCAGGGAAGAGAAGACGATCGACAAGGTCGAACGGCCTAGAGGTGACAAAAAATTTGATGTTGGAAGGCAATTTCGGCACTTCTTTCGAAAGTACGTCGACAAGACGTGGGGACACATGTTTGTCGCATTCGTCCAACGCATCAATGATAATTACCATGGGGCGATCGGAAGACGGTACTTTCATTCGCAGAGGTTCAGCCACCAGTTTCTCGAATTGCCTCATGAATGGGGCATTTATGAGAGTTGGATCGATCTGAAGAGTGGATGTGATGAAGTTATGATACACGGGGTCGCATGCTGCTAGAGAACGAGCCATGCCACTGAACAGATGATCTGGCCGTGACTGCTCGCCTGCCCTGAAGAAAAAGCTCAACAATAATATCCCTTCTTTTGTACACTCCTCTGCAATTGAGCTTGCTATAGATGTCTTCCCGGCACCAGCAACAGCAGTCAGCAGCATGACACGTTTCTCACTAACCTGAATGTTTCGACACCAGGCCATGATGTGCTTGATGAGGCCTGTTCTGGTGCCGGGAAGGCATGACTCCGTTGAATCGCGGTGGGTGGCAACGGGATAAGGGAGTTTAGCGAGAATCGAGACGCTCATATTCTGAGGTTGATTAGGAAACAGTCTCGCGGTGGACGTCGAAATCCTGTCTTACCTCAGCTTCAAACGCATCGATGAGGGATTGGAATGCCGGGGACCCAGGCCGTGATACGCTTCCTGACTCATCACCGTGGGCCTGGGCAGGATGATGGTCATATGAAGCAATTATTTGGTGAATTCTCCGACGGGCCTCAGCTCCAAGATCAAGCCATCTCAAAGCCCCGACAAGTTCGGCACTTTCATCGAGACCGTACAGGTGCTCGGCGACTACAGATGCAAAAAAGTAACAATTTTCCTAGCAACCGAGTGGTGAGATATGCGGTAAGGGGAATTTACGAGTGCCTTGCGCGTACTGGCCACAGTTTATAGAATTTTGATGACTCCCTAAGTGCCTCGAGGACACGGAACAAGTCCCTTAGCGAAGGCGCGGTGCGAAAAATGATCCTCGTCTTCTCGACACTTTTCGTGCTACCCATTAGAGTGGCTTTTTTCCCGGAGAAACTCACCTAGCCAGTGATCACGATAAGCAGCAATCAAGACACCAAGAACACAGCGTACTATGTCGTTTGCTTTCAATGCGCTGGATATCAGGTTACCGAGGGCGCCCACTGGCCGTTTTCTCTCGAGGCGCACCCAGAATTCTTCTCCAGTAGGTTTCGCCAATCGCACAAGTAAAAACTCGTGCTGAACGCCCTTCTCTTCTTTGTAAACGACCAGTTCATTGATTGGAGACGACTGAGCATCGGGAGTAGTCTCGATGTAGGAACATATGTCAGCGAGCGGTGATGATAATTTTCTAGAAGAGAGAGGGATCTTTGACCAAAGAGTGGATAGCCTCGAAGCAGCGCTTGCGACCGAACGCCTAGACACGATAGATATTCTGTCGCGGTCGATACCCGCCATGGAAGACAAGATGGAAGGGTGCCTCTAGTGGGTGGGTTTGTTGCAAGGGACGCAGGCGGACAGGGGGCAGTGGGTCTGTAAACACACGAGCTTCAGGAGCGATACCAATTCAAGGCAGGTACTCAGTGAGGACCTTCACTTGATTAGGAAGGGCGGTTCTTTACATAACACAATGCTATGTGCGCGATGGCAACAGCGGAATAGAAACTCGAATGCCCCATAGCTCCATGATGAGAGAATGAGACTTGAAATCGCTCGCAACCACAGGGGGATCTATTATCTTCCTCTTCCTCTTATCAATGGTAATCGAGTGGAGTTGAGTTGAGGATCCGGCCAGTGTGTTTGAAGTGGATCACGCGATGTTCCAAAGCACTTGAAGGACAACAATAGGGGTGTTCACAGTAGCGAAAAGTACAAGAAAAGCAGCTCACAAGAGTCCCCAAAACTGGGACTTTCCCAGCGACTTTTGACCTCGAGTTTTGGTACACTTTTGAGCACTTATGAGGGCATTCACAGTTGCCTGCAGAAAGACTTGCAAAACAACTTCGTGTGAAGTCCGAGGTCATGATGACTTGAATGATTATGTAACAATAGTGTGGCACTCGGTTTCACCTGTTTGGGTGTGGGTGTTTATTCAGAAGCATGCACTCAATGGGTGAGATTGGGAGGACTTGACAGTGGGAGACAGCAGCACAGAGGTAATTGAGTTGTGGACGAATTACATGGGATGTGGATGACTCAGCACGGGGTTATCAGCTTAGGGCCGAGTTGTGGAAAATGTTTTGAAGAGGGAGTTTTGTGCTTTTGGCACTCTTGCAGCCTCGGAGCCGCAAGACAAAAGTCGCTCTTTTGGTTGACTTGCCAAAAGATGGCGAGTGTTGTGACTGACTTGTGACTGAGTCTTTTGACTGACCTACGGCCGACCTGTGGTACCGTGAACGCCCCTAATGCGTGCTCAAACAGTCCGTCACGGGTAGCGCCTCTTGTTTAATCCATCGACACGAATAAGGTTGGTATTAGAGTCTCGCAGCCCCTCTCACGAATCAGTTCAAGTTTGGGTTCTATCGACCCGACCCGAGGCACTGATTCATGCGGAAGTCCATTCGCAGAGTGGACATGAATAACTCCATACCGCCCAGGGGGGCAGCCGCGCGGCACAAGACGATGCCATGATTCCCGCATGGTAAAAGCGCACATCCTCCCGTTGGAATTCTTTGCGCCCTCTTCCCGACTGCGGGAGCCATTCGTTTTGGACCCATCCTTCAAATGCGGCGTTCTTAATATATGATATACTCTCAATAGTCATGCCGAGAAAGCTTCGTTTCGAAAGATTGTGTACAAAAATTATCACACTAATTGTGACACGTCCACCCCATCAAAATTCACATAAACCACCTCTCCGCCCTTACCACCCACCGAAACCCTCCTTCCTGTTTGTATAACCTCCGAAATAGGCTCGAAATCATCTGGTAGCCAGCAAAGATACGCTAGACCATTTTCCAATGATGTACACAGACAGTTATTTCTGAGCACGATGGGTAAGGTTGGATCTGGCTGATAGGTCTGCGTGAAGGCCTCGTCGGAGCGTGGCGCCGAGAGCTCGGTCCACATGGCAGTACTCAGGTCAATAGCGAAGGGCTCTTCAGAATCGTCTGAGACTTGCCATCCGCGCACTCGAAGGGCCAAGCCATCTTGAGAATAGGATATGTGGTAAGGCACAAAGAAGATCGACTGGCTGAATGAAACACCCGTGACAACTTCAGCCAAACCCACTTGTATTATGCATTGTCCTGAAGCAATGTCCCATATCAGAACGGATTCATCCCGCGACGCTGAAACAAGTTGAGTGCCATCAGGGGAGAAGCATGCGCATGTTATTGAGTCTGCATGTCCGTTCAATAGAACGGGAGATGCATCAGGGTCGCTTGAATCGGCTAACTGGAGGATGTTGTCCTCGTCCACAGTCACTGTAAACCGATCATTTGAGGCGATCACAAATGAAACGCCTTTGCTCCCTTGTTCTATTGTTGCCTCCATATCCCATATGAGGACTGAACGTTCTCGTGAACCTGAAGCCACCCTGGTGCCGTTCGGAGAAAATGTAACTGTGTTTACTTCGCCAATATGGCCAGCAAGGGTACCAGCGTGAGCCCATCTTGTCCCATCAGCATGCCACAAGGAAATTGTCGAATCCGCTGAAGCGGAAACAATCCAATTGCCATCCGCCGAGCAAGATACAGAGTAGACTGCGTCGAGGTGATGCTCAAGGGTAAGATGGTCATTATCGTATATGATTAGGATGCGGACTTTGCAATCTTTGCATGCCACGATCACCCTTTCGTTGTCAGGATGAAAGGCGAGACAGAACATCAGGCAGCCCACATCAAACTGACGAATTTGTTTTCCAGATGCGGCGTCCCAGACTAGGACAGTCCCGTCATATGATGCAGATGCCAAGGATGCTCCATCCAGTGAATACGTCACAGAAACCACAATGTCGGTATGACCTTCGAGAATACGGATGTTTGAGCCGTCAGTGGCATCCCAAATACGAATGGTTGAGTCTCCTGACGCTGAAGCGAGGCGAAACCCGTATAAAGTGTATGCAATGGAGTTTACGCGCTTGGAATGACCGGAAAGGCGTTTAGGTTTCCCGGAACCATCGGCATTGCAAATGTAGATCGAGCCATTCTCACATGCACACGCAACTTGCAAACCGTCGGGAGAAAATGTTACATAATCGCAGTCGGAGGGTAAGTCCACTTCCAGGGCTTTGGTTCCGGTGTCTGCATTCCACAACCAAACGCATTTATCTCTGAAGGCCGACACCAGGTAGGCGCCGTCTGGTGAATACGCCAAGGAGCAAACGGGGTGCGGATGTCCCTGAAGGTTTAGAGGTGCACGACTCCACGATTCTTGGGTATTCCCCGACGCCGTGATCACGACAGCATTGTATAGGGAAGTCGAAGGAAGTGCCGAAGAACCCGAATCGGTGGATGGCGAGGTGGAAAAGACGAGAAATGGGCATTGGCTGAGCGCCCGCTTCGAACGGAGGACGAAGCGATACATGTTGAGAACATGCAACCGAAGCTTGCTCATTTCGATGTATCCACGCTGTATGACGTGATGGATCTAGGTAGCATTCTGTGGCAAGGAGCAACTAGGACGTACCATCCACTGCTCCAGTCGGTGCAGACCACCGCATGCAGCGTCCATGTCGTTCATAACCCCCATTGCCACGACCCAATACAAGAGCCACTTGGATATGACTTGCTCTAGTGCTCCTACTACTTTTGGACCTGGAGGAGTGACTCGACAGACAAGTAAAGTCCAGCTTTTACAAGCAAACTTCGCCTTTGCCGGTACTGCACTGTCGAACAACGCTGCAAGTCTCGGGATGTCTTCCTTTAGTCGATGTCGGTGCTCCCCGAAGAGAGCTGGCAAAGTTTCGCAATATGAAAGATGCTGAAGCGTCCAGAGAGCCAAGTCCAGGTCAGCCGAGGGTGAACATTGCTGCCCATTCCATTGCAGTTGAAGCGGAGCGGCGCTCGTTCCCGCCACTCCATGGGCAATTTCTGTATCAAACTGGTCCAAGCGTTAAATGCAACGTAACAATACCGCCACTCGATACCTACCGCTCCCGAAAAAAGATTTGTAACCTCTGTATCCAGCTTGTCCATCTGGTTTTGATCCAGAATAGATTCAGATATCTTGAGAATGCCACCCACAGAGGATATCCATGAATTCAACCTAAGAGCAAGATCCCTATCTTCCTTAATCAGAGTTTGAATTGTCAGCCATGAGGGTGAAATAGTGACCTCGAGAAACCCCTTCGGAAACCCCTTGCCCCAGGTACTTCACTTAATCTGTGGAGATGCTCGTAAAGAGCTATCTTGCATTCAGATAGTAGTTGTATCAGAGACGATTGGCGTCCGGTTCGCCGACTTGCTTCATCAAGACTGGAACAAAGGAGGAGTTTCTAGAATCGCAGCGTGAGACAAGGAAAAGGTTAGAACGAGGTATACGAACATCTTGGGCTTTGACAATCTGCACCAATTGCGAAATGGCTTCAATGAGGAGATTATCGTGTGTCATGGCAGCTATGGATTCCACTTCCGTCACCAGGGGTGGCACCCGCGTAGGAAGCACTGTGTAAACTCTCTCTTTGATTGCCCTGCGGCGGCCACCACCCCATGAGGGGTTATTTAATCTTCCCGTATCGCTAAACCTCCCACCCAGAAATTGGACAGAAATTTCTTGAATGATTGAAGCAAAGAACCAACAATTCTCCCTTGAGAGATCGTACACTATGGACTCGTCACGGACAACGTCGAGAGTCTTCACAAGACGTTTGAGGGGGATGGGCGATCTGAATCTGATGGCAGCCTCTTCCTGGACCTTTGGGCCAAGTATATTCCGAAGAAATACTGTCATTTTTACCTTGCGGGGGAAGGTCAATGCGAGATCAAGTTGAACAAGTCAATACTCACCATATCAGTTGCTGCGAGGTATCCTCGAAACAATATCTTGAAGAAACTAGTCCGTGGACGACGGTCTAACCGGATCCAGAACGTTGATCTATCTTCCCTGGTGACTTCGAGCAGTAGGAAATGATGCACAGCCCGCCCCATCGTCCCATATCGAAGCAAGCGACTGACGGTCGCTCCTTCGGCCGCCTGGCTGCGGGGCAACTCCGTGCAAAAGGCACCAAGGGTGTACTCCTTGTCCCCTCTAATAGGAATGCTTCCTAAGATGTCTTCCTCCCTCAGATGTCGTGGATATACAACTTGGTCGACCTGATCGATCTGACCGCTTGATATCGTGGAGCCCTCCGAAAGCGAGAATGTTCGTTCACGAGGATGATATGCATCCTGCGCGTGCAAATCAATTTCGGAGCTCTGTTCTCGAAAAGTTGGGATATTGCATATGTACGAGAAAAGTTATCTCACCGTGGAGAATGTGTCCCGCGGCAAGAGCATTAGAGATGCTGAACGACGAAGTGGTCCGCGGGAAGTCTCACGGGGAGCTCTATCCTGTGCATACAAACCCACCTATTCTCGGTCCTCAGGCGGAGGCATAAATCTGTGCAAAGAAATTTGTCTTACACTGGAATAGGCGTCCTGCGATAGGAGCATTTGAGATTCTGACCGACGAAGAGACCTGACTAGGCTCGTGCTAGAAGCGCTGCTCATATTCTGACAGCCTGTTGATTAGGAAACAGTCTTTCGTGGGCGTCGAAATTTTGCCTTACCTCAATTTCAAGCTCATCGATGGGAGATTCGAATGCTGGGGACCCAGGCGGTGATATGCTTCCCAACTCGCCACCGTGATCCTGAACGGGAGGATGATCATATGAAGTAATTATTTGATGAATTCTTCGACGGGCATCAGCTCCCAGATTAAGCCACCTTAAAGTTCCTGTAAGTTCGGCACTTTTATCGAGACCGTACAGGTGTTCTGCGACTACAGATGCAAAAAAGTAGCAATTCTCCTAGTAATCCGGATGATAAGAAGTGCAGCAAGAGGATATTTGCGAATAGCACGTGCATACCGGCCAGACTTTATAGAATTTTGATGACTCCCTAAGTGCCTCAAGGACACGAAGCAAGTCCGTTAGCGAAGGCGGGTCGCGAAAAATGATCCCCGTCTTCTCGACACTCTTCGTGCTACCCAACAGAGCGGCTCTTTTCCCAGAAAGACTTGCCTGTTCCGATGATTGAGTGAATCAGAATCAAGAGAATGGCCAGTAATGATGCTCACCATGTCGTTTGCTTCCAATCCACTCGATATCAGGTTACCGAAAGTGCCCACCGACCGTCTTCTCTCCAAACGCACCCAAAAATCTTCTCCAGTAGGTCTCGCCAGCCGCAAAAGTAGGAACTCGTGCTGGACACCTTTCTCTTCTTTGTAAACGATCAATTCTTTGATGGGGGATAACTGGGCATTGGGAGTAGTCTCGATGTAGGAACATATAACGGCGAGCGGTAATGGTATTTTCCTGGAAGAGCGTGGGACCTTTGACCAGAGGGTTGAAAATTTCGAAGCAACGCTTGCTATCGAACGTTTAGACGCAATGGATATTCTGTCAGAGTCAACACCCGCCATGGAAGACAAGATCGAAGGGATCCTCTAGCGGGTGGGTTAGTTGCGAGGGACGGACAAGGCGGGCACGTGGGATTGGGCACACGAGCCTTACATGTGGTACATACCAATTACAAGCGGGTGAGGCAATTTGGGCTCAACCGTTTCCCTACTTAATGAGAACCCTTACTTTATGCGGCAAGGACGCCTAAGAATGACTACAGAAAAACCCACGCTCCCTAAACCAGTCAATGGAACACATTGCAGATACATGTTTCATTGGTGCCTTGCACACGCAATGGCAATAGATCGAGGAATAGAAACTCATCACGCAGTCTGCAGGAATTCAATGGTAGATAATGCCCTGCTCAACAATAACGTGATGCAACGGGTTCAAATTGGGTACCTCTGGTGCCCTGGGAAATCCCTTATCTCGGTGATTCCGACAAAGCAGTTGCCAGAAGCTCCCGCATGAGCGCTTGGTTGTGAATATCGCATGTTGGAGACGCTACGCCAGGAACGAGAGATCGCAAAGCAGCACTAGTGTGGTTACTGATATCGGACCAGCAGTTTTGCTTCCTTGAGCCCATTTGGGTGCAAACGCCATGAGCCGGAGAATTTAACATGCGCGGCAATGGGTGTAATACATATGAAGGGGTGCTGCTCTTATTTCTTCTGATCGAAGGTAGGATCGGGTGGGGTGGAGTTCCGGGGTTGAGGAATCAGGTCCGTGAGTGAGTGAGTGAGGTTCATTTGAAACTCCGTGTCTGTGCCATTAGGCGCATACGTATGACGGAGCGTGAAGTGGATCAATTAATCGGGGGGTTACGTAAGCCATGGAAGCGCGACTCAATATCAGCTGGTTCTGTCGCGCTGCGCGAACTGGAAACTTGATTCCTGCGATTCGTTAGGTGTCCCGCTGACAATGCTTTCGTACCTCACTCAACCCCACGAATACTGGACATTCATAGGAGGCACATTCCACCGCATATATTCATCCCCCAACGCTACGCCGAGTTCGGAGCCTGCTTTCGATCCCTTCCATCCGGTGGGTGACTCAGCTACTCATCACCGCATATTCACTGTGTTGATTCACAACGTCCAATCTCACAGCACAGAGCCACGGGTCTCTCATGATAGGGTACCATAAAATTATTAATGCGTAATTCCTCCATACCGCCCAGGGGTGGCCGCGCGGCACAAGACGATAGCAGGTGAGGTTGGATCTGGCTTATAGGTCTACGTGAAGGTCTCGTCAGAGCGTGGCGCCGAGAGCTTGGTCCATGTGCTAGTACTCGGGTCAATGGTGAAGGGCTCTTCAGAATCGTCTGAGACTTTCTACCCGCGGGCCAAGCCGCCTTGAGAATAGGGATACGTGGTAAGGCGCCAAGAAGCTCGACTGGCTGAATGAAACACCCGCTTCAGCCAAACCCACTCATTTTTTGCGTTGTCCCGAAGTAATGTCCTGTATCAGAACGGATTGATCCTGTGGCGCTGAAACAAGTTTGACGCCATCAGGGGAGAAGTGCGCGCACGTTATTGAGTCTGCATGTCCACGCAATCGAACAGGAGATGTACTAGGGTCACTTGGATCGGCTAATTGTTGCCTCTATATCCCCTACGAGGACTAAACGATCTCGTGAACCCGAGGCCACCTATCCAGGGTCCTTTTTTTCCTTCCGTCCCACTCGCCATTTCCAAATTCCCGCATTTGTCATCCAACCAATCCACGCAACTCCCTGCTCCTGTGCGGATTTCTTTCTGTCTTTTGATCCCCGCTCTCTCCCGACACCATCTCTCTCAACTTTAGACCTCTCAACCCTGCAATGACCCTCACTCTTCAATCCCTCCCATCTTTCTTCCTGGCCGTGCCCCTTGTTGAGTGCAAACCTTTCTGTTCGCTCATTTAATCCTTTCTTTGTGGATAAATGGATCTGTGGCTGAGTTTCGCTCCCATTGCTATTCAGTCAGCGCTGAACAACAACTGGTTAACCATGCTGCTCTAATGATCGCGAGGGTTGTTGTTCGGGTGCATATTCTCGGCCGATGCGTGGCCCCTGCATCTATGACTGCTGAAGCTCGATACGCTGAGTGGAAACGTTCTTGTGCTACATTGGACGCATGTTCCATGCGGTGGTCCCTGTGTGATGTTCGGCGTTGTGACACAATGCTGGTTAATCCAATATGCACTCTGAAGAGCATTCATTGTCATGCTCACAAGCAATCTTGACATTGGTCTATCCCATAGAGAGCCGATGCATTGTCATAGTGGCACCCGAAAGATTTCTGTTGACCCGTCAACCTGAGGCAATAGGAAATGAAATGCTAATTCGGTGTCACAGAGGGCCTCTCCGATTCATTATCGGAAATTGATCTGCCACACTTTACGCATTCCACGTTCTGGTGGTAGCTCTGATTTGGACGAAGATGACATGCGACGATCCCTCCTTCGTTTCCAACAAATTTTGAACTATTATCCGGATCGAAAGATCATCATCCAAAGTTTCGAGTCCATCTCTTCGCCTGATCTGTGCACTCTTTTTTTTTCCACCGGATCCCATATCTCGCCACTCAATCATGAGCCCTCACGTTCCAACCGGGAGGAGTTGCTAAGGAAGGGACATGGAAAGACAGAGTTCGTCTGCTGAGAAGGATTGGTCAAGTGTTTTGGTGTTCTTCACAATGGTACACACCTTGAGCCCCGTTCACTGTGTCATGCTGCACTCCACATTTTCAAGTATGAGAAGTGCGTGCCATCGGGCCCAAAAATACAGAACAGATGAGGTGCAATCGGCCAAGAGTGGCGGGTTCTGCCGCGTCAGGCGGCGTCCACCAGTTATGTATTGCCAGTATAGCTAGCAAGGGTACCAGCGTGAGCCCATGTTGTCCCATCAGCACACCACAAGGAAATTGCCGAATCCGCTGGAACGGAAGCGATCCACTCGAGCAAGAAACGGAGTAGACTGCGTCGAGGTGATTATCAAGGGCAAGATTGTCATTATCGTATATGTTTAGGATGCAGACTTTGCTATCTTTGCATGCCGCGACGCAGATGCCAACGACGCTCCATCTGGTGAACACGCCACAGAAACCACAATGTCGGTGTGACCCTCGAGAGTACGAATGGTTGAGCCCTCAGCAGCATCCCAAATACGGATAATGAAGATGCTGACGCGAGGGGAGACCCGTGTGTAATGGAGTTGACGCGCTTGGAACGTCCGGAAAGGCGTTGAGGTTCCCCAGAACCATCGACATTGCAAATGCAGATCAAGCCATGCTCCCACATGCAAGTTGCAAACCATCCGGAGCAAACGCCATATAAACGCAGCCAGAGGGAAGGTCCAGTGTCAAGGCTCGGGTTCCGGTGTCTGCATTCCACAACCAAATGTCAAGTAGACGCCATCTGAAGTATAGGCCACGGATAATGAGTGGCCCGGAAGTTTCAGAGTCACACGACACCGCGATTCTTTGGGTGGGATTCCCGCAACAGTCGAAGTTGAGCACACTGTTCCTACGAAGATCTGGCGAGTTTGAACTACCGAGATATCGACCACGTCCGCAATCTTCACAATCTGGGACGTCTAACGCAGCCGTTGGATCTACTACCACCGTGACACTCGTCAAAAGCCCTAGGAACGTGGTACTACGCAAAATTAACGCAGCCAATACTGACCTTTTCCGACCCTATTCACCTCTTCTACTGGACGTTCCACGACACCAATCGATACATTAGGATTGCTTACCTACCCGCTGACAGATTGGGTCTCCGAGGCGGCAGATGACAGTTGGATCTGGAGTGCTAGAGACGAGATGCGATACCCTAATGCGTCGAACAGAGTCGAAGCGACGTGCATAATTTATCGTGCCATGTTCCCTTTTTCGTTCGATCATCATAAACACCGTACTGTCGCGAGAGGAGTCTGCAGATGGTCATATTGTGGCCCTACCTTAAGCGCAAGGTTCAGTTGAGGATGATTTGTGGATGCGGGAAGAAAGGGAAGAACTCAGGCCGAGTAGTGGCAAGAATGAGAGGCCGATCCGGGGATTTCATCGAGTTGTGAAAACCACCATGACAACCAGGGATATAAATGGCTAAGTTTCAGTGGGGGAGGCAAGCGACATGCATTAACTTTACTTGAGGAGACCAGTGACTGTGCGATTTTCCAACAACGACCATGCAAATCTCCAATGCCAACATGCTAAAATCCCCAACAGCACGGGCGGGGTTTGGGCGGGGTTTTCCAACAATCCTGTTGGCTTCCGACGCGCTCTGGACGTGCCAGTGTTGGGCCTACTCAGTACATAATGGGATATCCTCATTAATCAGGCGAAATAGGTCCATGGTTGCGAAATGATCTGTGCCTTGAAAGGGAAGTGACCAGAGATGTATACCTGAGCAGAGTGATCTGGGAATTGGATATTGTTCCTCTTGAACAATTTCACAGCAGAGGCTTGACGAAGGTGGTGAAGCGCTCAACCGCACATTGTAGGTACGACATTGCTTCCTTTCGGTTGACCGGCGGACGTTTCTTTGATGGAAAATTCTACTGGCTAGGCTACTTGTCCCATTGACTCTGTCATGCTCAGGATGATGGAACTCGTTGGTGTTACAGTTGGCAGCGTGTCACGCACCTGGGTCCTATTTGGACGAACTACCAGTACGCGTGTGTGTGATTGGCCGAGCTTGCGAGGCTTTGTTTCCAAAGGGGGTTCGATTTTTCATTTTACAGTAAACTCCGTATCCGTACCTGTTGGCTAATGCCGGAGCGTACAACGCGGAATACGAACAAAGTCTTGCGATTGTACCTCCCATCTTGCCAGCTCTCCGACCGCCATCGGCCGGTGTCCCTGTTGTCGTGAAGACTGACCAATTCCTGCCACAATGTGCGGCGATAAACCATCTCTACGACTTGGTCGCGGCTTATGTAAACACGCCAAAGTGTTATAACATCACCCCACGTGCTGTTTGGCCCTGTGTACTTTGGTATACCCTTTGTGATCAACCCCACTTCACAACAGCGGTGCTTATGGTGCCTGGCCGGCTTTATACCAATGTCACTTCTAGTGTGCCAGGATGTCACATTTTATGATATCTCCGCATGTGCTGTTTGGCTTGGTGTACCCTTTGTTCAAGGAGCAACGTTTTGGCCACTGAACTAGAATTGAATTCAATCAAGCCATGCCACCCAACGATGCCATGCCACCTTGTTGGCTATTTATCGATGCCACTTCTCAGTCCTGTTCGCACCCCCTTCCCACTCCCAGTCTTGACAAAGCAGCATGAAAGGAATGGCTCGATCCAGTTGCACATCGGACTCGCATGGGAGAGAGGGCCGCGGTTTGGGTACCCGTGAGTCCAAGACTGTTCCAACTACTGGGAGGCGATCGCGCGCTCAGCCATCCCAACTCCGGCGAAGCGCACGAGAAACCCGATCAACACGTGGACATCGAACAACGTCGAAAGAGGCAGTGAGGTTCCGGGAGGGCGAGAATGGAACGATGGGAAACAGTACGCGCATCGTATTCTGGCTGTGTGCGCACGCCCACAACTCATTCTTCTCCAGATCCCGCGTCGGACGTCACACTCGTGGAGGCATCACAAACCCACTCAAAAGCGGCCAAATTGAGTGGCAGTGGACACGGCAAGCAATGATTCTCTGAGTCTGAGTACACCACCCTTAATGCTTCAATTTTCCTAGGAAAAATGCGATCGTCGTCAACGGTTGCAGGTATTTCCAATTCGAACGGTCACCGATGGGTTGAAGATCGTAAATTAAGATGCGAACTAGGAAAGATGAATGCCAGAGGCGTGCCCTACGCGAGATTCCTAGATGCTACGTTTCCCATCTGGAAAAACCTTCCCACAAGGCAGTTTAATAAGCTGCGAAAGCCATTACGCCAGCTGAGAGACAGATACCTGGAGGTGGCGGAGGATCTAGGCAGCAAGGAGGAAGATCTCTACGAGCCCTTCGCTGATCTCATGCATAAGATCCTCCACAATAATGCAGGGTTGTGTGAATATGTAAAGTCGCATAAGAAACGAAAACTCCAGGGCGCCGTCAAAGAGGCAGCGAGAGGGTATGTGTTTACTGATCCCGATTGCACTGCGATTGACCAATCTTATCAGTCCTGATGGAGTCATCATTTACAAGCCGCCCGGGCAGAACGAGCCAACAAATGCCGATGACTTGCATTGGAGAGAAATTCTCCTTGTTATTGATCTGAAAAGAACGAAGAACTTTGGGGCTACACTGAACCCTCCAAAGTCAAATTCCGGAATGACAGAAGAACAGATCGAGATCGAGTTGAAGAAAAACGGCAGTGTGAAATTGGATGGGAGACAACAACTTGCCAGCTATGGGTTGGAACAACTCTCAAGCAACCCCCTTAAGCAGTTTAGCCATGGCATGGCCGTCATTGATTCCTTCGTTGAATCTTGGTACTACGACCGCTCCGGGCCGATAGGATCCAGTGTTATCGACCTTCGGAGGGATGATGATTTCGAGCTATTCTGTAAGCAAGTACTAGCCACATCATATGCAGATCCTCTCAGCTTTGGCTTCAATCCCCGCTTTGACATCAAGCGGCCAGTCTCTGCCAATTCACAAAAGATCACCATTGGCGGTTGGGACATCTCATTCGACGCGTCTAGACCCATCCACGTCTCGCGTGGGTTTACTGGGAGGTGCTCGACCATATTCTGTGCGTCAACACAAACCCCCGACACTGGAGTGGAACACCAATGCGTTTTAAAGCTTTCTTACCAACCCTGCGATCGCATACCTTCGGAGGCTGACCATTACGCACTTTTGTGGGAAAAAGAAGTCAAGGGTATACCGGAAATTCTCTGCTGGGAAAAATTCCCGAGTCTCGCAGAGGAGGGGCCACGCTGTGCTCTCATGGAATATCTACCGGACTATCAGTTCGGTGCGGCGAGATATCTAGAAGCTATTGTCATCGCTGAGAGGTTCGAGCCTATCACGTCCATTGATATCAACAAGGACACGAAGTCGATTTTTAAAGTCTTCCTTTCTATCATCGAAAGTGAGTTTGACAGCTCTGACTGATCGATAAGGGGCTAAGTCATTTTCAGCACATCATCAGGCCTATGAGGTAGCAGGCATACTTCACCGGGACATTCACGTCGACAATCTCATGTGGACGATTGTGGATGGCCAGCCCACGGGATTTCTGATTGACTGGGATTTTGCCAGTGGACCTGCTACACATCCTCCCGAAGATCATCAGCAAACTGCCTTCACGCTCAATGCAGCCTCCCTCGCGATTGATCTACTCCAGAACGAACCACTCCCTCGTCTCTATCGTCACGATCTCGAGTCTTTCTTTTGGGCACTTTGGTCGATTATTCTGACGGGAGCGGACGCTGTTGGGTTGGACGAGTTTGTGAAGGTGTCCAGGTGGGAGCAAGGTAGTGTGGAAGAACGTAAGGCTTGGAAGCAGGCTTTCCTCGATCGAGGTTATCGAGGTGCAATTGCACGGCTGAATGAAAGTGAGAAGACTGGTCTCTCCCTCCCTAACATCACAGCTTGTCTTGTGCAGCTGTGCCAGCTCATTTTTGATGGTCAGGAGGCGATAGAATACAGGAGTGAACTGACGAACGTTGAGACTGCCGATGATCACATCACGTATGCCAAGTTTGTAGCTGCTGTGAAACTTGCGATTCAATAGTTACATTACGAGTGAGGATTTAAGATAGCCAGGAATTTTTCATATATAATATGATTATCTAGGGTTTCGTCATTGAAAGCGATCTCAGGTAACACCCCGAGGAACAGATTTCTTTCCGTTCGGTTCCTCGCTGAATAGCCACCGCGGAACGCCAGTCGAAGGGGTTGTATCCAAGTGGTAGCAAGCGGCACCGCCTCTGGAATTGGATTCGAGCGTGCAATCGACAACCACCCTTCTTTGTGCGCGCGTACATCTGACCACGTCCCAGAGTTCCAATGTGAGAAGTAATCTTGTTTCCCCGATATATTTGCGCGTTGATAGCATATTAGAAAAAGCACGTAAAAAAAGGATTCTAAGTCGTGGCGATACATGGCCCGAGGAAGGGGATCTAGGTAGCAGAGGTCGATGGACCGGAATGGCACAGTGCCACCAGGAAGCACAGGGACGTCAAGAGCTTTTCCAGTGTCGGGATCTTTATCACGAACAGCCATATCAAGATCAATGAGGATACCACGGGTGGGATCATGAGAGTCAACCATCAAGTTGTTGTAGCTGATATCTCGATGTAGTATTCCGGCTTTTTCATAAAGTTCGTGATGGGCTGGGACAAGTCACACGGAAATCAATAAAAGGTGCAGGGGAAGGAAGGAAAAGGGAGGGAAGGGTGAGAGGGTGACCACAAACCTTGCACTAGCGATATGAACGCCTCTTTGAACGTGTTTAAGGCCTTTATCGTGTACAGAGGAACACAAAATGGTGATAGTACTTGCATACGTAATTCACGATCTTGAAAGGATCCAACTTTACACAACATGCGACGGATGCGACCTTCAGATAGAACAAAGGCTGTACATGATGCATGTAAAGTCGCTAAGCCCTGGACCCCTCTTTGATGAGCTAGGCGATAGAGCTCGTCTTCCCGATGTTTTGAGCCGGGTTGCCACGACAATTTGACGACTACGTGATTGGATTCGGAGAATGATGCACCCGAAGAGTGCGATGATATGTTTGACATTTTGATGGCCTCGTACACGGAAGTCCCTCGTCCGTATAATGATGATGAAGAATGAATGACACTAATAAGTTTGAACCAGTGTCCTTCTGCTTCGACCTCATGATCCCGAATGTCTGACCATGATCGACGTTTTGAACCCATTGGAGCCCGAAAGAGAGTCTCATAACCAAGACATTCCTTGTCTGCGAGAGATAATTGAATAATTGAAGTGATGAATTGTTTTGACTCGTGTAGAATGTTGATGGTAGATGAACAGATAGATCCTGCACGGTCGAAATACCAGAATTGAAAATCCAGTCCGTTAATGTGTAGTCCTAGTATGTGACGCCTATTTCCAACCGACGATAGCGTGGAAAGCGCGTATTGTTTTAGGAATGGAGGATCATCCTGAACGGTAGAAGGGGGAGCATTTTGTGCGGGTGTGATAGAATCAACAAGGCGATTGGACTTTTGCCTTTTCTGTGTAGGATACGGCAACCCCGCAGAAGTATCAAGGACTGGTTTGCGACGACGTCTTTCCATTCCTCCAGGGGAACAATGACGAGGTGGATGGATGAAAAATGCGGTTGCGAGAGAAGGTTGCGGTGACGCATGTGACGAAGGCGTCCGTGATCTGCTTCCGTCAGAACCAGGAGCAGGGATAAGACTCGTATTCGCCTCGATGATGACGAGCGCGTTGAAAAATTCAAATTGCAGTACTCCGTTGTCTGTCGCTTGTGCATCCACACCAAGGCATTGAGGGGTAGGAGATGATCCCGATCTGTATTTTTTCGTTTGGGCTAAAACGCGCTTAGCATAGTGGATGTCGTGAGCGTAGCGTTGGGTGAATCCACAGTCCCGAACCTCGACCAATATCAAGTTGAATAGACGCATGAGTTCAATATCTGGATCGTGAGGGTACGCAGGACTCCGTTTTTTGAAATCGCACGTTTCTATATATTGCTTTCTGTAAGAGAGGAAAGTGTTACTCCTTGATAAGCGTTCCACCGCCCTCGGTAAATTGGGAGGCGGAGTTCCGAACACTGCGTAACAAAAATCGGTGAAAGGAACTCGCAAATGGCTTTCCTCTGGCGGGTTATGCACAGGCCGCATCGGTACAGGGAGAGACTCAGGTGACGAGGGATAGTTGGCGGTGGTTTGTGTATGTGCATCCGACGTGGTATATGGTTGATCTTCGTGTTCTCGATGTGTCAATGTGTTATAGGCATACATCGTGTTTGAGCGGAGGGAGGGACACGTCCTTTTACGGAGTTTGGTTAAAAGACCTTATGTGAGTCAGTTGGTGAATAGGAGGTTTCCGGGAGGGACGCCACAGACCTAAGGTCATTGTTCCTCCCTGCCCCGGCTCTTCGACAGAAGACGCAGCCATCCCCTATTGCATACAGCAACAAACGAGGGAAGGGGATCAATCCTCCAGCGCAGATAACCTCACAACTCCAGAATGTGCCTCAACTATCCCGACGAGGTAGCGCCGAACTAAGGTAAAGAGCAGACAAGTCGTGGTAGGCCAACTTTAACCCGAGATGAAGCGCGTCCGACAAACACTCAAACCCGATCCAGAAGCTAAGGTAATCTCAGATCAAGCTTAAGTTACTGTCAGTCGTTGAACGGAGTTCGAGTTCCCCCCGTCGCGAACAAGCAGCGACCGTCTTGCACTGCCACCAATTTTCTTCTTTTATTGCCGACATAAGCCTTAGATACGATCGATCGTGTGCGTGCAGCCCTCACCAGTGGACACATATTACTGCATTCACCCATTTAAACCATGTAGCACTGATCTTGTTCGTTCGAGATCGAGTCGAGACTGGTTGTTGATTAACATTCGCCACGTTTGTTTTTTTTGGCTCGTCCTCCATGCGACTCCTGCATTTCTTTGTTTAGCAAAATCAGGAACTTCCTTGTCGTTGGGCCGAGTGACTCTGAGCTGAGTGTGGAAGAGGGCTACGACAGACGCAAAATGAAAATATCGGCCAAGTCTGTGTCCTAAATCAATTAGGTGCATCGGAGCTAACTTGGCATCTGCAGGAGCATCAGACGGAAGCGGCATCCTCCGGTAGCGATCCACCTCTCACTGGGGTCGCGCAAATTGAAGTGCTGACACACCCTTCTCGCCGCTGACATCTCTGCAAAATACGAGGTGAATCTGACCATCTACGGCTTTGATCCCCCCGTCGTTATGGAATCCCAATACCCATCGATCAAGCTCTCAACGCTCGTTCGGTAGAAAGGACATCAGGAAGCGGTAGCGCATTTTACATCCCACTGCACAAACTTGGCTTAAGCACGTCCGCGTACAACTTGGCACGGTGTTTCATCTCATCAGGCTCTGCATGCCAATCTCCACTTGCTTGGCTGGCAGTTGACTCGGTTCTAAGACCCTTCGTTCTACTTGGCCTGCCGCGCCGGATGAACGTTGCCGTGCAGTACTCCTTGAAGCGTACGTCTGAACACTGCTACCAGAACATCATCCATATTGATGGTTTCCACTCGAATGAATACTACATGATGCGCGCGCACAATAGAACACGTATACTCTGCGCCGCCATTACGATCCAGGTTAGATTTTCAAGATGTTGGTGCCTTCAAGCGCCCTACACCTCGCTCCTTCTTTCAACGTGCTCTTGAGTTTTCACCCTAGAAACTTGCTAATCTATAGCGCGCATTTCTGTGCCCGATACCTCTTCCCCTGGCTCTCTTGATATCAGCCTGTCCGATTGTGTGGAGTTTTTGTGAGAATCGCGCTCGTTTCTTCACACGGCTGTTCACAGGCCCGGCAATTCATGAATGTGTGCGCATGCAGACATAAGCCTGCAGGTTTAGGAGCTGGTGTCACGTACTTATGCTGTGTGTTCTGGTGTCCTTACCTAGTGAATAGCAGATAACACCCCTGACATCTCGGCATAATTGGAGCTGTGCTGACGTACGCACAACTCTACTGAGCACCGTAGTCATTCTGGTATGTTAAACCCTTCAAAGAAATGACATGGCGGGAATGTAATAGCCAGTATTAGAAGCTGAGATTCACCACACTCAGTCTTCTGTGTGTTGTCCCCACTCGATCCCACCGGAAGCGCGCACTCGCCAATGGGCGCCCATCTACACGTGTCCTACATGCGGGCGGTCCGGAAGCTGGGAACCTGCCCTGTATATCAGTTTAAATGGCCCGGGTTCTGCTGTTTTACGCGCTCGAAGCCCCCCTTCCCCCTTGTTGCTTGTACATACAACCATGGGTAGCAATTTCAGCAAAAAGGCAGGTAGTGCCTCTCACGTTTCCCAACATAGAGAGATGTCGGTTAACGATTGGAGTAGACTGCGGAACAACTGGATATGAGATGACGGATATTGATGTATGCTGTCTCTCCTCAATATTCGTACTTTTATCCTCATTCCTTTGGCCTTCTGTAATTTGGCCTTTGAAGCTTTATGTTCCAGGTGGGGGCTATGGGATCCGAGATGGGGCTAGAGTCGGAGGTGGTGGTGGGGCCTGGGGCAGGGACCGTCCCGACCGCCGACAAGGGGATCTACGCCAAGGACAACGGTCACACGCCACGCGGCCATATTACGTAGCCGGGGTGGAGGTGCAAATTTGAAATATAGTATGGTCTGGACTCCGGATCCTTGTTCGCTTACTTTGTAAGTCCTTTCACGAAACAAACTTGGATTATTCACTAATCGACAGAATGACATAATCCAATAACTCGCTCCCAGACGCTGGACGGTAGTGAAGCAGTTTTTGCATATCTATCAAGTTATCTGAATCACTTTGGCCTATCGCGATAGTAGTAGTATGCGGTAGGGCTTTCATCCTAATGGAAGTCGATCTAAAATTTAATGTATTTTGTGGAGCATGCCTCTACGTGCATTTCTAATCAGACTCGCTATGTGACGTGAAACTCGAGTGGTGAAATGCCGAGTTTTCACTACCAGTACGAGTTTTTCGATTGGATCCACTGCACCCTGAAATCCATAATGAGGTCGACGTAATGGTGTGGCGTTCACCTCAGCAGATTGTCTCTTTCTTCCATTCTTGGATTCTTTCTTCATCGCTTAAAATACCTTTTTTCCCCACACACACATTGCACGTCTCTGCAATATTTTGGTTGGTAGAACGTTTGGGGGCCAGGTGAGTGGCGTTCTCCCGGCAATGGCAATAAGAATTATCGGCAGGGTATTGGGGCAAATTTTGCTTGTGCTGCTACTGGAAAGATTTTGGCGGAAAGTTGGCACTATGCAGGGTCCTCCCTACGCAATAGATTCTCAAGTATTGTATTGTTGATGTCAAGGAAGGGATCGAGGCCAGTGATTATGTAAGCGTCTCCAAACGCGTGCATGGCAGCAGCCCCTTTGTTGCTTGCGTCCCAGCACGCGAGATTCGGTTACCAGTGCTGATTCCGTGCGGGAACTGAAACCTGATTCCTGCGACATGCCAGAGTCCGCAATAGCTCAAGATTCCCGCTTATGCTTAGCGTCGTTGGCCATAATTACCACACGTTTGATTTGCATGAGGCATTTCTGCTTTGTTAAATACGCTTCTCTTCGCCATCGACAGTCCCCCCTCCAAGTCTCCATTAGGTTGAAAGGGCAACACTAATTCATGGGAAATTGGGCAAGCAGACCCCATGTATGTCCTCTGTTGTTCTGGCTAGTAATTTGTGTATCTCAACTACTGCATCGCATCCTACGCAGCCAAATGAACGGCGCAATGTTTCCCCAGGAGGGGCACAGAATGATGTACGTCTATGGTACCGTGAATTTGCTAGGGATATTCCCTGATATTCCCAAAGCCCTATGAGCCAGGTGGAGGGTACCGAGAGCGGGCACCACCGGTGAGCCAGTGCTTCCGTACTGTCCCCAATCCGACCATACTGACGTCGGTGCATCCTTAGGTGGTATTCCCAATGGCCCACGTTTATCCTCCAATCCCACGACACCGGAACCAGCCTCCGAATAGACCTCCTTCTCCATTCATCCGGTAAGGTCGCTTTATCGGGCAACCGCCGCAAATCCATTTTTGTTGACGTACAAAACCCCGATCTTACAGCCCGGAGTCGAGAGTCTCTCGCGAGTTAAGAGGGCGCTAGTTGGCTTTTTTGGACATGCGCATTTACCTCTAGCCTTTATTTATATCCTTAACGTATTTCCTTGCCAAAACACGTATTTATGTGAAGCTGCTCATCTTACTCAGTGTGTGGCTCTGGTCTAAGTGCTTAAAGGATTGCAGTAGAATGGATAGTCGGGCTGAGTATTACCACGTAGTTGTCCGCTTCGGGACATGAGGCGTAACGGCACTCTCCGGTAGTGCAAACTTCGTGTTTTCCTTGTCCCTCGGGCGCCTAAGTTAACGCGCTGATCTTTTATCGACCTCGTTGCTGATGGAACAGCTGCCCAAACACAAACTAAATAATCTTTGGCGCCCGGACCCGTTGTTACGCAGTTGCAGCACCCAATTTTTAGCGAGTTCACAACTCATTCGATATGAACAGCAGCGTACCAGCGCTATCGCGCATCGCGCAAACTCAGTTTGGCGTGTCCGCGCGTGCAACCGGGTACCAATTTTTCATCCCACCAAAACTCTTTATTCTACAATCTGAGTTGCCCTCCTGCCTCCACACCATTCAGAGGCAATTTCCTTAGTTATCTCAGTTTCAGGGCCTTGCGATACTGCCGTCCTGGCCCACTCCTCCAACTGTCATGTTGGATGGGCGTTGTCGTGCTGCGCCCATTTGAAGTTGTGCGTCCGAGTGGCACCGTCTGGAAGACGACATCCATCGAGCCTAAAATTGATGGTTGCAAACTTAGGATTAAGTCTTGACACATGATACGCGCGCAATGGAGCATACCCTCATTCCGCGCCGCTGCTTTGACGGAGATTTTCAATGTTTGAGTCTCCGGAATATGCGTGTCTTTAAGCGCCCATATCCTGTATCACTTTCACAACACTTCGCAGTCTGTCTCCTCGGAGATCCTCATTCCAGTATCTAGGGCATCTCCACAAGCGGATCTGCTCTGTTTCCGATTAAGATATCAGTGCTTCTGCTGATATCGTTCCATTCAATTGTATTGGAGCTTCTTGGCATCCGCTTCTCGACACGTGTACTCACTGCAGTGGCCCTTCGTGAACGTGTGCGCGCACGGACACGAGTATGTGCGTTTCGGATCTGTGTCGTGCATACCTGCCCGCAGGGGTTGTGGCTGTCGTCAACTTGACGAATAACGGCGGACACTTTTGCCGTGTTGGGCTCCCCCCGCTTTCCTCTCAGATAGTTAATTTATTATGTAGGACTATGTCTATGATTCTTCGTGACGTTTAGCGCGCATAATGAACATGAGGTTGCGGTGCTCCGCAATTTCCACCTGGTGCAATTGCTGTGCTAACACACACATGCTTTTATTGAACAGCAGTCATTTGTACGTTCCGGTTGTGCCGTTCCGGGTCATTCAGTGTCACAACTTAACATGTGGGAAGCGGATCCGATTGCAGTTTCCTCTCGGCTCCTACAGTGCGCTGGCATTTTGCCCTGGTAACGACACGCTACTCCATGCTGCGAGGTTCAGAATGAGGCTGAGGTCTCATCTAGTTGGAAGATTCCGGTCATTGAATAGAACGCGCACGGATGCAGAATCTCTGTGCTTGTGCGCGCGCAACTAAATTACTGATCAAGGGGGCGGTGCACAAGCTACGTGTAAGGTATGGTAACGACTGCGAACCAACGTCGTATTTTGCTTAATGTTTTTCAATGGAAGCCAAACCGGAAAGGCTGTGACACTGCCCCTTGCCTGTTAGTTAAAATGAGCCAAGCTCACTCCGATCGACGATCAGTTCTCTTTCCCGTCTCTGTTCTCTACACTTTTTGAAGCCTTCACTGGTTGTTGGTACGTACATCCATGGGCAACCCTCTCAGCAAACTTTTCAAGGTGTGTTCCTTCTCACACTGGTATCCAAACGTATGTGTCCGCTAACCCATTGAGCAGAAGTCTCCTACCACAAAACGCCATGACTCAAGGGGACGGAATACTCGGAAAGTCAATGAAAAGGATGTCGATGTATGCTGAACGTCTTCCTCCTCACCTTTATTCATATGTTTATCGTTCACTTCGCTTGCTGTGATCATCGGAAGGCTTGGGTCCCAGGTGGCGGCCAGTCCAAGCGCAAGCCTTTAGAACACAACGAGAAGACTTGCACTCAGCGCAATTGTGGTCATGCCGGACACAAACCCTCTGGTCCGGTTTTTGATCAAAACAACGTACCAGATTACTCTAATCGTTCATAGTGTATATCTATGGTTCGTCATCGTGGTTTCGATGCTTTTTTTGCATAACACCGTTAATCACTCCTTCCTCAGCGCGATATCGGTATGGGAACATTGGAGAGCTGGACTCTTTCTATTCATTTTTAACGCTTTGTATGTTCCTGGCGGACTAGAATGCCGGACAGTAGCAAAGCTGGTTTTTGCGCATATTAGTTGTTTTAGTTAGCCTAAATCACATCACCCCATCACTCCTTTGACACAACGATACCTTCATTGCTCCTACATTGGTGTTCAATTATGGGCTAACAGATTTTGAGAGTTTATACCCTTCTACTCTCGACATGCCATCAAAATGCACATAAACTACCTCCCCACTCTTACCATTTACTGTAACTCTCCTTTCCGTTTGGATGACCTCTGAGATAAGCTCGAAGTCATCTGGGAGCCAACAATATATGCCAGCCCATTTTCTAAATGTAGTGCATAGATAGTTTCGGTCGAGCACGATGGGCAAGGTTGATCTAGTTCATCCGTCTTTGTGAAAGCTTTATCTGGGCGTGGCGAAGTACTGACCAGTATTCAGGTCAATCGTGAAAGGTCCTTCAACATCGTCTAAGGCATTACGTAGTCGAAAGACCAAGCCACCCTTGCAGTGAGACACATGGTAAGAAGCTGATTGGGTATTCCTAAGGGCTGTGATTATAATAGCATTGTACAAAGAAGTAGAAGGAAAAATCCGTGATCTCGGATCGAGGGACGATGAAGGGGAAAAGGGCATTGGACAAGCGCCCTTTTGAACGGAGTACATCTTGAGAACATGCAACGTTTCGCATTTCGTCATGTTTCTCGCTGTACAACATGGCTGATTGTGAGCGGTCAGAAACAAGGAATAAGATGACACACATCAGGGTCCAGCGATGGTCCTGGTATTATGGCAATGGTCTATGCAGTGTAAATCATTTCGCCCTCCAGAGGGGGATCGAGAAGAGCACACCAGAGATGGACCCAGTCACTTGGATATTTTGCTTATAAAATCAGATGCCATGCTTCGCGGACAATAGGGCACACAGAAGATGGACCCATCCACTTTCCATCCCTATTAACCCTGTTACCATGCCCCTTTCCCGGACTGACGCTCGAGTAGGGGTAAAACAACGACGGCAGGCAACCAAGGAGATACTAATGCCCATAGTTTGAGGCAGCATAGCACTCCATGAACGAGAAGCTCACACATGGTACATGGTGAAGCCGAATCGAATTTCCCGCGTCGAACATGAAAAGAAGTCATCGGAACAATAACCTCGTCGCGCCAACACAGGAGGACAGGCTCCATCCCTGCATTCCGATCAAATCCGGCGGGATCCTGTGGGTTTACTAGTGGGTTTCCCTCTTGAAAACGTGGGCCGTGCACGTTTTTCCGGCGAGTTTAGCTTTACAGCACCTTAAGATTCGCGACGCGTGCGCGTGTCTGACTACTGGATATTTAGCTTTGGCCTGCAGACTTCAGGTTGAGAGTGCCAAAGGCAGGGTCTGCGGAACTATGCGCTCCATCAATGTGACTTTAGATCCTAGTGCCCCCAATCTCAGGGCGTTGAGTCAGATAACCATATGAGAATCCGCCGGAACACTGCCAATTGAATTGAAGCGCGCGGAATTAGATCATCACCAACTCATTCATATTGCGTGATTGAATGATTGATATGACTCTGAGTTTTGAATTACCCCTTTCCGCCGGAAGCACGGAAATCGCTTCATTTAAATTGAATGCCCGCATCCTTGGCCAACGATCACCTCTTGCCTCCCACCTCTGTTCCAAACGCTTGAATCCTCCACTGGTCGCTGGCGCGTACACCCATGGGAAAACTTCTCAGCAAGGTGGATTTCTTTTCGCGATATCCAACCCATAATGTCCTCTAACCTTGGTTGTGGGGAAGCCTGCGACCACAGAACACTACGCATTAAAAGCTCCTAAACATACTCGAATGGACGGCGGTGATGTGTGTTCTCTTCCCCCTACATGATCCGTATCCTTATTGTCATTCCATTTGTGTGGTGTGAACCATGAAGCCCTGGGTTCCAGGTGGAGACCGTGTTGACCAAGCCCCGAGGACTCCAGCCAATCGCAACGGCAATACAAGACACAAACCACCGAAACATCGTAATTGGGACAATCGCTGATAGTGTACATGTACGTAATGGCTTGCCTCGATCTCTAGATCAACACCACCAACTTTTTCCTCAGCATTACGTTCATCAAGTTAACGGGGGAGCCGGGCTTTCCTGTTAATCCTTTTACTTAGTACCTCAATTTATGGTCGGTTGTACTCTTCAGTAATCGGCAGAACCCCCTACTTCATGAGCTCGTACCCTGCATTCCCTGGCGGATCAAGACAAGCCATTGAACAGTAGCAAAGCTGGTTTTGTGTTTGTGAAGGAAGTGCACGCACACACTTCCTCCAAAAAGGACTTTGTGCATTCGTCTTGTATCTTGGTTAACATACTAGTACATAATGTTTTAGAATATACAATGATCACCCGCTGACCAGGCGAGGCTTTGCAGGTTTCGAGGGCCCATGCATCGGTTATACCTCTGGCGTGCTCACTCCATCAAAATCCGCGTAAACCACCTCTCCACCCCTTCCACCCACTGAAACCCTCCTTCCAGTTTGCATCACCTCTGAGATAGGCTCGAAGTCGTCTGGAAGCCAACAGAGGTATGTCAACCCCCTTTCCAGTGGAGTGCATAGACAGTTTCGATCAAGCACAATGGGAAATGCTGGATCTGGCTGATACGTCTGTGGGAAAACTCCATCTGGGCGTAGTGTCGGAGCTCCGTCCAAGTACCAGTACTCAAGTCAATAATGAAGGGTTCTTCACAATCATCTGAGACTCTCTGTCCGCGAACCCGAAGGGCCAACCCATCCTTAGAGTAGGATATGTGATAAGGCGCGAGAAGACTCCACTGGCTGGATTGAACGCTCTTGATAGCTTCAGTCAAGCCTACTCGTTTTGTGCATTGCCCAGAAGCGATATCCCACATCCGAATAGATAGATCGCGCGACGCCGAAATAAGATTGGTACCGCCGGGAGAGAAGCACGCGCACGTAATCAAATCAGCATGTCCGCGCAATAAAATGGGTGATGCGTTGAGATCGCTTGAATCTGTTAACCGCATGATATTGTCCTCGCACACGGACAACGTAAACCGAGCATTTGAAGCGATCACAATTGAAACCCTCTTGCTCTGTTGCTCTACCATGGTCTCTGCATCCCAAATGCGGATCGAACGATCACGCGAACCTGAGGCCACCCTGGTGTCCTGTTGGGAAAACATGACTGTGTATACTTTGCTGGTATGTCCAACGAGGGTACGGGCGTAAGTCCACAGTGTCCCATCGGCGTACCACAACGTAATATTTGAATCTGCAGAAGCGGATGCGATCCATTTTCCGTCTGCCGAGCAGGATACCGAGTACACTGCGTGGGAGTGGTTTTCGAGGGAAACGTGGTCATCCAGATCAAATATGTTTGCGACGCGGACCGTGCCATCGCCGAGTGCCAGGACCACCCTTTCGTTGTCAGGATGGAAGACCACGCAGAATACGAAGCTGCCTGCAGCAATTCGACCGATTTCTTCACCAGATACGGCATCCCAGACTCGGACGTCGGATGATGCGGATGCCAAGCGCTTTCCATCTGGTGAATACGCCACTGAAGCTACAATATTGGTGTGACCTTGGAGAGTGCGGATGTGCGAGCCGTCATCAGCATCCCAGATACGAACGGTTTTGTCATTTGACGCTGACGCAAAGCGAGTTCCGCATGGTGTAAATGTAACAGAGTTTACGCGCCTTGAATGACCGGAGAGGTGCTTGGGTCTCCCAGAACCATCGACATTGTAAATGTAGATCGAGCCATCCATGCACCCGCAGGTGACTTGCGAACCGCCAGGATAAAATGTCACATGAACGCAGTCTGAAGGCAGGCCCACTTTTGAGACTTTGTCCCCAGTGTTCGCATTCCATAACCAAATGCATTTTTCCCTGAAAGCCGACGCCAAACGGGTGCCATCCGACGAAAAAGCCAAAGAACAAACGGGGCGAGGGTGATCTTGAAGCTTCAGAGGCACATGACTCCACGATTCCTGGGTATTTTTCGATGCTGCGATTGCAACTGCCAAAACGTTGTACGGAGAAGCGAGTGGAAGCACCGAGGAATCTGGTTCGGTAGATGGGGAGGTGGGAAGGACTAGAAATGGGCATTGGCCGAGCGCCCGTTTCGAATGGAGGACAAAGCTATGCATGCTGAGAACATGCAACCGAAGTTTTGCCATTTCACCATGTCCTCGCTGTACGATATGATTGTCAGCAGTCTGTAACAGCCGGGAATGAGTTGGCACACCATCCATTGCTCTAGCCGGTGCAAACCACTGCATGCAACATCCATCTTATCCATAACCGCCATCGCTACGACCCAGTATCGAATCCATTTGGAGAAGACTTGTTCTAGTGTCCCGGCTACTTCTGGGTCCATGGGACCGACTCGACAAACAAGTGAAATCCAGCTCTTACAAGCAAACTTCGCTTTTGCCGGTATCGCACTGTCGAACAGCGCCTGAAGCTCTGGGATGTCTTCCTTTAGTTTATGTCGGTGTTCCCCGAAGAGAGTCCGTAGGGATTCACAATACGAAAGGTGCTGAAGCGTCCAGAGAGCCAGATCTAGGTCAGCCGAGCTTGAACATTCTTGTCCTTCCCAGTACAGTTTAAGCGGAGCAGTGCCCGTCTCCACCTCTATGTGCGCAGTTTCTTCGTCAAACTGGGCCAAGCATTAGGGGCGACACAACGATCTCATTACTCGATACTTACCGCCCTAAAACATTCATGACTTCTGCGTACAGTTTGTGCACCTGATTCTGATCCAGTGTCCATTCGGAGACTTTGTCACCCACAGGGGACATCCACAAGTCCAACTTATTGCTGAGAACCCTATCCTCCGTCACTTAGAATCTGCGTTGGTGCTTATGAATGTGAAATAGTGACCTTGAGAAATGATGTTGAAGCTTTCTTGCTCCAGGAACGTCACTTAATCCATGGAGATGCTCGTAAAGAACTCTCTTGCATTTAGACAACACCCGTACTATCGATGATTGAAGTCCGCTCTGGTGATTTGCTTCATCGGGGCTGGAGCAGAGAAGCTTCTAAAATTGCAGCGTGAGATGGAGACAAAGGTGGAGTGAGGTGTACGAACATATTGGGCTTTCAAAATTTGCGTCAATCGAGAGATGGCTTTGATGAGAAGCTCATCGTATGTCATGGCAGCCATGGACTCTACTTCCGTAACCAAGACTGGAACCCGTGCAGCAAATCCTCGATGAACTCTCTTTCTAAAAGCCTTACGGCCACCACCAGTTAAAGCAGCATTGTTCCGTCGCCCCTCAGTCGGGCGTCTCGGATGGATTGGACCGGCCTGACCGTTCCGATTCCTTGAATCCAAAAGACTCTCCGTGGATGACGAAGCCCGTTGGCGAGGACGATGGATATTCTGCGTGTGTAAATCCACTTGGGAGCCCTGTTCCCGACGATCAGGCAGGAACTTGTTTCTCTGCAAGACAGTCATCTCACCACAGAGTGGGCATCTTGCAATTCAGGGTTTGAGCGATGAAAGGGTGCATTCAAGTGGTAAGCCTTTGCACGTGTTGTTAGACGTCAACTAGGAAAGACAGCCTTCACGGGCCTCACCTCGCTCACTCCCTGTCACTGAGGGATTGGAGGGGCGACATGCTTCCCGACTCCGTATCCGGATCGTAGACAGAAACAGTCTCATATGAGGTGATGATTTGATGGATTCTTCGACGGGCCTGAATCCCGAGATCAAGCCATCGTAAAGCCCCGATAAGCTCTGCACCATTATCGAGACTGTGTAGGTGTTCGGCGACTACAGATGCAAAAAAGTAACAGTTCTCCTAGTAACGAGAAATAGCCGATGATAAGCAATTCCATGAGAGGAGACTTGTGAGCGCCGCGCCCATACCGGCCACACTTGATACGATCTCGATTCGGTCCTAAGCGCTTCGAGGACACAGAACAAGTCCGTTAGCGAAGGTGAGACGCGAAAAGTGATCTTTGTCTTCTCGACACTCTTCGCGCTACCCAATAGCGCGGCGACTTTCCCAGAGACAGTCGCCTGGCCATGATCAGGATGAGTACATAGCCACCAAGGGAATACAATTGGCTCACCACGTCGTTCGCCTCCCATCTGCTGGACATCAGCCTCCTGAGAGTGCCCGTCGGCCCCTTTCTCTCCAGGCGCACCCAGAATTCTTCTCCAGAGGGTTTCTCCAGCCGTAAAAGTAGGAACTCGTGCTGAACACCACCCTCCTCTTTCCTAATCTTGAGCTCTTTGATTGGGGAGAGCTGGGCATCAGGAGTACTCCCGATGTAGGAACATATGTCCGCGATCGTTGATGACAATTTTCGGGAAGACAGAGGGACCTTCGACCAAAGGGTCGATAGTCTCGAAGTAATGCTTGCAATGGAGCCGCTAGAAATGATAGATATCTTGTCGATATGCGCATCGGCCATGGAAGACAGGATTGATGGTATGTGGTTTGTCACGAGGGATGCAGACGGACAAGCAGAGATTAAAATTGAGCGGCCGCTACTGCATATATAATAGCCACAAGTGCGCGGGCGCGCGGCAGCGATAAGGTAATTTAGACCCCGTCCCGCAAATTAAGAACCCTGCCTTATGAAGCAACAATATTACAAATGACTGTGGCAGCGGCTCAGAAAGCAGTATCCATGACTCCGCCAGGTCCCGCAAAAGAGCTGTTTGTTTGTTTTATTCTGGATATTTAACCTGCAAAACTCCAGGCTGCTGGAAAAGAGCAGTTGAACGTGTCACGCATCCTGGGGATATCGGGAGGATCCGAGAGCCATCAATACATATCCTGCCAAGCAACAACACAAGTTCTATTCTGATAGAGGCTCACCTGCATACACAGGAGTGCTCCTTTTTCCGAGTCGGTTAGCTATACAGATATGAGAAACTTAGCAGCCTCCGACTCTCGCTAAGCTCTCACTGACAAACATGCTGGTGAGCGAGGCAATATACATACCCTAATCATATTAGTAAGCAGCTTTTCTGCATTCACATGATTCTACCTCGTTGAAGCTGAGTGAATTATTCTCATTCTTAGTTTCCAGCGCGGGGGGTCTCCAGTGCCGAGGGTTCTTGGGTTCATTGTGGTTAACTCCCAGGTGTGAATATTGACTTGGGCTGTGCCGAAGAACTATCAGGAACCAGAATGTGGAGTGGGCGCGCGCGCGCTATACATACAGGCACTGCTTTTATCAACTGGATTGAATTATGCCCTTAATGGGCGAGCTGAGCATTTGAGCCTTAATGCGTTCCCGTTATTCCTTTTATTTGGTGGATCCCCAAAGACTCAGATCCACTCTTCTGCAGAGTAAGCACACGCATTAATGGGTGGTCTGGTGAGCAGACGTTCTGTATGTCGTATTTTCTCTCCGGAAGTGAATGAATCTAAAACGTCATGAACAGAGGAACGTAGTGGATGTCGAGCTAGATGTACGTTCGTTCGTCGCCAAAGGAAGCAAGTTCTGACAGCACCAAGGTATTCGCACCAGGCGGAGGAATAGCTCTGGAAAGGCACAACAATCCCAGAGTTCCTCCCCAATATGGCGTTCCGAATCCCCCACCATCGAGAAACCATCCTCAGAAGCCATCGAAACATTATGCCCAGTCCCAGGTTTGTCTGACAAAATTATGTATCGATGGGACTTTGTCCAACTTCCCCCTCCACTATTCTAGTCGCACCAGCATAGGGATGCATCAAGAATCCGACGTTAGATTCCCTATGATCACCCCATACCTAGTACGTCGTTTCGAATCCTGTATTGTCAGTCCGATTCACGCAAAGGCGCTATATGGCCGGCATTCCTCGGCCGAACCAGATCACGATATCCTTTAACACCTACCCGAAACCCATCCCTGTCACTCCGTCTGATCCTATTTTGACCCTGGCCATCTCCATTCCGCATATAATTTCTTGGTGTGTGCTTTACTGAAACGGCCAAACTTTATGTTAGATGTTGATGCTTGATGCGTCATTCGGTGGTCCCCGCACCACTAATTTACAGCATTACGAAAATGCGATACCGAAGTTTAAGACATCAGACAAGAATCCTAGGTAGAATAACACATTACCTTTTGTGAGGCTGGATCCTCAATACGACAATGCGGGCGTTCACAATAGATTTCTAGTAATTAATGCAGAATCTGTATAATATCCCACCTTTAATTGTTCTGCGATCGCCATCTTGTAAATAGCGTCTGGAGTAATCAGTAGGCAGATAACCGTGAAGTCCTGGAGAGTCGGTCTGCCGTGCAACTGGTCATCACGATCTAGTGAAGAATAAATCATATGTTGGATGGACAACAGCGAAAGCGAACTTGGCTCAATCCCATACAAAATTGCCCTTCATGGGCAAGGGTTCCACCGCAAAAGCCGAACGTGTGTCATGTACCAGCAGACGACTAACGGGATAGGTGTGCCGGTAGGTTGTCACGATTACTTCTAACTAATGCCATCACCATCGAGAAGGTTCGAGACGTCATAGCCTAGCCGGCTATCCAGAAGGCTACGTAGGGTACGCCGATTGTATAGGGACAAGGCACACAGAGCAATGGAGGTATCCCCAGCGTTCTCACTAGGGGCGCACGGCGGCCAAAACGTATATAACCAACGAAACCGAAGTCGTAATGTACTCGCAATCCCAGGCGAATACGATTAGCTTCGCTACGACGTGCAGAGGCTTGAAAAATCATCCTCATTGGTCCGTCCAAGTTGAAATCAATATAGAGGAGAGGCAAAAAATAAGAAATGAGCACGCACTAGAACGCCAGTAACGAGCTTAAGGAAGGAACATGCCAGAAATTGGGTTGCGCAAGTCCTAATGATCAAATAGAGCCGAGCGCCACTTGCGTAAATGTGGACAATTTGGCAGAGTAGGATGAATGTCTGGGGGGGTGACGATGAGCTTCTGGACAAGATTTGACTATGGAGGATGAAAAGGCATCTGCGGGAAGTGCTCCGTTGTCGCCCTCCCATTGCAACCTTCCTCCCCCTAACCTCCAGCCTTAAAATGTACGCCGATCGCCAAATCCAGTAACGGACCGATCGATTGTGAGGGAAGCAGCGACGCACTTAGGGACTTTGCAGCATGGTTTGTAAGTGAGGGAAAGCAGATGGTCCAAATTTCACACATTCCACGATGTCACTGCGATTCTACCAGGTGTACTATGGACGGATCGATGGAATCAATTTAAAGTACAGAGCTGTGCCTGATGGCATACTCTGCACTAGAATGCCAAAGTGGGCGATAGACTAGAGAGGCTGGTCACTGCTAGCGATAGACACAGAATGTCATAATGGTAGGACCAGAATCATGTGATCCCACCTTTGGTGCTGGGACAATCCTTGCAGCTACAATACTCAGACGGAACTACCCACACAGGGACGTATGTGCATATGGATTGAGTGCTGCGGATGAGGCTGGGGCGGGGACGGGCAGCAGCGCAGCCCTACAATAGATCCGAGTTGCTGTTGCCACAAGAATTAACATTTTATGCGACAAGCCAATTCGAGTTCTTGCCGGCCTCGTGTCTCTATCTCCGCTTCTCGTAACTGGGCTTACACGTCTACTCGCATCATCTTTGGCACTCACAAGCACAACGCGATAACAGGATGATGCGCTACCGTCACAGCCGTTGAGGGGAGGTAGGCCCACGCCAAGGTGGGGTTGAGGTGAATGAATTTGTACCAGGTGGTGGTGGCGTTCCTCGGGTATGGGTATTACACACTGCTTCCAATCCATGAGGTGTCGTGGTGATGCCACTGTTGAATCATGCATGTCCACGTCTTCACTGGCAATCCTGATGGGCGCAAAAATTGCAATGTTTCCTTTGTTCCTGTCAATCGTGCCAATGAATGCTGTTCGGGAACGTACTTATCTCCACCCACTGGCAACGCGAATTCGAGGGTCGCCGCTTGGGAGGATATGCCACTTGTGCGTCAGGGATCCTAACAGAGATCGTTGTTCTACAGAATCGTGTGAGCAGAACTACTTCAAGACAATACACTGGAAATCAACTCTTATCGGTGGGGTCCGGACCCCAAATCGTCAGGGAATCTAGGATGTTACCGTCCCAAATATATCGATGGTGGGCCAAAACTTTTGGTAGGCATTCGACTTTTGGTTCAGTCTAACTCCGAGTTGAAACGTGTTGATTGCGGGCAAGAGTGCGCTCCCTCCAGTCCATGCTGCTAGCTCCTCTAGCTCTGCCCTTTAGCCCTATGGTGGTTCGCTGGGGCTTCTAATAAGCCACCATACTAGATATGGTAATCCAGGACCAGCATCGCGTATATGATCTTCTTCCTGCACCCCCACAACCACCTCCAGGCAGCTTGAAGTGCGCTTGCCTGTAGGTGTTACTAATAGCAGTGGACTGTTCAATTCACTGGGGGATCCATGAATCAGCCCAAGGCGAGCCTCCCGAGCCACACTTAAGTTGACCCGTGATGAGACAGCCCGTTTCAGAACAGCAAAATACGTTCTAGAGACGACCCTAGTTCATTTCCGCGCAGATTAACTTGTATGATTCTGTTACGAAATGACGGGACTTGTTACCCGCCGCGGGTCTATCCTGTCGAACTCCCAGTATGATAATCCAGCTTCTTTCGTTTATGTCTGCTTAGACTGAGCCACACACACGCGGCCGAAACAAAATGTGTCGGGTCAGCGTGAACATCTTTCTACGAAACAGTGTTTCGCTTACGAATCTCTTCCACGCAACAGGATAATATCATTGCTTCCGTACCTAACGGTCACCGCATTACTCAATCTCCACTCGAGTCTGCACTTCCAGTCAGCTCGTGATCTTCTCCTTAGTTCTCGGGCACTAGGATCAGCAAGGAATATTTCAACCCGAGGTTGCTCTGAGGCCCGGAAAGTCGTACTGATGCCTAAAGCACTCCTGTCCAGGAAATGCAGAGTTCCAACGCGATGAACCCAACCCAGGTTTGCCACACAAACCCACGTTTAGAATACCGACCATTCGCGCGTCATTAATATAACGCCGTCAATGGGGCCAATCCGTTAGCGTGCTCAGGGGACACGAGGCACAGGGAGTGAACAGCCTCTGCTTGAGTGCTCCTTGGTAGCCCATTCCATGAACCTTATAGCAGCAGCACCGACGGAGGTAAGAGCCCAATGTCCAAATGCCACACTTCCAGAAAGATAAGACTCAACACCACAGCCGATTTGTAGTCCACAATCTTGTGGTTTTTGGGCGGTCCGTCGGACTTAGGCTAAGCAGACTCATCCTCACGCTACTCTTGAAATACGGTGCTCTATGCGTCCCCAAAACCAGCGTAGTCATCACCTTGCTTCAGCGTCCAGAACAAAGGATACGAGAGCTGCGCCTCGCACTTCCGCATGACCCTTCCACGATGATAGCCCTCGACGGCTGAATTTACCGTCACCACATCGTAAACCATCGGATCCCAGCGCCGCTCCGAACGCGATTACAAGTCCAGAAATTACCCGTGTTTCCCATAGTTTCAACCGCCAACAGTCACCAGCTCGAAGCCCTGGTGAAGGCGCCGAGCCAGAAAGAAAACATCCTTCAGACAATGTCTGCAAGTCTAACCATCCCTGAGCGGCTTATGGCTTACACCTTCGCTCTTCCTCTGGCGGACTGTTTCACGGAACCGGATGCCGGTAAACCCCGCATTCTACCCAGAGCAAAACTGAAGCGACTTCAGTTTCCCCTAGCTTTGCGTTTCCGCATCATTCCCAACACGATGCCAAAGTGCGGTCCAGATGGTCTTTTCCGTGATGTGTCACCAGCTGATTTTGCTGCAGTCTCGCAGTACTCCCATTCGCGTACTGATATCTGCCAGACTGTGTAATCGCCAAACATACCTACATATGCACTCACCTTAAACAAATGTACAGGGTACACGTTATTCCAGTTTAAGCGAGGGTGGACACTCCCCCCCCAGATCAAGGGAACGCGGGGCAAATGTTTCATTATGCACAGCCAGACCGACATGGTGCGCTTTTCCTTGACGATGTAGATACGGCACCACCCCGGTATTAAGTTCAGGAGTCTGCTAAGTAGACGGAAAACTGCCTGAAGGCCAACTGCTACTGTTTCGATGAAAATTTGATCTGGCAATCAAAATGTCGGATCGCGCAATGAGAAACTAACACTGCCCAGCGTGCACACGTGGTAATGTGCCGTGACAATGACGGGAGGCGTTCAGGGTGTAAAATTCAAATTTGCATAATGTCACTGGGCGACCGCGCACACGCACACGGCGTGCTACAAGCACATTTGGAATGTTCCGCGTTATTGCCCTCTCGGCTTTCGTGGCGAAATTGGCCCGGCTTGCGGGGTTTTCACACTTAATCGATCATCATCAATAGATGAAGCCTCATTATAAACAACTGAGGAATAAGCAGCCCCATTGCCGCCTGCATCGGTAGAGCTTATCAACCTGCACTTCCCTGACATCAGCGGCTTCTGCGGTTTATTCCTGGTGCTACGAGTAACGCCAGTTTCTCGAATTCATCAGGAACAAATCAACTTCTGCGAGGGCGACCTAATCTACCTCGGCCCCGGAGCAGCTTGATCTGTCGTACTCAAGCCTGGCGTTTGAATTCCATGGCGGTGCAGCAGATGTGCAGCAGCAGCTCTTCTGTATGCTGTAAATCTGTGACAGAAAAACGATTTGATGTTACCAGAGCCAAGCAGGCTCACCACGCGATTCAATGCTAGACCATGCCTAGCACAGGTGTAACAATGGAAACGTGCAGCCTGGGGCCACGGGGGATGGTGGTTCTGTTAGGTGAAGATACCAAGGCTACGGCCGCGCCGGCCAATAGCGGGCCTTTATCTAGGTCACAACACAACAACAATTGCACAATATATCCTTGCCGAGAACAGACCATTCCAAGCTGAGTGTCCAGTCTACGAGTGAAATTTACGACATCCAAGACTCTCGAATATGGGATTGCGCGCGCGCACACCATAACAGTAAACTAATTTGAAAGAAACCTGTTTCGTCGGAGAAGTCCACGTTTTCTCCTCGTGTCCAAATGGAATTCCCATATTACCTGCGCCCCCACCAGCCCACAATGTCCTCAAGCCCTCACTGGTTGCAGGCTACGCATAATGGGGCTCTGTGCAAGTAAACGTGATGTGCGTCGTTCATCCTCGAAGTTGGGCGGCGGGCGCTGATTTCCGAAATGTCTACACAACATTTAAAGAAATACGAGCCCGGTGGAGGTTATGAGCCCAAACCGAGAGCAAACGGAGCCCCCGTGGTATGTACTTGGCTGCTTGTGTCAAGCAATATGTCCGGCTGACCCGCTCGCAAGCAAACTATCGAATTAACAAGCGTTAAGGGTCCAAACTTGAAGGTTTGCTAATATTTTGCTGTGAAGTCGATACAGAGTCATCGGCTTATATAATATACCACTCGTTCACAAAAAGCCTGGACCCGTTAACTCTTCTGCTCCTAGTAGCAAGGTACCTATCCAAGCAGGCCTTAAATTCCTAACTGAGTGAATGTTTTCTAGGTCGCATTTCCTCAGCCTGTTGCCAGACAGCAGTGCGTCTTCATACACATTTCGGTGGCCCATTTCACTCATTTGATTCATCAGACACGAGCGAGGCCGGTATCAGACCCTTTCTGCCCCTCCTCATCGGTGCGTTGATTTCGGGCTCGAATTTCGTGAACCTCACTCACTGATTCACGCTGACGTCCATTCGCACAGCCCGGATCTCGATGGTCTGCCTGCGAGAGGGCGATACAAGACGATGATGTGATCACTGCATGATGCAACCGCACACTTTATCGTCCCGTCCCTCGTTTAATAACTGGTGGGCGCCGCCTGTGGCTACAAGTGCCCGCTGCCCTTCCATTCTTTTCAATTTACTCCTTTTTTTGTTCATCCCCTCAGCCCCAATACTACTCACGAACAACTGGTGTATGTCTCAGTTGTTGGACGACTGCTTTTATCCGTGGGAAGGAACGTGATGACTGCCAACGATCGCCGTATGACCACCAAACCCCTCAGTATAATACATCGAGAATCGCATAGGCCCAAGTTGACACCCTCTGTATTACCGAAGGCAGCGCAGTAGTCAGAGGGATCAGAATGGCAATTGCTCAACTGAACATACTCATTATTTACCGCAGCGATCCATAGTATCGCAGTGTAGATGTATCAGATAATAAGGCAACTAGTATGCAGAACACTCACTGATGTTGTGCTCGGATGGCATGTTAGACAGCGCTAGCATCGTCTGCATGTGGGGGATTTGGATGTGAAAAAGATGTATAACACATAATTGTACTCCCAGTAACTCTTGCCTAATTGGGTTCAACACACTTTTTTTCTCGCTAATACGCCCAGCGGGGGTCCTTCAATTGCAGAGCGATTGAACAACACAGACCTAATATGTAGGCCCCCCAAATCATTCCATGTTTACTGAATCTGAATCCCAGCGCAACAAGCAACTTCAGCCGTCGCAGCATACGTTGCCACTTGTCCGCCTCTCCTTTTATTCTTCCTCGCTGGTCTCTTCGTCCTCTGTATAAATGACTGCGCGCATGAATTAAGTTCTCTTTTCCATCTTATGTAAAGCCATTTCCCCCCGCGGGTGGCAGGCATTTGTCGTATTAGGTGGCGCCCACCAGTTGATACTTTACTACAGTGCTGCAACACAGCTCGTCGGGTGTGAGCAATGATGTCATATTCTTCACCCTATATTGCGATCTGGCACTCTTGCGCGCAGCCTGGAGTTAGTAAATATCCAGAATGAACAAGCAAGCAAACCAACGGCGAGCGCGATTACCCGCTGCCCCGCTGATTATTAGGAGAAAGGTCAACCTCCCACATACCTTGCGCACGGACGTACTATCTACATGATTGCCCGTCGTTCCCTTCTTGGTAATTCTTTTCCAGCCGCATATCACAGAAGGCTTAAAAACCATAACTTTTTCGTCTTTATCCCTCTCCCTCAGTTCGCTTGCTAAGAACTGAGGTGAGATATCCTGTCTTCGTTGTCTTGGACAATGACTAAAAATATTGTATATATCCTAGCGCTTACACCGTGCTAGCCAGATAAAAATCAACTGAGTTCGCTTGCTAAGAACTGGGCGCTTACACCACTGGTGATAGACTGCTACCTGCCGCGCGATGAGACCCCTCATATGTTTTTGAACAGGTTCTATAGCTTGCCTTCCCTTCCTTGTCATCGCTACGCACTCACGTACCCAATATTTCTACTGGTAGTTTTCTCTAGTATTTACTACTTGATATGCCATTCATTTTGCATACCCTAATTTGCAGTTGGTCCAGCCCGCGTCCCACTGGGCGTTCGATTTCATTTGGCCAGTTCCCGCCAGCCACCCAATAATAGTTCCATTAGCAATTAATCGCGGGTCGATATTGATTTGATCACAGGGTCAACCCGTCAAAATTAACATAAACCACTTCTCCGCCCTTCCCACCCACTGAAACTCTCCTTCCTGTTTGGATTACCTCTGAGATAGGCTCGAAATCATCTGGGAGCCAACAAAGGTATGCCAGTCCATCTTCCAGCGGAGTGCATAGACAGTTTCGATTGAGCTTGATGGGTAAGGTTGGATCCGGTTGATCTGTCATCGCGAAAGCTTCATCTGGGCGTGGCGTCGGGAGTTCCGACCATGTGCCGGTGTTCAGATCAATCGTAAAAGGTTCTTCAGCATCGTCTGAGACTTTCCATCCGCGCAGTCGAAGGACCAAACCGTCATTGGAGTAAGACACATGGTAGGGAGCCTGAAAACTCCACTGGGCAGATTGGACATCCTTGGCGACTTTAGCCAAATCGACTCGTTTTATACATTGTCCGGAATTGATGTCCCAAACTCGAATGGATAAATCCCTCGATGCCGAAACAAGTTTGACACCGTCAGGGGAGAAGCATGCGCACGTAACTGAATCAGAATGTCCGCGTAATAGAATGGGGGATGCGCTGGATCGTTTGAATCTGTTAACTGAATGATCTTGTCTTTGTCCACAGACACCATGAAACGAGCATTCGATGCAATTGCACATGGAACGCCCTTGCTCTCTTGTTCTTCGGTCGTTTCTGCATCCCAAATCAGGATCGAACGATCACGCGAACCCGAAGCCACCCTGGAGCTGTTCGGAGAAAATGCCACCGTATATACTCTATCGGTATGACTAACAAGGGTACGGGCATAAGCCCACCCTGTCCCATTAGCGCGCCAGAGGGAAATGGTCGAATCTGCTGAAGCCGACGCAATCCATTTGCCGTCCGCCGAGCAGGATACGGAGTATACCGCGTCCGAGTGATTTTCAAGCACGAGTGGGTCGCGATCCTCCCCGAATATGTTCAGGATGCGTACCATGCCGTCTTTGCATGCCAGGACCACCCTTTCGTTGTCAGGATGGAAGACAAGACAAAACATTTGGTTGAACACATCTATCCGACCGACTTGTTCCCCAGATGCAGCGTCCCAGACTCGGACGGTCTCGTCATATGATGCAGATGCCAAGCGTGTTCCGTCTAGTGAATATATCACAGAAACCACAACATCGGTGTGACCTTCGAGGGTGTGAATATTCGACCCTTCTACGGCAGACCAAATACGAACGGTCGTGTCTCCTGATGCCGACGCGAGGCGAGTCCCGTATGAAGTGAATGCAATGGAGTTTACGCGTTTGGAATGACCGGAAAGGCGCTTGGGTTTCCCAGAACCATCGGCATTGCAAATATAGATTGCGCCATTCTCGCATGCACACCCAAGTTGCGAACCATCGGGAGAAAATGTGATATAAACGCAGTCGGAAAGCAAATCCACCTTCGAGAACTTGGTTCCAGTGTTCGCATTCCACACCCAGATGCATTTTCCTCTGAAAGCCGATGCCACGTAGGTACCATCTAATGAGTAGGCCAAGGAACAAACTGGGTGCGGATGGCCTTGAAGTTTTAGAGGCACACGGCTCCAAGATTCTTGGGTATTCCCAAGCGCTGTGATCACAACAGCGTTGTACAGAGAAGTAGAAGGAAATGATGAAGGGTTTAAATCGGTGGATAGTGGGGTGGAAAAGACGAAGAATGGGCATTGGACGAGCGCCTGTTTCGAACGAAGAACGAAGCGGTACATTTTGAGAACATACAACCGCAGGCCCCCAATTCATCATGCCCTCGCTGTGTGACACGCTCATTGTAAGCAATCAATAACAAGGGAGAAAGTGGCACGTACCATCCATTGCTCCAGCTGGTGCAGACCGCGGCATGCAGCGTCTATTTCGTCCATAACCCCCATTGCTACGATCCAGTACAAAAGCCATTGGTATACGACTTGTTCAAGTGCCCCGGCTACTCCTGGATCTGCAGGACCGACTCGACAAACAAGTGAGATCCAGCTCTTACAAGCGAACGTCGCTTTCGGTGGTATTGCGCTGTCGAACAGTGACTGAAAGTCCGGGACGTCTTTCTTCAGGCGGTGCCAGTGTTTCCCAAAAAGTTCTAGGAGAGACTTGCAATGCGAAAGGTGCTGGAGAGTCCAGAGAGCCAGATCTAGGTCAATTGACCTTGAAGATGTGTGTCCCTTCCATTGCAGTTTAAGCGAAGTAGCGCTCATATCCCCCTCCAAACGCACAGCTTCTTTTTCAAACTAGTCCGACTGTGAGAGGCGACACCACAATCTCGCTATTCGATACCCACCGCCCCCGAAAAAAGGTTTGAAACCACTGCGTCTAGATTGTCCATCTGGTTTTGATCCAGAATAGATTCAGATACCCGGGCGTCGCCACCAACAGACGACACCCATGAATTTAACCAAGAGCGAGCTCCCTATCTTCCTCGATCAGAGTTTGAATTTTCAGCCATGAGGGTGAAATAGTGACCTTGAGAAACCACTTCGGAATCTCCTTGCTCCAGGAACGTTACTTAGTTTGTGGAGATGTTCGTAAAGAGCCATCTTGCATTCGAATAGTAGTTGTACCAGGGATGATTGGCGTCCATGTCGCCGTCGTGCTTCATCGAGACCGGAACAAAGGAGTTTTTTCTGAAACCACAGCGTGAGAGAGGGAAAAGAGAGAATGAAGTATACGAACGTCTTGGGCTCCGACAATCTGCGCCAATCGGGAAATAGCCTTGATGAGGAGTTTATCGTGTGTCATGGCAGCCATGGATTCCACTTCGGCCACCAGGGTTGGCACCGGAGTAGGAAGGACCTTATAAACTCTCTCTTTTATTGCCCTGCGGCGGCCACCAGCCAACGAAGGGTTGTTTAGTTGTCCTTCCTGACTAAAATTGCCACCCAGAAATTGAACAGAAATTTCTTGAATAATCGACGCAAAGAACCAACAGTTCTCCCTTGAGAGTGCGTATACTATGGATTCATCGCGAATGACGTCGAGAGCCCTCACAAGGCGTTTGAGGGGGATGGGCGAGCTAAATTCGATGACAGCCTCTCTCCGGACTTTCTTGCCGAGTAGATTCTGAAGAGCCATAGTCATCTTTACCTTACAGATGAGTCCGAAGACCGTCAATGTAAGGCCCGAGTTCAATCCCAAGCAATAAGCCAAAAACCTACCAGATCATTTGCTGCGAGGTATGATGAAGACGATATCTTGAGGAGATTTCCTGACCTTGGGCGACGGTCCAAACGGATCCAGAGCTTTATGTCTCTCTTCATTACTTCAAGTAATAGGAAACGATGCGCGACTCGTCCTGTCGTCCCATATCGAAGCAGGCGAGTGACAGTCGCCGATTCAGCCTCCTCGCTGTGGTGTGCCTCGGTGCAAAAGACACCAAGGGTATATTCCGTGTCTCCTTTGTGAGGGATATTTTTTAATATGTCTTCAGTCGGACGTCGCACAGAGGGCGGGCCGGAGTGGTCGTTTTGGTCGTCCGAACTCAAGAGACTGTCTGCAAACGATGGCACTCGTCTAAGAGGATGGTCCTGTGCACCTGATCTCAATGCGAAGGCAATATCTCTGCAAACCAAATCAATCATCTTACCGGGAATAGGCGTCCGGCGATAAGGGCATTTGAGATTGTGAGTGACGAGGAGATCTGAACAGATGCGCGCCGGAAATCTTGCTCATGTATCAACCGGGAGGAATATCTTTGCAAGCGTCAGCACCCAGCACATATACCATTGGCCATAACGTGTAACTGCTCACTACGACAGATGCCCAAACAATTCGATCGATCAACTAATAGTGGGTGACCGCGTTAGGACCACAATTGCACAAAGAGTAGAGGGCGAAAGTTATGCGCGTGAACTACTTTAGCAGTTTAAGCCATATATTTGACACGCACGCTCCAGCATGCCATTCCCAGGATGTGCACAAACAGAGAGAAGGATGGTTAAGGAAAATTGGGCTGCGACGCGCTGAACAATGCGCGCGCATAATTCAATTCTTCCGGTTCCATTTCTGGAAATCGGGTCTTGCATTCGAGTGACAATATTATGATTGTCAATAGACGAACTCATTCTCGAACATCAATGTTCAGATTGGGCCCGATGGGGCGCTGCCACTCGGTTATTCCATTCATCGTGTCTCAGCTGCACATACTCTGAGGCGTCCATTGAAACATGCTGAGGTTACATCATCAATACTGGCGGATCCGCAGGGTTGCTGTGGCGGACCTCGTTTTTTTTTCAGTATATCGGCCGCTGCCGGTGAGAAAAATGTGTTTTCCGCGATGATTTCTCTCGAGAAAAGTAGTCGCTGCCTCGTTGTAGTTTTTGGGGTCCGCCATACGCCATTTCCTGATCCGCTTCCACATCGTGGTTACCTCGTGGCCGCCAGTGAATCCAAAGTTACCAATCCACTCATCGTCCCAGCACAAGGGGCAGGAGATGAAGAATCCCTATCCATGTAGCTGTATGAGGCTAACTTGTCCTTTCCACTTTAGAATACCTCCTTATCGGTTGTTTCATTCGAAACTATTGTTTTCAACCATGCGTCCGCTCAATCAACGCTCATAATGTTGCCGGTAATGAGTTTCTGATCTCCGCATTCTATCTACATGCCGTGGCATATGCACCGATTTAGGTCTGGCAAACCTCGATGTTTATTCACGTTCCCATCCCCGATCATCGTAGAACGTGCGATGAGATTAGTCACCACCGCGAACGACTAAGCGAGAAATCCATATTGTGATAATACTGTCAAGGAGTTGTGAAAGCATATCCGAGGTGCCATGTTGGGCAACAGGGAGCTGGGGTTTATCAAGTGGATCGTCAAGGGCGTCCAAATCATCGAAGTTGGTGTGTAGTTGCCCTTCCCCAGGGACGTCCCATCTATGTCTCGTGATTCAAACGACTTTAGGACGAACATAGGTCATCTAGTCATTATGCCCTTCCGACAGAACTAGCAGATGAATATACACACCAAACACCAAGGCGACATGAAGTTTCTTCCAAGGCCCTGGTAAGCGCATCTTGGACCGATAAAGTGGCACAATAGTGGGTTGCGCCCACATCAGCATATCAGCCCTACGACAAAGGTGCTCATTTATGCCGTCCGGAGAAAGTGCAAAGGCGCTCACCAACAACCAGTTCCCACAGCCTCTGGGAGTTGCCGGAGGCTACCAACCAATCCCAGATCTTCGTGTGGTTGTTGGTCGTGTAAGTGTTGAGTGAAACTGAGAAACCGGCTCTAATTTGCAACGAAAAACCATCCTGGTCCTGATTCCCAACAAAGACATACGTCATGATGAACTTTCATACTTTGCATCCTCGGGAATCCCCTTTGAATTTCCTCAGTTGTTGTTGCTGCCGGGCATGTATGGCCCTTACATAAGGATGCCGAGATGTTATCGATCTTGAGTACCATTATTTCATAAAGGACCTCGAGGAGTCCTTGATTTCTGGAGACACCGACATCGACACAATACCTAACGTGTGCGAGAACCCGGCTACGGGCATTGTTTCGAAACCATTGACCCTCTGGTCAAGGTCCCTCCCCCTTCTGCACAGTTACCAACATCGTTCACTTCCCGCATTGGGATGACTCCCGACTCCCAGCTATCACTAATCAAAGAACTGGTCATCAGGAAAGAAGTTGGTTTTCGGCCCGAGTTCCTACTTTTGCGGCCAGCGAAACCTGTAGGAGAATTTTGGATGCGTTTGGAGAGAACAGGGCCTGTAAGCGCTCTCAGCAACCCGAAATCTAGTGAATGGGAGGCAAACGACGTAGTGAGCGTCTCTGTGGAGCATCGTCTCGGCTGCTGCTGAGCCTAATACCGCCCATGTGTGCGAAATGCGACTCTGTTAGGTAGCACAAACAGTGTCGAGAAAACGAGGATCATTTTCAGACCCCGCCATTGCTAAAGGATTGTGCTGTGCCCTCGATGCACTTAGGGAGGAATCAAAAGTGTACCTGATACTGAGAGTGTCAGGCCCTCAAAAGGAAGCGGGAGTTATGGAACGGATTATCGAGGACGTTATAATGATGTGCGGGGGACAGCACCCAATTCTTGCAAACCCCTTGTTATCATTAGCTAACTAAACACATTGTAGCAAACTGTGTGCGTCAATGTGCTGATCGCGACTGCTGGAAAGGGGACCCATGTGCCGCTGCTACTGATACCCGCGAAGGACTGGTATATGGGCCACAAAAAGGTTCGTCTATTGGGAACCAGCCAAGGGTGCCTCCTGAGCTTGCACCGGGAGCGTAAGCATGACGGCTAGATATGTACAGCCAGTAACGAGACCAACTGCCTCACGAACAACCGAAACTAGGCCTGAATTAATGGGAGAACTGAGTGTCATATTCACAAACATAAATAGAGCACAGAGCTGGATAAGTACCCTAAGCGAGATGCAGCCCGTGATCCAGTAGGGGGCGAGGCAGGCAGACCAGATGCGCTGAGAGAGAGAGAAGTGGATAATGGGCAGAGTTGAGGGCACTGTAGCATTGCTGAGTCGGAGCTGACAGCTCTCATCACTGTTCAGAGCATATCGATTCCGAGGCATTCGATTCCATGGTACCCGGCACTGTAGTGCATCAGCGATCCTGCAGACAATGTCTGAGCCGGCAGCCACGACCGGGAAGCCGGCAGTGTTCGAGGCGCCAGGGGCCTCGGGAACAAATAGTACTTGCACGAGGCTTCCCCATTCCTCACCATGAACCGTAATTGTTGAAGCACCAGCTCAGCAGGCAGCTCGGTTGGGATGGCGGTAGACTTTAGAAAGATGTAAAACACATGTAAATACAGATATGCGGAATCAACTACACAATAACGTTAATGGCATGGGCGTGACAATATTGACTGTTGGAGTGACATATGAGAATGCATGTATGCGCACGTATTGAACGCTGTGGATGCGTAGGCGCGCGCTACCTATATACTGTGTCCTGCGTACTCGCATAAGAATCCACATGTTATGCATCACGAGGAAAATGCCTATTTGGGAGCTCGACGAAGCTCTACTAACTGAGCTTACGCGTCCGCTTTCGCTCGCACCACCTTTGACGCCAACAGAAGTAAGACGATGGGCTGTTTCAAAAGTCGCCCAGTGGTGGACCCCCCAATCAAGGTAGATGAATTTGAGCCCGGGGGTGGAATCGCCAAGGTAAGGGGGTTACATTCTGGTTCCAGGTCCGTCACGCACCATGGCGATGTCCCTGTTGATTCGATCTTGCACTTAATAGAGAAAGGTAGGCTATATTTGTAGTGTACATATGCTTCGTGAGCTGACACAGACGCAAGGTCTGTTCCTGCCGCCAATCGTTCGCGCCAGTCGTCTCAATGAATAGTTTTCCAGACTGCCGAGAATGTTCTCCAATATCCCCCAGTTCGTTATGATAATTATATTGTATTCTGTCCCTCACTCCTGTTTGCTTTTCAGAGCCAGCCTACTACTAGCGCGAAATCAAGAACCATTGTTTGAGTCGACATGCTGTCCTTGCGGCGTGGATCCTAAAACTGAAATTGTTGCTTCGCAGAATCCGAAGCAACACGCTGGACATCACCGTGGGGCCTCGGGCCCCGGGCCCCCAGGAAATTTAGAACATCCCAACTATACCAATGACGTACGAGAACCTGCAGTAAGGACCCAGTCCGTCCTGATCTATAGTAAGCTCTAAATTGAAATGTGTGGTGCATTAGCAATATGCGAAAGCCACGTACAGCAGTCAACGCGCGCCTGGCCCGGTTCAAGCTGGTTTTTCCACTGCTTCTCGGCGGGCTTCTGATAAGCCGCCACCCCAAACTATGGTGAGCCACAACTGGCACCACATATTACCGCAATGCTTCACACATACTATTTCTTTCCTGCAGTCCACTGCCTCTCCCAGCAACAATCATGTCGAGGGATTCCCATTGAACTACAATGTGATTCGCACTCAGCTTCTCTGAAGCTCTCATGCTCATATTGTTGTCATCGTAGCGAGCGGCTCTACCTACTACTGAGAGTTCCAAGGCGAGCTCTTCTGGCACCCCTTAGGCCATTCGGTCGGGTTGACCCGTGTTGAATAGCCCTTTTCAGATCATCAAAATGCGTCTAAGAAAGAGGAAATGGGAACAGTGTGTTTCACTTATATCCACTTGAGTTCAGTTCTCTCATTAAACTACAGGACTCGCACTCGCCTTCCAGTTTATTAGTATCGAAGTCTCCAGTACGTTGGTTGCAGCTACTTTAGGCCATATCTGGTGATTTGGATGGAACTAGATCAAACGCATGGACGAAGCACAGACACACCAGGTCGGCGTGAACATTCGTTTATCCTGCGATGTTTCGCTCACCACTGCCTTCCGTGTGACAGGATGAGACTGTCTCGGTATCTAACGGTCATCGTACCACCCGATCTCAGGTTGTGTCTGGCTTTCCATTCGTTCGTAATTTTTCATTAATTTTTTTGACACTGGTTTCAGCAACCTCCCTCAAAGGGTGTTTCAAACAGGGGTACCCCGAGACCTCGAGGGTTGTATGTAATGTTGGGAAACTGGCCACAGGCGGCTTGTACTGAAGCAATTCTGTGCAGGAGAGACAGAGTTCCAAAAAGTCGACCCCAAACCAGGTTCGTCATACAGACCCGCGTGTTTATATACGATATCGACCGTATCATTACAACACTACCAATAGGGTCAATCCGCCAACGTGCCCACAGAAAATGAGGTACAGACAAATCCTTACTTAAGCATTACTCTGACACTCCCCCCGACTCAATAGCCCCAATCCATGTACCCTATAGCGCCGGCACCAGTAGAGGTGAACATGCAATGACTGTATCAAGGTGTCCGCTGACGCAGCGCCCAAAACAGGTACACTCTCGTAAAGACAAGATCCAAGCACCAACGCTAGTTCGTAGCCCAAAATTTTGCTATTTCTCGGATCGTCGGACCCTTACTATGACTGTCAGATCCAAGCCGAAGGGGACCCTCTATACGCTGTTCCCAAACCACAGAGCTCGGTGTGTTTCCTAGCCCCATCATACCGTTCCAACTGAATCGGAGGTACAGGAGATCACTTCCCGTACCCCTGCTCGGCCTATCAGCGATGACAGCGGTCAACGGCAGAACCTGCCGCCGCCACAGCGCAAATCGTTACATCCCACTCGAGCTCCCAGCAAGGGTGCTGAGCCAGAAAGGGAAAATAGCTCAGATGTTCGTGTTTGCAACTGTACCTCGCATGAGTGACTTACGGCTTCATTCTTCTCCAGCCGATAACCCTACGGGATCAGTCGCTAGTAAGCACTTGCATTTCCCCCTCACACACAGAAGGAAACTGAACTGATTACCCGGCTCATCGGCCACTCTCAGCAGCAAGCCAGAGGCGAAACTCGGGTAAAGCTTGTTCAATATCTTTTAGCGTCTGTCCTTACCATGATGGTTCCATTTAGCGTCCGCACCACCCTAAACACGAAACCAATGTACGTTCTGCATTTTCCTCTTCGTGATTTGTCACGGGCTGATCTTTCCACAGTCTCGTGGAGCCGCTGCGCGCAGAGAGTCACGATTGAATGATGAACCTGAGCAATATCAACATCATCCTGATCCGCAGCCGAGATTTTCGACGAGTTATAGTTAAGATCCGGTTGCCTCGGATGGCTACTACCAACTTTCGTTCTCTGTACAATTATCATGTCCTTATGTCAACAATCACTATGCAAATAGTAACTGAACACTCGATGCCCAATGCAACAACAATAAATTTGACCACTCCCATGCAATCACAAAATTACCAAAATTTGAGAATACGACATTGTACGTTGAGAAATCTTAAGTGTAAGTAATCTGCGCAGTGCATGGTGGCGACCCCCACCACTTTTTATATAAGAATCAGCGTCCCGGTACACTTCCTACGGTAACCAACATGTCGGATACCCACGATGGACCTCCGTTCCTATGAACAATGCAAGTGTGCGCATTGTGTGCGAGTTCTGGGTGCGCGGTAGGCATGCTGGAGCCTGAGTGTAGATAGTTTTGCTTCCGATACCAGCCCAGTGGCGGAAGTGCTAGAACTGGGGCCTAGGTGTAACGATGAGCTCTTTGAGAAATAAAAGCCAACACTTCATAACTGGGATGCACGGGTACGTACTTGAAGTCGAGTCGATTTGTCAACTGACGTTGTAGAACCTTGAGTGAAATATTATATGAATGCATGGACCATTCTCGTTTAGTACAGCGCCTTTTCCTTTTCTTGGCATCTTTCAGTTCGCCGTCATGATGTTGTTGGAGAATACAACAAACGGTTCTGTCATCCGACTGTCAAATGCATGATTATTGACATTATTGTTTTCTGAGCTGAGGGAGCCAACCCTCAAACCCCCATTCTCTCTGTTATACGGCGTAGTCGCCGCTGGCGTGTTCGCTTTGTTGAAATCTTGGTTTTCTTGTACGCTGTGGCCAACTCACAATGTGATGTTGAGCTAGCGGCGCTTTATTTCCTTTCTTGGTATTCCTGCTACCAAAGTCAGTGCGCCATTGAGGCGACTGCTTATAAAAGCAGTGAACAAGTTTTCACTTTCGTCTCCCTCAGTTCAACAACGATTGACTGAGGTGAGACTACGCTTTTACCACATGTTGTGTTGTCACTCATGTATCTTCATATGCCCTAGCGTAAAACGCTAGGTAATTAGTTCAAATCTATTAGTTCAACAACGATTGACTGAGCGTAAAACGCTAGCGTAAATCGCTAACATTCTAATACGCTTATAAAGAGAGCAAATTTTCCACTCGCTCTCCCTCAGATCTCTTGTACGAGTCTGAGTGTACCCCTTTTACATGTTAAAAGATGTTTGTACACCATTTGGAGCACTGGGGTGATATGATAAGTAGGAATTTTTGCTTTTTTCCCCTTCCTCCTCGCCCCTCACGTATAGGGAGCCTAGAGATCATATCCTGTTTAATTGTAGAATAGATATCGATATCTGTACGGATATATTCACTTTACCACTGCTATGTTGAGGGATAACTTGCCTATAATATCCTCAGAACATCCAGTGTAGACCATCGCATTTGGTGACGCTGCTATTTCTTGCCTGGGGATTTGTCCAAACGTTTTCAGTATGTGCACCAATAGCACCGATACATACATGTACGCTTTATTTCATGTCTTGGCTGAACATGAGGAGAAACGCGTGTGGGATTCATTCGAAAGCGGCATGCGCACTTGGTGGTCAATCGTGGAAACTATCTAGTTCAGTGCAGAATGGACGGAGTGTGTCTTCCAGATATTTAGCCTGCAGACTCGGAATGCACGTACCTGCGAAAGCGGAACTGAAGAATTTAATTGCAAAATTGCACTTTAAACTTTCAGGAACCCTGGATTCATCCCTGGTCAATTGCTAATGTGACCCAAGGAATAGACTAGGCAGGATCCCAGCCTCTACTGAGGTAGAGGAATAGACTGCACAGTCCGACTGATGTCAAACGATTAATTGTGCCCAGACACAGGACGCCTGCAGTAATCAAATCCATGAATCATCTAAGCTTGATTTTGATTGGTGACATGTTGTCACCCGCGCGGGCCCGACTTACCCAAGTCGTGCGATCGGATCACAGGGCGAAAACTATCTAGGCTTAGCCTGTGCGTGGCGAAGCACCACGTTCCATCACTCACACGCATTTGCTCACTATTTGATTACTGAGGGTATTGCTAGTTCCGTCTCACTTTCATAATAGCGCTGCCTGATTGAGGTAGCCAATTTTCCATGAAAGCGGATTGCAATTTGCCGATCATGGAAGCAAGTGCTGGAATATATTGCACTGCTAATTTGGTTCCCGAGTTGTAAAACCTTTGCACGTGTTATCCTCGTGGTTTCCTAATTGCTGAAGCACTAGGTCTTTTTACTTACCATATTTGTCCTGAACGGAATCAACGCTCGGCCGAATACGTGAACGTCTCACAATATATTGTCAGGGAACAACACGATGTTCCACCTGCATGCCCCGCAACTTCCGAAATCTTCGTTGGTTGTCGGCTGCCCATAATGGGTCTTTGTGCGAGTAAACGTGATGTGCGTCTTTCACAGCTCGACGATACCGCTGTGAGCGTTGATTTTCGGTGTGAAGAAATATGAACCAGGTGGAGGATACGAGCCCAGGCCAAAACAAAATGGACATCCAGTAGTATGTTATTTCCCCCCTCTATCAGACCAGCTACGTGGAGGACTGATACGTTTGCAAAGCAAACCATTGAACTAACGAGCGTCAGAGGGCCAAACTTGAATGTTCGTTACCGTCTGCCCCCTGCAGGGTCGCCAACTGATACCACTTTTTCACTGCTACCCAAAGCATCAACCCATCAACCCTTCCCTCCCCAGCAGCAGCAAGGTACGCGTCCAAGCACATCTATCTCAAATTTTTGGCGGACTGGAACATTCCCTAGGTTGCATTTCCTCAGCCCGTTACCAGACAACCGTACGCCCCTGGACAACGCCATTGGTGGGACCTCTCGCTCACTTTATTTATCAGGTACGAACGAGGCCGGTTCCAGAGTCTCGCTGCCCCTCCCATCATCAATCGGTGCGTTAATTTTCAAGTTTGGGTTCTATCAATGTGACCTGCTGATTCGTCTGAACGTCTATTTGCAGGCCGGATGCCACCATACCTCCGAGAGGGAGGTACAAAACGATGGTGTAATTCTCGCATAGCAGAAGCGCAACATCTACCCATTACCCTTTGCATTCATCAGTCAGCCTATGTATGATATTTAATCGACAGTTACATGGGGGAAGATTCATTTCGAAAGATTTGAATCATCACACTAATTGTGACACGTCCACCCCATCGAAATTCACATAAACCACTTCCCCGCCCTTGCCACCCACTGAAACCCTCCTCCCCGTTTGCATAACCTCCGAAATAGGCTCGAAATCATCTGGTAGCCAGCAAAGATACGCTAGGCCATTTTCCAATAATGTGCATAGACAATTGTTTCTAAGCACGATGGGTAAGGTTGGATCTGGCTGATAGGTCCGTGTGAAAGCCTCGTCGGAGCGTGGCACCGAGAGCCCGGTCCATGTGGCAGTACTCAGGTCAATGGTGAAGGGCTCTTCAGAATCGTCTGAGACTTGCCATCCGCGCACTCGAAGGGCCAAGCCGTCTTGAGAATAGGACACGTGGTAAGGCGCCAAGAAGCTCGACTGGCTGAATGAAACACCCGCGACAACTTCAGCCAAACCCACTCGTTTTTTGCATTGTCCCGAAGCAATGTCCCATATCAGAACGGATTGATCCCGCGACGCTGAAACAAGTTTAGTGCCATCAGGGGAGAAGCACGCGCACGTTATTGAGTCCGCATGTCCGCTCAATAGAACAGGAGATGCATCAGGGTCGCTTGAATCGGCTAACTGGAGGATGTTGCCCTCGTCCACAGACACTACAAACCGATCATTCGAGGTGATTACAAATGAGACGCCTTTGTCCCCTTGTTCTATTGTTGCCTCTATATCCCATACGAGGACTGAACGATCTCGTGAACCTGAAGCCACCCTGGTGCCGTTCGGAGAAAATGTAACTGTGTATACCTTGCCAGTATGGCTAGCAAGGGTACCAGCGTGAGCCCATGTTGTCCCATCAGCATGCCACAAGGAAATTGTCGAATCCGCCGAAGCGGAAGCAATCCAATTGCCATCCGCCGAGTAAGATACGGAGTAGACTGCGTCGAGGTGATTCTCAAGGGCAAGATTGTCATTGTCGTACATGTTTAGGATGCGGACTTTGCTGTCTTTGCATGCCACGATCACCCTTTCGTTGTCAGGATGGAAAGCGAGACAGAACATCAGGCAACCCACACCAAACGGACGGATTTGTTTTCCAGATGCGGCGTCCCAGACTATGACAGTCCCGTCATATGATGCAGATGCCAAAGATGCTCCATCCGGTGAATACGCCACAGAGACCACGATGTCGGTATGACCTTCGAGAATACGGATGTTTGAGCCGTCAGTGGCATCCCAAATACGAATGGTTGAGTCTCCTGACGCTGACGCGAGGCGAGACCCGTACGAAGTGTATGCAATGGAGTTTACGCGCTTGGAATGACCCGAAAGACGTTTAGGTTTCCCGGAACCGTCGGCATTGCAAATGTAGATCGAGCCATTCTCGCATGCACACGCAACTTGCAAACCGTCGGGAGAAAACGTTACATAATCGCAGTCGGAGGGTAAGTCCACTTCCAGAGCTTTGGTTCCGGTGTCTGCATTCCACAACCAAACGCATTTATCTCTGAAGGCCGACACCAGGTAGGCGCCGTCTGGTGAATACGCCAAGGAGCAAACGGGGTGTGGATGTCCCTGAAGTTTTAGAGGCGCACGACTCCACGATTCTTGGGTATTCCCCAACGCCGTGATCACGACAGCATTGTATAGGGAAGTCGAAGGAAGTGCCGAAGAACCGGAATCGGTGGATGGTGAGGTGGAAAAGACGAGAAACGGGCATTGGCTGAGCGCCTGCTTCGAACGGAGGACGAAGCGATACATGTTGAGAACATGCAACCGAAGCTTGCTCATTTCGTTGTATCCACGCTGTATGACGTGATGAATCTAGGTAGCATTCTGTGACAAGGAGCAACTAGGACGTACCATCCACTGCTCCAGTCGGTGCAGACCACCGCATGTAGCGTCCATGTCGTCCATAACCCCCATTGCCACGACCCAATACAAGAGCCACTTGGATATGACTTGCTCTAGTGCTCCTACTACTTTTGGACCTGGAGGACTGACTCGACAGACAAGTGAAGTCCAGCTTTTACAAGCAAACTTCGCCTTTGCCGGTACTGCACTGTCGAACAACGCGGCAAGTCTCGGGATGTCTTCCTTTAGTCGATGTCGGTGCTCCCCGAAGAGAGCTGGCAAAGTTTCGCAATATGAAAGATGCTGAAGCGTCCAGAGAGCCAAGTCCAGGTCAGCCGAAGGTGAGCATTGCTGCCCATTCCATTGCAGTTGAAGCGGAGCGGCGCTCGTCCCTGCCACTCCATGGGAAATTTCTGTATCAAACTGGTCCAAGCGTTAAGTGCAACGTAACAATACCGCCACCCGATACCTACCGCTCCCGAAAAAAGATTTGTCACCTCTGTACCCAGCTTGTCCATCTGATTTTGATCCAGAATAGATTCGGATATCTTGAGAATGCCACCCGCAGAGGATATCCATGAATTCAACCTAAGAGCGAGATCCCTATCTTCCTCAATCAGAGTTTGAATTGTCAGCCATGGGGGTGAAATAGTGACCTCGAGAAACCACTGCGGAATCCCCTTGCTCCGGGAACTTCACTTAATCTATGGAGGTGCTCGTAAAGAGCTATCTTGCATTCAGATAGCAGTTGTATCAGAGACGATTGGCGTCCGTGTCGCCGACTTGCTTCATCAAGACTGGAACAAAGGAGGAGTTTCTAGGATCGCAGTGTGAGATAAGGAAAAGGTTAGAACTAGGTGTACGAACATCTTGGGCTTTGACGATCTGCACCAATTGCGAAATGGCTTCAATGAGGAGATTGTCGTGTGTCATGGCAGCTATGGATTCCACTTCCGTCACCAGGGTTGGCACCCGCGTAGGAAGCACTTTGTAAACTCTCTCTTTGATTGCCCTGCGGCGGCCACCACCCCATGAGGGGTTATTTAGTCTTCCCATACCACTAAAACTACCACCCAGAAATTGGACAGAAATTTCTTGAATGATCGAAGCAAAGAACCAACAATTCTCCCTTGAGAGATCGTACACTATGGACTCGTCACGAACAACGTCGAGAGTCTTCACAAGACGATTGAGGGGGATGGGCGATCTGAATCTGATGGCAGCCTCTTCCTGGACCTTCGGGCCAAGTATATTCCGAAGAAAGACTGTCATTTTTACCTTACGGGGGGAAGGTCAATGCGAGATCAAAGTTGAACAAGTCAATACTTACCAGATCATTTGCTGCAAGGTATGCTGAAGATGATATCTTGAAGAAACTACCTGTCCGTGGACGACGGTCTAACCGGATCCAGAACGTTGATCTATCTTGCCTGGTGACTTCGAGCAGTAGGAAACGATGCACAACCCGCCCTATCGTCCCATATCGGAGCAAGCGACTGACGGTCGCTCCTTCGGCTTCCTGGCTGCGGCGCAACTCCGTGCAAAAGGCGCCAAGGGTGTACTCCTTGTCCCCTCTAACAGGAATGTTTCCTAAGATGTCTTCCTCCCTCAGATATCGCGAATGAACCACTTGATCAACCTGATCGATCTGATCGCTTAATATCGTGGAGCCCTCCGAAAGCGAGAATGTTCGTTTACGAGGATGATACGCATCCTGCGCATGCAAATCAACTGCGGAGCTCTGTTCTCAAAAAGGTGGGATATTATATCTGTACGGGAAAAAGTTGTCTCACCGTGGGGAATGTGTCTCGCGACAAGAGCATTAGAGATGCTGAACGACGAAGGGGTCCGGGGGAAGTCGCGCGGGAAGCCCTACTCATGTTCGCAAACGTCAATCATCAGAGGCTAGCATACATGCAGTTATATAAACTACTCACAATAATAAATGACCTCGCGAATTCGATCAATAAGGGACAATGAGAAAAGAGAGCAGAAAGCGAAATTGTTGCATATGAATAGCGCTAACAACTCGGGGATATATCCGACACGACTTTCCCTGAAAGTGGTGCATAAATGCACAGAAAACCGTTTAGGGACAACTGTGGTGCACGCATGGTGGGAGGATGGGCATGCACAATTCAAAATTTTCTATTCATCGAAATCGACTTTCGCAGGCATTATTGTGGTCTGACCAGCATGATGACGGCCGGCTGGTCATTTCAATTTGAATAAGCTCAGTTTCAAAGGACGATCAAATTGATAGCGGGGGGGGCCACTTGTCTATCCCTCGTGCATCGACATACCTCATCTACTCCCCTGCTTGTTGAAGGCATTCGTTGGATGATGATGAAGTCTCAAGACTGGTATGCGGAGGCGGGGCTTTCCATCGTTTTCACGTCACCTCGACAATAACCGGCCAATAAAATCATAAAAAACGCCTCAATCTCTGGCTACTTCTGCAATGATATCACCTCTTAAGTAGTGGCTCATTGCGAGATCCGCTATTTCAAAGCCGGTCATATGGCGGTCCCCCTGCCTCATGGTTACCTCATGGCCATAGATAGTGAATACTCCGTTGTTCAACGCAAAACCTCCCCCTCGGGTTTGCGTTGTATCTTCAACAGGCACGAGAAGCAGGAAAAGCCGAGGAAATCCCCCATTCGTATGCCCGGATGTGGGCAATTCATCTTTTCCAGTTCAGAGCATTTCTATACGCTTTTGCACTATCATTTGGTCTGGAACCCGCTACTGATTTCTTCTGAACTGTACTATGGACTCGCTGTGCTATGGTTCTGGTGGTGGAAAATGACATGAGGTTTTTGGTCTTCGCATTCCACATGCCACGGCTTGTACTGAATTTCTGTTTGGCCTGGGTCAATATAACGCACGAAGGATTGCATACATTCCTCTATAGTTCTGATCTGCCTAGCGGTCACATCATCCCCCATGCTGAATGGAGGCCAGTCGTCTCGCTTTTTGCATCGTAACCATTACTGCATACGATTAGCCTGGCCAATACTGGTCCAAGGGTTACCACCAGTTGCTTCGACCGATTGGCACCACAGCAACTGTATGAGGAATTGATGTTACGACAAGTGAGGTTATAATCATCGAGTGTTTGCTGAGGCAGATCATATATTAACAAGAATAAGGACATGTAATGTCAACCTATGGGCCCCAAACCGTCAAAGTTGACGTGTAGTACTCCGCCTTTGCCTCCCAATGAGACCCGTTTCCCAACTTGGACCACATCTGAAACTGCCTCGAAATCGTCAGGAAGCCAGCAAACGTATGCCAACGCTCCGTCGCGTTCAACACACAAACATGTATCCTTCACTACGATCGGGAGAGACGGATCCGGGGAGTACGTTTCCGGGAATATCGAGGCTGAGTCGAAACCAATCGAATGTTCCACCCACGTGTCCGTTCGAAAAACAAGGGAATATAATCCTTCTCCCTCTTCCAGTATTTTGCAACCACGAATACGAAGAAAGAGGCCATTCTCGGAAAAGCTGATATGAAACGGGGCTTGTGGATCAGATTGATCTCGCCGGAACACACTGACCTCTTGGATCGGGATTTGCTTCAAACAGTTTCCCGTCCCAACGTCCCACACTCGGACAGTCATGTCTCGTGATGCGGATGCCAGTCTGAGATGATCTGGGGAGAAGGATGCACAGGTTATCCAGTCCTTATGCCCTTCCAACAAGATTCGCTGCCCAGGTGAATCTGCGCTCGTGATATGAATATTCTTGTCATTATTGATGGACGCCCTGATACGTGCATCCGATGAAGTCGCAATAGTGAATCTATCTTCGATGTCCCCATCCTGTGAGGGGGGGTGCACATCACGGACCTGGATCGTGCAATCCCGCGACGCGGATGCCACGTGTTCCCCATCTGGCGAGAATGCAACGGCATATACTTTGCTAAGATGACCATCCAGAACAGATGTTTTTTGACCGGTAATCGCATCCCATATGCAGACAGATTTATCGGCAGACGCTGACGCAACAAGCCTTCCGTTCGGTGAACATGAAACGGAGTACACAACATCGGTGTGCCCACGGAGGATGCGTGGCTGCCCTTCATCTGTATCCCAAATACGGACGGAGTGATCGCCACAAGCGAACGCCACTGTTACACTCTCGGGAAAAAAGGCGACACTGTAGATGGGTGAGTTGAATCGGTAGATACCAAGCTGAGAGCCAATTGCAGCATCCCAGATACGAACAGATCCATCGTAAGAGGCCGAAGCCAGACGAGTGCCGTCGACCGAGCAAGTCACGGAGACGACTGCGTCCGTATGACCCAATAAAACATGACTCGATTTTCCCTCTGCGACTTCCCAGATACGGATTGTCCTGTCTCTTGATCCTGAAGCTAGTCGGGTTCCATACGGTGTGAATGTGATAGAGTTAACTCGGCCAGTATGACCAGAAAGTCGGATCAACTCTCTCTTTCCGAGAGCTTCACAGCTATAAATGCGGTTATCTTCCGCCGCACATGCCAGTTGGGAGCCGTCGGGGGAAAAAGTGACAGAAACGCAAACGGATGGCAACTTGATGCGGCGAAGCAAGGTGCCAGTGCCCGCACACCACACTTGCACGCATTTCTCTCTCGACGCTGACGCAAGGTACATTCCATCGGGAGAGTACGAAATTGAGCAGGGAGCACCACCATTACTTCGAAGGTTCAGATGCAACCGACTCCAGAGATGCTTGGACATCCCTGCTGAAGTGACCAACACGGCATCGAAAGGTGTTTCTCTGGTGTCACGTCCAGCCTGAAACGGTGAACCAGAAAACACGAAGAACGAACACTGTGTAAGCGCTTTCTTTGACCGGAGAATGAACCGATAGGCATGAGAGATAATGCCCCGAAGCTCGTCCAAATCTCTGCAACGGCGCTACAATATGGCGTAAGAACCACGGATACCGGTACATAGGAGGCAATACTATACCATCCATCGTTCTGCTCGATGTAGGCTGCGGCATGCGGCATCTACCTCGCCCATCAAACCCATTGCGACAATCCAATGTGGCAGCCAGTTTCGTATGAACGAATCCAAAGCCCGAAGAAGTCTTTTATTGCTGCAGTTGACTCGCGTTGCAAGCAGAGCCCAGCTCTTGCATGCGAACCAGGCTTCCCGCGGGATGGCAGACCTTATAATAGTATCAAGGTCGACAATATCGCGATTCAATTGGTATCGGTATTTTTGCGAAAGGCTGTCAAGTGGTTCGCACAAAGCCAGTAAATCGAGTGTCCGAAGGGCGAGATCAAGATCAATTTTGCTGAAGGGCTCCTGGACTGTCCAACACGGAGAGCCAGGCTCACTTCGTGCGATGTCTTGAGGCATAGGATCAAACTTCTCGACATGAGGTCCGACACAGTCGCAGAACCGGATGACGACTCACAGCAGTGACGAGGAGCTGTTCAAGCCTTTCGTGCAGTGCGTCCAAATGGCTGATATCCAAGATATATCCCCCCTCCTTCAAGCCTCTCTTCAGAGACCCTCTCCAAGTCCCCAACAGGGCGATGAGCTCGCTATGAACAATGGTGAGAAACATATTCATCCCGTGTGGTTGATGACGTACGATGGGAAAGCCTTCCCCAGGTTCCGTGCTCCGGAGATGCCACTCAACCCACGCAGATGTTCATAGAGAATACACTTGCAATCTTGGAGAATCTCCTCCATGCGCCGCTCAAGTCCAACGTCAACCGCTTGGGAACAATGGAGTAGTTCCTAGAAACACTGTCACAGTCAATCCATGAGTGTATCATAGCAAGTACTCACATCCTGACCTCCGACGACACACAACAGAGATGAAAAAGCGGAAATGAGTGGATCGTCATGTGTTATTTCGGCAATAGATTGCGTATCTGCAATAGAAGCAGAAATCGGCGTCGGGAGCACCTTGTACAACCTCGCCTTGATTGCCGTTCGCCGTCCACGGGCCAGTCTAGGATGATTGAGTCGGCCACCAGCGCTAAAATATCCCCCTAAAAACTGAAGCGAGATCTCCTGAATGATAGACGCGAAGAACCAACAGTTCTCCTGCGGTTGCGTATGATTATACTGCTTTCAACGTGGGAGGCGAATAACCAAACCTTTGATAGTCCGTAGGATACTGATTCGTCACGAATCACGCCAAGAGCTTTTGCAAGACGCCTCAGTGGCACTGGTTTTTCAAAATTAATCAGAGCCTCTTGCTGCTCTTTGTCCTTGAGGATAACGTTGAGGGACAATGCGAGTTTCACCTACCCAGATCTTATGAGATCCAAGTTGTGGTAGTGGCTGAGAAGAAAAGAGCTGCTCACAAGATCGTTTGAAGCCAAGTAAGATGCAGAAGACAACTTGAGGAAACTTTTTGTTCTTGGATGACGGTCCAAACGGAACCAAAATTTGTCCGCCTCCAGATTAACAGATATCAAGAGGAAACGGTGTTTCACTCGCCCTTTCGTAGCATACCGACGTATGGAAGTAACCACGGCGCGTTCCGCTCTCGAGCTACGATCGAGCTCGAAGCAAAAATCGCTGAGATTGAAGCCTTTGTCGCCCTTTGCCGGTATCCCATTCAGTATGTCGTCCTCTCCCTCAGCCCGCGAGGATTGTGAATCCTCCCAACTGGCTTTCACCCGTTCGGACGATGCAGTTGCGCCTCTTGATGAGTTACGACTGTACTCTTGGCTGCCGGAGCCCTTTAATTGTATCTTGTGAGGCCACATCCTAGCAACGGATAGGTATCACTGTACCAGAGCAGTTGCATTGGAGGATTCATAGGAACCATGGTGTTTAGTCGACGTGGATTCAGTGGACATCTTGCTAACTGCTCAATGAGATGCAAACCCCAGGTGGGTATGAATGTCACGAACCAGGACTTGAACGTCGGAATCAGCAATGGCGACTTTCGCGCTGGCTCTTATTGCAAGCCACACAACCAGGCTAAAGTGCCTTTCAGAAAGATGGCTTGAGCTTTAATAGGCCAACGCGTGTCGGCACGGGAAGCACATTGCAAATCCAGCAACCAGCTTCAGCCTGTCATGAATACTCTAGAACCAGGACACAGTACGCCAGGTAACGGCATGTTTTGCGGGATAGCTACGACAGCTGCAATATGAGGATCTAAAGTGGCCACGCTCAGCCCCAATCCTCCAATCTACAACACTCCCTTGATCGATCCACCTGTGGTGTTCGCATGTGGCTTGTTCTTTCTATCGGTGTCACCACGTGACAATTCGTTCTGGGAGCAATGAGCTTGACGAATGCATAACCCGCCGAATATACCGAACAGTCTTTCATATCACGCAACAAGCAACATTCATCATCGCCTTCAGGAGCAGCGCTATATGCAGCTTTCCCGGCTATAGAGTGACGAGCGCGATGCTCCACTGTCCTGAAACACGACGACTTGATTCCCCTTCCACATTTTGAACAAACTGGTCTGCCAGTCAATCGGGCTTGCGGCTTGCGGAGGCTCACCCATACATCTACCGATGCCCTCATTGTGAGGTGACTCCGGATCCGCTTTTCGATGTTTGCACCTTACCATAGGAGATGGCCGAAGTACAGTACACCTGTAACAGGTTTTTTTGCACATGCGTGATGAACGTGTTTGTTGTCAAACCCCTAAGTCAGCCCTGTCACCCATCCCCCATTTGCGCAAATCCCTCTACACTGGTTGTAGGAGCGCAGTCAAATGGGACACTTTTTCAGCAAACTCGTATGTCCTCCGTTGTCTTCACCAGAGTCTCCTGAGTCGAATATTAGTAGGCACAACGTTGGGAACGTCATCGTCGTCTGGCTCGCTCGCGTGTGTCCCTGGGCAAGGGCCAAGAGGGCTATGATGTTCGTCTGAAACTAGCATCAGAGTTGTTACTGACGCTCACGGCATAATCATCCTAAGGTATACGAGCCTGGTGGAGGCTGTTTCATCACCCAGCGGAACATGGTTCGCCGTTGGATGAGACTTATCTTTGGTACCACCATTGATCATCATTCCTGACAGCCGAAACAAGACGTTCAACCTAGTAATACCAAGGGAGTCGGGGTGCGCATACAAACTTCTCGACACCGAATTCGTGAATGACATTACTGTTGTAGCTTGAATACACGGATCCGCACATTCCAGTCCTGGTCAGTGAGGTTGACTTTGGCCTCAGCCCGCTCCGAGGACGACCTTCGCAAACTCATGCTGCAGTCCCTCACCTAATTGTCCGGTAAGGTTCCCTAGTCATACCTTTACCTGCTCCTCACTTGCGTCTTCTTGTCATTCAAGGGGGCGATGTCTGTCTCTCGCCGTTTCTCCTGCATCTCGGTACTTGTCTTCATCGTCCACATTCGTTTGTTGCTGCTGACGACACAAATCCTGCACGTACAGATTAGAGCCTTTAACCGCTGATATACGACGCCGTGGTCGGTATCACAGCCTAGCTTGATGTTTGGTGGATATTCATCCTAATTCTGCTCGGTCCCTGAACGCCAATTTTGGACGTGTACTCATACCTACCATTCATCTGAGGTCTACCATACCCACGTTAAAGTAAGAAACCAGACGCCCATTAGGCGCCCTTCACTGCGCATACCCAAGGTTCATTGCGGATGCCCCATCGTAGTTCGTGGTCTCGAAGCACCACCGAAACGATATCGGCACCATCAACCTACCACCCAATTTGTACCGTTCCTCGCACTAGCAGGCCACCGGTAGCATAGACGGCGTTTACCAGTGCGCTGCTGAGGAGCAACCGGCCGCTGGCAAGCCTCAACCATCAGTGCTGTAATGAATAATACAAGGTGTCGGTCCCAGCGCTTAAAATAGAGCTGGAAGTGTGGAACAGTTTAGTAATTTGCACTGAGTGGGACCCAACGGCACGGTCGCGCTGTACTCAGCCGCAAATCCACCTCATCCTGAGTGTTATATATGCATCGGCCAGCGCACACCTTGAATGCATAGTCACCTGGTTGCATAGGTTGAGCAACCTACGAGTCCACTGAATCTTTCATGAACTGGTGGCGGTAAGCGATTCATCTCTGTGTGTATGATCATTTGTTTCTCTGGCGCGGTGGTTTCTGTTGTGCATTGAACTTGAGTGATCAGCGAACGTAAGGGGGCTCATTTCGTGAGGTACGGTGTTACTGCGCGGAGTACTATCCGCGGGGTTGCGGCTTCTTTAACTTAATTAAGCGCTGATAAGAATTTACACGTGAACGCGACATCACATCTAGCGAGTGACGTTTTACACGATCGACGCAGCGCTTGCTCACCGTCCTGTACTCCACTTGAACCCACAGGACGGTGGTAAGGCACCGCTCTCTGCTACTGCAGTTAGGCCTTTCCTTCTCTGACGCTGATCTCTGCCTGTTGTATTGTGCATCTGTGGTCGCGGCTTATCTCGAACATCGCATGAAGCCCCATCTAGCTAGTTTCGAATCAGGGCCGCTGGAATCGTTATCTCAGTCTGAGAACGACATGCACTACTTGCTCGTGACTTCAATTATCCCAGCTTTTTCGGGAAATGATTGCCTTGGATGTCTTAAAACCAAGCTAGCCGTTCTCTATCTGTTCTCCAGCTTGGATTCTCTTTCTTGGGAGGGGGTGAAGCAGACCAAGCCACCTACGGGAAGAACTTCTTGTCCTTAATCGATCCATTCCCGATCACATTCATGTGTTACGTAATTTCTCTATTTTGGTTCCGCTCCTTGTGCCGGCTATCTCCGCATCTCTGCTGCGAGTGCACGTTTCTTAAAAAAAGTGAGTCCATGTGTGTGCCACAGTTGTCATGCGCTCGTGGATTCCCCTCAGGATCCAGAAAGATTAGCATGCATTTACACTTTACTCTGATTGTTCCTTGGGAGCGATGTCACCCCTGGCGTCATTTGCTTGCCATCTATGGTAGACTGCCTTACTGGGCGCATTGCAACCCTCGGTTTCTCACAAAAGCTTTTCTCACCCACCCTAGTGTCAATTCCATTCTCAGCTTTAACTTGCAGGGCCCTTTCCAAAAACGTGTCAGCCACGCGTACCCACCCCTCGAATTCTGCGTTCTCCAACACTTTCCGTGCTCTCACATAATTACCGCGGCCTGCAACCGTCATAACCCTATGGGAGGTTGCCTAAGCAAACGTGATGTAGGATTCATATGACCCTTCACGAGGAGTTACTCACAGCAGCCGCTCAATCGTCGTACCTACAAGGCTTACGAACCTGGGGGAGGGTACGTACCCAAAAAGAATGAGCCCCGACGGGCACTGGTTCGTGTTTGACAATTATTGCACCTGTCTTGTGACTGACTCTTGCTACAGAATTCTGTCCCTCTTGAGCCCGTTAAGCCAAGGGTAAAGTTCTGGGGACGTGAAACTTTGAATCCTTTAACTGACGAGGCCTGCCATAATTTCAAGCCACCACCTCCCCGGACACCAGAGGCAATTCCGATTGGTTCACAGGTGCGTGTCAATTGGCTTCCCATGCGAATATACGTTCGGCTGAGGAGAATTTAGGTCCAATTCCCATCTGCATCTGCATCTGCAGAAAGGCATGATTTGCTGCTCACCCACACGACGTTCTTTTGCTCATGATTTATCCAGTGACAAACGAACACGATTGAAAAGTTCTCCTAGTGCTCCGCCCAGACGGTACGTTGCTTTGTTAGGGTTGGAAATGATGGGAAATGATGGACACCTTTCCAGCGGTGGTGCGCCAAGACCGCGATATGTGACTGTAGCTTGATCTGTGATGATGGTCATCCCGACGTTTAATGCGCTATTTCCCAGTCATATATACGCTTGACAAGTGAGGGGCACTCGTCCATGAACGTGAATTTCGGCCTCCCCTTCCAAAAATCTTGATCATTTGGGTGTCTCATTTCCGTGTTGGTCACGTTGCTCCAGGCTAGGATATGACACCGTGCCTACATCTGAAGTGTGTTCAGCCGACACGCCAACATGTATGCCTTTGGCTTCGTGTTCTCAGTGCGTGGCGGGTCATGCGGTGAGGATTTGGTATGGAGCCGCTGCCCTGATGGATCTGCATGGCCACTTACGGTAACGAAACAACCCCATCCCCAATATTGTGCGCGGGGCGGAAAGCACACACCGAGCAGAGTATTGAACTGAAGTTCCTCCCGGGCTTAATGATATACGGTGTGGCAGCGAGGTAGCACTCATGTCATATGAAACGCAAGGCGCCACCTCCAACAGCCAAGACCCCAGAAACAGAAGTGATGACACAAAGTTTGAATACACATCAAGGGTGGAAGACTACAGCCAGAGGAGCAAATACAGCCACTGATGACCCAACCACCAAAAGCCTTACCACTCATTTGACAGAAAAGTTTACCTGCCTATTGGCAGCCAAGATCTAACTCCTTAAAGTCGACATGTATGACCTCCCCGCCCTTGCCGCCTACGGTGACACGTCTACCAATCTGGACGACTTCGGAGATCGGCTCGAAGTCATCCGGGAGCCAGCAGACGTACGATAGTACTCCCTGGTGTTGTACGCACAAGCAATTTTGATCGAGGACGATTGGAAGAGATGGATCAGGAGAGGTAGGTGGGAAAACGGAAGGGATGGGAGTTTGGTATTCTTTCAAGTCCTTGGGATTGAGATAGAGGGTATATGGCTGTTCAAATGTATCGCCACACCCCACCCTCTCACGCGGAGGACTCTACCGCATGGGGAGTAACTGATATGGTAAGGCGCCTGAGGTTCCCATTGAAATTCCCGAAATTGCTTCGTTTCACTAATCGCGAATTTTCCGATGTACGCCCCCGAATTTACGTCCCAGACCCTTACAGTCTGGTCGCGAGACCCGGAGACGAGTCGAAGACCATCTGAAGAGAAGCACACGCAGGTGACCATATTGGTATGTCCTTTGAATAAAATTGGGGGGTTGCTCGATCCGTGGGCGTTGACGCGAATAATATTTCCCTCGTGAATGGTTGCGGTAAGCTTCCCGTCGAGAGAGGAGGCAATTATGAACGAATTCCCAATCATATCAGCACGGGTTGGAGGTTCTACGTCCCAAATGCGAACGGATCGATCACGCGATCCAGACGCCACTCGCTTATTATCCGGGGAGAATGCTACGGAATAAACCTTCCCAACATGTCCGTTGATAGTGCGGACGTGCGTTCCGCTCATCGCATTCCATAAACGGACGGACTTGTCTGCCGATCCAGAAGCTATTCGGCTCCCGATAGCAGAGCATGACACGGCATATGCTGCGTTGTCGTGCATTCCAACAATTCGAGGATCTTCCCACCCATCCGCACACAAGACACCAATGGAACCGTCATTTGCAGCGAAAATAACCCGCGAATCATCCGCAGTGAACGAAACAGAGTATATTGCACTGCCCAGATTGATTTGACGCTTTCTATTGCCATTGGCCGCGTCCCAGATGCAAATTGTCCGGTCATAAGAAGCTGAGACAAGCAGGACCCCATCGCGGGAGTAGTCTACGGAGGCTATGGCGTCAATGTGACCGTATAAGGTCTTTATAATGCCACCATCCTGGCAATCCCAGATGCGTATAGTCTTATCTCCCGAGCCGGAGGCCAATTTGAGGCCATATGGACTGAACGACAACGAATTAACCCTCTTGGAGTGCCCACGAAGACGGCGGTAGATCGGGTCTGGCCTACTCTCTGCGTGGCAGATGTAAATTTGAGAGGTGTCCTCCAGCGCACATGCAATTTGCGTGCCGTCGGGAGAGAAGACAGCGGAGACACAAACGGAATCCAAATTGAGAACGCGCGATAACGTACCCGTCGTCGCGCTCCAAATCCAGACCGCTTTTTGCCTGCATGCAGACACTATCCTGTCTCCGTCGGGTGAAAATGCGATCGAGGAAACGGGGCCGGGGTGGTTGCGGAGTTGCATAGGGAACTGGCCCCATGAGTGCTGGGCATGTCCAGCTGCAGTAAATAATACAGCACTGTAAGGAGCTGATTGATCGGAGGTGATGATCCAACGCCATTTGGGCATGCCGAATGACTGAACGGCAGGGCACCATTGAGGATGAAGAATGAGGATTGACTGAGAGCTTGCTTGTAACGCAATATGAACCGATACATGCTGGAAATTCGTGTGAGCAATTCGTTTTTGTCAATGCGCGGTTGCTATAATCACAAAATAAGGTTTGCGCGTCAAACTGGATACAGGGGAAAACATACCATCCACTGCACGACACGATGCAAGCTGAGGCAAGCCGCATCAAGTTCGCCCATAACACCCATGGTTGCCACCCAGTGCGGCAGCCAATTCTCGACGAATTTTTCAAGGGCTTGGATGATGTCTGCATCTCTGCAATGCACTCGACAGACCAGCATGGACCAGCTTCTACAAGCAAACAGAGAGCTCGCCGGTAGTACATCAGAAACTTGAGCCCTGAGTCCGATGATATCTTTGTTCAGCCGAAAGCGGTATTTCCGTGCTAGAATCTCTATTGATTGGCACAATGAAAGACCCTCGAGCGTCCAAAGGGCTAATTTGAAGTCCAAGTTTGAACACTCCGCTTGACTATCCCATTGCACTTTGATCGGACTTGGCAGTAGCGCTAGCTGTAACCCCTCAGAGTTATCCGACGGTTGATGGTCATTAGTGGAGGGTTCGAATTGAGAAGCTTGAGCCCTACTACACGCCACAGGAATGGAAACCCAACTCGACTGAGCTGTGAAAAGTTGGCGAAGCATTTGTTCAAGCATGCCAAGCTTGCCATCTCGAAGAATCTCTTTGGTTCTCTCGGGGCTCACGCGGATTTTGGCTTCCCAGTCCTTGAGAATTTGACTCAAGGCCCTACTCAGGCAATATAGGTTGAGTATCCTAGAAAGGAATGGGAGAATTTACCGAGGGAAGTCCGGCCCAAGTTTCCTCGCTCCAGGCACCCCACCAGACGCGTGCAGATGCTCGTATACCACGTCTTTCCAGCTACTCAACATCCTTTTCAGGCAAAATGCTACATCGTGCATGGTCTCGACATCACTGAGGCTGGAACAATGTAGTAGCCTCTGCGAAGGCACATCAAGTGAGATAGACCAAGTATAAGAGAAGACGCACATCTTGAGCCTCCATAATTCGTAACAGGCGAAGCCCGGGATCAATGAGTGACGTCTCCTGCATCACAAATACCAAGGGTTCCAGGTCTCTGATTGAAGCGGAAACATGAAGCACATCATACACTTTGGTCTTGATCGATATGCGGCACCGTTTGCCTAGCTGGGGCTGATTTAGCGCCGATCCCGGGTTAAAACGACCACCTAGGAAGAGGACAGCAAGCTCTTGAATTATGGAAGCAAAGAACCAGCAGTTTTGCTGCCGTTCATAGATGAATGGTCTGGCAATTACGGCAAAATTTTGACACACCTTATTAATACTATAAAACATCGACTCATTCCGGACGACATCGAATACGCTTCCAAAACGGCTGAAGGGGACAGGGTCACCAAAGTGGATCACGGCTTCGCGTCTGTCATTTGCTCCAACTAGAAGGTGTTCGTCCAATGAAAGCAAAACCTGGATGGGTGCGGATGAGACAACCATTCTCTCTGGCGAGATGTATGAGCTTACTGAGTCACTAGCAGGAGAGTAGGTGCTTCCCAGAAAGCCCTTCTTGTTCCGTATTCGAGGGTAACGATCCAAACGAATGCATAATCTAATTCCGTCCCTTATAGCTTCGAACAAAAGGAACCGATGCAAGACCTTCCCCATCGCGGCGTAGCGCCTCAAGGAAATCACTCTCGTTCTCTCCGCTAGGGAGCTATGACGGAGGCCAGTGCAAAACCTGCCTAACTCGAATTCGGTCCGACCCCATTGCGTAGAGATCAGGATGTCGCTGGGGGGTAAGAAAGGGTTGTGAGAGCCCGAACTTTGACTCATGGCGTCCATCGCTCCTCGCGCCTGGGCGCCAATCAAGTAGAGATGCGCACAGTAACGTACGCAAAATAACGGAGCTACGGGGCACTGATGCGGGTGTAGGGTAATGAAAGTTGCTGACAGATGAAGAGGGTATGTCAAGCAAGGTGGATGAGAAACTATCCTAATGCGACAATGAAACACGGTGAAAGCATGGCCGCGGCTTCTGTGCGGTATCGAGTACTATTTTTTTGGGAAACAGGCTATTGCGGGAGTAGCATGCATCGACGCGACAATATCTTCAACTTCGCCACCGCCATGATCGTGAGCTTCCCTACAACTCCTTTCCGCGTGCTCCATAATTCTAGGGGCTGAGTTGGGACAGAGATACAGCTTTTCCAAGCAAGAAACAGCCTAACCAGCTATCGGAAACGTATTATTTGCATAGATGGAGGGGTCATAGAGTTGGCACAGTTTTGGCGGAAAGGACTCTGTAGCTGCACCTTGCGACGAGAGCGGGAAGGCATGTCAGTTTCAGAATCTGCTGGAAATTGCTGGGATTTATCTCCTTAAAAGGGTCTCTGCAGCCCTGCGCCGTGGTATGGTTTGATGCGCTGGAACAGTAATTCAGTTCGATTTCCACCTCGGGGTGAGTGCCCGTGCAGCTCAAGCACAACCAGAAATTCCAAAAGTATTTCTCCGCAGAAAGTCCGTGCTAGCGGGGATTAGGGTCTAATGTCTTCCTTGAAATGGACTGTAGGAGTAATACGCAGGTAAGCGACATTGCACTAATGGAAATGATAACGTTAATGTACATGCCTAGGTACGAAAAATATTGCTTTATCAAACTATGGAAGGGGACCCCCGAAGGACCCTATTTACTTTAATGAGCCACTAATCTACAACCACTCTATATCAATAGACCACTAATCCCCATTCGCCATCGATAAATGGAGGCACCCAATTTCAGGGACGTAATGAACTAAACATTCAAGTAGGGATATTCATTTCAGCAGAAAATGGCGAGTTCAGGTGCATGGTACTATTCGGGGAGGACGATGACGGAGTAGCTTTCTAGCTGAAACCCACAGGTCATGGTAGCTACTGTTCATATTCGACCTATCGTCTCAACAAATGACAAGCCATTAGGTTAAGCAGTTCCATATTGAAACGCTGGGCTGGAGATGCTATGTATAGGTGACGGTGGAGAGGTGGTTGGTAGTTCAATCATGCATTGCAGGAACAACGTGGAGATTTGCCACCGGAAAGATTTATTCGACGCCATAGCCTTGCACCCCATGAAATAATCATAGTATCCCAGCCATTCGCAGTGGCCAGACTGGCACCCTGCGTCTATTTTACCGCCCGCGTTGCTAAGCCTCCCATACATTGATCGGCTGCTCGGTTGATCCGGGTTTTCATATTCGCCATTATGGGCTGTTGTGCCAGCAGAGGTACCGACGTAAGTACCAAGTCCCGCACGCCCAAGGAGTGCCCGACACTATCGCTGAACCGTCTCTTGTGCAGCCCTCGGCCCCAGGAGGGGGGTATCCTCCGAAGAGTACAGCGGGAGGAACTACTCGACTTCAGGTTCGCCCCTGCAAACCAGACCCAGTGCTAACTCTAACTTAATCTCCATTAGCAAGCAGTAGAGCTGAAAGAATCCAGGGTTCGTGAGGCATAACATATAAGGGTTTGGGACTGATAGGAACACACGACCAGCGTCGGGCCCACCAAGAGCGGGTCTCAACTGGCACTGGAGCAGTTAGTTGAATCTTCTTGTAGCTGTCTCCTATCTAACGGCCATTGCTCCAGGGACCAACAACATCTCGCTCTCCAACGAAACAAATGTAGGAAACCACAAGTCACTGCAGGACTTACTCTAATGGGGGTGTTCAGTGTCGACAGACAGAGGCTACAAAGTACCCCCCACAACGTCCGGTATGTGTGTCAGCAGTTGGTCCGTCCAATATTTTCGAGTAACACTTAAAAAATGATGTAGGTACTTTCCCAGGCTTGATCCCGCGGCCGTCGGTGCTACTGCAGAGGGCGAAAGCGAGCCAATACGCCTCCCAAAAAGATCACGATATCAGACAATTGCGTGATTAATTAATATTTATTTCTTCACGCTGGTGTGATGTTGTGACCCTGCTGTGACCTTGCCCGCGCAAGCAATTTGACACCACCAACTAGGGGAAGAAGCTAGGGCGTAAAGTTTTTATAGAAAGCCACGACAACGAAGCAGCCATGCAGCTAATATGCGTCATCGATGATAATTGACGATTCCCGCCATATATTCCATAGTGGCCTAGCTAGGTCCATTGCCGCAAGATCCCCGCCCCGAGGCGTGCAAGGCCCAGCCTCAATTGTCATAGGGTGCCAGCACTTACTGGCAGTAAGAGTGCGAGCATAGGGGGAGATGAGTTTGGCTCCCCATTCAAGAAAGGGGAACAACAAGAAAACAATATTTCGTCCAGGCCAATGCAAGAGTTTTCTGGCTTTCGTTCGCGCCAGTCGACCCAACCAGTGTTCGACGATTAACAACTACCGAAGATTGTGGCGGTTCGGCGCATCAGAACTCTGCGGCAATACACCGTACATCATCGTTAGCTCAATGCGGACGAAAGATCCCAACCCTCAAAGTTGACATGGACCACCTCCCCTCCTTTTCCACCAACTGTCACACGCCTCCCATTTTGCAATACATCGGATACAGGCTGAAAATCATCAGGAAGCCAGCATATGTACGCTAATTTCGAGTCCTTGCGGCGCACGCAAAGGCAGCTTCGTTCAAGTACTACGGGAGCGAATCGGTCTGGCAGATATGTCCCAGGAAAAGAGGTTTTCTGGGGCGCTTTCGAGGTAAATGTCCACTGTTGTGCATCGAAGTAAATTATTGCTTGCTCTTCGATATCATTGGACGTTCTTGGGGCCAACACACGAAGCACAAGGCCATCCTCCGAATAGCTCAAATGGTATGGAGCCTCAAGTTTTCCTAGTTCAACAGGGACTGCAGTATCCAGCACAACATTCTTCGCGCATCTGCCGGAGGCCACTTCCCAAACCCTTATCGTCAGGTCCTTCGAAGCGGTAGCAAGGTGTACATTGTCAGGCGAGAAACACGCGGACGTAATGGAATCGGTATGACCAAGCAGTGTGGTTGGAGGATTGGAAGACTTGTTGATAATGTGGACGATCTTGCTTTCACTTACTGCAGCAGTTAGTGTCCTATTTAGGGAAGTGGCAATGGTAAAGGGACGTTTAGAGCCATTCCGAGGTCGAAGGCTCCTCACATCCCAGATGCGGATCGAGCGATCTCGGGACGCCGACGCCACATGTGCATTACCCGGGGAGAAAGCGACGGAATATACGTTGTCAGTGTGGCCTTTGAGGGCGCGAATGTGGCGACAATTTGCGGCATCCCAGAGTCGCACGGAATTGTCAACCGAACCGGAGGCGAAGCGAGCCCCATCGGAAGAACAAGAAACGGAATATACAACATCTTTGTGGCCTTCGAGCGGAATTATAATCCCAGTTTCAAAATTCCAAACACCCACCAACTTATCGTGGCAGGCGAAGACGACGCGTTCGTTGTCCGGATGAAATGCAACGCAACCCACGGCACTACGGACCTGGTGAGAGCGACGCAAGTGCCCTGTCGCTGTATCCCATATTCCAACAGAGCCGTCGAATGACGCTGACGCCAGAAAAGTACCACTGCGGGAGTATGCAACGGAGATGACAGCATCGGAGTGCTTGCGAAGAACGATGGAGGATCCGGTAAGTGAATTCCAGATCCGGATAGTCCTGTCGTGAGACGCAGAGGCCAGCCACGTGCCGTATGGACTGTATGCGAGAGAATTGACACGCTGAGAATGACCCAGGAGCTTGGCAACCCGGGTTGCTTTCTCCGCATCGTAAATGTATACGCGATTGTTCTCCGTTGCGCAAGCGACATGTGAGCCATCCGGGGAGTAGGTAACAAAGACGCAAGGATAAGGTACGTGTAATGTGTGTAGCAGGGTACTTGTGCTGGGGCACCAGACATCGACGTCCTTATCTCTTGAAGCCGACACTAGCCGAGCACCGTCGGGGGAGTAGGCTACGGAGCATACATCGTGTTGATGAACATGGCGCTTCATGGGTCCCCGACTCCATGCGTCTTGGGATGTGCCCGCAGAAGTAACCGAAATAGCGTCATGCGATACAATGGTTGAAAATGAGGAAGAAATCGAGGACACCAAGTAGGGCTCAAGTTCGAATGGTATGGAACCGGTAAAGATGAGGAAAGAGCACTGGCTCAGCGCTCGTTTCGAACGAAGCATGAACCTGTGCATATGTGATATGAACACCCGGTGGTCTTTCATAGCGGAGGACCCACGCTGCGCACATATAGGTAAGCATAAAACCGTGAATGAGTAAACACCCAAAATGCGCACCATCCAATTCCCCACACGATAGAGATCGAGACAAGCAGCGTCGACCATGTCCATCAGCCCCATAGCAACTATCCAGTGTGGCAACAATGTTCGTATGAACGGGTCCAGAACTTGGACAATTTCCAGGTTGTTGCAGTCAACTCGACATACAAGCAAGGACCAAATTTTGGAAGCGAATTGAGCTCTTTTTGGGAAAACATTGTCGAACTTTATATCGAGTTCAACAATGTCTTTATTCAGTTGATACCGGCATTCTCGCGACATATGCTCCAGAGATTTGCAGCACGAAAGTTGGTTGATCGTCCACCGAGCGAGCTCAAGGTCGGAAGACGCTGACACTTGTTGACGAGTCCATCGCAGTCCTGGGTCGCATTCGACACTAACGTCGGCTTCCGTGTCGCCAAACTGAGCAGCACTTAGTCAGAGGGACCAGAGGAGCAGCGCAAGTAAACTCACGGCCGTAGCTAGAAATCGTTTCGCCACTGACCTGAAACTCTCAAACTCATCTTGATTCATGACACGGTCACACCGCCCAAGCGCCGACCCACCTGACCGTCGCCACTCATCCAATTTATGACCAAAGTCACTGGGACGCCAAGTTCAGCGCATGAATACCAAGGAAAGATAGCGTACGCACACCAATGCAAGATCCTGGAGTTGTCGTGCACCCGTGACATCACATAAATAATGAAGATGCTCGTAAACAACGCTTTGACAATCCATAGCCAGCTGCATCAAAGATGGCTTGAGGCCTGGCCAAACTTTGATATCATCTACGCTGCAGCAGTGCACTAGCCTCTGAGTAATTTAATTGGTCACGATGGCGATGCAAGGCGGAACAGTGGGAAGCTCCACTTACGGCCTGAATCTCAGTAACCCGCGCTAGATTTACGAAAACTGTTCGGATCTTTGGATCATGTGTCATAAGGGCGAGCGATTCGAGGTCTTTAATCGAGGTCGCGATGGGTGGGGGGTGCATGGCATACATCCTCGCTTTGATTGCTTTACGAAGGGGGTAGGACAAGGTTGGGTGGTTCAGACGATCTAGTCTACGAAAGGAGCCACCGAAAAACTGAATTGATATCTCCTGGATAACAGATGAAAAAAACCAGCAATTCTCCTGAAGACTCGTAAGGACCAACCACCTCGAAGGAACCGGAGAAACTTCACTTTTCTCAGTCCATATAACGTTGAGCCATCCCGGATGATATTGAGTACCGTTCCAAAAGATTTAAGAGGAATAGGAGTGGGAAAATGTACTTGAGCTTCCATTTTCTCCTGGTCTTCGAGAACGTGCGCCTGATTTAATGCTAAATTTGCCTAGATGACGAGTAAGGAAAGGGAGTTCGGAAGCAGTTGTACAGTGCGGCCCACCACATCTTTCGCGCCTCCGTCAGGCGGTGAGAAAAGCAATCTGAATGTGCTCTGGGTGTTGGGGCGGCGATCAAGACGAATCCAAAACTCGTGTCCATTTCTTTCTCCAGCGAGAAGTACAAACCGATGGCTCAGGCTACCCTTCCCTGAATACCGAACAATTGAGGTCACCGTAGCACCCTCGGCTTGAGTACTTCGACTCAGTTCGTCACATAGCTGACTGAGAGGCACAACTGTCTTTCCAACTGATGGAATCATATGCAGGATATCCTGGGTGGCTGGGTGTTCATCCTGCTCACTGCACATGGATAAATCAGACACAGTGCGTATCTGTTGACGAAGATGTGGTTACGAAGCATCCCATCTCCAGAGCGGAACCAACACCTTACCCTTACGCTAGAATCCCATGTAAGGGCATGGCCGCCATTGTCTGGCTGGGGAAGGGACATTGACGGTCCTCTGAATCGGTGCTTCTGGGAGTTGGGTACGTGAATATCAGCCGGTGGATGCGGATGAGCTACTTCGAAAAACCGTGATCAGGGGGGTTGAAAATAGTCAGGGGAAGAAGATGGTTGTGCTCGTCCAAGAAAGAATGTGACTTGAAACGAGCGGGATAGATTCAGCTTTCAGACACTTTGGGGTCAGGCTTATCAATCAATTTAGCCTTCTGTTGCAGAGTTGTCCACGACATGGCCGCATTGTTAGCGCATGTAATCTCAAGAAACAGTGACTAGGATCAAATGATTCATTACACCAATGATACGCCACAGTCGAAGCTCCATGGCTTGATTTTGTGAGTATGAACGGTCCGTCCCCCATCCTTGAGGCAGCACAAAGCACGTAAGAATGTCTCTTCCCGGATATCCAGTGGGTGCAGAGTGTATTTCCAGAATGGGGTTAGCTTCATAAGCCTCATGCAGGGTGAGGTGGATCGCACTGAAGTCCCGATTACGTAAGGGAGGGGCTACCCGCCAGCGGCCGAGTGCAACGGGCGCTACAGACACGCATTAAATCCATCGTGTCTTGTTGAGCCCCCGCGCGCCGATGTTCTCCTTGCATAGCGTGCAAGGAATGGCTGTCTGTTGCCTCATTTAGGGTGACGGCCCTTGGAAGACGTTGAGAGGTATGATGCATTAGCCAGACCGTATAATTAATGTGGCAGAAATGATTGCACATAGTGTGGCGGTTCTCTGGTCCGTGCGCTATAATAGAGAGCGCTTCACTAAATTCCAAATACCAGCAGCCCATGTCATCAGCAAGCATAGGTCGGACACCAGCTGGAGAGTCCATATGGATGATGAATTGGTGTCAAACATTCTGAAAATAAACATTACCTGTCGACTTGAAAAGCGCCTCAGTCATTGCACTCGCTGCCGTGCCTCCGTGGGCGTCGTGTTTCCCTCAATAGATGAATTAATACGAGGGCTGTAAGACGTGTTCAGTGCAAACGTCATAGCTTGTAGAAAAGCAACCATACCCAAAACGCCAGCCGAGTTACCCATGAATGAACCTCTCCGAGTCACCGAGTTGAGAATGCTGTTCAACCGTAACCGTGGATTTGAGACGGCGAGTTGGCGCGTGCTGCCTTCACGTAATCCCCAAAGAGCTAAGCCTAATCCGGAAAAGAACAACATATCAATCAAGAGTACAGCAGCTAACTGAAAAACGAAATAAGTAGTACCTGACAAATAGGTTGTACTTATCCCATAACACAAGTCGTCAGCCGAGCCACGGCTTGGTAGCGCAGTCTCGGCACCTGGAAGTTGGTTCCGCTTATCATCTTCCAGAACAAGGAAATCCAGGCCGTCCCCCCCAAATATTCTATGGGATGCAGCCTGGAGGGATCGAATTTCCCAGTGCTGAGCAAATCAGAGGCCGTTAACGGTTCAGGTCCGTCAGTAAGGGGTTGGGTGAGGTATTCCGCAAGTATGAGGTTGCATTGTCTCCCGAAGACGCCGACGCTGATGTCCATTTCAATATCGAAATGTTCCCATTCTCACGGTTCTCAGAAAGGAAACTTTACCTCCAGGAAAATTCCCACGGCCTGATGCGTATCACGACGTCTTGGACCTTCTATGCTCGGACGAAGCGTGTTCCCTTTGGCTTTCACCGGAAAGAGACAATTTGTTCGTCTGGTGCTGGATATCCATCAAGTATCACAAAGTCTTAGGCATTCAACAATCCAACCTCTGAACCGCCGCACGGCCCCACGTCGTGAGCCGACACCACCCTATGGTATCTAATGTCAGTTATTGACCCTACGAGATAGGGTGGGCTGCTTCAACATCCGTGACCTCTTCGCCAAATGACCCGGCCGATTATGAGGCAAATAAAGCTCTTGAAGCCGGTACAAAGTTGCTTGAAGAAGGAGACGTGGACGGCGCAAAGGCCATGTATAAACGAAGCGTTGATATAAAACGAACTGCTAGCGTGAGCTTACTAATCCGGACTCTGGTGATGAGACCCTCATTTCTGTGTGCTCACAGGCGTTGTTCAATCTGGGAGTCACATACTATCATTCGAGTTCGTAGAAAGGAAACCTACTCTATCTCTCACTAAAATCAGCCCTTCAGAGGAGTATCCTGAAGCAATAGGCGCTTGGGAGGAAAGCATCAGCTTACAGCCGTCGAGTCCAGATGCACACACAAGTAAATCTTTCTGTTTCAAGCTCGCAGTAGTTGGCTGAGCCATGTCTTAGACTTAGCAAGTGCCTATATTATGTCACCTGTTTCGAGGCCTGACCTTGCGCTCAAACATCTGAGGTGAGTTTCCCTGTGCCGAAATGGAATCACGACATTTATACCACTCTTCAGGACTGCATCCTCCCTCTCCCCGGACGATCCTGAGATTTCCTTCAATCTGGCTGCTGTTCTCGAAGCTTGTGCGTGCTCATATAGAGACTAACCTTCAAATTCTTAATCACCCCATTAGGCGGTTTCTTGGAGGAAGCCTTAGATCATTACAAACGTAGCAAGGAAAACGGTGTTGAGCGAGCAGGCGTTCACATCAGAAACGTGGGTTGCTGTTTTAGTTCACGCCATTCCACAGGATGATTTATTGTTGCCAATAGGTTAGCGCAAAAATCTTGGGGAAGAGAATGAAGGAGGCTGCTGGTGGCGATCAGCGCGATGAGTAGATCTACTGATACCATTATAGGTTTCAGGCCTTCCGCAACACAGCTGCAGTTGTGATGAACCCTTGATCATCATTATTTTGTGCTCAATCATAAAATTATTCAATGATACGATAAAGTCGGTTCGTCCGTACACCAGAAGTTTCCAAAAACTGTTTAAGGACATCTAAACCTTCCTCTACCCCGGTATCATCTCGGACTGCGTTTTCTTTAGCCCAGCGGGCTGCACAACGAACCAGTTGATTCGCATAGTTTGACTGCATCAGCTTACGACGGAAGTAGCTTCGCTCTGAGGCTGTGAGTGGCCCAAAATCATTGTGCTCAGAGTTTGAGCGTCCCACGTCCCTCCCAAGTTTCCCGAGCGAGAGGATAATCCGTTAAACAATTCCAATATGTGGCACATCCCTACGTTACCCCTCTCTACGTCTACTGGTGTCACAATATACGGAACTCGCGAATCGAGCAATGTGCATATTGCAGTGCTCCATGTTCGCAGAAAGAACCTCATATCGAACGACGTAAATGCAGACGTGCAGCCGAGAAGCTTAGCAATCCTCTGGACCTGTTTCGGGGAGAATTGATTGGGGTGGCTTATCTGTTGGTCAACAAGGTAATCCAGAAGATATTGGAAAGTGGTGCACAACCGAAAACGGAGACCCCGGGAAGTCGCTCGGATAAGAGACGAGGGATGTTTGTAAAGGCGAAATGGATTGTGTCCGCTGGATTGTAATGTTGAATTAGGATAGGATGCCAGGAACTGGGGGACCGAGCTCTCGAAAGCCTCCAACAATTCCTTCATTTGGAGAAAGTGGCACAAAGCATTGTCAAACTCGTGATGGAGCAAACAGTGCCTGATCAAAATAGCGAAGCGGTGAAGTTCGATCTCCACATAGGAAATTTGGTGACCATGATACCACGGCATTGAGGGGTCGCAGCCATTGAGCGGAGCCCCGAATCGCGTTCGCCACGCGCGCGATTGGATTCTTTGTATGGCATTCTCGTATGACCAAACAGATGGGGAGTCTGAGATTTGCAGAATCAGTTCCTTGAATACAATTGGGCGCGAGTTAGGTCGCAACCCTGGGGACCGAGCTGCCTCGTGAAGTGTAAGCAACGTTTCGGCCCAGGCAAAATCCACCATGGCTGTCTGCTGATGAACCTTTGTTGATATCCTGATTCTTCCGATCGTCTGAAGAATAGTGAGGACGGTTTCGGATGATGTGGGGACACGAGATGAATATTGTAACAGATCGCCAAGTCCCCTCAGAAGAATAGACAAAAGACGAGGCGGCACGGACATGCCAGCCCTAGTCATATCATCCAGTAGAGTCTGGACAAATTTCAGGGTGCTATCGACGACGTATTCTTTGTTTGGCCCCAAACGCCGTACCCTTCTGTATGGGTAATAGCAGTTTCCAGTTTGCGGAGGCTTCAGGATACCGAAAGCAGCCCCAAGAACACGTCCATACACAACAGCTGAATGAACAGGTATGGCCAGAGTCCTCATCTCGTTGAAGAGTCTCATCACCTCTTTGTATTCTTGCCGAGGGTACAATCGCTTATTAGCTTCGCGAAGAGCTGTTGAACTACAGAAAGGGTGTGCGAATCCATATTTTCGCGACGGTGGACGATCCATTGGATCGACTTCAGCGCAGCAGATGTGAGAAAGGGGGAGAGGGGAGGGTGGATAGCGGAAAGAATGGCGAGGTACGAGCGCGGGGTAAGAGTGCAGTTCTTTTTGGCCAGTAACTGGACGAGCTTCTCGACTCGGAAAAGTGCTTCTGTCGGACTCAATAAGACATTTCCCTGACGCACAAAGCGAAGCATCAGAAGGACAACGGGGTCGGAGGCATCGATGGTCCTTGGTTGTTTGTACAGATGATAGATGTAGGCTCGCAGTATTGATGGCCACCTTTGGGGATCCCGAAGCAGATTGAGCATCTGGGCATCGAGTTCCCTGCGAATGGCCTCGAGAAGAGATGTGGGGGCTGACGGCTGATCTGAGTGCTTTCTTTTGATGTCGGCAATAACGCGAGCAAAAATGGCTGCACCGCGAACATGTTTTGGTGGTCCCACAGTATTTATTGCTTTGGTCGGTGGCTGTAGAGGTGGAATCGTAGTGAGATCGCCATGACAATTCGGGACAGTTTACCTTCGAATTCGCTAAGGGGATGGGCACACATATCCGTGAAGGAGATGCAACTGCAGAACGCTCTGCTTGAACCAGGCGCGGGGTCATGGTCAGCAGACATGACCGTAACATCCAGATGATTGGGCATTGGCGACTAATCCTAAAAATCCTTTGGTGAAGGAATTCCTAACACATGTCGCACGTTGAGGACATAAGCGCCGTCCCGCGACAAGAAGACCAGAAAAGCTATAAATTGAATTGTCGGATGGAACCGTTGCCTCGTTCAGTAATTGAGCTCCCTCGGAGATTCCGTTCACGACGGGACAACTTCAATGACAAGCCCGTACGACGATACACTGAATCCGTTCCAAGAAGATGGATCTGCATCTCCATTGACGTTCGATGCCCCGAGTCTTGTTAGTACGCCGTCAATCGAACATGTACAGTTCACTCCAGACGGGACTGCGGTTGACTCCAGCCAGTCCACGGTTAATGGGCAATTTGGAGAGCACTCGAAACCAACTGGCAACCCAGCTGTCTACCCCTCTGCACGCCCAGCCGGTTTCAAAAATGATATCGACCGATACTTGCATTCTGGAGATGACGCGGAAATACTCGTATGTCGTTTGCGCATATGCGCGTTTATTCGGTTCAGAAGGGGACTCACCCTTTCCCAAGATCGTTGATGCGGTGAAAACAACCGAGAACTCTTCATCGCCTTACATAGTATATGTCATTCGAACAGGGGTTCGTCATGTCTTTGCACCTGATGTGTTTCAAACCAACCACCATTTCTCTAGAATGAGGAGACGCGACGCCGGTATTCAGAGTTCGAAGCCTTCCGCAATGTCATGACGAAGCTATACCCGACGCTCATCATTCCACCAATACCATCAAAACAGAGTCTTGGCGACTACGCGGTGAAACAAGCGAAAGCGAAAGAAGATGCTGCCCTAATTGCACGTCGCAAGCGAATGCTTCAAGTCTTTCTCAACAGAATTTCTCGACACGACATCCTCTCTACAGAAGTCGTATTTCATAGGTTTCTCAGCGGTGACGTCTCATGGGTATGCAGTCGATGATTAAATTAACCCGCAACTGCTCATGATCTCCCTACAGGCAGAAATAGCACGATCTCCCCCGTTGACTCTCCTGCCCAAAAATATCCTGAAAGCCCCAGCCCACAACCCGCTGGATGCAAGTTCCGCCATTGCCTACGCTGCACTTCCCAGTCCAAGCGCTTCCGCCACACTTCGACAACCCGACCAAAGATTCCAGGATTCTGAGGTATTCACCAGTAGGTTTGCCTCACATTTGTCTGGCAACATGGAGAAAGTAACACGGCGGACTATGAAACGATGGTCTGGTGCGTTACGGCTACGGTATCTCGATCTCAAATGATATAAAATACATGTCATAGAGTACTCTCACGATCACGCCGAACTTGGGGCAGCCTTAAATGCTTTCAGCCTGTCGGAATCGGGTAATTTAGCGCCAGCAATTGAGAGAATAGGACAAGCAGTTGACGCCACATATATCTCAACTGCACGTTTAGTAAGCACTGTGTTTCCCACCCGTTTTTGCGTTTTCCACTCAGAATCGCCCAGCTCCAAGATTTTGAGCAAGTTTGGACGGAACCTTTACATGAGTACTCGCAATTTGGGGACATCATCAGGAAGCTTCTGCAGTACCGACATCAAAAACATGTCCAATACGAGCTGACACTGGATTCTCTGGAAACAAGGCGCGAAAATCTAGAGGAGTTAGAGAAGAGCGAGATAGAGGCTCGGAGACTTGAAGCAGCGTTGGTTGCCGTGGGTGTCCGACCCAAGTCCGCCTCTGTTCCAGCGACTGGTCATCGTGGGGAACAACCCAATGGTGTTGAAGGTGACATTGATGACATTGTTGCGGAGTCACGATCGTCTCTGGGGCAATCTCTCTCCCTTCCCCCATCACCTGCCGTGTTGCCGAGACGAAACAAGAGTCCAAGTGGCGGTCTTCTCAGTGCTCTGTCGCACTCTATCCATGGAATGATGGATGTGGATCCAGAGGCAGCTCGTCGAAGTTCGATCAGCAAGACAAAGGACGCTATCTCACATGTGTGTATTGCCGATCATCCTGCTTGAGTGTGTTGAGATGATTTCTTGCACAGCTAGAAGATGCCCAACACCTCTCCGCCCAGGATCTCAAATATGCTTCGTCCATTATACAAGCAGACCTTGACCGGTTCCAGCGTCAAAAGGTGGCAGATCTTAGGGAAATGTGCATAGGAATGGCACGCATCCACCTCGCATGGTGCAAGGCCGTAAGTCTTGTACCCAGGATATCTCCACACAGGACTGACCGTTAATCCTAGAATCTCGAGGCCTGGGAAGCTGCCAAAGCGGAGATCGCAGCAATTGAACCTCACCCAAATAAACCTCCGCTCCGTCCTGCTGCGAAGGATAGTGCCGGGCCAAGCGGGGCCACTGCCACTAAATGACCTCCAATGGATTTTACAATTACTCATCTCATTCTTCCGAATCATTACTATCCTAAGTACCTCGATCGAACAACGGACTCAATAATTGATCTTGTACAATTATCTAGTGTTTAACAGAGGGAGACGATGCAAGCAGCATAATCTGTATCATGATATTGAACGGTGATGATTATACATGGTCTCTGGGACTAAATTGCTATGCACCGTACTGGACAGGTTAAAAGTTGTGCACCGTACGTCATGTCGTTGGAGTAAGCAGCTGGCAAGAAATCACATTGAAAGAGCAACAGAGGCTGTTGACATCCGAAACCCGGCCTATGCTACCCATTCAAAATAACCACGCCACGACACCCTGGGCTGATGGTTGGGAGACTAATTAAAAAGGTTGCCGTTCATTGACGCTTCCCCTATTCCAGTGGCACATGCACAAGGCCGCATCGTTCAACTTGAGTGTTAACACTGGTGGATGTTCTCCCTCCATCCCCTGGATGATAGCAGTGATCAGAAGGGGGCATCCGCATGAAGCACGTTGGTGCAGGCCCCAGCAAGAAGAAGTTGATCTTTTGGAACTGGCAACAAATGGTGACTGTGACACAACGTGACTTGTGCTGTCAAATCATGACTTTTACCGTCGTTCCTCTCGTACCCGCCTCTCGAACTCAATATGGGGGCGGTCGGTTGCATCGGCCAAGGAAGACAGATCATGATATGGATATCGACAATGAAGCGTCTTCATTGCGTCTGACAACTCCTGGGGAAGTAATATCCGATTCCTCAGCCGTCCTGAGGTAGGTTGTTGTGCTCACGAAATTTGGGTCCTCATATTTTGAAAAAGGGGTCATGGAACTTATGTCGAGGACGAGGATGTAGTAGCGTCGCTTGCTGGAGTGGTCTCTCGTGTAAATAAATTGGTGGTTGTGAAGGCGCTAAAGTCTAGGTTCGTTCGAGCTTTTTTTTGGGAGGGACTTTATTCTGGCTTAGTTGTGTTTTCCAGGTACATACCAGAAGTGGGCGATCTTGTGGTTGGACGAGTTGTGGATGTCTGTATTGCAGCCAGATATAAATACCCAATCGTATATGCGACTCAACTAGGCATCGTTAGGTTGGGTCAAAGCGTTGGAAAGTGGATATCAACTCGCGATTAGATGGTATTCTCATGCTTGCTTCCGTTAATCTTCCGGGGGGCATTCAGGCAGGTCCTAGACCTCCCGTCCGGCAGGGTTTATCTGACTGCCCTACATAACACCAGCGCAGAAGGCTCGAAGCTGATGAGTTGCAAATGAGAAACTTCTTCGAAGAAGGCGATTTACTCGTAGCGGAAGTTCAATCGTTCTTCGCTGAAGGATCAACTGCTCTCCACACCCGTTCTCTCAAGTTTGGAAAGGTACTTCCTTGTTTTACGATCTTCTAGAGGGCTAATTATTCGTTCTCACTTGGCCAGTTGCGCAACGGTCAACTAGTAACTATACCCTCCACTTTGGTGCGGCGTCTCAAGTCGCATTTCTTCTCTTTAACATGTGGGGTGGATATCATCCTTGGCATGAATGGTTACATTTGGGTACAGAAACATACCGCTGCCAACCAAAAAGAGGGTGAAGAGGGATTTGACTCTGAAGCTGTCTACTCAAACGTTAACGACGTATGTCTAGCGACTTGGCCTTAGTTACAATGCACTAATGTACTTCCAGGACATCGATTGGATGACGCGTGCGGCGATAGGTCGCGTCTCGAACATTATTCTTGTCTTCGCTCGCTATCAGTTCCCACTCACTGACACATTGCTGAACGAAGCATACGATTGGATCACAGATAATGAGATCGATGTAAAGAACATTTTGTCGGAAGAGGTTGCCGAATCTTTGATGATAGGACTCATGCAGTCATAGGTACAATAATGATAAAATCCTCAAGTCGATACATAGGTCGCATGAGTCTCGCGCGTAACTATAAAGGGGTCACCGTTTTTCAATCAATGGTCTGAAGGTATTTGTGCGCCTTGCCCAGCGCCCAAATAGTAAAACTGAATTTGAAGTTGGGGTATGCAATAGCACAGTTTTTATTGAAGATGCCTTCAATCGCCTCGTGAGCCCATGATCCATCCTAAGGGTATGCATGTCAATGGAAATTCTCGTGTTAGTCGTAAATGATATGCTCACGGGAAGTTGACGTGTCATAATGAGTCGCACAGCACGTTCCAACGGCTGTCTCTTCGGGTATTTCGCGTGTATCAAACCGAGCAAGGCCCAAGAAGTCTGCACAACGAGGGATTCCGGATGTTCCGTATACACGCCAGAAACGCAACTCTAGACTCCGTACCATAAGCTACTCGCTCTTTGATACATACCACATTTGACACGTACCATATATGTTTCGCCCCATCCGCCATCTAGTTTTTGCTTAGATCTCAAAAACTCGCATGCCTTCTTTACGCTCTCGCTTGAATTATACGTCTCGCCGTTTTGAGACAGGGATTCGAGAGCAAACATAGTGGCGTAAGTGAAGCAGATGCCCCAGGAGCCGAACCATGACCCATCAGCTCGCTGGGACTTGTGTATATAAGAAATTGCACGGCGAATTGTGGTGCTGGGACCCAGACTGGGTTAGAATGAGAAGACAAAGACGAATATACACGGCTTACTCAATCTCGTTCCTTCGATACTCAGGTTGATACTGTTTAAATATCGTCAATGCCGTCACGACTGAGGTCGTGCACTCCGGGTATGTATAATCGGTCATGATATTGCCTAGGGATAGATAGGGTTGGCGGAAACCCAGACCTAGGTACACTGGGCACTCACCAAAAACCTCCGCGGGGTTAATCATCTCAAGGAGCCTTGACGGCGCACGCACCAACTCATAGCTAGCAAAACCTCCATTCGAGTTCTGCATGGTCAAGAGTGTATCCACTGCATCGCATAGACGTTCATTGGAGACGAGTTCGGGAGCTCCTCTTCACAAAGACACTTGTTCAGACACGCGTATTTCCGTATTGAAAGCAATTTACTCACTCAGCGTGCTTTTGCAAATAAATAATTGCCTTGAGACCCTCTCCAGTACAATCACTGACGGTATATCCCTGTTCCTTGGTGCTAAACGGCCATGCGCCTTTTGTTCTGTGACGGTAAGCAGATTCGTAATGCTTCGGATTCTCGCGTATCTGACACTGGTCAATCCAGCGTAGTGCGTTAATCGCTGCATCCTTGTTCCCTCCTCGTGAACAAGACCAGTTTCCACAATAGCCTGAGATATGAATACCGTATCCCAAAGTTGGGAGCCATTGGTACCGCACATCAGCATCCCTTCTGCGCCGAGCCACATGAAGTCCAAGCGCCTTCGCTCATGCATCCGATATGCCTCACTGTCTGGTCCTTCGACGTGCGCTCGACAAATGAGATTAATCATTTTATTCACAGGACCGAGGTCCTGGTATGACGTATTTTCATCCTCCTTGCAGATGAGCTCGTACGCTCGGTTCAAAGCACGTCTTCTAATGAATGGGACAAGACAACACTCGTAGGCGCCCAGAACACCATTGAGAATGTCAAGGAGAGTGGTATGAGGTGCATAAATATCGACTGGTGCAACATTATTCCGCTGCTCAGGCCAGTTGATGGTGTTATAGTCTTGCACATAAAGCTCTTTTCTCAGAGAGAGAATAAGCTCGTTATCAGCAGCCTGGAAGCGAATCCCATATAAGTAGCTCATCGCCACATATACTTGTCGGGTGTGTATCCACCACCGATGGGGGTGTATCGGCAACCAATCGGGCAGAAGCCTTAAGCGGAAATGTCACTTTGCTATCCGGGCGTGAGAATGGGAAGTTGTCACTTACCAAAGCTCGGGAGGAATGGGGTTGTTTCCCTCCCAATCGTACACATTCAATACTGACAGCCAAAACTTTCCCCACGAAGGTACTCCAGTTGCTCCCCCTACTTGGCAATCGATCCTTGCCCTCAGACGATAGTAATCCAGGAAGGCTCACCCAAACGATGCAGATGAGCTCGTGCCCTCACTAAAAGAGGATGGTTCTTTGGCACACCCAAGAGCCTCATAACTGTATAATTGAGCGCCGTGCCGAAAACTGTGGATACGCCTTCGACATGGCTACGCATGAATGGGTCAAAATGCAGGATAACTTGGTGGCAGACGACATACATTCCCCAGCCACCATCATCAGGATGAGCACGGTTGATTAAATATCTTATAATCTCCATTCTCTGTCCCTCTGTAAAATCCATGCCCGACACATATGACCCAATGACCAGTCCGGGGAGAAGAAACATGGGTCCACCGTATTCACCAGGCCAATGGCCATCAGGATCTTGGAGATTCTTGTAAAAGGAAAAGCCGTTACGTGCTGCAGACATTGCATCTTTCGCTATTGGCAGTGCTGGGAGGCCCTGAAAAAGTCAATACGGGGGAAAGTATAAAATGCAGAAACTGCACTTACTGTCGGAAGGCCAAGCCAGTATTTGTCGATAATGGACTGTGGCCAAGTCTTGGCTTCCTCATCAGATAAATAGTGCCATATATGCCTTCCACCATCTGTACATTTGAGCCTCCAGTTTGAATAATTGGTGAAAGGTGTATTTCCCTCGAGGGGGATCTGGGGAGAAGCCCGCATTACAGGATAGTGTGTGCGAGAAATATCGTGGAATAGATTCTATTTGATACGTTTCAGAGTGAGGTACAGTGCAGGAGAGGTCTGTTGTGGAACGATATCACTATATTTATGAATTCATTCAATAGAGTTCGAGGAGGTTGGAAACAAGTCATAACATTGGAACGATGTCGTTCCGCGAGTCAAGTGTGGTGGTCATCGAATGCGGACAGAATGTCATTCGCGCAGGAAGAGGGATTCACAACTTTCCTCTGCCTCTGCCTTCAGTGGTACGCAAGTTTCGATACAGAAACTCACCGATCAAATCTGCAATTCATGGATTTCATGTACAGGAAATCCGCGCATGCGTTGGACTAAGGAGGGACTCTATGCAAATTGACGGGGACCTCAGCCTGTCTTCCGTCAAGGCTACAAAATACCTCGTAGGGACTTTTTTCGATGAAGCTGAGGCTGCTGGGGAATCCCTGGAAATATTCTGGCCATTTGCACACGATGGAATCCGAGAATGGGCTCAAGCGGAAGCACTCTGGTATGTTATGATTCTCGAAAACTCTGTCTCTATCAAACGTGCACTCACAGTCGTGCTTTTTAGGCGTTATGTGCTATTCACCTCCCTGCAACTGTCTCGTAGCCAAAATGAATACCCAGTCATGCTTTGCGTTCAACCCAATCTTCCAAGGTTGTCATATGAACGATTGGCCCAAATATTCTTCGAACGCTTTAATGCTGCCGCACTGTCTATCTTCGAGCGACCCTTGTTGCAAATGTTCGCAGCGAATTCATTATCTGGAGTAGTCGTGGACATAGGTCAGGACATCACAATGATCGGACCGGTACTAGACAGCGACGTTTATCGCTACGGCTTACGTGCTGTCCCGGTCGGCGCTAAGCAGTGCGAATCATACCTTGTTAATGTGCTTAAAAACAATGCATCACTCATGAGCCAACTCAATACCCCAGTCCCGCTGACCGAGAAGGACCTACATGCTGCTCTCCATCAAATAATACGGGTTGCGACGAAGGAAGGTCTTATACACATTCCTGAGTCTGAAGGAGCAATCATAACTGCCCAAGCACCGCCGGAGGACGAAGGTGCTTTGAGCAACATCGCTGCTGTCTTGGTCGCAGGGAAGGAGAAGGCGGTCATAGAGGCGGCAGGAAACAAGAAGAAGAGTGCGGCTCAAGAGAAGAAAGCTGCTGCATCGGCTGCCGAGAAAGAGCGGCAGGCGCTGGATCTCGTAGACCTTGAAATACTCTACCTTCATTGCCAAACCCCGAGCCTGAAGCCGCTGAGCCTATTGCAGGAGAGCGGACGGTCACCATAACTCTGGGAAAAGAACGACATCGTTTATGTGACCCGTTATTTAATCCGGTTCTTCTCAACCAATTCTTACCACCGGAGCGATGGCTACCAGAGGGTTCGGTAGGCATTGACGAGGCTGTTCGCCTTGCTGTCGCTTCAGTTGACCATCCTCAACGCACACAATTATGGGATGGAATATTCCTCACTGGGGATATGTTGAAAGTCAAAAGTATGTCTCAAGTAGTCTTATCCTTATCCCCTTTCGTGTTCAATGAGTTCTTGACCAGACCTCGAGGCCGCATTATCTTTCCGCCTAACCCGTTTCGCCACCCATGATGCGGAATCACAGTGGCAAGCGCAAGGTCAACCGGCAACTGTGAGCACCCTGAAATTTCCGGCATATTTTGCCGAGTTCCAAGAACGCAGCGACGTCCTTGCGGCTTTCCTAGGTGCTTGCATTGCAGCAAAGGTATATTAATTCCGCATTACTACTTCTAAGCATTGGCCAACACTCCTCGTAGCTAATATTCACTGATTCAACTGGCAAAAATTTCGTATCCAAATCGGACTATGCGGAACACGGCCCAACAGCCATCCGGGATATTATGTTGTAACACCTCCTTCCTGTCAGCCCTAGGTTTACACTTATTATTGTCATACACTATAATGCGGGAACACTAGCGAACAGATTCCCCAAATCACCATTGCTCTCTAATTATACTTTTTTCTTTGGCCTCTTGACTTTGGACGCGCGTTCGGCAGGCGGTAGTACGATTGTCCCACCAGCAGCCTCCCCAAGAAGACTTTCCCCAGTTTCTGCTCCCTTTTCTATCTTCTCCTTCGTCTCCAGGTAAAACATGATGTCTCTGAGCTGCTCCTCGCACTCTTGTAATCTCTTCGAGATGGCATCCTTTTCCTGATCTGCTGCTTCCGCACGTTTCTTTAACGCGCCAATATTCTCCAAAAACCCTGAACTAATCAACTTCTCTTCTTTGAGCTGCGCCTCAAAGTTTCGCGCCGATTGCTGCAGTCGTTCCGCGCGGGCTTCAGCCCTTCTTGCCCGTTCCTCAAGTCTTTTGATGACATTGGGATCGCTAGCTACCACCTCATCTTCCAGCCGCAAAATTCTGTCATGTGCATCGCTGAGGGCACTGGACAATTGGGCCTGTTCTTTCTCATAATACGATCGTTGGCTGTCGAGTTGACTCGTTAACAAGTAACTATATTCGATACCGATGGCTTCAACTTTTTCCGCAGCCAGCGAATCAGCAGGGGTAGGGCCAGTCCTGCCCTGAGAGGTGCCAAAGGAAGGTGCCATCGCAGATGCGCTTGGCAGTTCCACGAGCTTCCCATCGGCGCGATTTTGAATGAGTCTATGAACGTATCCGTCCCCTGCATAATCCCATACACGCTGTGTCTCTAATTCCAATGCGTAAAGATGGGTAGTTTGTGTATAATGCTCAAAAGCATGTGCCTGGCCGTATCGGCCGCATCCTACGTTGCCGCATATTAAGCAAATCCACAGGTTTATCGTCGATGAGCACGATGAGCACATGGATACTGATGCGTTGTCAGCGGGAGGAAACGAGACTAATCGGGACGAATTGGCCTGCCGTGATTTTGTTGTCAACAGCGACTGCGAGTAACGGCACACAGGACACCTGTCACAACAGAATGGAGCTCAGAAACAGCTTTAGATTGGCATGAAGCCGAAACAATGAACTCACCGACTATCACCCCATTTGCTCAAGCACATGCAGTGAAATGAATGGGAGCAAGGAATAGTGACAAGTCCGGTGACAGCGGAGTCCATCCGCTCCAGGCATACCGGACATGTCGGAAGTTCATATATGTCTGTCAAACCCCTGACGGGCGTCTGCAACATTCCACTCAACGAGTTATCTGTAGCATCAATGGTAACGGCAGTAATCCTGACAATATGGCAGCTTTCTGGCTGATAACTTGACCATCAGGAGGAGTCACTATTGTTAAATACTGGTACCGACCTCCAGTGAGTTGAAGAGCCTGCCGTTGTATTCCTGAGCGAACTCCTCTGCATAGTCACGACCCCGAAACCTCAGCAGTGCGACGGACCGGTTCTCCGAAACATCCCTATCATCACGGTCAGGACCTAGACGCAACGACTATAGCGGTTGCTCCTGACCTAATCAATCGAAGGTGTGCTAGCCCTTCTTCAGCAGGCGCGATGAAAGTTAAGAAATCGGAGGGGGTCATGTAGGATGGGACAGCAAGAACGCATAGTATCGTTCCATCATCTTGCGGGGCTGTTGTTTCGGCTGCATTAGGTGACTGTATGTGCCTGAAAAGTCTGATCATTCCCTCCGGCAGAGTTGTAGTCCCAAAGACGATGGATGACGATGTCAATACATTCGCCTCCGTAACTGGATGGAAGGTCGCAGTAAGCGCGTTATGCCCTGTGTGCTATAGTTGAGAGGGTCACAACACTTGTCATCATTCCGATGCGCTCACCTACACCCATACTGGCATTGACTCGTTTGATCGAGTCCTCGCTGTCCTTCTGCTTGTCCAAGGGAGACATCCGAGATCGATGGTGTATATCTGCCCAGTCTACTCGAAGCTTTCCAAAGCGATAATCTTGTGTAGAACGAGAAGTCTCCACAGCCGAGTCAAGAGTTTCAGGTTTGTAAGTGCCGATGTCTGACCAGATATCCGAAAAGCTAGCCTTCGATGATAAAGCTAGAGCGAGCTGGTAGCGAGGCATAGGCTTCCTCAAGAAAGCATAACGCTGTGAAGGAAAGGTGCAGTTATATATATGCGTCAAGCTGGAGAGAGGGTTTGAATGTGGAAACCATCGGTCATCCCCGAATGGGCAGTGTCGCGCCGAAGTAGCAACATTTGACTGATTCCTCGCTTTGGTTCGTACTGTCGCACGCGCACGATTGCTACCCTTGCTATTTCTAGGATTTAGCTTCGTCAGAGGCACGGCGCTCTCACATGACAAGCATCACTTCTCTCCGGAGTCACCGCGAACCTAATGCAACGGACAAGCTCATCGCTCAATTCTCACTCCCAAAGGGATGCGCTCTGAAGATAGACGTCAATTCTGTTGTTACTTTACATGGCCGGGAAGATTCATATGTGAGCAATGTCCACGGTTGTGGAACAATCATTGCATGACTTTCACATCGCGTTTGAAGGCAGGGAGGCTCTATCTATTTCCCCCGTTCCTATGTTTCATGTCCCTTGACCAAAAGTCTGTGAAGTTCACGCTTCCTCTCAGCACCATACGGCGAGTGGAACGGTTGAATTCGCGATCAGGAGTCTTCGCACTCAGCATCATCGTGTGGCACGGAACGAAGATTGTCAGCCCAACTTGTTAGTTACTCGTGATCGAAAACTTAGTAGCTCCCATCCTAGATTATCCAAATCACCTCCCTGCGGCCTGCAGCGGACCAGTTCAGCGCCATGCTTCGGGACGCCCTGAAGGCGGAGTTGCAACAAGGTTCCATGAAGCTCTTGAAGCCATTTGTGAAGACGTTGTACTCTGAAGTGTTGATCCCCCCATCATCTTCCGCAATGGATAAGGAGAGAGAAGATGGTAGCATCATCAAGGATCCTGATGTTCCAGTGGGTATGGAGGCGATGCAAAGTGACTATCATGGGGGACTTGGCTTCGAGTTCAAATTCCCAGGAGATGCAAAGAAGTATGCTCTTGTTACTTCCCACTATAATTCCTAATCTCCACAATATTCCAAGGCTCCGAGAGAGTTCAAAGCTCAAGCTCTGGGCAACGTATCTTCGATGTAAGGGACCCGCCATCCAGCGAACCAGTACTAATGAGCTTACTCAGCTCACGGAAGACATCTTACTCTTCTACGATATCCTCAATGTACTCGTCTAATACAGGTTGGCCTTCCAAATCGTCTTCGTGGAGAACTGTGGGAGACACTGTCTGGCTCGTTGTATCTGAGACTTGCCAACTCCGGTCTCTATGAAAAGCTATTGAAAGACAATGAAGGACGGACAAGCACTAGTACAGAAGATATTGAAAAGGATCTTTCTCGCAGCCTCCCGGAATATCCTGCGTATCAGACCGAAAAAGGGATCGACACATTACGCAAGGTGTTAACGGCGTATAGCTGGAAGAACCCCGAAGTGGGATACTGTCAGGTAGTCCCCGTGGAACTTCAAAGACAAGCTCTAATCATCCCACTGCGTAGGCTATGAATATATTAGCTGCAGCGATCCTGATGTAGGTGGAGCATTAAAAACTGTCAGTATATGTAGTGACTTATGTATGTCAGTTTTATGTCTGAGGAACAAGCGTTCTGGTTACTCGAGGTTCTTTGTGACCGCCTTCTTCCCGGTTACTACAGGTGATTAGCTATCTTGTCTTCTCGTGTGCCTACGAAATATGTGTTTTGCCGTTGTAGCCCGAGCATGTGGGGTACAATTCTGGACCAAAGAGTATTCGAGGCGCTGGTGCACAAGTGTTTACCTTTGATTCATGACCGATTCCATGCGGTGGATGTGCAACTCTCTGTTGCTTCATTGCCATGGTTCTTGAGTCTGTAAGCCCAAGCCGTTGATAGTTGTATTGTCTTCTTCTCATCGCTAACGGTGCATTTGGTCCTTGTAGATTCATTAATTCAATGCCTTTGATCTATGCTTTCCGCATTATTGATTGCTTTTTCGCCATGGGGCCAAAAGTTCTCTTCCAAGTGGGGTGAGAGTCCTGCTTAACTGTGGCTCACCGTCGCTAACCTCTGGTGTAAAGGCTGGGTGAGTAGTTTGATTCGATGGCACTCGTTGCCATCAACTAAAGAGTTAAGGACAGCAATCCTTAAAATCAACGGCCCAGAGCTTCTAGAAATACAAGATGACGGCAGTTTTATCAAGTGAGACTCATTTTATTTCTTCAAAGACTGTTGAATATCGAATTATCCCAGCTTGATGCGGGATTATTTTAATTCCCTTGGGGATTCTGCTCACCCCGATTCTGTGGATCCACGAGTCCGGGCGATTACGAATTTCCAAGAATTACTCCTTGTTTCATTTCGTGAATTTTCCGTGATCACAGAGGAAACCATCGCGGCAGAGCGCAAGCGCTTCCGAACGGAGATTGTCTCTGGTATCGAATCATTTACGAAACGAGCTGCAGTCAGGAATTTAAAAACGCTTGGACATCTTGACAAGGTACAAGCGGGCATGGTCTATGATGTATACTTTCAAGCAATCTGTGACGAACCACCAAACGACGTCAAGAATGTCCCCAATGATCCCGACGAATATAAAGATCCATCGGGGAGACCAGAAACCAGAATTGGGCTCAAGACCTTCAAAGTTTTCCTGAGTCAGGTTGCGTCCTGGGCACGAGATGAAGTAATCGTCTCGAATGGCTTTCAAGTAGGCTCTCGTCCCCTTTCCCATATGTCGCTTTCTGAAGGTCTCCCAGCAACGTGTCAATCGTAATGTAGCCGACCATGAGCTGATTGATCGACTTTTGTACGTCATAAGGCCTCCCTTCCCCACTCAATCCTCAACGGTCATTGTAGCTTTTTTTGGGACTTCTCGCATCGAGGCGCGTTGTCCTTCCAGGTTAATAAACAGCTTTGCATCTGTTCAAACGTCTCAATTTGATTTCAGGACTTAGTTGTCGGCCTCAGCGGGGTCATGTTCAATGACCTTATGGCAAACATCGAATGGTTTTTCACACTTCACGACAAGGACAAAGATGGTGCTCTCACAAAAGACGAGGTTTTGCAGCTCGCGGAGTCCTTGTTGGTTGGTGTTTTTCCTGCCTCTTGTCTTGGACCCGGCTCAAGAACGTTCTAGTTTATATTCCGTCATGAAATAGGTGACACTTACTTGGGTGCCGTCAGCCGCTTCATGACCAACGCGTTCGAGTATGGAGATGCGTTGTCGCCTCAGGTTGAAACGGCTGAAGGAAGTCATAATCTCCCTTATCTCACTCTTCCGACGTAAGGATCGTGAATTTATATTGGAACGACAATCACTCCCTTCATAGATTCCGCATGGTGGTTCTAGCAGACGAGGTTCTCGAATCATTTTTCGATGTAGACCTTTCAGGGTCATTCCGCCTCGAGCCTATTCCTCCGTTGATAGAACAGCAGCAACAAAAGAGTGGTTTTTTGGGAGGGCTAGTTTCAAGTTTCCTCTCAAATGAGGATAACAGGCGTATAATCAACAATGTTGCGGACCAGATCGGAAAAACAATGGGGAAGCATCAGGTAACAAATGGTCAACTGGCGGGCTATATTTTATCGCTGACATTCATCGGGTTCTTCAGGTTGTCCAACGACCGTCCATTGGTAAATACGACAAAACCTACGGGCTACAAGAGCCCAAACCGCGCGAATCCCTCTTAACTCCTTCCATTCGAAACCGTTCTCCCTCCGGATCGTCATTATCACTGGGCACGCCGGAGATAATAATCACGTCAGGCACTGAATCAAAGCAATCTCTGTCCTCTTTATCAATAGACGAGAAGTCCGAAATGCCGATTACTCCGATAGTCAAGCAGCTCACATCAGTTAATGTCATGGAGCGCAAACCGTTCGCAATCGACGAGGCCAAGGACGATGGCAGGATAGATGACGATCTCGATTCCTTGGATGGCGTTGCAGGAGAAGATGACAAGTTAATGATGGATGAAGTAAGTATTTTACTGCATGTTTTTCCTATACAGGGCAGGTGTTGACTGGAACAATCACCATCAGGTTGATGCGTTTTTAGAGGCACATGATTCCGGTTTAACGAATGCCGAGAACGAAGCTGCCAAAGGCATGTGTCGTGCTGGCTTAAGCCCATATACAGCTGACTCGTCCTCTCCCAGACTTACTGACGGCGTCCCCCATATCGTAAATTCCAAACTCGACAACCCCGTACCTATTTCAGATCCGCCTCTCTACAATGCATTGATCAAGGGGAAGTTACATCACATACCCATTTGAGAACTTATCCTGTCAATTCCTTTTTACGTCCAATTGTCAAAGCCTCCTTGCTGGTCGCAGTCGACTCATAATTGTTCCATTCCCGAATTAGCTACACCCAGACCGAGCTATAGTCTAACTTGCATTTCTAGCTTAAGGGAATCGTGAAGGTCACCAAGCTTGTTTCAGCAAAGAACGCCCTTCTTACTGCCTTGCTGATGCACCGCTTTCGGCCGGAGAGGAAGCAGCAATGTCCACAGCCATCGCCACAAGCGCACAGTACGAGCGGCTGAGACCAGAGGCACTTTGCCGACTCCTAACGGCATATTTGAGTTGTTGGCCATCTTAGAATTTCGAGATACGTAAACCTGTGCTCCTGTGCCTGTTGCACTTGAATTGTCTTCCCGCTTAAGGCAGAGTTAATGCCCGTCGAAGATCTTACCGGAAAAAGCTACGCAGCCGTAAAATTTCAATCCATTTCCGATAGATACCTCACTGCAGGAACCGTGGGCCGAAAGGGCGGGTACAGAGTATGCAGTAGCCTTGCTATGTGTGTACACCGCAATGCCGCAACAAGACCCATATTCAAACCTTCCCTTTGGGGCACGCCCGTTTTCAGGCAGAAGGCAGTCTTGATCAAGCACGCCCGTGGTTCTTTTAGAATTTCATGGCCATTTGTCATCTTACCATCAGATACCCCCTATAGAAATCGTGCTCATGTCTTAATCGTATACGCCAGAAGACACTTTGACGAATACCTGGAACATATGTTAAGCAAGACCCGTGACACACGCATTGGCAATGGCACCTCAAAGTTTCGGCATTTTATTGAAAGATGTTATGTTAAGATAAGAGTCGCCCCGACTAAGAGAGCTTTACGAGTCGAGGGCGTTGTCCCTGGGTAGGTGAGTGCCGAGGAGACCCATGCTAACATGATCACGACTTCTTTTCCGGAATGCCGCCACTACCGAAAGCCGAAGCTACTGGTAATAGAGGTGTTGCAGACGAAACAGGTACTTTCGCCAATTTTGGACGCAGCGAAGCCAGACCTGCCCCAATAAGAATTTGAAGCCTGGCCTCCTCAATACCTAGTCTCTTCATATGCCCTTTACATCCAACCAGGACGAATGGTTGCCTTGCATTAGGTGCGATACGGTAAACGTCCTCCGCCGTACGACCGAGGCGAGTTATCACGCTGCTGTGTGATGCCTTGTCTACTTTGGAAAGGACTGGCTGAATTTGGACGTCAGGACGACAATCCTGGCGTGTTCTAGAAAGGAATTCGAGCATTGATTTGTCGTAGTGGTTCATGCCCAGCTCAGCATCGATCAAAAGAAGGATGAGCTTGAGACTGTCAACAACAATCTTTAAGCGAGGCCACATGTTTCCATTCATGGAAAGACATACTTGGATCTTCTCTTGACATATGATTGAAAAAAATCGCCCGTCTCCTCAGTGCCCCTGTCACCGTAGCCTGGGCTATCGACTAGCGTCACCTTCTTTTCCGGAGGGATGAGAGGGCCACCACAAGGGTAGAAATTAAACGCCCGTGTTACTCCCTGATCCCTTTGTTCCTAAGTTACGACTGCAAGAGTATGTATGAATTTTGGGCTACTCACTGCTCTTTTGCCAGTCCGGACAATTTTGCCTCCCAGATTGTCTATTATAGCAGAGATAAAAGTTGACTTTCCAGCATTAGTCCTCCCTGACTCAAAAATTCATAATCGTTAGCCCCTATAATCATCCCATGGCCTCACTCGCCTGTTATGAGGACCTAGAGTGAACAAGGTTAGCCGCAATCGAATTATAAGGTGCACGTTGAACAAGCCTCGGAATATGGAAGTTTTGGCAGCGTTTCAAAAGATACAGCAGTTGAGTCTATAAGAGATTGTTAGACATTCCACAAGCAATCCCGCTGAGCACGTACGAAATTTCGAATAGGTATGGTGGCCCCAATAAGCTGACGGACGAGGTCGAACATAGGGAGATATGTCGGCAGCATTTCCGTGCTCTCTGATTAGCTCCAAGAACTTATTGAGCACTCTAGCAGTATGGGTATTGCCCAGCCCCCCTACCCCCTTGATTGTGGGTGCGTTCCGCGCAAAATTCATCGGGAGCGATGTGGCTGTGTTTTCTCCCACAAGAATCTTTTATTCAGGTCAGGATTGGGGTCATCATTAGGACATGTCACGACGGTCCAACTTTGTTCCTTCTGGAAATGAGGGCGGCGATCGTCTCGCTTTCTTCCATATTTTGGAGCAATTAAAGGTCACTAGTCGATACCAAAGTCGACATTTATCTGATCAGTCCTCGCCAGACTCAGAGGCGCACCGGATGGGTGAATAACAGAGTGAGTGGGAAGGAGTATTTACTATAATGCGTACGAAATTTGCCTCTGTCTACTAGATCACAGATGCTGAAAGGTGACTGTGCGCGAGATTCCTCCTCAAGAGGCAAACTTTTACAGCGACCTCTTTCGCCAGCATCAGTGATCATATGCACAGAATGAGTATATTGGCACTGTGCACCACCGACCAAGGCCTTGATGTATCGAAGTGAGAGGACTAGACATAAACTTTCGCAATATCTTCTGTAACTGCTGCCCAGGTGTGTTATGCTTTCGGTGGTGCACGATCTGGCAGAGGCAATAGTTGGGGACATTGCCCCATCGGATGGAATCCCGTCCGCGGAGAAGAAGAAACTGGAAGCCGTACGCTTTTGTTGCTCCATGCCGTGATAGACATGAAATTGAGATGATTGTGATTGCAATTGGAAGGATGCCATCAGCAGCATGGTTGGTGACATGCTTCATGGGGGCCCTGCCGCACGAAGAATAGAAGCGCTGTGGAATGTTCGTTCTCATGTGCATCTAGGTCATTCGAAATCAACATCAACCACTTAGGAATATGAGGCTGGCGAAACGGCGGAAGCGCGTTTTGTGAAAGGTCAGTCAGCTTTCGATCGTGAATTCATGACGGAATTGAGAAAAAAAAATTGCCATTCTCAATTGTAGATTTAGATCGCGTTGAAATGGCCCTGCAAGGTACCGATTTGTTCGCATGCTTCCTCTGCGCGTTTCCCTAGATTTCCACATCCACAGCTTCGGAGTACGAAAAGAGACATCGTAAAGATCTCCAACCTTTCTTCGACAGTAGCATCTCGAAAATTCAGCATCCCGAGGTTCAGGGCTGGGCCGCGGATCTGATCACTGAGCGTGCATCGCGCGCATCTGAACCTTGAACAGAATTATCCCCATGTTCTTTTCTAAGCATGTTTAATACAAGCGTTGGATCCATTGGATAGTTGTATAAAGTTTTCAATGGTGGAACAACCGCAGGTCGGTGTGGGCAAACACTATCTGGTGCTCGTCAGCAGCCCCGATGCATTCAGCATCCATGACACTTCCTCGTGGAGCGACCAGGTACCTAACACCACTCTTCGCGGCACGGTGCACGTTATCTGGGAATGGGAAGAACGCATCGCTTGAACAGGCGACCTCCTGCAGCTTTTTTGCATGCTCCGCACGTTCCTCGGGTGTCAAAGGTGACGGTAAAGTCTCAAATAGACTCTCCCATTGCGTCTTTTCTCCACCTTCGAGCTCCTCCCCACCAACAAAGAGGTCAATCGCGTTCGCCTTTTCAGCTCGCTTTACACCTGATCTGAAAGGCAGTTCCAGGACACGAGGGTGATGGCGAAGCCACCAGTTGTCCGCCTTCCCACCAGCTAATCTAGTGCAGTGAATTCTCGATTGTTGCCCGGCGCCAAGACCGATTATGGATCCACGCAGCGCATACGCCACACTGTTGGACTGAGTGTACTTGAGGGAAAGAGTAGCCACGATCAAATCGACAATTGCAGACTCAGGAAGCTAGTACGAACATCAGCAAAGTTCGAAAGGGAACTGCGACGGCTCACGTTTTTATTCTTGGTGACGATGTCTTTGAACAAGGATCTGTCTACCTTAGCGTCATTGCGATTCTGCTGCAATGATACGCCATAGACTTGACGCGTCTCGAGCCTCTCTGGGACAAATGATGGATCCATCTTGGCGAAATGCGTTAATCTTGTCTTGACACAAGATAAATCCGGTTTACCTCAAGGACGCAGTACTTTCCTGCCTTCTTCTTTTTCAGCACTTCGAGCGCCTCGACAGAGTAGCCAGGAGCTATGATGCCGTCTGAAACTTCTCGTGATATTATCTTTGCAGTTGCTAGATCACAAGGTGCCGACAGTGCAATGAAGTCTCCGAAAGATGACATGCGATCAGCTCCTGCTCAGGCAATGTTGAGTAATGCTGCAAATTCATAACAAGCAATCTACCTCTAGCGCGTGCATAGGCGGCAGCTAATGGTGTTAATGGTTCCTTCAAGTCATCAACACCATAAACTTTCTTCTCGGTTTCATCGAGCTCGACGCCAACAGCAGCGCCAGCGGGGGAAACATGTTTAAAGGAGGCTGCGGCTGGAAGAGCCAATGCCTCGCTCAGTTCCTTAACGAGCGCATATGAATTAAGCGCATCGAGCAAGTTGATGTAGCCCGGTGCTCCGGATAGAACTAGGATGAATGGGTAAGTCCCGTCTCAACCGAAGGACGACATCGCCTCGCCTTTGAAAGGAAGTTCTCCCGTATTTACGAATGCTTGGGCCGGTTTTTGATGTGGGTTAGCTCCATATCGTAAAGATAACTTCTGAATAGATCCAGATGGATGAGAACCTCCTGAAGCATACTTTTCACGGAAATAGTCACTGATCGCAGAATCGTATGCGGCAGTGACTTCGAAAGCCTTAAGGGCAAGCTTCTTTCGTAAATCTGAAGCTACATTCCCTTTACCCTCGATCCATGCCCGTAGAAAGTCGTCATAATCACGAGGATCGGATAAGATGTTGACACGGTCGTGGTTTTTAGCCGCAGCCCGAAGTAGAGTGACGCCTCCAATGTCTATCTCCTCAACGGCTTGTTCTAGTGTACACCCTTCTCGCGCTATGGTTTCCGAGAATGGGTACAGATTGCACACTACAATCGAAATCTGAGAGATGTTTCGGTCTTCCAAATCCTTGAGATCAGATGGAATATTCCGTGCCAAGATCCCTTCACAGTAAAATTTGCTGCGATCCGTTTGAACGTAATGCATGCAAGAGCTCACCTCCATGAACGGCGGGGTGCAAGGTTTTGACGCGGCCTCCCAACATCTCAGGTGCCTTCGTGACGTCCGAGACTTCTCTACGGATTCATCGCTAATGAGTTTCACTGAAGGGTATGGCAGGTAGGGCACGAGGCCCCCCATACTGGATTGGAATGCCAGCATCACGAATCTTTTTCGCCGTGCCCCCCGATCCAACCAAGCTGACTCCAGCAGAATGGAGGCCACTTGCAAGTTCAAGCAGATGGGTTTTGTCGTAAACAGAGAGCAAGGCTGTCGCTACGCAGTTAAGATGCTAATTTTCACATATAGTACGATGAACGACTCGCCGATGGGTGTCGACATATTTGCCTCAAAACTTTGGGTTGGCTCGATCGCACTTATCGGACAAAACCGGCGCATATATGACTCATATTCAGCGAAAACGATGATCCAGGAATAGCTTGAGTGCGGCAAGGTGGATGAGGATATCATGATGTATTACAGGGAACTAGCAAGTAACAATCAGCACAACATACGAGAGAACCTTCACCGTAACTTTTGCGCCTCAAAGAAACGCTATCCCAAACAGAATATGAGCTAAAGATTCACCGACAGAGTACGTTCACTTACCCGAAGATGTTTCAATTGCCATGTGCAGGTGGCGACGAGCACGATGACCTGTATTATCACGTACCACACCACTCGAGCATTAGTAGATTCACTTAAATTTCGATAGGCAATTTCTCTCTCTCTCTGGTACTGTTGCTCCCGCCGAATGCCTCGTAATCGTTCATTAAGATCCCGTATTTTTGCTGCTACTTCGCCAATGTGGGAACGGTCGTGCTCTGGATCAGCTTTGACAGCCCCTACAACGATATCCAGGTACAGTTTGATATGACGACTGGTAAACCACCCAGCGGTGTAGTTGGTGGAGAGGCAAATAATATGGTCTCCAGACTCATGGGACGTGAAAGTAAATTTTCCATCGGGGGGTCCAGTGGTCTTCACTACGGTATGATCAGTGGATGCCTCCTAGAGAATTATTTTCATATCCAGTCAAAAAGTTGATGTGACCTGGCGCTATTGACACGGAGCACTCACCTCAACCTCAACCGCTATTCCCAAGTTATCGTTGTTTTTGTATATAGAAAGGGACTCATCCCATTCTAGTGCTCTGTAGTGGCCTAATATTGAAAGAACGGTTCCATTGACCAGGGGTTGGGAAACACATGAGGTTGCACCACTGACCCTCGACAACAGTGTCCGTTGGTAATTCTTCCACAAAACAACGTTTTTCCTCCGCATCAAGATAGAAATGGAGCGCATGACTGTAGGATGCTAAAACCAAGAAGGAGAGTTGGACCAGCCTAATCCAATGCATCGAATGCGTTCGAGTTCAAGCTTCCTGCGAGACGGCAGGTTCCGGTTGAATTGGATTTCCTTTGCGAAACGTCTAAAATTTCATCTCGACATAATGGCCCCCGATATCTCATCTGTAAAGAACAAGATGAGGCGTGGAGAGCTCTATCAGAAGCAAAAGAGGGAGAAAATGCAAGAGAAGCTTAAGAAGCGCATAGCACGAGCAAAGGCCGAACGAAATGACCCTGAGGCAAAGAAAGCATGTCGTTTCATTAGCTTGAGCACCATCTCTTTATTCACAGAGGATTTCTTGTAGAGACGATTGGCCATTAATGTTCCTAAAACCCTCGATAACATGCGAGAGCATGATCCCTCTATGCTCCAGCCCATTTCTCGGCCACTACCATCCACATCAGCCTCTACCTCCTCTGCGACGGAGGAAACTCCCAACCCCCCCGAAGACTTGCCAGCGGTGGACGAGGAATATGATCTCGACATATCTACTGACCCATTCACTTCTTACTTTTCGGGCGAAGTAAACTCAGACACTCCTCCAAAAGTTCTCATCACTACATCCAGTAAAGCCACCAAAGTCACTTATGAATTTTGCGAAGAACTTGTCAGTGTTGTTCCTGGAGCTGAATTTATCAGACGAAAGCAGAATCAAGGATTTGAGATCGGGAGGATTACTGGTTGGGCTGCGGGGCGGGGCTACAGTTCATTAATTGTTGTCAATGAGGATAGGAAGAAGTCTAGTAAGTAGGTTCTCCTTACACGGGTGATGCCTCCGGGTTTTCCTGATAAGCCCTCTCTCCCCTTACGTAGACGCACTCGTAATGATTCATCTCCCACATGGACCAACAGCACAATTCAGGCTGACATCCGTGCAGCTAACGCAGGAGATTTCTGTGAGTTGAGCGTTCCGCCCGTCCACACTGAATCCGATCTATTTCCTGTTTCAGGGTCGTGCCCGACCTAGCCCTCATTATCCTGAACTCATCTTAAATGGGTTTGTCACACGGCTCGGCCACGTCGTTGGCCGCATGTTCCAGACATTATTTCCGCCGTTACCAGAGTTTGAGGGCCGACAAGTCGTTACGCTACACAATCAGCGAGACTTCCTATTTTTCCGACGCCACAGGTATGTTTTTTTTGCTTCGTTTCTTTTCTCACTTCAAATGAATGACGTTTCTAATTTACTGTTTAGATACATGTTCGCTTCAGCGGACAAAGCTAAATTACAGGAAATTGGACCTCGTTTTACGCTCAAGTTGCGCTACATCAAAAAGGGGACGCCTGCAGTCAAGCAGCTTGGGGCCGTACCACCACCGCTCCAGTTCGACGTCGATGCAGAAGATGAGGATGATAAGGAGGAAGTTCCTGCCTCAAACGAGGATACAACGCCCGGTCGGGTGGACGAAACGACGCAGATGGAGGAAATGGTTGCTCCGATCGCTCCCGCAGCACCACAGGCACCCAGTCAGCTTGCTAAGGACGAGGAGTATGTCTGGAAGTGGAAGGTAACCTTAATGTTCTTCCTTCAGAAGGACAGATTTCTCATTTACTGCTCATCCTCCAGCCGAAGTTGGAGGTTACAAGACGGACGTTCTTCCTATGATTCACATTACATCCAGAATTACGCTCCCCCCCCGCTCCAAGTTTCTGTACAGGCATCATTAGTTTTACAACATTATCATTCTGACAGCCATGGTGACCACCATTTTTTCATGGATTGAAATCCGGATTCGGACCTAGTGAAATCAACCCAAAACTATGTGAAGTTGAATGTGCTATATACTTCTGCCGCACCACCTGGGCAACGTCCTGCGGTTTTACACAAGCATTAAAAATGCCAAGGGCATAAAGTGGAAGAATTATAGATTTTTGCTCACTTTCAATAGGTCTTCGCTCTTCCCAAGATCGATTGGGCTTCGTCTCCTCCCATCCAGCTCCACTAGGCGCCGCTCACTGGGCGTGACGGCCGATGGTACCTGAACGAAGGCAACGAAGTGAAGGTCGCTATCGTCATCCGATGAAGGGACAGCACTTTGTCCAAGACTTGCGGCATCTACATGGGCTTCTGCGAAGAGCTTAGTGTTTTCCAGTGCCTCGGCTCTTGCATGCGGGTCCAGCACTAGAGAGAGAGGGAAAAATGGAAAAAATGGTGGTGGTGTTTTTCTATTCATGCGTTGGCTTACGGGCTATTTCTTCAATGAACTTGGCCAATGGACTGGTTGGAGCAATGGTCGCATCTGACTAGGTAAGGGAACATTAATTGTGTCAAGATTACATCATGGTGGAGCAGAAAGGACCATACGTTGGCGAGAGCGTGTAACAACGCTATAGTCCCACAAGCATTTGGAATCTATATGTTTGACGTGGTGTCAGCTTTGGGCTTAAACATAGCCTATTAATTCATGTTCATCACCGTTTGCTTGATGAAGATGACGCTAGGGTCAATCTCATGCTGACCCTCCTTTTCGATCTTTTCGTCCTCTTCGTTCCTGAGATCCTGAAGCTTTTCGGTGATCGGGAAGACCATAATGATGGCCTTCACTGGCTGTGGTACCAGCGTGTAAAGCTGAAATAGAGCTTTTTCATCAGCGGCGTTGGATTCTACTGGAATTGAATGGGGGAAGTGTAGATACTGTACCGCTGGATCAAGCCCGTAAATATCTTCGAAACAATTGACTTTCGTCGAAAGCCCCAATTTAGATGACCACTATGAAATTTCTGGATAAGAGGCTCGAATGGATTTTATGATGAAGCATGTACCGAGTTCAAAACCTATAAACGACATTAGCGCGGCTTCAACCCAATGTTGATCGATAAACAAGGAAAGTTATTAGAACGGACCTCAGGGTTGCTCTCCAATGGAACCCAACGTCCGATTTTAACATCTTTTGTGTTCTTCGCCATGGATGACTTGGTGGTGGTCAAGTTCTCTCCTTTTGTCAGATCACGTGCGGAAGATAGCCCGAATCGACGTTCAGACGCTCCACTGGGTTATTGCCATTCGCACCCCTCACCACGATGGCCTCTGTGCGTGACGTCGTTCGGCCATTGTGAACCCACCCGCTCAATCAACATCACAGTCCAAGTTTCCCCCACAGATCTCATCCATCGCCAGGCAACATTCCAGAAGAATCGGTGCTAAGGTGAAGCGTGAAAGTGCGAACCAAGTGAGAGCGTGGGAAAGTGAAACCCTGACCGAACTGACTCGCAACCAATCAGCACCCCAAAAAAGATGGAGGAGGTCTGATTTGAACAGACGCATTCGATGTTAGCATAATAGCAAACTGAAAGTATCCAGCTACTCCCCCACACCGTTTTCGCTACTTTCAGCCAATTGCATAAGCACTGTATGTTACTTACATAGGAGTGCATTCAACATAGCGCCCTGTCGGTGCCTCACCCTCGTTGCGACTTGCAAGAGACTGCGCAGCAACATCCATTCCACACTGAGATGTCCGGGACTTCCTTTGCAACGGTTACGAACGTTGTGGGAGGTGGCTAGGTACATTGAGCATTCCCATTATCACCGAGGACCATTTCTTCAGATCAGAACTCCATCCGTTCCCCACCTGCATACCCATTCTAGCATGATACGGCGATGGCTTCGCCGCAAAATCGAACTCAAAGTGAGGTCGAGAGGTCAAAGTCTGCAGCGCTCAAGATGAGAGTGATGTTGAGCTGTTGTGTACGTAGACACCACCTGAGTGAAGACAGCGGGAAAGTTGCTAGGTGAGGACACAACGTCAAACCCCAAAGTCCGCTCTAAAGCCAGCGAATGAGGAGGCCGGAAATGCGAGGCGAGTCAGAGAAAGGCAGGCGACCAATCAGAACGCCTCGATCGTAACTCGCCCCAGCTTTTAGAAAAGCAATCCGTGGCGAAGACGATGCGTCGAACAACAAAGCAGTTATTGAGTATCACGAGGCGAAGGAACATCTCAAGCGGATCCTTCATATCGTCTTTCCGCTAACAAAATCCAAGCCAGTTCGAAGACCAGTATAGTACCTATTCGGGATGATCCCTTCTCTCTGAACCGATTCCACGTTGTAGTGGCGATAGCTGCGGCAGCATACCGCTACAGTTTAGCCTTGAAAGTGCTCGGTGATCGGAACAGGAAATAATTGTTTCATCAAAGGGATCCATATTTCGCCTCCACTCTGTACATTTCATCAAGATCGAGACGAGAATGGAAGTAATCTACTCACTTTCTGGAAGCACATCGTACTGGTTCATTATTTGCTGCTCGTCTGCGTGATACCCTGAAAGCAATTAGAGGACAGCGTCGTGACACGTCATGAGGGTAATAGGGTAATCTGTGTTTGTCGGTAGGTTTACCAAAACCTTGCGTACCCTTTTCAGGATTATTTCAGTGGCTGAGGGTCTGACTAAAGACTCACGCGGCAAATTGAGAAGGGTGTCATCTCCTTTTTGTGGCGACAGTCAGTGCCCGTAGACCCGACCTTTGGCAACGAGTTAATTTGCTTTTACGGGTGAGCCGGACTCCACCTAATCCTAGGGGGAAGCAAGGAAGGATAAATTAAATAGGCCATAACCTGAATGATTTGGGTAAATGCCACCAAAAAGTTCAGATGAGGTCCCCACACTAACCGAATGCAACACCAGGATAAATCAGATGTCCCCAGGAATGACCTGATAACTCGAGTCGCTCTCGACACTGGAGTTATAGATCTGGAACCGCCCATCCAGCGGCTGAATAGATTACCGAAAAGAGTGTTAATGAGGTTTGGGACGACGTAAATCATACAGAGGCGTCGGCGATCCTTAATCGCTTTGTAGTTTCAGCCAGCAAATCCGTCTGCGAAGATTTTCTGAGATTGTCGGGGTGGAAATATCATGGATTCCATTAGGGAAGACGACTTGAAGTAAATCGCGAATACTTTATGGTAAGCGAGATTGCAACCTTGTTCATAACGTCAATCGCGAGAATCAATATGAGCCCACCTGTTTAATTTAGGGAGTACCTAGCCGATACAGGACTCCGAGAAGGCATTTGATAGCCCTAAGAGTAGGGTTGTGATCTGCTGCAATCACATCCTATTCGAGACTTTCTGCATAGTGTGTTCCTGCCCTCGTTGCTTTGGCTAGTTTTCCCTGCTGCCTCGCGCAGGTTTCAGCTGCCTCCAAACTTTAAACTGCACTCATTCAGGTTCATCTAAAAAGCAGCGAATAAGGAATAGTTGTCAATCCCGACTAAAGTCGTCATACCTCAAGCTCTGAGAGATTCAGTCTTCATTAAAGTGCTCGAATGTTCACATTGTCGAACATAGTGACTTGCACCTAGCGCCGCCTTGACTCCTGCGCCAAGAATAATGAGATATCGGCAACGCGCAACATAACGCGTTCAAGTTACCTTTCCCCATCAGATGGAAAGGCGAAGAAGATTGGGCAAAACCCCGTTAACACCTCATAGCCATTGTGAATCGATGCTACAGGCATCACACACGCACATTGCATTAGGGAGGCCATCATTAAAAATAGTATCTAGTAGCAGACTCGAGGTCAGAGAGTGGTAGAAGAGGGATTGTTCATCAGTGATGGCGGGAAGCGCCGGAGGTGTTTATACTTGTTTGACAGCCTCGCCTGATTCAGCACACACACACAGAACGGCTTGGGATTGGCAAAATTTGTGCAGGGTGGTTATCTACCCTTGATCCTGGTATCCAACATCGTAACTTGTCGTGCGCCACTCAAACACGGGCGCGATGAACCCCGATTGACTATTACGACGACTCATGGCTTGCTATCCGTAAATGCGCTATTTTGTGCCCACCGCGATCGGTGCGACTGGCTACATATTCGCGACCCTTACTGCCGATAGTTCATCTTCCCGTCCCCAATGCCTCTCATCGATCGTTGAAGTCTTAGGGTGCCTTTCTCACAATCACTTAGCTCTTTCTTAGCGACGTCGGGCTAACATGCGGCCGGAGCACGTAAACATTATTCCACCCAATCCTGAGCCAAGACTGAGGTTCACATCACTCAACTTATGTCTCGCATGGAAAGTATTGAGTAGCGTCGATGAGGTTGATTCTTCGACACATCAGCCAGAAAGCCCACCGTATTCGTCCCATTTTGTAATTCTGATTGTTATGACCGAGCGATACATTGAAGCTAGCAAGGAGCTTGGGGTCTAACTGCGGCCGTGTTCATCCGGGATGTTGTGCGCGGTATGAATCGAAGGAGCGTAGGAGGAGGATACATATGCGCGCGGGGTGAGGTGCGTGGCTATCATGCCACCGGCCACGATCTATTCGGGATTCCGGAAGTCGAGTGATGTCGAACCCACTCTAGACATCGGTCCCTCCGTGCCGCCTCCTCTCCCTCGTCGCGCTCTTCATGTTCCTCCTCGTCCTCTTCTCCCTCTTCTCTCCTCTTCTTCCTTCTTCTTCCTCTTCTTCTTCCTCCGCATCCATAGGCACATCCGTATCCATTACTCGCGTCGCACAAAAGTAACCCCACGTTGAGAAGAGCCTTGCTGACGGAGAAGTGATCGCTTGGCCAAGACAGTCAGTTCCTTACAACCGACGCGTTACGAGTGATTCACCTTGTATAATCGATCTCAACCATTCATCCACCCATTGTGGATGATGTCCCGCTTGGAGAAGGACAATCCTCAGCGCCTGAGCCAGCCGCTGAGATGCATTGTGGAAATCATCACATTAGTAAAAATGTAGTTCCAGGAATTGATTGCTCAACCTACCACAACGTTTTCTTGCATCAATCCCCCGATGAACTCACTGGCTTCCCCCAGATATTGGGTTTCTGCCATAGCCCATGAACCTACCGGGATGTTGATGACGAACGACTCCTCAATTTCGAGTTGAGGATGCCATTCCATCAACCCTCGCAGGTTGTCGATGGCTCTGATATCCGATCCGTTGCCTTGGATCGTGTTTTCTACCACTGAAGCAAACATGTCAAAGGCAACTGAGGGAAAATAAAGCCAGAGAATTTACCCTCAAACAGCTGCGCTAGGTAGTTACCGATGAGTGCACTGTTTGCTGACGCGATTGCGGTACCGTCAGCTGCAGTGGGCTCTCCACTATTAGTAATATGCCCCCTAAAATTGCGCACCGCTAAGCTCCACACTGGAAACTAATTGCACTGCGAGTTTGCTCCGGACATACCTGGTTTGAGACACTGGGCCATTTGATCCACGAAGTGGAGGTAATTCGTGATCTATTCATGAAACATGTTATTTTAGAACAGAGCAGTCGGCAATAAAGGTTATGGTTAACTCACCCCTAGAAAGCATGACCTGGCATGCACGACATCAAATTTACCTAAAGCGCCAAAACAAGTTAGCGGCCCATCCAGCGCATACCCAACAAACCAGAATGAAGAACCTACCGTAGTAGTGGTCTAACGGTTGATTGACGTCATAGAATTCGAACCTGTGAGTTCAACACCTCAGAACTCGTCGATATCGCAACCGGGTCAGAAATATCATCGACACGAACCGGCAATTCAGGGGCATTCGCTCCCTAGGTTCATGTGAGCATTGAATATTGTTTACTCCCGGTGGATCCTGGCGAGGCTTACCTGATGAATCCGGGCGCGAGATCGATCCCCACGACCTGGTGTGCCGCACATGGACATTGTAGATCAGTCGAATATTGTAATCATGAAAAGATGAACAACAACCTTTGCATGAGGGAATTCCTAGATACGATTCCAAGAATGGGTGTCATGTGGTAACTGAGTTATTATGGATGATGCAGGTGTGCGCGCTACATACCAAGGCCATTTCAATCACCCTTCATCCATCGATCAGAATCAGAACTTCCAACCATCATTAGTATATGCACTAACCATTCTCCCCCTCCACATCCTGAGGGGTTTCTCAGCATTGTTCCGGAAGTGAGAGATATATAATAAAGCGGCGGACGTACCACAATCCAGGATGGATTTCTCCTCCCCTTCCTCGTCCGCCAGCAGGTTATCGACGGCTGTTGAAGCTTGATAGAGCCCACCTAGACAGATCTTGTGGATCTTGTGTAGGTCCGCTCTAGGATATCGCGATTCGGGAATGAGGTATATTACGGGCCTCAAAAGAAATGAACCCACAGCCTATCCCATTCCTCCTCATCTACCATATATCATATGAGTACATTGTTCGTCCACAGTCCTTCTATTGTCATTGCGCGACCAACTCACCTGCCGGGAGAGGATATAGTTCACTGGTACTATTGTACCTCCTCCCATTGCGAACGACGAAGAATCTTTCTTCATCGGCTTCAGAATCATAAGGATGAACAGAACACCGCTCCCCTCATCTTCTGATTCTACCTCGTCTGCGGACAGAGGTGTTTGTTGTGTAAATCGCAGGGCGGACCACGGAAATCATCGATCCTCCATGGTCCGACGACCCTGGATTCCCCAGAGCTCTTCGTCCTCGTCCATGATGTTGAGTCCCAGAAGAGATTTTGAGCGGAAACAAAAAAAAAAATGATCAATATTTGAGAGATCAGTTGTGGACCCTGAGCAATATCGACCGCTGTCACAGTTTCCCATTATTGGTACGCAGGATCGGTTATTCCCTCTCCTCTCTGTTCCAATAGAGGCTAGTGACCCTACCTCTCCTCCCAGTTACAAGGGCGCCTCCATCATGACCCGCGCCAACCCGGCTCTGGTAGGCAGAAGTGCGTCTCCTACTGATTCCTATTCAGCAACCTTCCCAATGGTTTCACTCCTTCGCCCGTACCATCAGCCGGAGTGCCAGTACGCTCACTGCAGTATATTACGCGCAACCACCAGTTTAAAAACTATTGCATTGCAGTTCGCCCCCAAACCCATATGCATATCATGACAAAGTGATCGCCGATGTTGTACTCAATAAACTTCAACTATCGTAAAGACGTTTTCCGACGCCGCCAAATTCACGCACGGTCGCCGCAAGGTACATTCAACGCGTACAACTTTGACGTCAGAGCGAGGTGTGAGCTCGATACGGACTTTTTTTTTGCGCGTTCCATCCCTAAAACGAGAAACTTATGAATGTGGCTCGTTAATACCAACTCATACCACTCACTTGTTATCCCCTCGTTTCATACTTATTGCTCTTCCCTTTACCTCTAAATCATTGTACGTACGTACTTTTGCTGCGAAGTTGTTAACAGTTTTCATCGGACGCGCACGGTTGCTGAGGAACAACTGGCGATTTATAACAAGAATTGAGATAGTACGGGAGAATCTAAGATATCCATAAAGTACGGCGGATGCGCTGTTCAGCGACGCCCTGCCGCTCCTCTTTATGTGACGAAAGATGATCATGGATAAATAAAGCGTGTGTACTTGCATGCGTCCGTTTTAATCACATAGGTCAGAACAAATTTCCGGCGATCGTTAGCAATATGCACTCACCCATTCCCTGCCGCCGCCGCCGCCACACCCCTAGGACTGTTCTGGACGGCAATGGCGATATATCATACCTAAGCGCGCGCGCGCGGTAGTCGTACTACCACAGTACAAGATGGATTTCTCCCCCCGCGTCCTTTGTAGGCCTTCCTCGGTTGACCCATGCCGGACGTTGCCAGTGTGGACGAAAAAAAAAAAAAAAGGTCTTTTGCACTTGCGACTGATTAGAGGTAACAGAGCCTTCGGCTACGCGATTGGGGGCGTTGTATCAGTTCCCCCTGTTTAGGTGTGTGTCTGTGTGTTGTTAGGTAAGTGAAAAGTTGACGTCGGATACCGCAATGTGACATTTTCCTATAAACAGTTCTAGTAGATCGTTTAGTATTTCAGGTCCGCGCAAATTAAGTGATGCACACCAGGTAGTCATCGAGATGTCTGGCGCCTTTCAGTGCTCAAACTTCACGAGCGTCCAGCAGAAGAATACTTGCACGGGGCAATGAGACATAGTACAGGAGGAACCGAAGGATCTAGTCACTACTGTGAAGAATCGATCATCGATCGCGGAGACGACTCCAGTGATGTCAAAGTTCGCATTCACAGGGAGGTTTCATTGTGTCAGCGGGGGTGTCTGGTTTGAATAGATAGCGTGGATGACGCCGTCGCGATTGTCATCCATCAACGCGGAATAGAGGTCAGCGCGTTACCAATGTACAAATCGAATGACACAGCTAGAACGTCAACGTCTGTATCGGTCCGAACCTGAGTCAGGGATCAAAGTGTGAACATATCCATGATAAAAAGAAACCATGTAACCAGCCCAAGTTCTCAATCTTGTTCAATTGCAGCTTTCCGAGTCGTCGTTGAAGCACACACACCAGGATCAAAAGACATAGAAGACAATCTCAGTGTAGAATGGACAAATGCTGCACAGTGTCCTGTAAGTGGTGATTCACAGTGAGGGCGAGGCACTAGTATATTCCACTGCTGGAACACTATACATAAATGGTTCCAATGCGGCATCGTGAACGACGTCGAGAAGTCAAAGTCCACAGTGATCAAGACAAGACGAGAGCGATTGTTGGGGGTGTTGTGTACATAGATGAGTGAAGACGACGTATAAGTTTTCCGGGCAAGAAACGCCACCAATGTGCGGTGAGTAGAGAGAAAAAGGCAATCATCTGGGTGTCGCTGGGGCGGGGTTTTTGCTTCTAACGCAGTGTGTAGTGTGTGTGTGTGTGTGTTCACCGAGTTTGTGGTATGCAAGAGGTAAGCAGTCTTTAGAACGGACGGGTTTGCAACGTCGTGTGTCGGATCTGGAGTAACTTGCCGGTTCGTGAATAAGAGGTTTGTTTCCGGAGCGACGTCATTACGACAAAAAAAATTGTCGTGATATATAAAGCCAGCTACGAGCGTGGAGCCAATGAAGTCGAGGGGCTTCGATCGCAAACTCACTCCCCAACTTTGTTTATGTCGAGGAACTTGCTCCACTAGAAATTAGCATTCTGTTTGCCAATCGCCTTAGCTAGTACTCCAACGGTGCATCCAAGGTATCGCAAGTGATTCGCACTTCCTTATATACATAAGTCATTACAAATGTCGAACACTAGACAACTCTACACACCAACTAACGCAATACAATCGATATCTCATCTCCCATGATCTGTTATCATCGATTCGTCGTCATTTATCATTATCATCATCTCCCCCCTCCCTCCCCTTCCCACACCCTTGATCGCCGTCTTTTTCCAGTCTATTCCAACCTTGATGCACAAGGAGGGTCACTCGGGATTGAAGGAAGTGTAAACGAAAAAAAAAACCCCAGGGGAAATAAGTTGTCCGTGAAAAGGAAAAAAAATTGCAAGTCGTTCACACAAAAAACGGTGATTGGATGAAAGCGTTCGATCGATCAGCAAGCAGTTCTAGGCGCAAAAGTCCACTTCGGTAGTCCATTCGAGTCTATGAGACCCCACCCAGTAAGCATATCGTCAGACCATATTTGCCTTTTCATATATGGCGTCAGTATAAAGCAACATGTCGGAGGGGGGGGGGGGGGATCGGCTCATTAATGCGTACCAGAACCAGCCAATGCCACCATTCGGACCGAGAACTTTCATTTCCTCGCACTTGCTATCCAGCAGATCAGCATACGCTTTCGACGACTGAACGTTCGCAACGGCCTTCTTCGAATTTGCAGGCCAGACTTTTGTATTCGTTGGCCAGCCCGTTTGAGTGAGGACCACTTTCTTAGTCCCGCCCGTCTGATGTACCAACGTCGATATGGAACCATTGAGAGAAGGCCAAGCATTATCACCCGTCGTCGCCGTCTTGTCGAAGAATGGCAGTTCGTCTGAGAGTGTTGAGTTTTCAGTGTCAGTTGTTCCGTTTGTATGATATTCACTTTTTAGTAAAAAGCGTAATCACTCACTGATATGAAGCATGTCGATTGCATTGAGTACGGGTGCCGGGTTGCCTTGGACGGTGTACCCAAATGGCATTTCCGATATAGAGACGTTGACTCCATACGAATGGACCGCGTTTTGGACATACCTTTGAAACAACGGGGTTGATCAGAGATATATTAAATCAAACGCCAGGAAGAGTAGAGCCGTACTTTACTTGGGCAGCCAGTGCAGTCGGGGACAGAACCTACATGTTGATTTCAACAATTAAACTGATTGTTGTAGGGGCGGGGGCGCTAACTAGCCACACGTACTTGATCAAACAAAGGTTCGGAGCTACGAGAAGGCATTCTTAGCATGTAAGAAGAATACCATGTTGAACTTGTACTAACCCAACGTCAATGGAACGGATGACATATGGCGCAAGTGGATTTGTCTTGACTGTCTTAATAAGAGAGTCGCGCCGGCTGAATTAATTAATTATTCACGCCGATAAGTTATATCTTGTGCGCGCGCGCAATGAAGACAGTGACAGCTTTTGCTTGCCTTTGCCACTGATTGCCACCGTTAAAGCTGAGAGGAGACGAGAAGTTAGCGCGCGGGGTGCGGGGAACAGAATGCTGTCTGGTCTCCTCCCGCACACGTACCCAAACCATATCAATGCGTAAACGCCTATTCCTGCATTGTAAGCCGCAGAAATGATAATGTCCATGAAGCCCGCATTATCGCAAGATGCGTACAGGCGCACGTAACGAGCGCCGAACATGTATCTCATCAATTTGAAATCAGACTGTATCTGCGTCTTGCTCATACAGGTGTCCACCCTTGATTAAGACAGAATTTGGAGGTGAGGCGGCGAAAGAAACAAAATAGCTGGTATATGTTAGTACTCACTCGTAGGAGAAACCGAAGAATCCTTGCTCTAAAGTGGGAGAACACCACCAATCTGAAGGTTTCTGGGTTGGAGTCCCTGAAGGTGGACTGAAATCCAAAGCGGGGAAACAACCACTTTTGAGAGCGGAAGCCAAGCGTCGAAGGGCGCGCGCATCAATAAGACGCGATATTGACCAATAATGAATATTGAGACTTACCTGGGACCATCTCTTGGGATTAGGCGCTTGGGTACCAAGGAGCGCGCAGGTGCGGCTTGAATGGTCGTGCAGGCGACAATGAATACCCAACCCATCAACAACGTTTTCCACGATGCGATCGAACCCATCTTGGCGGGAAATCGAAAGAGGAACGGAAGAAGGGGGGGGTTACTGAGGGAGAGAGGGTCGTGCGGGTATAGACAATACGGGCATTTTTAACTAGTTGGATTTCGGTTTACGTGTTAACGAACACAATTGAGCAAGACTTGTTGGTATTGAAATGGGCTTTTTTGCTTTGTTGAAAGCAGCAAAAGTCTCAATGATAAGATATGGTCCCGTGAGGCGGAACATGTTACTATAATAGGATGTTCCGCTGAGATCAAAGCTGTGCCTAGGGTCAATTGAATGGGGTGTTAGAACTGAAATTCTGAGGAGAACTGCAAATGGATCAGGTGAGACTAGAATCTTGGAGGATTTTACTTAGGGAATGCTGTGCAAACAAACTTACGCGCTTAGACAGAAGGGGTAACTCATGACGTCTTAAGGATAAGCCCGCAGATCCGGCAAATTCCATAAATATAAATCAATGTCCCTTATTCGGGACTCGAAGGTTAATGAAGATTCCCTCCAATCACGGATCGCTATCTCCGAGGCAACAGCGCGCGCTTCCTTGACTTTCAACGTCAGTGCTTAACATCTTTGCCACTCATTGTACTCATAGACACTAACCATACTTGCTATTCAGTATTCAGGGGGGAGGGAGGCGTGGAGGTGCAGCCACATCAGTGAAAAAGCTCTCCTGTCATCATCAAGGACTCCTGGGTTAGGTAATCTCGTTGAGCGAATCAAAGCACTTCTTGCAATTCAATTCAATTTGAAATGTGAAAAACGAGGCCTGCGATAAATCGATTTATCGATTTAGCGGGGGGGGCCCCTTGTTGCACACCCAAAGCTGCCAGCCGCAACCGCTACAACACTAAAAATAGTGACCAAAAAATTTAAAAACAGAAATATATGTTCATGCCGGTTTTCGAGCCCAAAATAGATAGTTGCACTCAAATGCACCACGTATAGTGGGAAGAGATGCAAGCGGTTCAATCGTCCACGTCCCTACCAACGGGTTGTAATGAATCTGTCGCACTTCTGCCTCCTTCCTCGTTGGCATGCCGTCATAATATCCGAGAAACCCACGCTATCTCAGGACGCGAGAAGAATTCGACCAACTCGGATGATTTCACAAACTTGGAATAGTTGTGTGTCCCAGAATGGACGAGACCTAAGGCTTGTTCGGCCATAAATATGGTTAGAAAGTATGATAGGGGTGTTCGAGAGATGGTTGATAGGAAGAGGTGTCCTCCTGGCTGCCCATGCAAAATAATCATCAGAACCACAAGTCACTGAAAATTATCGGTGGCCATCATCCCCCACCTTCACCAGCTTGACACAGTTGACGAGGAAGTCGTAGGGATTCTCCACGTGCTCTAGTACCTCCATGGAAAACACTGCATCATACTCCAGCGCCTCGGCAACGATGGATTCAGCAGTCCCATGAATATACCTCAGGTTTCTCGACAGAGCAGGGTCTTTGGCGGCATGAGTCTCGCCACGTTGATGTTCGATCGAGACGCATCGATCCCGGTAGTTTTAGCACCCAAGCGCGCCAAACTCTTCAAGAGGAGAGGGAAGGGACAGGGGGTCAGTTTGCACAGCTTATCGACTCAATTGCTTGCAACTGACCTCGGATAACAAACCACCTCCACTGCCTATATCCAATACCTCCATACCTTCAAGTAAGAGTTGCTTACCCACCGTTCGAGGCGATGCATCCAAACCGGCCGCCGTAGCCTCCTCGTCAAAGCATTGACTTAGCTTGTCCCGAATGAAGCTCATACGTGCTGGGTTCATTCGATGCAACATGGCAAACTCTCCTCGTTCGTCCCACCATTGTGACGAAAGACGGGAGAAGAACTTGACTTCGTCTGGATTGATGCTCGAAGCAGAAGTAGTATACGACCGCCGAGAACATGAGCTGAGATGATGATGATTCCTCAGAACAACAACGCCATTTCGAAAGACATGAATATTGTGGAGTGACCTGTTCATCAGACCGTGAGATGTGCTGCTTCGGCCAACTCCGGCATAACGAACATGACGTTCCTCATGTAGAATGATCCCATACAAGGTAAAAGTGGAAGAAGAAGAAACAGAGGGAGCAAATAGAGAACGAACAACCGATGAAACCCTGTTCGTTGGAACTTGACTTGGTTCGGATTTTATGCGCAAAAAAGTGGCTTCACCATCGAGACTACAATGAGCCCGCGGGGTACAACAGAATATTCTCCCCCTCCACCATCGAGACGATCAATTCGGCCAAGTACTATTACTGCTGTATTCCGATGCCGCACCGGCTTACTATGTACATATGTATGATTTTAAAAATAAACAAAAAGCAGTCATCCTGAGGCAAGGTAAGGGAAGTTCAAGGGATCGAAGGCGGCAAGCAGAAGAAAGAAAAAAAATACGGCAAGCCGTTTTCAGAACAGAAAAGAAAAAAAAAAAAATCTGCCGGTTCCGATTTAATATCGGATAAAATTATAAACAGGCTTACATACATATATAATTCTGTCGTATGTATAAGGAACCCCTTATTTGGGTCGTTGTAAATCACTTAAGCGCCAGGCCAGGGTCCTAAAAAAAAAGGGAACTCATCTAGACCCCAACTCCCCCGCCTTTTCGCTATGCAAAAAAAATCGAAAACCGGTAAAAGACTTTTTTCCTTTCTTTCTTTCTTCCTTTTTGGCAAACGGTTGTTATGCAGTGTAATATAATAGAGAAGGAAAAAAAAAGTAAGCTTCGCCAACCGCGTGCAAGGGTTTTTACAAAAGGGTTGATGATGATTGATGTCCCTCCCATCGTTACACCGTAGCGTACGTGAGGGTTTACATGATGGGAATGACTGGTTAATATCGTCGGGTGCGTGCGTAGATGGGGTTTGTGGTGTCTGGGGTGTCTGGGGTGGTGGGTCTGTTTTATTACCCCGTGGCCTCGTTATCACCTGGCAGAGCGGTTGACCCGTACACCGAAGAGTACATGAGGGGATCGTCAATACAAGGTGGGTTACTGGTGTGTAGTGTCGTTACCTTGCTTGCAAGGTCACCTTCGAGTCAGGAATTCGTGGGAATTTTCACTTTCCCACCCTATTCATCCACACGTGCTAGCAGAAATGTATCACATGGTCCCCTTAAAACGTGCTGTTACGCTTTACAGAAGCCATCCAGTGGCTTTCTTTTTCACAGTCCAAAAAGAGTCTGGATTCTACAAAGAGCTTAATGGTAACTCTTCTATTTATCATCCACCACCTGTGTCACGAACCTCTCGGGCTAAGAGCGTGAGAACGGAGCGGAGCAAAGCGAGAAGTCGTGAGATCACGAGAAGCAAGGTCACGGTCACGAGCAAGAAGATCACGAGCAAGAGGCCACAAGATCACGAGATGTCAATTCGACCTGTGTTGACCAGTTGAAGAATCCGTCTTCACTGGTCAACTCCTTAAGATGAAACAAGGGAAACGGACCGAGTCATACAGGTAGTCGCAAAGCTACATGAATTGGGATGGAACTGAAATAAGCAAGACACGTGAGACGTCCGTCAAGTCCGTTCGGAGTTACGGCTTAACCGTAACACCATCTGGGCGGCATTAGTGTGACCGAAAGCGTCACATTTTATTCCCAAGCAAGGTCACGGCGGCGCAGCAGCCCTTCTAGTATAGGTAGTCGTTCAGTCGAGAAATTCGGCCAACTCCGAAGAGTTTGCAGAACAACTTGTCACATGACGACGCTGATTCGATCCATTTCCTGTCGCGCACGACTAGTGCCCAAGACGCCTGCTCGACTGCTGTCACGAGCCTATGTTTCGCCGTTGGCAGAGAGGAAGCCTTTTAGGGCCTTTGTGTTCGAACAACCTGGAAATCCACTTGAATGCGTCAATCTTCGCTCTTTCGCTCCGCTTCCCAACCCAAGGCCTGGTCAAGTGCAGCTGAAGATGCTCATGGCGCCTATCAACCCGTCTGATGTGAACGTCTTGCAAGGTGTATACCCTTTCAAACCTCCTCCCAGAACGGATCTAGGGACGGAGAATGCGTTATACGTCCCTGGGAATGAAGGAGTCGGCGTTGTAGTTGAGGTCGGCAACGGCGTAAACAGCCTCAAGGTTGGAGACCGCGTTGCTTTGGCTATGCCTCAGGCAGGGACGTGGTCGAATTTTTTGAATATCGATGCAGCTAGTCTCATTCCGACCGGCAATCGGGTAACCGACGTTCAAGCTGCTACAATGAGTGTGAGTCTCAATAAGTTATGGCGCGCGCGCGGGGGGGTGCCCATTGAACTTTAACGGAAAAAGGTCAATCCCCCTACGGCTTTGATGTTGCTCCGAAACTTTGCCAACTTTCGGGAGGCGATTTTGTGGTTCAAAACGGGGCGAACAGTGCTGTTGGTATGCTACACGGCTGGCTATATCACACGGATGAGGGTTGAATGAGCCCACCAAGGGCAAGCTGTGATCCAAATTGCAAAGGCATTGGGCTCAGAACTATCAATCTGTTAGAAATAGGTGACGCTGAGATCCTTACTGTCGGTGATCCCGTCCTAACAGTCCAATGATCAGGCCAAATCACGATTCTCTTAAACAGTATCTTCAAGATCTTGGGGGCGATCATGTATTAACTTATGAAGAGCTGGGTGACCCTTCTATAAGGGATAGGGTTAATGGATGGACTCTTGGAAAGGTGTGTGGGGGTTCTCATAATTTTCGTCCTGCATAGAACTTCTAATCTTAACCACCTCCCAAAAATACAAAATTAAGCCCATACGACTCGCTTTGAACTGTGTTTCTGGAAAACACACCACCTCTATGATGCGCTTGGTCGGGTAGGTCATTCCCGGTAATCTTGTGGTTTCCTCGCACCTACACACAGCTCTACAGAAAAGACGCGAATTTGGTTTCATACGGTGCCATGTCAAAACAACCTCTTTCGCTTCCGACTTCGCTTTTCATTTTCAAGAACCTCACCGCCCATGGCTTCATGTTAGGAACATGGTTCCAGCGCCATTCAATGGACGAGAGACGTACAGTTATGCAGGAAATCATAGGGATGCTAGAGAATGGTCAGGTGAAAGTCCTTGCATCCCTTCTTTGCATCGGGATTATAGTGAAACATTCTTCTAGATCAAAGAGCCCGCGTATGAAATATTACCCTTACGTGGCAATGATGTTGAGATCACACGTACCCTACAAAATGTTCTTTCCAAACTGGAAGAGGGTTCTCATGGGAAGAAATTCATCTTACAATTCGTTGATTAACTCAGGTTCATGTGATCTGCATAGTTGTGCTGGCGCTGTGTTCTGATTCTACATTCATAGCATCGAACCTGACGCTTCTGGACTAGTACGTTGCCCTGAGACGCTTGCTGAAGTCCCGTCAGAACCGAACTACGAGCCTTATATCGTTTCTTGACATACTGAATAACCGTGTGCTTCGATCTAAAGATGGTCAGCCTGGACGTGGTACGACGAACTGGCCAATGCTAACTGCCCTCACCTGATTTTGATGAGCGTCCATCACGCGCAAGAGTAATATTAATGTTCCGAAAGGAAGCGTAATAACATGTATACGGATTTGGGGTGTTGGTCTGGTGCTTTCACTCGGTTGAATGTAGCCAAATGAGCGGACACTGCCGAGGCCTCCCCTATATTCTCACCCGCTTGGTGTAGGGATCATTCGTTCCAGCCTCAGTGATGCTGCGTATGACGGTTGAGTTCGAGACCCACCGGGTCGTAACTGCCGCTCGCTAAGACTGGTGTTCACGATCATCATCATCATCATCAACGCAGACTTTTAATGGGTCGAACAGCGTCCCTTGTTGAAGTGTTTTCGAAAGTCCGCGTCCACGTACGCGCCCTGTTGTTGAACTGTGGATTCAGAGGACTGATGTCGGTTAAAGTCTGTTCGGCGTCTTCTCTTTCTTTCGCCTCGGACTTCCCAGCCTCTGTATTAAAAAAAATCTTTTGAAGGCGAAATGTCCTCCCTCCCATCTGGGAATCCAGAACCTAGTCTCGGTTCGATCGGTCAATGTCGCACCTCCATCTCCCCGCTGACACCATTCGACCTCTTCATGCCTAATTCTGCGTGCCAAAAAATTTTTTTTCGCAATGAATATCCAACCAGGCGATGCAAGTTGTGTCCAGGGAACAACCTTATTGTCTTGGAGCTTTGACAGAAAGGCCGAAGAATCCAACGACATCACTAATGGTTTTGATGCGCACGGAGAGTAGCAGTAGTCTTTCCAGGAAAGCTGAGGCCATCTATGGTTCTCTCCACGAAGGGGGGGGGGGGGGGGTTAAAGTATCCACGGCCATCGCATGGAGCACATCATCGCTTACTCGGAAGTTCTGTCCGTGTAGCAGGCCAAATGTCCGCTCTGTTAATGAAAGCCAGCGACGGCTTGATCCGTTCTATTGATCTGATGACCTGAGGGGATTACAATGCACCCTAATTGGTCGGGGTTGTTTTCGATGACTAAGTAGGAGAAACTCGACAGATTCAAACTCCAAGGCCCCCCCTCCTGCGGACGTGAAGGGTGAAGTCAGCACAACACCCTGCACTATTAAAAGGAGTCAATGGCCTTATTGATGTCAACACCCTGACCGGGGTCCCTGTGGCAGTCACCTCTAATATCTCAGTGACTCTTCCCATGTTTGCATTCTTAATGACGGAAAATCAAACAGTGTTGGTTGCCGTGGGATTCAGAAAGGAAAATCATTGGAATCAATTTCGAACTCAGCTATGCAGTCGCGCTCGCTTGATTTGGGCAGAATTACTCCTCTTCAAGATTGTCCCTAGAACTCCGAGCGGCTCTTCCTTCACTGGTGAAGGAGAGTGCCGCCGGCTGGTCAGTGTGAAAGGACGACTGACAAGTCAAGGGTAGAATACGTTGATAAGTCCATTCAGACCTTGCTGTTTAGTCTGCAATAAATCTGGTGCTTTGTCGAACAACTTCACGAAGGTGGGGGCAGCCTTACTCCATGATCTTCAAATCTAATGGCGTTACTCCTCACTGGAATTGCTGCTGGCGTCACCACGTTTTGACTTGGCCTTCATCAAAAAGAAGGCACATCTCGCCCCCTCAAAGAATGAGCTTGGGGTGATAAACGAAATCCCTGTTGAGGATCAACTTGATTAATTTTGGGGTGCTCTTTTTGTTTAATCGACGCGGGAACATCGATGGTGGCTGCAATCTTTGCGCAAGAAGAAACTAGATCGGAAAGTCAGAGACACTATGAATAGCTCTCAGCACGTTTGTCCTTCATATTCTCTACCACTGTCTCAGGTGGAGCAATACCCATCGACACCGGGACCAACCACGATTGATAATGCCATCGGCCGCGATGGGTACGTATCAGCATAGAGCCTGGGCTTACGCCGATTCCGTTGGGTATACCCTCGCTACAGCTTGATGCTCGTTGTTAATTACGCCCCTGCACAACCTGCCTTCTTCGGGTGCCTAAGGCAAAAATAAACGGTTCAGCCGTTAGACCGTGGTTAATGTTTACTTGGTGTCAGTGATCCAGGCGGGGTTAACCCCTTTGGTCTCATCGCCCGCACCAAATGCTTTGAATATGTCTTGCTCTCCTTTGCTTCTATTGATGGGGAAGACATCGACCGAAGCACCAGGAGAAAGAACACAAGGAACCAGACGACACCGAAGCAAGCTGAACATTATCGTGAGAACAACTGGCACGGTGATAACTCATTTCCTCACGTTAGTGGTGCCGAATAATGTTATTGTTATAAAAGTCTCGGGAACAACCAACTCTCTTTCTCTCGGGGGCACCCCTACCCAGACAGCCTAGACTGGCCAGCGAAAGCTACGGTCGGTTACACAAAAAGAAAGAAAGAAAGAAACGATCGCGCGCTTTTAACGAAATAGGCTCTTTCCGGCGGTCAAACCCAAAGGACTAAATGTATCAATTCTTGGATGTGATCTGTCGTTGTACTACGTCGATTCTCATTTTAGAAGGTCTGATGCTGCAATGAAGGTCAGGATCATAATAGTTTTCAGCAGAATTATTTCCCCCATGAGAAAACCAGATGGGAACATCGAACCGAATCCGAAGAATCAAATGCTGGCGGCCGGGGAGCTAGTTGTTGTGTCAACGCGTCGCTCTTCTGGACGTGCATCCTGCTCAGCTTCTGGATCCGAGCATATCAGCATCATACGGGTTCCTTAAAACGCATCCTGATCCCTCTAGGCGAAATTGTCTGTTGCTGGGTTCCGCAGCTTGAATCAGAGGTGTTGTAGGGATTCGGCGAAGGATCCGAATCATAGTCAATGCGTGGTTTTGTGCCTTTGCATAATCTTCTCGCGATGAATGTGCTTGATGCGAGTCTCTAGATTGGAGCACCAAAGAGCACGAGCCTCTGCAAGAGGGATTTCTACCCCGTCACTCGGAACAACGGGTGTGTCGATCGAATTTCCGGTAAACGACGACCCATTCCCCGTGGGGCTCGACGCATCATCAAGACGCTGCCTCCTGAAATGTCCATCTACACGATTCCCCCGGAACAACGCGGACTATACCAGAGTGCTGAGCTTTATTCGCGGGTCCGTTAAACAGTGCCAGTAATCTGATAATACTTTTTTCAGAGATCTGCTCCGGAACAACGCGGACCTGGGCTACCTAGCGCGTATAAATCTCAACCAGGAAATGCTGCACCCCATTCCACACTTATACATTTGTTTCTAGACTTTGAGTGTCGAGTCCTTAGACGTCCATATCACCTTCAACGATATACATTATGAAGCCCTCTGCGATTCCGGTGAAAAGACCTTTCCCTGTTGACATCCTCGAAGCCATAGCTGCAGCAGTATTCGACGCAGCTCTTCCTTGCCCCTCTTCTCCGTTGGACCCCCTCTACCTGCCAAACACTGCTAATATGCCGACTTCCTCCCCTTCCGCATTTCCCGCGCCACACTGGTCGGAACCCGTCGCACGCAAGACGCTTGCTAACATGTGTTTAGTTAGCAAGGATTTTTACTATGCAGCTAAACCATGGTTATGGAGACGGATTGAGGTGAACCTTCCCCGTAACTGGCTTCGTTTACTGGATGAGATTTGTGGGGAGGACGAGGAACACACCCCGCCACAAGTCATTCCCACAATCCTTATGCCAGTTTCCACCGACGGTTATCCTCATTTGGTCGTTACTTCTCCCCCATCCTCGCTATCTACGCCTGTTCCGGATAATAATGTTGCAATGTTGAGCACGAAACGTGTTACGCAACTGGCGAACGTTATCACAATGCCCGACAAGGATATGCGTAAACGTACCGTCCCATTGGATTTGCTATCTCCAGGTGTCTCCCGGGATCCTAGCCCCCGAAGGTTGCGTGCACGGTCCCCTGGGCGATGGCGATTTATTCGAGATGTGAATCGGAGGATTCATGCCGAACCCGGATTGTATGGTATGTGCGAGGGATTATAACTACCGAATGATCCGATACTCATTTGAAGTAATTGCACTCTCAACATAATCAACAGTCCCGACTCCAGTGTATTCTCGCCCTGGACGATACGTACGCCACCTTGATTTCAACCACTTTAGGACAATCAGTATGAGGCATTTTGTTGGTGACGGGACGCGATTCGTGACCGAGGCACGCTTGGAGCGTCTGCTCAAGGTACGCCACTCTCAGCGTTGCAGCTGACTCGAACGAACTAGAAACCATTATTCGACAGGAAATGCCTAATCTGCGCGTATTCGGAGCGACGGAGCTGATAGAGAGTGCTGTCAGTGCTAACGTGCTTGCAGAACTGATCCTCCGAGGACTTCCTTATAATGGTGCACCAGTCCGGGGACGTGGCGCGGTGCGACTTAAACATGAGATGGAAGAGGCAGATGATGAAGAGAGACGAGCAGAATACAAGCCCCTAGAAGCTTTAGACTTTTGTGGATGCGCCAGTCCCATCTTCGCCACTTCCCTGCAGCAATTTGTTAAGGAAACCGGACTCGGTTTGTCCTACAAACCAGCCCAACCTAAACGTTTAGCTTCTGGGCATTTTAACGGACATGCCAAGGAGCCTTCCCTGATTCCCGTTCCTCTAAGGACATTCCCTGGCCTCAGGCGCCTCTGTCTAGATGGCGTTGCATCTGTTTCGCCGGATATTCTCTCCGCATTCGTCTGTTCTTTCCCTTCCCTCACCCATCTCGATCTCGCTTCGACTTGTTGCACCCCCACGCTATTACAGGCGCTTGCCGCCACACCTACAATCCGCTTGCACTCACTGTCACTTTCACGTTGTAGTCGGCTCACTTCTGAATCGATTACGGATTTCCTCATCGACGGCGGTGCAGTAACCGAAGGCATCCGGGAGTTAAGTCTTTATGGAGATGCAACTGCTCCGTGCCCATTGACGAGGTGGGACCTCGGCAGGATCGTGACGGAGGCCAAATGTTTTATCCGTGGACAATTAGAGTATCTTGATCTCTCCGGTAGCGCGCTCGATAAAAGTCACCTTGCGGGTTTCTCGCCCCAACCTTCCTTGCGCAGCCTCGGTCTGAACTTTCTTGGTGCGAACATCAGCATGCACGAAGGCACTGAAGGTCGCACTGAAGGTCTGACGCTTGGGGATATTCGCGACTTTTTATTTAATAAAGCTCCAAACGTTGAGATTGTTACGCTCGTTGGAAGTACGCCTGAGTTGACTGGTACTATTCACGATGGGTCACCTCACGCGTCTCCTGCGAAGCTTACAGCTAGCAAAGGAGCCATCTCCATAGCGCTACACTCGCAGCTTCTCCTGCCACTATGTGTCCCGGCGTGCATCTCCAGTGATTCTCCCAATTATTCGCCTCCGGAACCACCAACGAGGTTGCGGGTAGTTGAGCTTTCAGCTTTCACGTTGTCCTGTCTCGGCACAGGAGCGTTTGGATGGAAAATTGTGAAGAGTCGAGGGGGCCGAGCGTGGTATGTGGATTCGACTGCTGTTTGGGCGGATGGCGCCCTGCGTAGGGGTGTGCAAGAGGGGAAGGGCAAGGAAGTCAGGGTGTGTCTGGAGCGGTGGGCTTGCGAGGGTAGTCCCCACGGAGTTGGATGGCATGCAAGGAAGATGGAAGTATTGCATGGGCAGGGTATGTTCGGGAGAGAGGACGGGCTTTATGGCGCCGTCTCCTTTGCGTATGCGGGGTGATTTTATCATTCTCTGTTTTTCCCAACGCTTTCGATCACCTTTCCTCCTCGTCTTCGTCATTTTGACCTAGATTTTCCCTTCCTGCTCTCTGATAGAAAACTCGGTCTGAACACTGTGCAACTAGGCTTGCTCAGTTGTTCTCGTAGAATCTACTAGACGCAGATTCTCCGGTCCCGCTAATATGCGAAGGACCATGCGGGGTACGGCGAGAACATCGTACATGCGTTTTTGTTAGTTAGAAATAATCAAGATATCGCTCTCACATTAGTGAACTGAGGGGGGCGTAAAAGTGTGATATTTATCCTCTTCAAAATTAAGATGAAAGCGATGAAAGCGCCAGAAACGCTATGATCGTCCGAAGGAGAACAAAGCGAGATAAGACTTTATGGCCCACTGGTGGCCGAAGGCCACTCTAAGCGCCCAAATAGCTGTCGAATTTCCAACGATGCTGTCATAGTTAGCGTGCAGTGGTGAGCTGATTCGCAACAAACCCTGAGCAGCTTGCCGAAACGTACGTCACTCAGACAACTCGCGAAAAGTGCCGCGAAGAATGCTTGATGAACTGGGAGATGTACCAGCCCAAATGCTCTCAACCATGACTATGCCAGGTACTTCGTGGAGGATCACGTCATGTGCGTGCGAATAGCCTGAAAGGGTGGGGAGTCAGGTTAATCTCGGCACTTGTCAAGCTGGCACCCAGGCTGGTAGTTCGGGGGGTGTATGTCTTTAGACGAGGCGTCGAAACACTCCTTCCGTGTCCCAATTGTGGGCTCAAGCAGATCATAATGAAAACCTGCACTTGTCGTTGTGCTACTTCTGAACAAAATGGTGCATTCCTGATTATTAAAAGAATACGGTATTCACCACCTTACATTAAGCTCTCGACCCTGACAATCCCGCCCTTAAAAGACCAATGCATGACAACGAATTAGGCCTGAAGTGTTATCCCAAGCATTTGACGGTGAAAGTTGATGTTGCGCTTCGAGATATCCGTTCCACAATAGGCTGGGCGAGATATGTAAAGGTGCACTTCGCGCTTGCGTGGAGCGTGAATGTCGATGTTACGTCAGTCCCTTTTTTTATCGCTTGTGGAGGAACCCGAATGTGAAATCGAGACGCCCACACTTTTTCCTCTATGGGTTCCGGCTTGCTGATCAACACATGACTGTCAAATCCAGGATGGATCCCATACTCAAGGGTTTTTTCCGGATCTAGGGGTGAGGGTGTGGTGTAATGAATCTTGAATTGTCCAAACTTGACTTCGACGCGGGCCTCCTTAGCAAGAAATCGTTTCATATCCGGATTGAATAGCGCTTCAGCATCCAGAGCAATGAAGCCTTCGAAATCCGCATATCTAGTGGGGGCTTCAACATTGATCAGCCGTCCAAGTGAAAGAGTGACATACTCCCGAGAGTAAACCTCAACATGGTCATGTTTGAAGAATATGTCCAGATCTCCAAGTTTGACATACGCACTCATCCGACAACGACTGCGAAAGGGAGTGGGGGAACCTCTGAACGCTTGTCTCAAGACAATTAAATAAACGGTGAGCACGTGCTGTAACGCGGTCTTTGACATAACTCACAGATCCCGCAATGCCTGTCGCAACGAGATATTGGTTGGGTTGGGAGAGGAGCAATTAGGCCCGGTGGACAAGAGCCGGGAGTCGCTCGTGCGCGCGCATCTATAATCTCACGTGAGAAGGCGATGCAGCCGCTATTAGCAATTCCAATCTGAAAGCTGACCAGGCTATGGATAGCAGTGGCAGCAGGCGCGACTAAACTTGTCCTGAAAACACTTGGTTCATCTGGGAATAAAAAGGTACAAAATGAGCCAATGATCATGTTACTACTGCCATTGGTATCATAAGCAGTGGCGCATGCGGGAGAGCTGTTGAGGGAGTAAATATGAAGACGGGGAGACGAGCGGATGGTTGGATGTCGAGGCGCCGGAGGATTTGAGGGCCAGTTGGTTTAACGGGATGAGTCGGACGACACCACTTCCTGAACGGCCGAGTATCTTTGGCTTTTGAGGAGTGACTGCTGAAGTTCTTCTTCTCGGGCAGCCCGCTTTGCAGCCTGACGGGCTTCATCACGCAGGACACCCTTGTACATTGCCTAGATGTCGGGGCGTCTTAAGCTTGCACTGGCAGTTCCGTTGAATGGCACCAAACTCACATCACGCTCGGCTTTTTGGTTAGCATGCACAAACCATACGGTGAAGGAAGAGAATAAGATGGCAGTACCAAGGGTGAATTTGGCTCTCGTGGACATGACGTTGTGGAATGAAGACCCTCAAGCCAAGAACCACAGCGGTTCCGGACGATTTCTTTGCAAATGCGGGTGACCGGAAGTTCCCGCGTGTGGCAAGACTCGGTTCTCGCACTTTTCCCAATGCGCATCGCTGCCCAGAATTTGAAGGCCGCTGGTGGGTCCCACCTACTTACGGAATCGATTCTATGGGTTGTACTGATGGGTCCCTTTGCTGTCCCTGTAGGCCATCTCGTCCGTCCACGGCTGGCTGCCACGGTCCCACGCTTGGTCGCAGTTCAGTCGTGCGTAGTAGTGCTCATCCTTGGAACTAGTATCAGGGATTATTAACCATCGTCACCTCTTCTTTTAGGTCCCGTGGACTTGCCGATTGTATTTGCTTTCAAGCTTGACCTAATCGTGGTGTTTGTCTGACAGTTGTTCCAGCGCGACCTCCACCAACAGAAAAGGCGAATGCTATCCTCGACTCAATTCCAGGTAATTCCCTTGTGAGCAAGACCGGGACCGTAATACTTGGGACCGGTGCCGTTGCGACAGCTATTTCGCAAGAGCTCTATGTGGCCACGGACGAGACGGTGCTTCTCATTGGTACCCTTGCAGTATTCACTTTCATTGTTCGAGCCATGCGCGAGCCCTACAAGGAATGGGCTGAGGCTAATATTAATGTGAGGTATAAGCTCTCTTGGCACCTTCCGCCCTTCTAATTTCTGCCGTTGCTTCATAGCGTATCAAAGACATCCTCGAGTCGACAAGGGCCGAGCACACCAGAGCTGTCACAGAACGTATTGACTCTGTAAAACAGATGAAGGACGTTGTCGATGTTACCAAGGCTCTTTTTGCCGTTTCAAAAGTTCGTTAGCTTCGTATGGCTAATGTGCAGGTCCTGAGCGTGTTCATTTTTGCAGGAGACTGCTAAACTTGAGTCTGAAGCTTTTGTCTTGAAGCAGCAAGTTGCTCTTGCTGCCGAGCTCAAGGCGATTTTAGACTCTTGGGCCCGCTACGAACAACAGATCAAGGAGAGCGAACAAGCCGAGCTCACTAAGACTGTCATTGACAAGGTCCTTAAGGCACTTCAGGACGAGAAGGCCCAGAAGGATATTCTACTTGGCGCCGTTGCCGAGATCGAGCGTGAGTGCTTGTGAACTTTTCCAGCGTTCCGGCGACTGATAAGTTCTCTGTATGCTCCAGAACTCGTCAAGAATAAGAAAATTTGACAGCGTTCTATTCATGCTTTTCACAATGTATTGCATAGAGAAATGAATGCTATCTATTCGCCATCTCGACAATGATCCAAGGCACCTCGATCTGACACTAATCGCATGCCACCATTTGGATGGGACTCACTCCCGAGTCCCTTGGAACATTTCTAATGGCGACTAAATTTCAAGTTAGTGTGAACATTGAGCGCAGCTTATTCCTGACGAGTAATCCCGGGCCTCCCATCCCATGCGCGACATTTGAGGCTACAATGAGGCAGGAGATGTACCAGTACGAATGGAGGTCATTTGAGTGACATGACGTCAAGAAGGCTAATGTACATTGTACAGCCACTTTGACCCAATCGTTGTGAGATCCAAACATGGCGAAACGAATACTGAACGATGTGAGGCGTATCATCCCACCCTTGTCACCCAAAATGCACAAAGGTCAAGCTGGGCGTGTTGGCGTCGTGGGGGGCTCACAAGAGTAAGCGTTGACACATGCTAGCAGAATCGGGAGCTTATATGGCTCCAATGGTTCCACAGTTATACAGGAGCACCTTTCTTTGCGGCCATGTCAGCATTAAGGCTTGCACGTCTTTAACAGTTATCATGGTATTTCCAACTACTAAACCTCAGTGTCTCATACCACAGGGCAGTGACCTCTCCCATGTGATTTGCTCTCCCGACGCTGGCAGTGTCATAAAGACTTATTCACCCGATCTGATTGTACATCCCATCTTTAACACGAAAGAGTAGACACGCCCTCTGCAGCTGAAGATCCCATATTGGATACTGAATATCTTCCTATTAGCGATCGTGCACGAGTCGAATCTCAACTCAGAGATATCTTTGAAAGACTTCACGTAGTTGTGATAGGACCAGGGTTGGGCCGGGAAGACCACATGCAGGATTATGCCCGCATGGCAATCTCCATTGCTCGCGACCAGGACAAATACGTTGTGCTGGATGCGGATGGTCTTTGGCTCATCCAAAAACACCCCGAATACATCAGGGGATACCGAAAAGCAGTTCTTACTCCGAATATAGTGGAGTTTGGCCGTCTGCGCGATGCATTGGTAATTAAAGTGGAGTTGAATATTGACGTTTCGCTGACATTTGATTGGCAGAAAATTCCCAAGGATGCGCCAGCAGACACCCTCGTATCGCGGATAGCAAAAGAATTGGGGGACGTCGTCATTCTCCAGAAAGGTGCACAGGATATCATCTCGAATGGAAAGCGGACCGAGATTATCGATGTGGAAGGTGGTTTGAAGCGGTGCGGCGGTCAAGGTGACATCTTGAGTGGTGCTGTGGGCACGTTCCTCGCATGGGGGAAAGCATACGCGGAAACGACGATTGAGAAGTAAGTGACATGACGTGCGACATGCTATGTTCATTGATTTGTGGTGAAGAGGTGACTCGGAGGACTCGAGCATAGATATCAAGGATGTTCCCTTGCTCGCGGCCTGCGGCGCCTCAACCATCACACGAGTGACGTCTAAGCTCGCCTTTAAAAAGCTTGGGAGGGGGGTAGTAACGGGAGATATGATATCCGAGATTGGAAGAGCGTATGAAGAGGTGTTCGGTGACGTCGGAGAGAAAGGTTGGAAGGGGAAAGAGGTGAAACTGTAATACATCAAAAATCATGCAACTTCATCGCAATCAGCATGCATCCACATTATCGATATCAGCCAGCGTGAACTTACTGTGTTCGACAGTTTTGCCCACTCGTCGATTGCGCGGATATATTCATCCTGTCCATGATCCACCGGGACATCCGGATGCCAAACCATAATGGAATCAAACTTCCCAATTGGCGTGAATTCCCTCGTAGGTGCCACGGTTTCGATCGCTGGTGTCACCTCCTCCACTTCAATCTCATCTTCAACTCGGGACATCAGAGCATAGATATCATCTTCCGTTTCCTCCTTGACGACGACACTGCGAGTGCGCCTCAGTCTGCGGTTTTTTTTTGCAGGCTGTGAGACCGTCTCTGTCCGTTTCCGCTTCAATGACGCCTCCGATGCCGCCGTGGCTGCGGGTTCGTTGGATTGTAGAACGTATCCTGAATACCCCTCTGGGAGCAATATGCGCGAACCGTGGACGGAACGACCACGAAACGCGGCGGTATACGCGTCTTTTGTGCTGCTCTCCCCTCCAGCAGAATTTTGTGGCCCAGAGGTCCCTGTTACGGCTGCAGCGGACGTGTCTCCTCCTGGGCCAGAACCTGTTCGTACGTCCAGAGGTTTCGCGTGGAAGTACGTCGAGACAGGTGCAGATCCCGAATAGCCAATGTGAAACGGCATGAGATGGGGTATTACATCACGCACCGACTCGTTGGAACCAGGGGAGACGAGATGCATGCTTGGTCTGAATCTGTTGTACAATCACGTGGATGGATGAATTTGTTACACAATGATCAATTGAGTAATGGTACGACGCGTCTGAATAGTTTTTCTTCAAATCTTTAACACAGAGGGATGGTAAGCGCCCCAGGTGACTTCTCGGACGCGCAGAAAGTAACGGTGTCCTTGCAGACGTTCAGTTATGATATCATTATCATCGGTGCTGGAATTGCTGGACCAGCTTTGGCGCATTCATTGTCACTAATTCGCCCAAAGGACGCTCCCCCATTGAGAATAGCGCTTCTTGAACGATCTTTAACCAAGCCTGATCGTATTGTGGGAGAGCTTTTACAGCCCGGTGGTATGAATGCTCTGAAGGAACTAGGTCTGCAGTGGTGCACAGAAGGCATCGACGCGAAGCCTACGTATGGATATTGCGTCGTGTACGAGGGAAAACAGGTCCATATTCCTTATCCGAATGGCGCTCAGGGTCGAAGCTTTCATCATGGTAGCTTCGTAATGAATCTTCGGGAAGCGGCGTCTAAAGCTCGGGGTGTCGATGTCATCGAGGCTACCGTTAACGAACTTATCGAATGCCCTCTTACTGGTCGTGTTCTAGGAGTGCGCGCTACGCGCAAGACCAAGGATGTTCCTCCCTATACCGAATCCTTTTTTGGCGAACTCATTATTGCTGCCGATGGGTGTTACTCTAAATTCCGATCCCAAGTCACTCAACAAACACCTGTTACAAAGAGCAACTTTATGGGGGCCATCCTTGAAAATGCCCAGCTCCCTATCAGCAACCATGGGACAGTTGTTCTCGTACCTGGCTCTGGTCCTGTGCTAATGTATCAGATTGGGACGAATGAAACCCGAATGCTAGTTGATTTGAAACTACCTCTACCGGCTGACACGAAAGCCCACGTCCGCAACATCGTCGTCCCCGCTCTTCCTGATGCGCTCCGAAAACCTGTACTCGAATCATTGGAAAAGGATCGTCTGAGAGGCATGCCCAATTCCTTTCTCCCAGCCGCAAAGCAAGGTCATAGCAAAGAAGGACTGATTTTGATTGGGGATGCGTGGAATATGCGGCATCCTTTGACTGGAGGTACTTGGAGGGATTTCTCATTGACCCAACGTAAAAGTGGAGCTAACGGTCGTCACCAAGGTGGCATGACAGTGGCCCTCAACGATGTCGTGATATTAACGCGTCTCCTGACACCTTTTCTGTCGGAGGCGAATCCTGAATTGGAAGCGTCAGCGGCTCCCACTACAATCACGCTTGATTGGGATCAGATCTCTGACGCGTTAAGCGCATGGCACTGGTCGAGAAAAGGCCTCTCTAGCACCATTAATATCCTCAGCGTTGCATTGTATGATCTCTTTGGCGCTGATGGTGCGTGTTCTTCCTTTGAGGTTTTCCCAGGGAGCGTGGTTAATGTGGAAGCTCAGACATCAACCTACATATTCTGCGCGCTGGGTGTTTTGCCTATTTCGAGCGGGGTGGTGATTGCATCCATGGGCCCGTCTCTTTACTGGCTGGGTAAAAGTTCTTCAACCTGGAATATTGTTCGGATTTTGATGGCCTCGTTGTAGTCTCGCGCCGTCGCCAGTCCTGTTAGCGCGCCATTTCTTTGCAGTCGCATTTTACTCGATATACATCCACTTCACTACGCCGCTCGTCGCATCGAACAAAGGGAAGTTAGGAGATGATGATGAGGACGACAAACTTTTACGGCAGTTTTCATTCGGGGAGTACCCAGCTTATATATTTCGGTGTTTCACTGTGGTAAGGCTTGCGTTACATTTCCATCTTCTTTTCTTCAGCTCGCTAACTACCGCTCCGTTCACCATAGTTTTGGACTGCATGTATTGTATTTGGGCCGCTGGTATGGAGCGAAATTAGATGGTGGTAGCCGCGGACATGTTTGAGGGACAACTATCACCCCACATTTCTTTTGATGCAAAATCCGTGGAGTTGATTGTTTATTCTACGCTCCACTCGTACTAATCTCGTCACTCGGACAATTTTCCTAGACAGTTCTAATATTATCATGGAGATATTGATGGTTTTTGGGATTCCACACTACTTGCGCCGGGGGGGGGACCAGCTGATAAGAAGTGTACTATGTGAGCAGCAGCATGAAACATACAAGTCAAAGGGTGTGCGTAGCACTCGGCTTCTCCGCAGCAGCATACTAGTGTGCCTGCTACCCGAAGCGGCCGGCCTCAACCATCCGAGTCAAGCGCATTTCACCAACAAAGGGAATATGGGCGGCGTCGGGTCTCAATGCCGCCCCCGATCACCTAAACCAAGGCATATTCGATCGTGTCTTGGTCAACGTCTGACGTATGCACCCTGGTCCGAAGGTCATGAGTTCTTTCATAGCATCTCCTTAGAGGTCTATGTACAGCGGCTCCCCGATCCAAGTGAGAATGATGAGTAAACGAGTGACAGCAGAAATCCTGGTATGGTACGATCTGAAAAAAAAAAAAAAAAGCAAGCATCCCTGAGGCACCTGAGGTGCGTTCTTGTCCCTGTGTGACCTCGTGATTACGTCCTTACACGACTATTCTGTTCTGTGGTTGGGGTCCTGAAATGACAGCTGATGATGAATCTAGGTGAGCTTCCTCCTTTTGTGAGTTTCTTGGGAGCCCAAGTGCCCTGGCTTGGAAAGTTCTCGTCCATCTGAGGGATTGGTGAAGCACATTTTGTTTGACGTGCAGTTGATACAGTGCGGCCTGATGAATTATCTAGATTCGATCTTCAGACGTACTCACGTCCTTATTTTGCCAGCGGGATGATATCAGTCGCCCATTGTACTACCGAATTATGACAAATGATGGAAACCCCAGTGACGTGCTTTGTGTGGCAGCAGTTATTTAAGCTGATCGCGCGGCGTGATGTGATGCCCCATCATGAGACCCGCAGCTAGGTCGTGAACGCCTTGGCTCTGGAGTTCACAGCTAGGCCTTTGTGGCAAATGATTGGCCCGATCGATCGTTCCTACTTACAAAGTGTTCTTTAATCGGGCGCACCCGTGCGAGAGTGATTTGCACTTCAATCGGACCATGCACATACCAGAATAAGGTCCGTAACATACCCGTACAAATCGCCCGCCGTCAACCCCTGTGCGAACACCTGCATCCATGTACGAATTGGCCTGATAATTTGCGCGCGAGGGGACAATGCCGTATGGTGAATTGCGGGGCAGGAGTTTGTTATCGTAGAAGCTTAATCCTACGCCAAGCTACATAAGGGGGAAGGGGGGAGCTTTCTGCACCCATAGAAGCTTTCGAGAAGCAGACAAATCGAACTTTCGAGAAGCATCCGCGATGCCCGCAACTGTCCAAGTTCCTGACTAGCCATCCAGCAAAACGCTGCATATCTACCAGATTAGATGCTAAGCTAGGCCTATCACAGGTGTTCACGACACGTTACGCCGCAATCTTTGCCGCTCGGGTTATCCCAACGATCATATGGCTTCGCTACGAAGGGGGAGGTACGTTGCTCAAGATTCCGCGCGATGATCCGAGTTTCTACGATATAGCTGCCCAACAGGTTGAATGGGAGCTAGTCCTGCGTTCATTGGATAGGGCTGCAGAACGCAACGAATAAGTGATTGGTCATTCCAAGAGAACATAGCGACGCGTATTCTGTTGATTTCCCAAGGTCCTCAGACTGACATGCGACTGAGGAAGCGAGAGTGGGAGGAACAGCCAAACTTGCCCATCTTTTCCATGTCAAACATGACCAAATCCACGCAGCATTATGTGAGAATTAACAAGATCTCGCCACAAGGTGGAAAATCCGCCCCCCACCCCTCCCACCGGCCCGCCGAAACTACCCACGTACGGTATATGTAATGGACTGACCATGCTTTTGTGTCAAGTGGGCGGTTCAGCGGCTCAGATGAAAACGTACGATTTTTTGACAGGAAGAGCTGCACGTTCCACGAAAAAAATTGGGTTGGGAGAGACATTGTCATTTTTGGAAATGCCATTGCTTGTCACACACCCGAATTGATGATTGATGCCATGCTGCTTGCGCAAGGCTTCCTTCTTGACAATTATTGACGGGGATTGAGTAGTCTCGACCGAGTTGTAAAAATTCTTTGGTCGTCACTGTTTGTTTATATTCCATCTGTGGTTATGGAATGACCAAGTACTTGCTTCGGAGTCGATTACGCAATAGCCGCGCCCATCTGAAGAAACGTGGGAACTATACGGTGCGGACAAATGAATTGACTAAACTCCGCGCTAGCGCTCACTAGTCTATTACGAAGTCATAGAGGCTGGAGTCCTGCCTACTACGTCGTTGGGGAACACATTATTCCACCGCGCGCTTATCACCATGTTCTTCGCCGTTGATCATTGACCTTCACTTCTCAGGACTTCTCGTTGGGGTGTTGGGGACGTGCCGCTCGGCCTTTCCAAAAATGGTACTTAGCGGTCACGGAAGAAAAAGAAGGCGACGACTGCATTGTGCCTCGGTTCCGGGGTCCAGCTGGACTTTTCTGGCAAAGACGGCCGACCCATTCCTCGCGTGTTTGTTGGTCGAGCTTGGTGTTTTTTGTTTTTAGAGTAAAGGATAGCGGTATAGCGCTGAAAGCAAACCAATGAAAGAATTTACATTTCGGGCCTCACGACAATTACATATGATGACCCAGAAAAGGAAGGTTCAGTCGCGCGTATAAATCCGAGAGGGCCGTGAATCCGAATCGTATGTTCCTTCTTTTACGCTCCCTTCCTCAGCCTCTGCAAATTGACGCGTGACGGGCTTAGCCAAACTGTTGGAACGATAATGGATCTTGTGAAGGGCATCATTAGCAACTCGGGTGCACTGAAAGAGACCGCGAAGGTTTGTTTACCTCTCTCTCAACGAACACAAAGGGTCTTCGTAGAAAATTCACATTTTCGGCCTTTCCAACCAGCTCGTGGTCATGGGTTCCGCGATTGAGGGTCAGTAATTATTCGTTGGCTGGGAGCATCGTAGCTAAGGCCTAGGCAAACCAGCAACTCGCCGTGCCAGCACAAGTGCATGGAATTCGCTCATAGAGTGTAGGTCATCGCATTCTCGCTCCTTATTCCTTCTACTAATCCCTCCCATCCAACCAGCCTTTTTCCTGGTGCGTTCCCTCCATTCCCTTGGTCTTCCCAATTCTTTCTTTATTTACGACACATCCCTCAAGACGGCTCATTTCAGCCAAGAAGATTAGTGAGTGTCCGGTTTCCATACGTTTTTGGATTCTGCAGCCTCACAGCCCCCCTCTTACCAGTCCTTATGATTGGATTATGTATGTCCCCAGATGGACTTTACCTTTATTGGTCTGACAAGTGGGGGCCCAACAGGCACTGGCTCTCAAAACAACCCTCATACAACGCTTCACGTGAATTTGATGTTGGCACTGCACGTTCGGGCAGCACGGGGATCGAATCCACCGAGGCTGATGCAGAGGAAGAAGATACTCCCGGAAGGCGAAGGGCCATCGCGTTCTTGCCTTCCTTAGGTAATACATATTCGCAAGTGCACGATCGTGCACGAGTTGTCAAAGCTTTTTTTTTACTGACAAATATTCTTTTCCCTCATCCAGATGTCACGCATTCAATTTTTTACCGTCAGTAGCGGTGTTGTTTTGACGGATCATGCGCCAATTACTAATATGGCCACCATCTTTCGTAACCAGACGGGCACTGGCTTAAGGTACATTTGTGCCACAACGTATTTTTAGTTTTGGATACACGCTTATGGTTTTTTTGCAGATCACTCGTACCCGACGGGGTGGACACTATGGCGGTTATTCAGAAATCAGGATTACCGTCGTAGCTCGTAATAACAACATTCTCAAGACGCTCATTATTCAAGCTCGTCGTGAATATGAAGCGGACATGGAACATCGAGGTACCTTAAATCCATCCCCTTTTTGCGCTTGCACTTGGCTTGACATTTCCTTATGACCAAACTAGTTCATATCTTCCTTGCTGAAAGCTCAAGCTGGCGATGGAACGGTGCCCACCAAAAACGACCGCTGTCTTCTGTCGTTCTCGAGCCGGGTGTTAAGGACATGTTAATTTCCGATACCAAAGATTTCCTCGCTTCAGAGGCCTGGTATGCGGATCGAGGTGGGCATTTCTCACTGTGAGGGTTTCTCACATCATATTCCAAAGTTGACCCATTGTTTCTTTTTCCCAGGCATTCCCTACCGCCGAGGATACCTTCTTCACGGGGTAAGTCATTCACACCAATACCGTTACAGTGGGTAGAATAATGACGACGCTTGTTGCCAGGTGCCTGGAAGTGGGAAGACTAGTCTAATTCATGGTCAGTCATCCCAAAATAAGACCCTTGCCAAACATTGATAAGCGATTATCTTGGATCATAACAGCTATTGCTGGTGAATTGAGTCTTGACATTTATGTCGTGAGCCTGAGTGCCAAAGGGTGAGAACATGATTCCCATTGATACATTTGAAAAATGACGGCACTGACGCCAGTACTGAAATAGGATGAGCGACAACACTTTGACAACTCTATTGTCACGCGTCCCTTCCAGGTGAGTTGCCTCCCCCTCCTCCTTGCCATATTGGTCCTTACTCAGGGCTTGATTAGATGTATTTTGTTGCTCGAAGGTACGCACAGCATCAGTTCAGTTGGAAGCTTGGCCTAAACAAGATATCCCATGGTAGATCTTGACGCGGCATTCACTCGCTCTGTGACCCGTGATTCCAAGTCGACTGGTGTTCCCCTCACCTCAACTACGACGACCACTACTTCGGCCGTCCCAACAGTTGCAGTCCCCGATGATCCAAACACACTATCTCTTTCGGGTTTGTTGAATTCCCTTGATGGTGTTGCGGCTAGTACTGGGAGATTGTTGTTCGCTACGACTAATCATGTTGAAAGACTTGATCCTGCTTTGACTCGTCCTGTATGTGTTTTGAGAAGTATCCATAATATTGGCCCAGTCAAACCTACTACGACCCTCATAGGGTCGACTTGATGTGCACGTTGATTTTAAGCACGCGAGCAAGTGGCAAGCTGGTGAGTTTGGTGGTTTCTGCCTGATATTCCTAAAAAAAACTGCCCACTGATTGCAAGTTCAACCTTATAGAGGGCATTTTTAAGAACTTCTTCCCAACTAAGCCCAAGGTTGAGGACGCCACAGAAGTCAACTCATCTGATGGCGGCGCTAGTCCACCTGCCCCCCAGTCGAGCAATCCAAAAAAATCATCTCGACACGCTATTCCTCTTTTGGAGGAAGAGGAGTTAGATCAGCTGGCAAAGGAATTTGCTGCTCGCATTCCAGAGAATGAACTTAGTGTATGTGTGTTTCGTTTAGGCTCGCGTCTCGTTTGATGTGTTGGAGCTTTGCAGTCTGTGGCCGCGTTTTCTTGGAGGTGATTCATCCGTATTGACTAAATTTGCTGACTTCTCTTTGTCTCGCATCGTCGTCGATCGTCATGCTGGGGTTTTTTTTTGTTGTGTCTGATTAGGTTGCTGGCCTTCAGGGATACCTTCTTAGGAACAAGACTCGTCCACGAGAAGCTGTGAAAGAAGTGGGAGAATGGATTGAGAGTGAGTTGCGAGGGTATTTTTTCTGGTTCTCGCGATGGAGGAATCGCTGATGCGTTTGCGGGGGCCAACAGAGGAACGAGAGGCGAAGGCTAAAATCCAGAAGTTAAAGGAGGAAGAGGAAGCAAAAGCGAAGGAAGCGGAGGTCGTTGAAGAAAAGGAGAAAGGGAAGGAGAAAGAAAAGGAAAAGGAAAAAAATGACGAAAAAGGAAAGGAAGAAAAGGTTAACGAAAATGAGGATGTATGTCTGCTCTTTGCTTGCTTTGCCTTGACACAATCTGACTGGAATCCTCAGAAGACTATCACGGAGAAGGCTGATGAGGTAAGGAAACTCTTTACCTTTCCTATGTATGGCTCACGTTGACCAATGATGCGTAACCTCCAGCAAAAAGAAGTCCTTAAACTTCGACGCTTGAAGCGCCGTGCGCCCGCAAAAGCTGAAACCGCCGTAACTAAAACCACCATTTCATCACCTAGCCCCGACTCCGAGTCGGATTCCGAAGATCAACGCGAGCCAACCCCTCTCATTCGTCCTCACCCACCAGTGGAGATCGACTCCTCTTGCACATTATCCTCCGAGTCTCTCAATCCATCTTCCACTCCCGTATCCACTGCATCCTCTTCCTCCTCCAGCAACGTGGAAGACAGCAGCAGTGCTGCGACAAGTGAAGTTGAATCTGAGGTTTCAGCTGTTTGTTCTTCTGACAAGTTTGGTGGTGGTGCTGGTGATGCTGCTGCTGCTTGTAATTCGAAATGGGTAACTGTTCAAATCCCTGTTTCAGATGTCAAGGAGGAAGCTGGTGCAGTTGATGCCTGAAACAACAGGCCAACTGACCCTCCCGTGGTGGTGGTTGTGCGGATTTGATAATGGGGGAGCGCTTGCCCAAGGGGGGGATGAGATGATGAAGTCGGCGCCCGGTACCGTTGCGATACTGCGTTGTCCTTCGCATCTTGTTCCCCGGTTCATGTCGTTGCGAGGGCTCCTTCCCTTTGTCATCATCTTGCACAAGGGAACTGGTAATTAGGAGGCGGAAATACACCCTCTTTGTTTTTTTTTTTTCAAAGAAGGTCCGTCATCTTGATCTTGGCTTTTTTGGTAGTAGTGATTCTACTGCTTCCTTGGACTTGCCACCATCCTAAAAGCATACTTGTTCCCCCCCCTCTCTCTCTCTCCCCGCGCCACCACGGCCGCTTGCACCCCGCCCCCGATCGGTCAGGGTTCGTGTGACGGACTGCTCTTTGACTATTTTGTTTCTCTTCCTATGGAACCTCTCCTTTTCCGCAGTTAGCAGTCCTGTTGGGGCGTGGCTTGCACCTGCACATTTTTTGTAACATAAAACAAACGTTGCGCAAAGAACGTCATTCTCATTTCCTTTTCTTAGATCTAAATTTGATCTCGAATTTTTTTTCTTCATTCCATCACCTCGAAACTATTTGCGATAAATCCTTTTTCATCATTTTTCGTTCATCTTTCAATTTCTCTCTCTCTATATTTTCTGGCCTGCATATTGACGCTTAACTCCAACTCTATGAATCCTGCTACGAACCTCTTAAACACGTTGATTATATACGTTCCGTGATGAAATCTTTATCATACCATTCTTTGTAACGTTGGCTCACGGTTTTTTTTATGATCAATAGATGCATGTGTGCTTGTTCGGTTTTTGTGCCCAGTCTGTTGCGCTCAAGCCCCTGGGCATTCTCTTCAGTCGTCTGTTGTTCTCCTACCTGCGACTAACTTGGTGACGATCGTCGATATCCAGTTGTTACTTGGTTCATCCTGCATCATGCTTTGCTTGCGTCATTTACTACGATCGATTGCTTCAGCCGCCGCTTCACAGTATAAAGCTAGTTCCGCCCCTCCTCTTGAGTGCGGGGGGAATTAACTGCCACTGAACTTGCTGCTTTCTAAGCATCCTTAACCAACGTACGGAACATCCTTTTCTGACGATTCCTCATCTAGTCCAAGGCTCATGGACGGCCCTACATATATATATATGCCATTGCATTGTATTCCTGCATGCAAAGTCAGGGCTAATGGCGTGTAATACCAGCCGATCCCGTTAGACGCCAGGGTTGATATCACTAAACCTGGTAACCATGCATGCATGGAGGTTGAGACGGGGCTCTCTCAGTTCCACAGAATTGATCGGCCGACCCGTGCATGATCGGTCATGGCGAGACCTCCCGCTTAGCACTGCCTATCCTCGAAGGGATCGAGCAGGAACAAACTATTACTTGTATAGACGACTGACGCGCGCGGCTTTGCTGTTACAGCTCTGCCTTATGTCCAAGGGATCTGCAGACCGTTCGTGCATGCCTTATTGTGAAAGTGTTTTTTTGTGCAGGGCCGTCTTTGCGCTACTAGCAATCTTCCGCACTGTTTGAATAACGAGGAAGCCCCTAGCAGTGATTCATTTTTGCTAGTACTTAGTATTCTCTTAATTTGTCATCCTTCTCGTAGCCACGAGAAGGAAAGAATTCGAAGCGACCAAGGCGCAACTTGTTGGGTTCGATGCCATGTAATCTCCTGCGCCGCCGCCCCAGAAGCCCTTGGTGAAATGCTGCTTTACAATATTGTCATACTTCTAATCAGGATTCCAGGAAGTGATTCTGGCCGCAGCGGTTTGGCAACCCAAAAATGGTGTACGTATGAACTTGTGATTAGACAAATTGAGATGCTCCGCATGAGAATCTTCGAATGGAACTTCATCTCCCCATGCGCGGTGCTTTGCAGTACTTGGAGCATGGATCCCTCTATTCACATGCTATGCTGGAACCCACTGAAATCTCCAAGTGGGCTCGGGATCGGGTTTTTGCCAGGCAATCGATAGGGGTGTGTACCTTTGCAAAATTGCAAATTCGTCCACCGAACGACTCGATCCTTCGCGGGAGATCTGTATATGTATATATACAATGTACTCTCTGTCGTTGCTTTCAGTCCAACGGCAAAAGGATTCGGCCCGCCCGCTTCAACTGGCTGAACTGGATGTTGGGGCCGTCAGAAGGATGACGATGATCGCCCCCGGCCCTGGGGGGCTGTTGAACTCGGCGGGACGGTCCGACATGCCGACGAGTGCTGTTGTGCCGAACAGACGAATAGCACCGGTGAATATGGTCTAATCGCTTGCGGGGCAGCATAATAATCACTTACTAGTGGCACGGATCTTTGGTTTAATTTAGAACCTCACAAGTTCTGCCCATGGCCAGTTGCGCGCGTTACAGGGGGGTAAGAGTTAGGCTCTTTGCGAATGCACTCACGAATTGTGAGTCGTCTTTCTCACTGGGTAAGACCCCGAACAAGGTTTTTCCTTGCGTGTGCGAATTTTGGGGGCGAATTATGAGGCGTGCACGTTGTCTCAAGGCTTTCATAGCACCTGAGCCAGCAGCCTTGGCGATTCACATCCGCTTTTGATTTTCCATGGCCGCTTAACTTCATCCCTCCCATCATGATCCACGCGCGGGGATCCCGCAGTTGTTCACGGTACCAGTCGCGTTCAATCCATCGCCATGCATTCGGTTATTTCATTCTGGTCCCCTCAAGTGGCACCCTCGCTTCTACTGAGAATTTTCACTGTCTATATATTCTGAGTATACTGGACCCCATGATCTTCCCAGTTTTGCTAGTGTACCTTGCGTCACTCGTCATAATGCGCGCAACCCATATGCATGGCGAATCGATCGACCCTAGACTAGCCCTGAGTATCTCGTAAATACCGAATTTCCAATTCCCCTGACGACCTTGCGCCACTTGATACCTAAATTGCTCACTCGCACCCAGGAATGTCCCCCAATACTACTCAATCTGATGTTCTTGATAGAATGTTCCTCCCGAGAGCAGTGTCTTTGCACGTTTACCAAAAGATGAGGCTTACCATCTGCCTAATCAGATTGCCTGCTCAACAATATTAAAGGGAAAGGTATAGATATATACCTTGCCAAGACATGAACTGTGAACAACCCCCCTCCAACTTTAAAAGGCCCTCAGCACTACTGTTCACCATCTCCTTAATGTTGTGGTGGTGCCTAACTTAACTCAGCTCAGTACCCGGGCTGATCACCTTTGCTCCGCGTGCACATGGTTGTTCATGCAGAATGAATCATCATATCCAGTGTGGTTGGTGTCCGTGGGAGGGTAGATCCGGACTCTGCCAGGTAAGTAACGTAACCCTTTCACGTAACGTCTCCAGGCTCAGTCTGAAGTCCATGACAACTATATATAAATATTGTGCCTCTGAGAAGGGCTTTTTCTTTTTTTTGTCAACAATATTGCAATAATGCGCCATACATACCAAGCGCCCCTAGTCATCACAGCAACTCACTGTTGGGGGGCGATTCATTCTAAACCGGATCTTGCATTTCACTGCCTTTAATTGGCCAGGCTGCCGGGATCGAACGAACCGCGTGGAACGAACTGAATCACTGAATCAAGACGTAGCTCGCCAGCTCTTGCACATGCATGACCGTCACCTATTCGATCGCTCAGCGCTCGGTCCAGTTCCCCTGCGGTCCTCTGTCGCCATTGTCGCCAATGCAACTAATTTTTGCTCCATACCTCTGGTTACGGGGAGGGGGGGGGATACGGACGACAGTCGTTATTCTTCTGACTCATACTTAATTAAAACCACTTATCGGAAACGTGCTCATTTTTTTCTGGTTATACCCATGGGCTAGTAAGCATTGCCGTAACCGAAACCCACGGATTAGCAAAACATTTTTTAAGCCTGCCCAAGTTGCTAGATAAGCCCATGCATAGAGTCTCTCTTTCTTTTTGATGTGATATATATATATATATATCTATTCGACTTGAGGATTGCGTTGAGTCGATTCCCCTCGCTATGCATCAGGAAGTTCGGAACCTTCTCCTGGAGTTGAGAGAGCGCCAGGAGTGCATGCGGCTTCAGGAGGTCCTTGCCCCCTCTCGGAGCAGCAGGAGCGAGTGCTCTCCCGGCTCTCATGGCCCTGGGCTCCCATGGCTCCTCGTGGTTTCTGGTCATAATGCTCCACATACTCCGGTCACTCTCGGAATTCTCCATAATTCTCAATCATTCCGTCCATTATGTGATCGCATCGACATGCGAACTGTATCCATGATAATTAAAAATGTAAAAACATGTTTGTTCTAGTCGGAATCACTCCATCCACCAATGTTCCCCAGAGGCTTCTCTGCAGCGGCAACAATCATCCCACTGTTCTCCTCATACAAGTGCTCTCTTTCCAGTGCACGCCTAGTAAAATTATGAGTTCCCAAGGACATCAGCATACCAAGTCCAGACCCACGCAACCGTCCAAAATAACTCGGCACAAATCCGTGCCCATCTCTTTGACTTCCTGACTGAGAATTCTTGAAGGTCGATCAAGTGGTTTTCATGGATGGAGCTGAACCGTGAAGCTGCGAACTCCGTTTTATTGTTTGCAATATTCTGGAGCGCGCAATGAATCTAGATATATGATAATTAATGAATCACAGTGCTCCACACCTTCATGCCACTTACCGCTGAGAGTGCGAGAGCGATGAGCTCACGGTGGTCATTAAAGTCCTTGAAATTGTCCAGATATAATTCACCCAGACGCTGCGGGATGTGCTGTAACTTGTAGTGGAAGAAAACCATGATAACTTCGGCAATCAAGGGGTGTTCGTATGGACCACCCTTCTAGATACAGGGACAATTGTCAGTATCCAAGCTAACAGAAAGCCTGGCAAGCGCACCGTAGTATAGTCGTGCCAAATGTAATTAAACCCATCCAATAGTTCCGTTGCTTTCTCAACCTGCTCAGTACTGGCTAAATCAGCGAGATTATAATGATCCTTGATTGCCTGGATGGCTTGCGTTCGGAATCTATTGCGAAAGTTTGAGACAATCCTGATCAGCTGTTAGTATGTGAGGTTGGAAGATTATAAGCATATCCCACTTGATGAATACACCAGAATATTACACACTGTTGTTATCATGAGTGGCTTCACAGTAAACTGGTCGCGCGACAGTCCAAGTCTTTGGGCAGTTCCCATCAGAGCATCATGGGCAAATCGAGCATGTACAGAGGTGTCTTCATTTCGTAACCCATTGGTCTTGTGCTTGCCCAGGGACCAGGGGTTTGTTGCAACGAGCCGAAGGAATGCTACGCGTGACTGGGTGACAACAGATGAGGTGTCATCACCTTTCCGGCGCCAGAAGTCCAAGGTCGCATCTTTCACGGTTGGCTCACCCTCTGTCCGCTGCTTCCTCTTCTTGACAGAGCCCTTTGGCCCAAGACTAGCAACACCATGTACTGTGACAGATGCTGCATTAGAGGGGCTGGGCTGATCGTGGTTGCTGGTTGTGGCTTGTTCGTCGCGGTGATGTTGAATTGGGCTAGAAGAGAAATTGTATGGTGCAAGTTTGGATTGTGAGGTAGACCCAGTTTCACGTCGGCGGTCATGGGTCTAGGGAACAAACAAGGTTCTTAGTGAGGAACCGATTGAATTTAAAAATTACTTCTCACCCCTGAGCTATACACTCGGATGCGTCCTCGGGATGGCCCAGCGCTTGGCTCAAGTTGCTCCCACGTGGGACCTAAGCTGATGTTGAGTCATACACAGGTAGTGGGACTGCTACCTGCTACAAACCGTTGTCATTGTTGGACTGAGCACTGTTTTGTTCGTCACTACGCTGAGACCCAGAGTTGGAAAGAAAATCCGGATCCTCCCTTTCAGCCAGTGCTTCCTGCTCCGATGAGGGAGAGTCTGCGTTCATGCTATCTTTGCCATTAGTATAACCTGGCTGAGGTCGCAGTCTTGATGTAGGACTTTTTTGACGTCTTGCAGGATAACTGGCATGGACAGCAGTGGGGGAAACTGATTCTTTCAATGGGAGGATGAGTGACGGGAGACTGAAGGACATTCCGACTTACGAGGCTTTGCTCGCTTTCCACTCAATGCTCCCTTCTCTGCTCTTGCAAGGCGGCGTTTCTTGGACTTTGCTACATCTGCTTCATGAGTGGCAATTGCAAGAGTTGGGCGCCGTTGTCGCTTTCTAGCAGCAGTAGCCACCGGCCCCAACTCCGCATCTGATATGGCCTCATTGTTGGTGGATCCAGTCTTCTCTGAGTGCTGTTCTCGGTGATTGCGAGTGAAGTAACTGAACTGGAATGGAAGGTCGCTGTCACTGGAATCACCCAGTGCATCACTGTGTGGCAGGCCTCTGTGTTGCATGGTCTTGCTGCGTCTGTGTGGCATTATTGATGCAACGATGGAGAGGGGACAGTCAGGATGATGAAGGGGAAGGACTTGGAACTGCGGCAAGAAAAAAAAAGTTAGTTGGATTATGTAATGGAAGAGGCGGCACTCTCGCCACACGGCAATATTTGCCTCTGTGCCAAATATGCATACACAAAAAATTCAGCACTCACTGACGTGACCTAGTAACCTCTGAGCCAAATCCATGCCCCCAGCTAAACACCATTCGAAGGTCTCATCTTGCTCAAAACCACCTAACATCGCGTATATTTGTAACTACTGCACGGACCGACGGCCATTTGCAACAAACCGGGCACTGCAAAGCCATATATCAGCATCCTCAAGATGTCTCAAGGGGAAATTAGCCGAGATGGCTTATTATGTTCCGTCAGCAGAGGCAATAAACTCCGACTCAGCTGAACCCAACAATATAGAGCAACATGACGCCCAATATGATGGCACCCCCAATTGGCTTGATGCCTTTGATCCTCCCGAGGCCGGGGTCAGCTCTGGCAGCAACTTGAATGGCGACTTGGATTCGGAGGGTGACAACAGCGACAATGGCAACAATGATGGCAACAATGGAGACAACGGTGATGATGGCGACAACAGCAACAACGGTGACGAAGTGCCCATTGACTCACTATATTCTTCTGAAGATCATGGCTCCTGTCGTCTAAATGGGACCCCAACTGCAGCCACTTCTTTTGCTGTATTTAGACGAGAGGGTGGGATGAGCGTTAGGGCAGCAACTAATGCTCAGAAGATGGCGTCTCCGTGGTCTTCAAGGTCCAATTTTGGCAATGCTGGCTCACCCTGTTCCCCATGGAAATCCCCAGATGAGTGGGAGCTGGTGCAATGGTTGTGTCGGAGTGAGCTGTCGCAATCAGAAATAAACAAATATCTGCAACTCAATGTTGTGAGTATGATCCTTATTGCGAAAATGATCTTTCCATACTGATGATTGTGTCGCTCACCTAGGTGCGCAGCCTTGGCCTGTCCTTCTCTTCAGCAAAAGAGATGTATGCAATCATCCGAGCCTCACTTCCCAAAGGACCCCCCTTCCAACATGCCACAATTACACTGAAAGATGCTCCCGATGAGCATCATGAGCTCTATTTCAGAGATATAATGGCATGCACAGCGTTGCTCTTCAGTAATCCTGACTACCAAGAACATATAGATTACGAACCTGAAGAACTCTTTGGTCTCGATGATGATGGCAGCCCAATCAGAAACCGTGTCTATGCAGAGCTGAGTTCTGGCCAGATTTGGAATGAAGAACAGGTATGTGGATCGAAGTATAAATTGCACTAAACCATATTGACCTCCGAGTCCAATATTAGCTCCGGCTAGAACAAAATGGGTTGGGAGACTCAACCATACTGGCGATAATACTTGGTTCCGACAAAACTCACCTAACAAATTTTTCTGGTGACAAAAAGATGCACCCGATCTATCTCTCTCTTGGAAACATTCATAAATCCATACGAAATAAGCCAACCAAACGGGCCTGGTGCCTATTAGCAAACCTGCCAATCAGCAAATTCTCGTCACAGGAATTTGATGAGAGTCACTTAGCTGATGAGTCCAAGGGGATGCCCAGTCTCCTACAGAAAATACTTTACCATGAATGTCTTCGCATAATCCTTAGGCCACTCCGCAACCATTCCGGACTCAAGGGTCCAATTGTCCCAGTTCCCTTGCTTGATGCTCACGGAATGATACGGATGTGCGTGCCAATCCTCATGGCATGGATAGCTGATTTGGAGGAAGTCCTTGACCTCCTTGGACTTCGGCGAAATCGGTGCCCTAAGTGTATTGCTGGCTACGAGGACCTTGGTGGCAACCAGGTTGGGGCCAACCCAACCCCAACCTGAACAGGTGAGGACATTCTGAAAGCACTACGCAAACTTCGAACAAGGTTCCCCAAGGCCACAACCTGGCAGTTTTCTGTGAAAGGGAGAGATCTCGGACTGCTCGGGGTGGAGAATCTATGCTGGGAAGGGCTTTCAGTGGACATCTGCCGAGTTGTGTGTCTTGACTTACTCCATGGGTTGCACAAATATATCAGTGATCACCCGAAAGCATGGATCACCAAAACGATTGGAGTAGCCGAACTTGATGCACGCTTCATTGCCCAACCTTACCGGAGAGGACAGCGCACATTCCATAACGGCATATCTAAGATCTCACAGTGGTCTGGCCGTGAAAACCGAGATTTTCAGCGTCACCTAGCCGTCACTGTTGCAGGAGCTTACGAGAAGGGGACAGGGAAAGAATCCCCACGTATGATGCAGGCAACTCGCTCCCTGCTTGATTTCTCTTACAAGGCACAGTTTCCGGTCCATTCAGACATCACTTTGGAGTCAATGATCCATGATCTGAAGGTTTACTATTCAAGTGTTAGGGTGTTCATCGAGAATGGTGCCCGCTGTAATGGGAAGGGCGTACCGATTAGCCATTTCCGAATCCCCAAGCACCACAACCTCTGTCACTTCATGGATGATATTCGCGATCACGGAACACTGGACAACGGTTCATCAGAGATAACTGAGGCATTGCATATCCCCACTTGCAAAGTCACTTACCATGCGACAAATCGAAGAGGATTCACCACCCAAATTCTCGATCAGCTTCAACGTATTGATTCCCTCTCCATTTATTCATCGATTCTGGAATCCAAAGGGATTAGTCAGTCTCTGCCGTCAAAGCGTCATGGTGGCGGAACTTACTCAGATAATGGTATCGCTAGAGGGCTCTCTCCACGCTTGGACTCCAATGCCGCAGTGATCACCGTCTCAAAACGTCCACAATCTACTGGGATGGCAATTAGTACGGCCTCATCCAAGTTCTCCGCCCCGGACCTTGTGTCAGCAATGCTTCGATTTTTTGTGTATAACCGGGACATGGGCCTCAGACATGGTCCAAACCGGTACTATTACGCCAGCACCATGCCACTCCCACTTTCAATTAGCTCGGTTGATATCTGGCATGCGTTCAAACTTCAGTGCCCTCCACCCAATCCGTTTTACACACCTTTGCGCACCCGAGTAGCATGTTCGCCTCCTCATGGGGACCGTGCAGCAGCCTACAGCACAGTGCTCATCAGCGTAAATGATGCGTGTGCTAAAACAGATGTTCGTCGTAAGTTAAAATCTTCTAAATTATACCTTCCTGTTATTGAAGCATGGGGACTGCTCTTGAAACAGGTTATCGGGTTGGCGAGGTTCGGATCGTCTTTGCTTTGCCTAGTGATCAAGAAACAGAAGCTGCCAATAACCGAAAATTGTACGCGTTTGTTCATTGGTTCAGCCCGATCTCCAATCCAAATGCACACATGCATCTACGTACCGTGAAAAAGGTAATATCGAATGGCGTCCCTGATGGTGGTGTCATTCCACTTTCATGTGTTGTAGCACCGTGCCCGCTAGCACCTATCCTCACAGGGCAAATCCGCAAAGGGAGTGTGAAGAGTACCACCTGTATGGAGACGCAAACGGAATTTTACATCAATCCATTTGCAAGTCATTTTGATTATGAAATGTACGCTTAGTACTCACCGATCGGTTTGTATATAACGTTTGTATACCAATAACAGTGCTCGGGTATTCAGTCTACGCTTGCACTGCAGACCCGCTACTATGGGGCAGTGGTAGCAACTTGAAGAATAACTCGCCAATGGTGTGGAATGCCTTCACCTATTGCCTGAAACGGTATCAGCGACCATACAAAATGTCACCGATAAACCCTAGTCAGGTGTGGTCAAGAGCCAGAGCACACTGGCATCATGAACGAGTGGAAAGTTGAAGATGAACAGAGAGTACGAGTACTGCGAAGGAGAGAACATGGGAGATGGGCGTACGTGGGCCGTCGAATATATGGGATAAGTAACACCAGCGGCATGAATGCCACCGGTGAACAGCAGTGGTTTGGGGTTGGGTGGCAAGAGCAGCCTGAGGGCAGGACAGAGAAACGGGTTGATGAACGAGAGCACGTGGAGCATGAGGAGCACGTGGAGAATGGAGGAGCAACGTGATGTGAGAGCGCCAGGAGCACGTGGAGATGGAAGAGCATTAGCACAGCATGGCAATGCTCTGGGAGTCGGGGGAGCCAAACCGAGTTTGCTGATGTGATACTTGCTATAGCTAGGTGATCCGCTGAGCTAGTGGAGATTAATCGCAATGATCATCACTGCTAACTCCAATCATACGGCGGCCCCAAACCAAAGATGGGGGACGACCGGTAGTTGGGCTAGTCCCCTGTGTTTTAACATCGAAAAGCACTGCTACTCCACGCGAGACCATGCACGGTCACTACCAGTAGATACTCGCCTCGCTTGGAGAGAGTTGCATGCCAACCGGCTGAGCTAGTGGCAGCCCAATTCACTAGATATTCGTTCGCGGTTAGTTACATAGTAGTAAGCTAAGCTAGTGTCGTTATAAGCGTAAGTGCTGTTTGTTGTACACCCTAGTATTTCTATATACCACCTGATAAACAGCGCATAAGTACTGTCTGTAGTCTGCCAGTAGTAGTAGTAGTAATTTGCGCTACTGGATGGGGGGGGGGGATATATCCGACACACAACTGTAGTAATGCGAAGAGTATGATCATACTGCCGATTTACAGGAAGGATTACACCGCTCTACTACCATATAGCAAGTTGGTATCGATGTCCCCGTGGCAGACGTTATAAATTTATTACCGACTGAGTTCATCAGTTTGACAGTTACGCAAAAAGAATTACGCATTGTTACTATAACTCGCGCGGGTGTACGTTGAAAGGAAACTGGAAGCCAGAGCCCTGGTAATATTGTTACGTACGTACGTGCACGGATCGGGAGTTCTATGTCGTCGGACTATCGGGTTTATTACGGTACTAGTGCCAGGAGAGAGCTACTAGTCTAGGCAGTAACGACCCCGGCATTGATTGTTCCATGAGGTGCTTGCACAATAGTACGTGAAAGCTACTAGCCGCTGTATGTATATACCATACCAGGCACATGCACAACCTCGAAAATCAAAAAAAAGCTGGATTTTCAAACAGACTGGCCAGGTCCAAGCTAAGCGCATTTGAGTTTCAGTTTCGATATTGATTTGGACTCTTAACCTGAGTGACTTATCGATTCAGTGCATGGTAGTATATATAGTTTAGGACGAACGTTCGACGCGGCCATGTAAGCATCAGGAAAACATTCAGATGCTGTGGAGTGCGTTGGAGACTGTGGAGCACTCCAGACCTTGCTGTACAGCCCTACTAGTAATTTGGCCTCCGACCTTTCGTAATCAGGTCGCTAACACTCAGGCTAAGGTGCGCCGTTAATTAAAATCCGCCCTGCGCCCGCCCGCCTGCCTGCCTTGGAATCAAGAAATTATTGCCGAAGACATTTCAAAAGCAGGGTGCCACATGTATGGGTGCCACTGACTGTACGTAATGCCCAGCCGAAATAACAATTACTATTACTTCAATGGACCTCGCGCCACTCATGCCGGCACTGGTACACAAACACACCATAACCAATATCCCATGTGGCCGGTTGTGCATGCATGGCGCCCGGGTAAGATACATGCGTTAACTATGCATGGGCGCGCGCGGTCGACCCGATACACCATTTTTATTCCACAACGGACTTGCCGTTATACGCGTTCCATGTGGCGCGCAAGTCATTTGCGTATATATTTGATTATTATTATCTTTTTGGGCGCGTATGGTAAGTGCTTCCCAGTCTGAGGGCCTACTAAGCCAATACAATAGGATTGCCAATAAGTTTCGCATTTCAATAAACGTTACAGCCCGCGTTTTTGGCAGTTTCACGGACTCCGGAGCGCGGCTAGCCAATTTGATTGCGACGTTCTTCCGAAAATGTATTGACAGAATGTAATCTTCCCGGATTCCGGAAACCGAACCGAAGATAACATAATGATATGGGAACCCCGAATTATACTATGTCTGCCATGTTCATGTTTGAAGATGATGCGTGCACAAGAGCGTCACCATTTGTGCAAACACGGACATCGAACAACTTGAGAAATTCTAAATTACTCATAAGCCATTAAGCTAGTACATAGGAAGATAGGTAATATAACAATCTAAAATGAAAAATGGACGGAGCATTAGTATAGTCCTAGTGCCTGGAGCTTAAACAATAGATGATTTAAATCAAATGTATCACATATTTTCCAGTGGGAACTCAGGACTAGAAGTGACTGCTTGCGCTCCCCTGACTTTGCTTGCAACCACCAAGGGTTTGCACATATGCAGTTCCCTTCCCATAGCATAAATTATTCACATGGTTGGATATCTATTCTTTACTAGATCGCAAGCTCGGCCTCATGTCAGTGAACTATGTATTTGGCATAGCTAGATTGCGAACTATCATACGTGACTTTTGTCGATAAAGATCATACCGGAGGTAGTCAGAATGTCACGTCTGTAAGATAAACAAAATGCAAGATAAGCATTGAGGTCCAGGAGAATAGTGCACAAGGCCAAAGTAATCAAAGTGAGTATCCAAGGGCATAAGGCATGGCAATTGAACGAAGAAGAGGGTATTTCTTGCCATAGTAACGTAGTGACAAGCGTGCCTTCCTTGGAAGACTTACTCTTCTTCCAGAACTCCAGGATTGGGAGTTCATCGGGAAGGGGGAAGACTGTATGAGGGACTGGGACGGGTTCCGAGGATGATAGGAGCTTGTGACAGCTCAGCGCTTGTCAAAGCGCGGCGCGCTTCTGTGGGCTTGCAGGCAGTCTGCAGGTGCCAGACTGCTGTCAACCTGGTGTGGAACCGGTTGAGAAATAGTCGTTTGGACTGTCTCTAACATTTCGAAATGGAAAGGCTAGGAGGCTAACACAGTCCCAGAGAAAATCGCAAGCGAAGGGCGCTTCCGTGAGTTGGCAGTTCCGCAAGTGCCAGGGCTGCCATCAAATTTAACCTAAAACCGACAAAGGACGTGTCGCCTGCATCGTTCCTAGGCGTACAGATGATGCTTGTTCTTGTTGCCCAAGAACAGTGGCAGGGGACCACTGGACAATTTGGCCTGGAAAAGGTCAAAAGTGCGCGGGTGCCAACCCAGTGAGCTAGCACCCCAGCCTGAGCTGGTGATCGCCTTTCCCTTACTTGGAACCGCTACTGGCCTCTTGAAACGAGAGGAACGGGTAGGTGGCTGTGGATCCTGACTGCCCCAGAGGAAGAGGAAGTCGAAGCATGGGGCGCTTCGGTGAGTTTGCACTCATCAGATAATGAAGGTGCCTTTATTCCCATGTGGAACTGGCGGAGAGACCTAGACTGTCTTTGAGCTCTTAGAACGAGAGGGTTTCGGAGGGTGTACGGAAAATAAAGTAGAACAAAAAAAAACACGAGGTGGAAAGGTGCGTGGCACCTGTGAGAGGCAGGGCATGCGTGCCTAGTACACATAATCAGAGTCTGGGCATATATCGAAAACGTAGGGTCTGTAGATGACCAGTTGCGTCTGGGGAGCAACGTTGACATTGCTGGAGAAAAGCACATGTCTTGAGGGTGGGAAGAAATGTCAGGTAATTTCAGGCTGGAAAGTGACCTTGAAAGCTAGACATTGATATTTATGCATCATCACACGAAAGATATGTGACGTGGTCTTGGCTTGTGCCTCAGGCTGTGTGGCCTACTGTACTGTACTGGCGACGCAAACACTCCGTCTAGGAGGATTTTTTCAATACGTAATGCTAGCACCTCATAATCCAAGGCGTGATTTGATTGACGACGCCACACAAACTCTGCATTGCATGGCTCTCTGCATCTTGCCACTGCCTTGGACCGTACACATGATCGCGAGGGCCTGCATAGTAAAAACGAGATGTGTTGACGATCATTGAGGAGTCTGATCAAGCAGTGGTGCAATGGCTGGCCTTGCAGTACGTACAGCCAATGGTTGAGGATTAGATCCGCGTGCCATGCATTGCGTATGTGAATAAACTATTGCAAGGATGTGGGGTTGTACATATTGTGTATTAATTAGTTCCGTGGCGCAACATTGAACGACTCAGAGCGGGACACGATTCATGCGTGACACGGGCACGGGCAGTGTTTATGAACGTATATGGTGTGAGAGACTAGGATAGGTTACTATTTTAACGCCGAAGATCCATTTTCAACTAGTGGTGGATTCAATAGAGCATCATTTTCACGATCGATCGACAGTATGTATGTAGCTGTAAGCGCGCGCTCTCCCACTTCACCAATACAATTATATTTATGATGATGACATCATAATCCTGCTGAATCATCGAAAGTAGGGACCTTGCTGTCAATCCCTCTTTGTGTTGCTCTGCAGTGGAAATGTACTAGGCACCAATTAATGCCAGTGGGTCGGATGTGGCAGCCCTGAGCGGTTGGTCGGAGCTCGAAATAGTATATGCACTTGATGGGATGCGAAAGATGACGCGCGTACAGGTTGGAGAAAATGGGTAAACCTGCCGTGAAGCTAGCTAGGGCGCGTGTCAGCCCTCGAGGGTAGATGAGAAAAGTGGGTCGATTCAAAAGACAGTGTATGTGGATGTACAGTATGTTAGCTTGTTAGCACAAGCAAACAACATTACCTTCGCCAAGGGAGGTCGTTGCATGCATCAGCTGAGGACATCGCACAAAAACTATATTAATAGCGCAACAATCGACTCAGTTGGGGAACCGGAACGGAAGAAAAGGAAAAGGGGAGGTTTCTCAGCAGCCATTGGGTTCTCAGCGTCTGTGTGCCACTCGCTTTCGTTGTCGGGTCGTTTCGGTTTCCTCGGCCATCTCCGAACTGTAAATGACATTTAATGGAATATTTTGCGACTTGTTTCATGCAACATGTGGATGCAGCCAGCTACAATAATCTCTTAACGCTTCGTATTATTCTCCCGACTTATATAGAACCGGAACCGAACCAACACAGAACCATAAAACTTGGTGCAGTTCGGTTCGCGAGAACTTCAGCCATTCCTGTGGCCTCTGGAGCTATACTGGAGCTATAGAACTAGCAAATGAGTCTGGGAAACTAGCTAGTTACTTAGGAGGCGCAATATCATCTGCTACAAACATGTAATACTGTGCTCCGCCACGGAACGAGCGGCACGCAGTAATATCTCATTTATATAAGTATATCCTGCAGCTTGAAGCCACTGCTAGCTGCTACGAGATATTTTTTTTGTTGAAATGATCAGCTTCGTATCTGTTTAATTATTAATAACTACAGAATCGTTCTTGCGGATGACGGGTAGTAGGGTGCGTGGAAAGACTACGAGGGCAAGACTGTGTGGATGTAGATAAGGGACCGTAGAAGTCAAGCTGTCGATTGAGTGATCGAATGTTGGATGATGGTAATATTGTCGGTACATATGGAGGAGATCAGCTAGAGGGGGAGGGGGCGTGAATCTTTTCATAACAGTTTCATGGTGTGTGTGATGTTTTCATGGAACGTGTGTAGAGTATAATTTATTGACGAGATAGTTCTTGAGGTGTCTCCTCTACCCTTATCGCCTTGTGACCTAAAATGAACGTCCAGTTTGCGTTCTTGCAGTTGACTTTGCATGCAGGCCAGGCCGGGTTGCTAGCTCGCTCTAACAAACAAATTTCATATCGAACAAACTGACTATCCATATGTACTTCGAATTCTAAACCAACCAGAAGATTCGAAAGGAACCAAGTTCATATTACTCTTACTTTTTCACTCTCAATTATTTGAAAGTATTCGGAACTGGAAGGGAAAGTGATCATGAGTTGACTAACGCAACTATTACAGCGCTTATGAGATTATATATACACTTACCACTATACAAAAGACACTGTCTGTAAGCACTGTTCCAGTAACATCGCACTGCCCACTGCCTCACTCCAAGCAGTACCCTTTTTATATCCGCTTATCTCTAGGTCTGACCCGAGCTCTACTCGTCTTCAACTGTCGACTTTAACTCGCTTACACTGTAACGCCAATCTGACCTGACAGAGGGGCTTACAGAGATATAACGAAGGGTGCACCGCAAGCTCGCCTTAGCGCGTGGGTTAAGGTAAAGCATCCGATAAAGGGAGGGTGTGTGGAAAGCAAGTCCAAAAGCGAGCAACCAACCAACTTCGGGGTCGAGCTAGGTGCTTGTAACGTCAGTTCCTCTATAATCAGAGGCTCGGGTCCGAATCTTTAGTCACCCTTCCTCACTTTCCCTTCCTATTCCACCCTGCCTGTTATCCTATTATAGTCCCGCTCCGCATTTCGGGTATGACGCTCGAAACTGGCACATCTCCGACTACGGCAACCAATTTGGCTCAAACGGCTAGTGCACTACAACCACCTCGACAACCCACCTTAACGGCAACGTCCTCCTCATTACCATCGTTATCACTACCATCCTCAACTAGTCGAGCTTTACTTGAAGCTCATAAACAACGAAGAAGGGGGGCTCTTTCATGTGCAGAATGTAGAAGGTGAGCAAGCCGTGGTTTTCTCCAATATCGAGATATATATATATATATCTATGTACGCGGCGCGGGGGGAGGGAAGGGGAAAGAAGTAGAAGATCGACATTTAGATCTAGAACTTCGTTTCTGCGCTTTTGTGGGCTTGGAGCAATCCGATAAAGTCGGATCTTCCTACGAGGGAGCCTAACCGTTTCTCGAGGAGGGGCTAGGCCTAGCTTAGTCTAGGCTGATCCGGGCTATTCTGCTGGATCGTCGCTCTTTTCGACTCACTCTTCCATCCGTTCGATTCACTCCACTCTCGCTAAGCGCTCGCTCTTTTCCATTACTATTACTAATCATCGTTAACACATGTACTAACGCTTTCTTTCCCTCTCCCTTCCTCTCCTCTTTCCCCGATAACAATCGTTTCCTTCTAGACTCAAACTACGCTGCGATCGACAATTCCCTTGTCAAAGCTGTACGTGTTCATTTACTCTTTCTTTCCCCTCATTTGCTCCCAAGTTCCGGGATCCTCGAGCATTATTCGTCTGCAACCATTGGTTGCATTCTATCCAACAAACCCTTGTGACCTTACCCCTTAAACCAACCACGCTATCATATGATGACGATACCCCGCGTCGTCGATCATCGTTACTTCGGAGTTCGGCGTTTTTTTTTGTGACCGGGCATGGGGAACCGCGCCCATGAAGGGGCAACTTGGACCGAGATTCATTCCCGGCATCAACACTCTCCACCACTCCTATATTTGCACTATTTGCACTATTTGCCACTATTTGCACTCTTTTTTTGCTGGTACACATGACTTAATTACTAACAACTCAATTGTTCATTATTTTGGAACAGGTAGAAAGCGGGGATGTGCGGCCATCTGTCCTGATGGAGCGTTAACCACCGGGAAAGGCAATCGGTATGTGTATTGCGTGCATTTTCTCGATCCCCCCTCCCAATTCTTGTTTCCATGGATCGTGCGAGACTGTCTGGATTCCATCTCAAGGATAGGGGATGATGGTCATATGATGCGTATACGTCCACGAACGGTGGATGTTTATCTCCTTGCCATATTTCGATTTGATTTCTACGTTGTGGACATTTACATTACTTACTGACGCTTTTTTTTTCTCATTTCCCTTTGATTTTTTATCTTCCTTCCTGTGCTGGCTTTTTCCAACTATGGATACGGTTTACCGTACGCTGGAAATCTTCGACGACCATGTATCGGCAACACATGCGACGGTTGGACTTGACTAAATTCTAATCCTAATCCCGACAACATCGACTCGGAATCTCTCCCCATGGGGCAACGTCTCGATTTTACAACAGTTTCATTCTGGCCAACACCGAAGAACTTCACGATAGAATAGATGACCTTCAAGAACGAATTTCCTCACTCGAACAAGGGCTTTCCGCCCTGTACAATTCAGTACGGACACCAAACGATCCGTACCCTCATCCGTTGTTGACGGATGAGTTGTTAAACATCAAGACGCCTATTGGGGCTGAGATTGTCGGGACTGCGAATCCAAGGCTGAGGAGTCGGAATGGTCATCATGGTGTGAAGGGAGAGGAGGGAGAGAGCGATGGAGAGCATGCTGGAGAGTTGACGGAGAGTTTTGGAACGCTTGCGATGGGAGAAGGGAAGTCGACTTTCTTCGGGAATGCCGCTGGTGCTCAGTTCTTGCTTGGCGTGAGTCATATTCGCGTTTTCCTTTTTTGGTGTGTGGGGACGCTGATGTTTTGTTTGATTGTTTTGATTGTTTTTTTTTTTTTGTACGGCTGGTTATTTTTGAATCGGATCAACCACCGACAAATAAATGGAAACAAACTCGACATCAACGATCAATCTTCGATCATCGGAATTGCTTGTGCGCCACACTCGTCCACTCTTCCCCTCGTTTCGATGCTGGCATATAATTCATTTCCATCGGACGAAATAAATAAATAAATAACAGGAGTTCCAAGATCCCGACGACGAAGAGAAGAAACCTTCCCCTTCAGCTTTGCTTGCAACAGCGCTCAAACTCGATCCAGATTCAACTTCTGCAGCCTCACTTTCCTTAGCCCTCTCTTCTGCATCCAATCACCCTCTTTCTGCCGCCGCTGGTATTAGCGATGGCAGTGCAAGTGCCGGTAAAGGTATACTTGCTGAACCCTTGGATACACTTTCCAAGACATTCCCCTTTGTTGTGCACGGGCACGAGTGGCCTACTGTCAGGGAAAAGTTGAAAGAATATTTGCCCGATCCCCATCATGCATGGGCGTTGAGTGAACAATTCTTCGAACTTGGGGCTTGGTTGTGAGTTTCCAAACAATCTTACCCCTCTTCCGCTTCGAGAACTGACGTAGATCGCGTGCGTATCTGTACACAGATACTGTCCAGTCTCACGCTATCATTACATGGAAAAGATCTTCACACCCATTATGGACCCGTCCTACGATGACCCCACAAACCCCACGAAACCCCAGCCTACCCCCGCCGATTATTCCCTCCTGTTCATCGTCCTAGCACTAGGTTCAATCTTAGACATCTCACGACAACCCCAGGCGCCCGAAACCCTCCTCACAGCCGAACTCTACCATACGCTCTCTCGAGCCGCTTTGGGTTCCGTCGAACCGTTACCTGACACCCTCACAGGCGTTCAAACGTTGTTGTTGATGTGTTACTATAATCAGTTCAGTTATTCGAAGAAGGCACCCATGAGGGTTTGGATGCTTTGTGGTATTGCGTGCAAGATGGCGATGGCGATGGGGTTACATAGGGATGGGAAGAGGTGGAATTTGGGTGAGGAGGAGTGTCAGATTAGGAGAACTGTTTATTGGGAGGTGAGTAAGATTCTTCCCTTCTTTTTTTTGGTAATTCATTTTTTCCAATTCTCCTTTCCATAGCTCATGATGTTTGACACGTGGGCATCTCAGGCATTGGGGAGACCACCGACGATGTGGTCTGTCCACTGTGATGTTCAGATGCCGGATGACATTACCGAGTTCAATGATATACAAGGGAGACCTGAACCATCCTGTAAGTCATCCTTTTTTTTTTCCATCGAGGGCCCGTGGTCTAATGCTATAATGGCTTCATTGCTTTCCGTTTGCAGTCCGTGCTCAGAAATATCGTGCTGCAAGCATGATGGTCGAGATTCTCAACGAGGCTTTCGCGGCGAAACGACCACCTTACGAGTGAGTAATCCATTTCATCCCCCCCGGGTTCGAGATTCGGAATGTGTGAATCATTGATGGCTGCTGTTAGCACGATTCTTCGTCTTGACAGGCGCGTCCGTGACCTCGTGGTTCCACCATCCCTGACAATAGCAGGTTTCAACGCCAAGCCAGACGGTCCACCCCCACCCGTTCCCACCTCCCGCGCACACATTATGCAGTCTCACGCAGTCTACTGTATCAAAGAAGTCTGTCTCATCTACCTCCATCGGGGGTACCTTGCCCGGGCTCTTGCAGAACACCCAGAGGATCCATTCAAAAGTCGATATCATGCGAGCGTTGTTGCAGTCCATTCGAGTAGTTGTGCGGTGTTGGCAGGGGTGAGGAACGCGTATGCGTTGTTGCCAGAGTTGATGCCTAGAGTGTTTTTCCTCTGGGTGCATGCATTTTCGGCGGCGATTGTGTTGGCGACGATTGTGATTAGGGCTCCCTCGTCCTCGTTGGTACAGTCATCGCTCAAGGAGCTAGACATTGCTTGTGAGCTGTTTGAAAGGGCAAAGGATGGGTGTAGACCTGGTCGGGCGTTGGTGAGTTTTGGTGTTGCTTGTTGCTTGTCAACACTCATGCGTTCATTAATTCTCCCTCCTATATTAGCCCCCTCTTTTGAAGCTTCGTGATAGAGCACGAAGAGCATATGAAGATTTCCAACACGGACGTCGACTTTCTCCAATGGTAGATGCTGCAGACTCGGAGGATGTGTACGAGAATGATGACATCACTATGTTGGGGGCCAAGAGCCGTCTTGTTCGACTCAAGACAAAGTCGACGGGTGCTGGTAGTGGGACGTCTGGAAGCAATGCTTCTGCCACCTCACAGCACGACGAAACAGCCTCGCTTGCATCGGGAGATAGTCCTCGCCCTACCGCGAACGATTATCACCCTGCATTGGCGGAGTACTTGAAGGAGTATAACGCGCAACTTGATAGAATGGCCGCAAGGCAAGATAGTGGTTCACCTCCTTCGTGCCATTTGGAAAGTCTTGGGTCCGCACCTGGCGGAGGTTCTTCAAGTCCTGGCTCAGGTTCTGTCGTCGCTGGACAGGGTGCGGCTTCGTTCGATAGTTATGGGTTTCAGTACATTCCGGATCCACCATCACAAGCGGGTGTGATGATGTCTTCTAATTCGTCGTCTTCATCACCAGAGTATGAACAACCACTCGGATCCTATCAACAGCAGCCTTCCTCATCCTCTCAACATCCTCCTCGATCTCAGTCTCAGCCGCCCCACCAACAGCAAATTCCATTCCATCAGCATCACCGTCAACTCTCCCACGATCTTCATCCTTCAATTAAACAACCTCCAATTAGTCCCGACACGGCTGACTCTCCCGTCTCGTTCTCCCCTCAATACGCCCTCGGTCCATCCGCACGCTCTCCGGTACCATTTTTCGCTCAATTCAGTCCACAGACACCTTTCTCTGCTTTTGAACCATCACTTGCTATTCCAAGACGAGATGGGGTAGCAGCGACGAATGGTTCGAATGGTTCGAATGTGGCTCAGGGACCTGGTGGGAGTTTAGGCGGAGGATACCCACATGGTCATATTGGTGGAATGGCGGTACCTTCCCAGTTTACGGGCCTTGATGCTTCGCTCGGTCAAGCTCCTGAAGCGATGGATCTAGGATGGCAGTTCATGTCGGACTTGAGGACCTACCTTTAACCAAGAGATCTCAGACTTTTAGAGGAAGAGCGAATGGGGGCAAGTGCCTTCATTTGTTATGCGTGATTTTTTGTTTGTTTCTTCGTGCTTTGGAAGTTGGTTGCAAGGTTAGTTGGGGGCTAAGATCTTTCTTTTTGCTGCGATCGAGGTTGTTGTGAAATGATGTTATTCATGTATTTTTGAGTCCCTTAGGGGGATCAGAGAGAGGATGAACGGAAAACTGCTTTGTTCGGGTACCGCTTCTCAAGTCTTTGTTTTTCCCCAACAGAAAAACGGCTTTCCATCATGTTTATTCTCAGGCGGCTTGTCATGCCCGTACATGCTCTTCCTCTGTTCATACCCATTCACTCGGGGCTGGCTTTCCATTCTTCTCAATTTGTATCACACATCAGTAGAATCATCCCCTGGCTCTGACACCGAAAAGTCTGTTTCCAGCCATTTGCAACTTAATTCGTTGTTGAACTGAACCAGAATGCACCTACGTCATTGTATACATAATATGTACTGATAATACAGAAATGTATGCTGGGAGGGTTGAAGACGCAATAAAAAAATTTCAAACAATCGAACTTTGGTGTGAGAGTACCTTATCGAGCGAATAACTCATACGAGAAAAAAACAACGCAGCAAATGTCCCGCAAATAAAGAATGTCACAATAAAGAGGGAAGAACGGTAAAGGGGAAACATATGAAAGCAAGTTGAATAACTGAGAATAAGACCAAAATGAAAAGAGGAAGAGAACAAAGAATGTAAAATAGGGCTAGAATCATGCTCGCAGATGATCTACTGGCGAATGGGCACGATGGCGGTCGTAAGATCCTGGTCCTCGAGATAATTCCATGCTTCCCCGCGTCTGGACAGATGGAGGTCGAGACTGCGATTTATCCGCCCATGTTGGTGTAGGGGCATGAATTTCGATTTGCGACGCCCTCGGGGTCCCTTGTTGTGAGCTAGTCATGCCCGAAGATCGTGTAGGCATGGGTGGGCTCGATGGCATCCACTGTCTTGACTCGTGTAGGTTTGGAGATGATGCATGACCATGGGATTGAGTGCTTGGAGGTCCCCGAGACGTAGAACGAGGTGAACGTCGGGATGTGTCACCGTTCTGGTCACCAGCGAATGGGGGAACTGGACGACCCCGGATTACAGGATCGGACCGTTTCTGGTGAATGCTTCCTCCTCTAGTTCCGATCCCACCACTGCCCCCATTAATAGGTTGCGTATGACCATTGACCCCATTGTATCCGCGTTCCCCACCGCTTTGGCGATTTTGCCTGAGTCGAAGGTACGTCTCGCATTTCCTGAGGACTTCCTTTGGAGGCATGTCCATGCAATTCGCAAAATATTCTTGATCCTGCAAGATGGGTAAAAATTCATCAGGGACAGTGAAGAATTCGTCTTGGCGTTCAAGCAAGATCGTCACAACTCGGATCGCCATGAAGCTCTCCTCACGGGCTGCATCTCGGCCTTTGGCATATAGAATATTGGGGCATATGACGGTCGCCAAGTTTTGAAGGTCCATTTTGCTTCCAGTTTCCTCATCAACATGAGAAAACAGTGAGACCCATTTCAGGAACACAAAGAGGGCTTCCAGTGTGTCACGGTGAGATTTGGGCAGTAATAAGGAAACTAAATGCAGATAACGTATTCGTTCATCTTCGGTTTGGAATGCTAAGTAAATTCATTAGTCATTTATTTGGCCACGACGATCACAAACCACTAACATTGAGACTGAATAAATAATCGATGCAGCTTGAATGTCAAAAGGGGGTCAGGCAAATCTCGCAGGAATTTCTTCAGCAGAGCCGCGAGTTGCACTGGGTTGTCAGAGGTGAGATCGACGGACGAAGGGTCTCTGTCGATGGAATCGGCAAGGTCTTTCAACCGACGGATGTTCCCGTTCTTGCGGAAGATTCCTTCGATTGACATATCTGAAGAGACCATTTAGACCAGTATTAACTTCCAAAAATGCCTGCCTTAGCTTACCCATCTGCTTCATTGCGGAGATTACATCATCGATGAAACTTGGTATCTGCAGAGCGCCCCTAGAAGCTCCCAACAGCGAATCAACGCCTTCCCGTTCGACAAGAAGTTCAATAGGAACCCCAAAAACGCCTGGCGGCAATAAAGAATGAACACAACGGGAAAACAAGTACGTAAGAGATTACTTACCTTTCTTCTTGATATTCTTCTTATCTCCTTTGAAGATCTTGTTCCAAAATGTGGATTTCTTCATCTCCACCAATTCAAGAATCTCATCCAAGTCGAAGTGGTCTCTTAATGAAGACCGTTGTAACATTAGCACTGTAAAGTGCTTCACAATAAACAGCTCCAGGGGTGTGAGTTCAGCGATGGCAACCTTATCGGCTTGCCGAGGCAAAGATCGATGCTGTTCGCGGGCCTGTTCAGACTCCAACATCTGCGGAATATCTCCTAATGTGATGCCTTCCTCGCTTTGATTGGCATCCGCCAATGGACCGGGCACGCCAGGATAGCCATTTGTCAGTGTCCGTGCACCATTGCTCACCCCGCTTTCGGATCGCTCATCCTCAGGTTTCGAATCATCAATGATGGCTACGTTCGTATTGTTACGAGCAAAGGGTGGTCGGATGATCGTCTTTGGCGAAGTAGTGGGGATTGGCGAGGTGACTGAAGGATTTGGCCCAGCCACATTGGTGTCAACCGTTGGCAGCTTCGGTTTCTTATCCCGCAGTTGAGATGAAGCAGGCTGGTTTGTTTGACTGGAATTAACAGATGCACCATGTGGACGTACGTCAGCCGATTGAGCGATTTTTCCCGTAGGACTCTCGATGATGGTGGAACGTTTCGGAAGTCGCGCCGTCGCAGACAACTTCCGGTCGAGGTGAACGGTCTTCATGCGCATGATGTCACTCGAATCTCGAGAAGGCGAATGATGATGAGAGGACTCGATGACAGTGACGGTCGACGTGGGAGGGATGAGTCCCCGACGAAGGAGAAGAAGGTAAAGTCGTCTGAGTGCAACATTGAGAAGGAATGCAAACTGCTCAAGGCGAGAAACGGGTGCGAAGCCGAGTTGACTCCCTTGAACTGGGTGGTTTACACAACATATCGCCTTGGGAGGACGCTTATCGGTCTCCTTCACACTCCCATCAGTTACAAACAAGAACTCGTTGACTTTGGCCGGGGGTCGTCGCGGAGGTGGTGCAGGTTTGGAATCCGGTTGCTCTCCATTCTTCGGAGTAGGGGTCCTAGTCTCCTTTGGAGGGACAGGGTCGCTAGCCGTTCTCCCACAGGCAATGCATTTCACGCAATGGGAGTGCCAACGGTAATAGGAACCCAGGCGCACGCAATCTTCCTCGACTGTTTTTTGGCAAGCGAGGCACAGATCACTGGGGTTCATTGACATCGAACCATTTGTTGCATTCGGTCCACTCGTCCTTCCGATGAATGGGGACTCACCCGCATTCTCTGGCGCCAGGCTCTTATATCCGTACGATACGCCCTCGGTACCGGAGACAAACGTGTTTGGATTGCCGCTGTCGACTTCGCGTGGCCGCGAGGAACGGATAGTACGTCGTGCGGAGGGGTTTGCACCTTGAGCAGCGAGACTCTTGAGCTTATCTAGAAAGTCCATGAGAGCTTCTTTCTTCCCATAATCGCGATCCAGCTTCAGAGCTCCAGTGAGAGCAATCCGTATGAGGATTTTGAGGTAATGAGCGAGACCGGTTACTAATGACAGAAGCTCTTGCGTCATGCCCATGCGCCACGTCGTGCCGGCTTCGCCGGTGTGGGACAATAGGTTAAAGAGTTCTACAGTCTTCCTGCACAGCATTCTTGCCTCTCGAACATGTGAGATACCTTCCAGAAGCAGTCAAGTGCCGAAAAAAATTGTGGTGAAACAAGGCTCACCCTTGGAGTTGACTCGCGCGAAATGAGTCTCCAAATCGTCAATCGCAGCGAAAAGGACTTCCACGTGGAGAATAAACTTCTCGGCCATCTTGATAGCTTCGAGGTAATGCCCGCTGCTAACGTGCTTGAGCATATCTGATATGCAGGCAGCGGATGACTCTTCGAAGGACGAGAGATAAGTCCATATCCCCACGACCTTTTGCTCCATCTGCTGTTGCTTGTCGCGAAGCGACGTAGGTGATTCGGTCCGTTCCTCAGCTTCATATGGCTGATCCCCTTCAGGAATCTCAATACTTTGCACACGCGAGGCAACTTTGATGTTCCAGAACTGGAAGGGAGGAATGGAAGGAAAAATGCGGCGCCATTCAAACAATTAGTTCGATCGTCATTTGGAGAGAAAAAATCAATCTTGCCACTCAACGGAAGCACCAAGAGGGTGGGTAAGGGAAAGAGGACGAACTTTATTTATCATGTAGCATTCAGGATGCCAGCATTCATCACGCGAATTTCGGTTGATTTCAACAAACTGCTTCAGGATCGCGCTGTTGCATCCCACACATTTCGTCGCGAAACGTGTTGAGTAGTGAAAATGACAGTAAACGTCATTCTCGTGCTCATAGTACGAGTCCTGGGGTCCAAAAAGCGTCGGACAGACTGAACATGTGAAATGCTCGACATGATACTTTCGGTCTAAATGTAGGAGGAAAGTAGGATGGGACCAGTCAGTTCATGACGTGTGTGCGTGGGTCGAGGCGAAGGCAGTCCCAGCATTATTTGGGAAGAAATGACATACTGCACGCGGTGATGTAACTACCCCGCAAGGCTTGGTCGCATTTAGCACATAAAAGATCAAGCCGTCTGAAGTAGTCACGCTCGCAAAGAGGATGCTGGCGTAAGTCTTGCCCCTCTATGGGGAAAAATTTGGATGCGACAGGTTCATTGCAGTCCTGGAAGGTATGGAGAATCAGTACACCTGGATGGTCGCAAACCAGCATCAATCCAGAGAACAAACCTTGCAACGGAAACAGTCGAGATGATAAACGGTCCCTAAGGCCCTAACGAATTGACCAGACATGGGTTGGCTACACCCTGCGCAGGTCTGCGATGGCATCATAGAGGAGGTTGTATGCCCCGAGGCAGATGAAGGGGGATTTGGGGAACGTGTACCAGCGGGACCACTCTCATCAGACGAGCCAGTAGAGTTATTAGCCGGGTCCCTGAGCCAGCTAGGGTTGGGGGGTGTCATTTCGTCTCCTGAAAATGTTGCTGGGTGTCCAGACGCAGAATGCGACCCACGACGCAGAAAATCATATTTTTTCTGGGAGCGGTCAACAGGGGAGCCCCTAGTTGGAGAAGCCCGAAGAGGAGAGTCATTGTGGAGAGCTAATGAACGCGAGGTGGGAGATGATGGAGAAGAATAACCATTTTTTGAGGACGGCAGTTGTGGAATGGGGAGAGGCTCGGATCGAAGGTAAGGCAGGTCGTGAGGATCATCAGTGGAGATTTTCGAGAGCCCTGGCTGCATTGTGGTTGTCGACCTTTCGGTGGGGACACGAGGTGACGATGGGCGAGACATCACACGAATGCTTGGGTGAATTTACGCCAGCTTTACAGAAGAGGACGTGGCCGAGCCTCGCTAACACACGTGAAAGTCGATGTCGAAAGCACAGAGCTGCCTGTTTTGGCGTTAACGAACGCTGCTGCTCTGGAAGGAAGTCTCTGATCGGGTGGGAAGCAAAGTATTTGTGGACGAACAAGTCACCAGGTCACTTGTTCTGATCTTGGTTACGACGACAGCTGCGACTGGATTCAGCACCAAAACTCAACCCAAAGACCCTCTCCCCCGAGCTCTAGCACTCTATCTTCAGAGGTCTGGCCATCATTTTCGTAATTATCATATACGTTTATTACGTTCATACACGTCTGCCACGCGTTAATGATCCCAGTCTTCCTCAACAAGCATCTTTGCAGCACTGATTCTAGGCCGCTGGCCTAGGCACTAGGCACAAGCCCTGCCCTTCTTCGCCTCAACCGCTGACGATCAGCGCTTGTAATATCGCGGACTCCACATTTGCACAACAACAGATGAAGTCAGTGAGTACATAATGTACAGCCGCCGGCGTAAAGCATGTGTGGTTGGACAGTCAACACTCAAATTCGCCTGGAGATCGACCCTCTGAGCCTTCTCTAGTTCAGCGGCTAGCTTGCACCTCTTTCTCTGTGAATGACAGGGGCTATTTGCTGACCCTTTGCGTTATTTCGCACTCTCCCGGAAAACATCCTGACCGCTGCAGGCGGGTCGATCATTTGCTTTCGACAAGATGCGCAGCCGGAACACACATTGGCACATCCGTACACCTGAGCACACCCTTTGCTATAGCCCTTGTCCCAGCAGCGAATCATTCTTTGTCCTGGATGGAGCCGGCAAGTGGACGAACTGGTTTGATGAGGTCTGTGTACACAATGCTTTGAAGATGGCAACCCTCGCGTCCGCTTTCGCCAGAGGTGCCGAGATAGAGGCGACTCAATTATGGAACTTCCCAAGAATCCCTCCTGAGGAAGATGCTCCGAAGGTGTCATGACCATAGATCCTCCGGGATTTGCACCCAACGGAGTGCAGCACATATTGAACCAATCAAACTACATCCAAGTACAACCAGACGAAGCGATCAACCTGGCAACTCATGCACAAGATACCAAAAGAGTTACAATTCATGTGTCTCGCATCGGACACAGGTCGTGAAAGGAAAAATAAAAAACGCACTGGTAAAGCATCGCCTTATTTGGTGATCGAAGCACTGTCGGTGTCAACAGTTGGACCACCAGCTTCAACATCTTGAGCCGTAGTGTTCGCTTTGACTTGACGAACGTATGATGGACGTCTTGGGTCTACCTTGCCCTGGCTCTCAGGCGTCGCATGCCAGAAGTAAATGATTAATCCTTTACAGAGGGATAGGGCATCAGGATGGCGGAGGATGGAACTCGATCAAGTAGCGTACCAATTATTTCGATCGAAAACGCCACGAAGTAAAGCCAGTATGGACGGTAATGCTGAACGGGTCAGGGATATGAGCCCTTAAGGAATGTCAAAGCGTACTAGACGCACATAGAGGAAGAGACCTATAAAAAGTAGCCCTCAAGATCAATGGATTGTAGCCCCGGAGTCTTATACCTACCGAACAGCAAGCCAAAAAAGTCACTCGAGAGGAGCGAAAGATTGAAGTAAGCGGCCGATGCCTTCCGGTACAGAAGTGGCGCAACGGTATACAATATGAGCATAGCTACGATAAAGGTTGCGTTAGATGCAGGGACCTCAGCGCTGGACGGAAGCGTACCAGCAGTATATGCGAACAGCAGACCGATAACTGGGGCGTGCCATGAAGCCGTCCGTATTCCGTTGTGTTCCAAGCCGGCAGCTTGGATGCCATTAATGATTGTACCCCACAACCCCAACTGCCCAACCACCTAGCTCCAAAATGTCAACGCTATTTCCCAGCCTTCCGCGGGTTGTGTCTTACCTCGTACAGAGGCCTCTGACGAACAAAAAATTCCTCCAATGCATTGGCTACGCAAAGGAGTCCATTTCCATCTTGAATGTGCACTTGTTCAAGATCCACTTACTGAATCCGTATAACGTGGCTCCCGCGAGCATCTAGAAAGCGATCCATTATCCAACGGGAATCCGAGAAATCACCAAACAAACGGACAAACATATCGCCTTTAACCATATTGCGGGGGGTCCAGTCCTTCCCACCCGTGATGTGATCGGATGCAACTAGCAAACCCATCGCGCCAATGCAAACCAGAATAGCCTGCAATCACCGCAGTGAGATGACTGCGATAAGTGGTATAGTTAACATGGTCGACTGACGATAAGTTGGGTCCAGTGGTACCTGGTGCGCATCAAAAGCCAAGTGAACAAGATACAGATGGGAATAGCCCAGCTTTTTTGTCCCAAAGTCGTTTTAGAGAATAATCGAAACAGAAAAAGAGATGAATCACGACTCACGCATCGAGGAGCATACAAGAGAGCAGCGTAGTGAATTCATATGCTTTCACAACCAAGAAATTTCCTTCGACATCACAACACGCAAGAATGAAGTCTGTGAGGATAATAGGTACTGGACGAAATCTGAACAAAGGCGATTGAATTTCCACTCACATGCCCATCCGCGTCGGTACACCATCTCGCACCATCCCATGAATCCATCTTTTTTTCCCGAACAAGTTTCCATCAGTCTTCTGCCCCATTGCCTTCACGAAACAAAGGACTGGGACATACACTGATACATCGTGTATGGGGTATAAATGCAGAGTAATCCAAAGTACCTTTCGGAAACACATGAGGTAAGAAAACGACAGTTGATCAGGCATTGCACGCTCACAGAAACCAAGTCTGGGTCGTCGGTATGTTGAAATTCTGCGTGAAATTAGCGGACATCTGTAAATCGAGGGCGAGAGTGATAAATTCTTACTCTCTTTGTTAGTTCCGTCGTGGTGACACTCGTGCAAGTGATGCAAAGAGAAACAACTTGTCCAGCCTGGGAGCAGGATCGAAGAGTCATTCAAGGGTATCCTAAGCCCCTTATCGATGATGTAATGCTCGTACAATCAAAGAGAAGATGAAGCTTTTGGTCCAAAGACTTTTGAATCGCTTCCAAGAGCTAGAACAGAATGCAGATGTCGAGGAGTAATCGATTTCAGGACGAGCGAGATGGGCAAAAATCTTCTCTGCCTGATCATCGAGCAAATCGGCAGGTTGAGGTGCCAACTCCTCGGAAGCCTTGGGGAGCGAAGCATGGGACTGGATCGCCTGTATTTCACTCATGGTCTCGATGAAGAGGCGCCCCTGAGATTCTTGAGAGGCAGACTAGTTTGTTCTGGGGGGACTGATAGAGAAAACGGAAAGGGTCAACAATTCCGTCTTAAGACCCTCGCTAATCGTTAAATAATCCGGGTAATGAATTGAACCATATCTATCTTCACTCATCAAGCATTCACTCCAGGCCTTCCTCATGAAGGCGCCGGGTGATCACCAAGTGCGTCACGCGGTCCGCCCGTAACGTTCTGGGGCCTGATAAGCACAATAAAGGATAATGAAGATTAATAACATTAGAACATCATGAAGGGGTGGAGATTCTCTCTGTAGGCAAAGTGCGAAAACTACTTTTGTCATGTAAACTGTCTGTATTCGGGGGGCGGTCAGGCACGTTATATATTCTCCGGCAGAACCATCTCACCATTATTGGTCTTGTATTCCATGACTGTGCCTTGCGGTAGATTCAGACACCGACGGATAGTTTCTCTGCCATTTGAATAATGCATGTAAGCCCGATATCCCTGGCGAGGCAGGCATACACGTTTCCTACCTGATCCTAGCTTTCGCATCTTCGTTTTTCTCATCTTTGTGCCAAATACTGAGGATGTCCTCCTGCGATCGTGCACTCAGAACACAACCACAAATATGATCCCCAGGCTCAAATTGATCTCCGATTACGGCCAGAACAAGGTCCTCCCACAAGCGGTCAGCAACGCCTTTCCGAAGCCTCACGATCCACTTGCCACCGTCGATGTTCTGCGGGTCTTCCCAGACGGGCCGCTTAACATCTACGTGGAAAACAAGGTAATCGGTTGTCGGCTGTAGTAGGCTTGGTGGACTGAGATGAGTCCATAGAGACCAGAAAGACTCTATCTACAACAAGCATGTCAAGACATTTGAAATAATCATGGAAAACAGATGTCAACAGCACGCACGGAACTGAAAGCAGATATTTTCTTGATGCCTTCCTCGTAATTGGCAACCTTCCCTTGTGGTTTTTGCCGGAAATAAAATACCCATCTGAACAGAGAAGCGTGTATGCACCCTCGCCTGGACGTTCCTAATCCTGGAAGACACTCACGTTGCCCGGAGAGGATGGGGAGTTTTGCCACTCTCCCCGCCATGGAAGTTCCCACTTGTACCGTTATTCTCATTCGATCCCACAGATAGTGAAAGTCGTGATTGACTCCATTGTCGTGGCCCCGTGTTGTCTCGGCTCTGGGCTAGAGGTGCAAAACCGTTAGAGGTGTTGAGCACTTGGCCAGTACCACCCGTTGATGCGTATCGTTGGGATTGGGTGGCGAAGTATGCATGTGTCGACATCGAAATAAAAGTGGAAGGCTTGGGGGGAAGGCAGAGATGCCAAGCAGTGGTGATTGAAATAAGTTGAACACTGAAGATAACGGACGATGTATTAAGAAGCCACGCAGGGTGCTAATGGTTTAAAAAAAGCTTCGAGTGTCCTAGATCAAAAGAAGAGTGGGAGCAGCTGGGTACGGCCCGAGACTCACAATCTGACACCTCAACTCTCAAGAGCAGGATCGATGTTGTTGCGAAGATTTGGTCACGCGTGACGCGTCCGGGCTTGAGCACCTGGCGCAACTGAAAGCACCTAGTCAAGTTCATGGAAACATACGTCATGGACACACAACATATGCCCCTCTCCGTGTGCGCTTAACATGGAGATTAGCAGTACCCAGAATACAGCGGGGCAGAGTGGGGTGCATGTTGGAGTTAAACATTTATAGTATGAACGACCTGTTCTGCGATTGATTTCGCGCTTCTGGATAAACATCGGAATTTTCAATCATTTCATTGCCCTCTGTATGGGCACGCTGGAAAGATGGTTTATGGTGGGATTGTTACCTGTGTCACGCCGATAGTTTTTTACACACAAGAAAACTCCATTGAACAACATTTTATCGAAAACAATGTCCTCGGACTTTCTAAAGCGCACATAATGGCACGCGACAAGGGGTCCGTCTCACTACGATCGGAAGTCGTACACAGTCTTCCCGTAGTACGCCGTCGACAAGGATGATGTGACTGGTGGTTGATACGGTCAGCTGTCTGTGTTAAAGCTAGGCATCCCTTGCTCTTACTTGAGAGTACCAATGGGACTGGACCCTTCCTTACGCGGGGAAGTGAAGAAGCAAGGAGGAGAACAGAAGCAGCTAGATATGACATGAATTTGTCTGAGGCTCATCACAACAAGCTACTGAGGGGAAAGCGCACCAAGAGCTCCCTCATAGCCATTAGGGCCACCAGTTCGGATTTGATTCCAAGACGCAAGATACAAGCCACCCACGCAAGTCTAGATCAAGTCGCAGTTCAGCGCATGGCATCATTCACACTGAATCGGACACGCGGAACTGACTCCAGCAACAAGGGAAGGTACGGAGCGCGTTCTTGCGTAGCCTGTGACGCCACCGACTAAGGTAATGATAGCCTGTTCGACTGCTTTAGTACCGAGACCCATACCCCATGTATCTTGTGATTAGCGCTTACCATAGTCAAAGCTGGATGGCCGGACTAAGCAACCATCCGATGCGTGTATTAGCTCAAGTCAATTTGTCGAACCAAGTTTGCATCGCTTACCATGGTTGTTGAGCTGGGAGTATGATCCCAGTTACCTGCACAGCAGAGTCACTTCCCCAGCCCACAATTACGTAACTTCTGACGCTGAAAACGTGCGAATATTTTCTCTGGTCATTCATTTATCTCGGTTATATCGGTTATTTCTTCTCTCCAGAGTACGGCAGCGAGGCTAGGAGGGGGAGATGAATAAGACATAAGAATGATGACGAAGGGAGTTGTAAGATGAAAGCAGTGTGATGAGTAGACAAAGGAAAGCTCTTACACATCGAAGGGGCCGGGGATGCTATCTGCTTGAAAGTATTTATTTATGCTAAATTAATGCATGCACGCTGTGCAGGTTTGGCGAAGCAAGGCGAGCACTCTAGTTATAGACCAAGAGCTGTTCCCACGGCCACCGGGAATTGCCGGAAGCTTCATATCAAATCAATTGTGTTAATATTTAATTCAATTTCGTGTGACGCGTGACAGCCTGTTGAGTTATATCCAAGCCATCACGTGCAAAGTGGCGATAAGTCAGACTCATCGCCCTTCCTCCCACCTCTCGTCAATGGTGTCCCCAGATTCAAAAGGAAATTCAAGGTTCGTGAAATGGCCATAGCTTGAGGCAATACACGACTTGACGCGTTCATTTTCCAGGCCTAAGTCAGAAGCTGGCAACGCGCCAGAACCAAAGAAACGCAAGCTTGAGCGCGAACCCACTCTTGTTGGCGTTGCAAACGTTAAGTCAACCTCGTTTACAAATGTACTAGAAAAGCTCAAGAATGACTCTGGGGACGCTGGTACGTGCATTCTCTGCTTCCACAAAATCACGTTCTTACTTTGTTGGTGACGACAGATTCCGAAGGTGGAGCAAAAGACTGGGCACGTCCCTATCTAAGCCCAGTAGATGAGTCGAAAGATACCATCAGTATGTGCGGTCACTTGCATTGGCGCTCGGTGCTCAAGCGTTTTGTCCAGTCTTCCAGCAGATCGACGTGGAAGGAACTCTGTTTGGTGGCTCCCCGACTTTTCGAATGTTCGGTGTCACAGAAGTGCGTGCGCCATCAACTCATTCATAGCTGACATCTTTTTGATGCCTATAAAGGCCGGTCACAGTGTACTCGCCCACATCACTCACTTCTTACCTTACTTCTATGTGGCGACACCTAGAGGCTTCACATCTGAAGACTTGACACCTTTTCGGGAGCACATAAATAATATCACTGAGCCAGGCGCACTTCTCCTGGTTGAAGTCGTACAGAAGCGCAGTCTATGGGGCTACCGAGGAGACAACAAGCCTCTCTTCTTAAAGTTGACCGTCAGCAACTCGAAGTTATTGCCAAAGGTTCGCGGCGCATTCGAGCGTGGGGAAGTCCGCTTTCGGGATTTGTTCTCCGCGGATGGTGTGACTACCTATGAGTCCAATATTGCGTTCACGTTGCGGTTCATGATTGATACCAAGGTAAGGCAACAGTTCGCATCAAGTTGTCGTAACCTAGCTTGACGACACTCAGGTTGTGGGCATGAACTGGATCGAAGTGCCTGCCGGGAAATACAAATTGCGCTCGAAGAAAATCTCGACTTGCCAAATCGAAATCGACCTCCGATATGACTCGTTTATCTCCCATACACCCGAAGGCGAATGGTCAAAAATTGCTCCGCTACGAATCCTTAGTTTCGACATTGAGTGTGCTGGGCGAAAGGGAATATTTCCCGAACCGGAGAAGGATCGGGTAATTCAAATAGCAAACATGGTCACACGACAAGGTAGCATTCCATGGATTCCGTCTCCAAATTCAATGCCAATTCTTCGACTTAGGCGAAACCCAGCCGTTCATCCGGAACGTATTTACCCTTGATACGTGTGCGCATATTGTTGGGTCGCACGTCATTCAATACGCCAGAGAGCCAGAATTGCTTATCGGTTGGCGCGATTTCATTGAGAAGGTCGATCCAGACGTAGTCATCGGATACAACATCGCAAATTTTGATTTTCCCTATCTTCTGGATCGCTCGAGGGCATTGGGCATAGAGAATAAGTTTGCATATTTGGGAAGGCTGAACAGTATGTTTGAGGTCCTTGTGCTACCGCTGCTACTCAGTTTTGCACAGATGTCAGGACAATCACTAAGGATACCCACTTTTCGTCCAAAGCATATGGCCAGAGGGACACCAAAGAGACCCTACTCGATGGGAGGATACAGCTTGACGTCCTTCAATACATGCAAAGAGAACAGAAACTTCGGAGCTACACTCTTAATGCTGTCTGTGCACATTTCCTGGGTGAACAAAAGGAAGACGTCCACCACAGCGTCATTACGGAGTTACAGAATGGCAACGCGGATTCTCGAAGGCGACTGGCCGTGTATTGTTTAAAGGCGAGTTGTTTCTGTAGGCCCTACTTCTGCTGGGCTCAGGCTAACGCCCCACATAGGATGCCTATTTGCCGCAGAGACTGATGGACAAATTGCTGTGCCTAGTCAATTACACTGAAATGGCTCGAGTGACAGGAGTTCCATTTAATTATTTGTTGTCTAAGGGCCAACAAATCAAGGTCATTTCACAGCTGTATCGCAAGGCCAACTCGGATGACTATCTTGTGCCGTCAATGAAAGGAGAGGGTATGTGTTATTTCTTCCCATAGGCAACAACGACGCTAATGGTCTCCAGGCACGGACGATCAATACGAGGGTGCGACAGTCATCGAACCTTTGAAGGGATACTATGATGTCCCGATTGCAACCCTCGATTTCAGCTCTCTGTACCCCTCCATCATGATGGCCCATAACTTATGCTATACTACGTTAATCGACATGGACACGATTAAACGACTAGAACTTGTCAAGGATGTGGATTATGTGCAAACTCCAAATAATGGTAAGTGCAAACGCCTCATATCGGCAATGCGCAGCAGCTGATCTCAAAACCCGCAGACTTCTTTGTAACAACACAACGCCGAAAGGGATTACTCCCAACCGTTCTGGAAGATTTGTTGACGGCCCGGAAACGCGCCAAGGCTGATTTGAAGAAAGAGACGGATCCTTTCAGACGAGCCGTTCTAGATGGCAGGCAGCTCGCCTTGAAGGTCGACTTCTTTCCCTGCGTATAATAGCGGTGGCTCATGCATTTTCGCTGCGTTAGATCAGCGCAAACTCCGTCTACGGATTCACTGGAGCCACGATTGGGAGGCTTCCTTGCCTTGCCATTTCTTCCTCTGTCACGGCGTACGGGCGAGAGATGATTGAAAAGACAAAGCAAGTTGTCGAGGCCGAATATAGCGTGGATAAAGGCCGCGAGCATGATGCAGAGGTCATTTATGGCGACACAGATTCCGTTATGGTCAAATTTGGACCCAAAGATCTAGAGAAGGTCATGGCTTTAGGCGTGTATTGGGTGCTCCTACCAACGTAAGAACTGCCCTAATCCATTCTTAAAGGAGCTGAGGCGGCGGAACTTGTCACATCCAAATTCATTAAACCCATCAAACTCGAATTCGAGAAGGTATACTTTCCATATCTACTTATCAGCAAGAAGCGATATGCTGGCCTCTACTGGACAAAGGCTACTGCATTTGACAAAATGGACACAAAGGGAATCGAGGTTTGCATCTCATCAGACCTGGAGTGAGAAACATGTCATTCACACACAGGAATAGACCGTCAGACGAGATAACTGCCGGCTCGTCCAGACCGTGATCGAAACATGTCTGCAAAAGTTGTTGATCGGTCGAGATGTTGACGGGGCTACCCAGTAGGTTTTACAATTGATGATGATGACTCGCCTTTATCTCTCTTTTGGGGTTAGGTACGTGAAGCAGACAATCTCGGACCTTTTGCAGAACAAAGTGGATATGTCACAATTGGTCATCACAAAAGCGCTTTCCAAGACAGGTTGGCCATTCAGTGGAATGAATTGCCATCCAAGCACTAATACCATTCGGGCCTTAAAGATTATGCTGGAAAGCAAGCGCACGTCGAATTGGCCGAGAGAATGAAGCAGCGAGACGCTGGTAAGTTTTGCAATCCAAGTATTGATTGAACACAATGGTTTGATAGGCATCTTGAAGGCTCGGCCCCAAGTTTGGGAGACCGTGTTGCATATGTAATCATCAAAGGCATCAAAGGTGCGTGCCTGCCGCCATGATTGTCGAATAATTGCTTCCTCGTTCAATGAATTTCATCAACAGGTGCGGCGGCTTACGAAAAATCCGAAGACCCGCTCTATGTTCTGGAAAACAATATCCCTATCGACACAAAATACTACCTAGAAAACCAGCTTTCCAAGCCACTCCTGCGTATATTCGAACCCATCATGGGAGAAACAAATGCTAATTCATTATGTACGGAAAATTTTCCGTGCTCTGTTTCCATCCCACGCTGACGTTTGCTCCTACTGATCAGTATCTGGCGATCACACTCGCACTATTCAAATTGCCACGCCTACGGTGGGCGGTCTAATGAAATTCGCTGTGAAAACGGTTACATGTCTGGGGTGTAAAACTCCCTTGACCCCAAAAAATAGTGTCGCACAAGGTAGAGAGAACACATGAAGCTTGCCTTTGTCCGTGTTTGACCAAGTTGCGCTCACACTTTCCAGGTGCTGCAGTTTGCAACAATTGTCGACCGAGGCTTGGCGAATTATACCAGAAACAGGTCGGTAGAGATATGTCATCACTAACCCATGATGATGATGTATATTTTACAGTTGGCACAAGCCTCGTCAACACAAGTGGCCTTTGCGCGCTTATGGACTCAATGTCAGCGGTGTCAAGGGTCTCTGCATCAGGCAAGTTTTCCCAGGCGAGCAAGTCAATGGCGAGTGTTTAATTTCCCATTGATTGGTAGGATGTTCTGTGTACGAGCAAAGATTGTCCGATCTTCTACATGCGGAAAAAGGCCCAGAAAGATGCTGCCGAGTCCGCAACCATCTTGGAACGGTTTGATAACGAGACTTGGTGATGGTTTGCCAACATTAAAGGCCGCTTCTGGTTGTTTAAGTATATATTTTACAGCTACCCGATTATAATGAATACATTATACAGCCCAGTTTAGAGCGAGGCCGATTTTCCCGATCTCCGCCGCCGCGTCCCTGCTGCTGCTTCCTAGAGCACTGAGCCTGCAAAGGGGTGGCTTGCCTCGGCCTTGGCTTTAGCCCCCCATCCAATAGCAAAAGTCTCTCGGACACTGGCTGATCGAATCGAATCGCACTAGTGCTCAAACTTGTGAACTCTGGCTGAACGAAGTCCTGCCACCCACGTTCAGCGCGGCCGCCCTGGAAGAAAAGTGCGAATGAGTGCGTTGTTTGATGAGCTTCACAACCTAAAGATCAGGCCTTGCCTGTGAAGTGTGAAGGCTGGGTGCCCACGATTCCTGGAACGGCTGTTCTGGAGACTGGATACATATATCCACCAACAGAAGCTGGATTCTTCGCAGGAGCCAACTGGAGGCAAGTACCGATCGAGAATGATCTCGATCAAGATATCCAGATTAACATCTGAACCCTTTGTATCAAAGCCGAACACTGCGCCCACCGCCCTCCATCGGTCTGAAAACAGGGGCCAGATCCAGTCTCTATCGTGCATTTGCCATTGTGGAGAGAGAAACTGCAATAATTGGGCATAAGAAACCTGAAATCTAGGCTGCTAGCACCGTGGGCATATGGATCAATAGATTTAGAGTCAGCAGGAGCTTGCGCCTCGGAAGCTCCGCGGCTTGAGAGGTCGCAAAGCGTACCGGCGGTAGCAACCGGTAGCCATATAACAATATAATTCGGACAACTCCGCGGCATGATCGTAAACTGGAAAGCTAGACCTCGTTGACCGATGAAGAAACTGAAGGCAACCCAAAGATACACAAACCAATATGATCCTATGCATGCCCACGTGCTCGTTTACGCATAAATGTTCTATGTATCGCGGAAGAATGTGTATTCCTTGTTTCCTTGCTGTCGATTAAATAGGACGCTCGGAGGCGGCGGCGGAGAAACACGCCCCAGTTCATCTTCTTGTCAGTCAACGCGAAAAGACAGTAAGAACATGAGAGTCGAATAATACCAGTCCCAGTGAAAGCGTAGCTCCGTAGTCCCCGTCCAGGAGTTAACCACAAATTACAACACAGGAAGGAGAGGTGATACTGAAAGAGCAGGCCAACGAATGAGAAGCTCAAAGATATTCAAACGGGTTGGGAAGGTGAATCGAATTGCTCCGCCGAGGATTCGCTTGCAAGTCGACTAAATCCATCATGGCAAAGGCTACATGTCGCCATATGGCTTGCGGCTTATCCCAAATATCGCTCAAATTCGCACAGCCTTCAGCCACCCAGAACGTTCGGTTCAGTAGTTGCTCTTCCGCCGACGTACTGACATATCATTGGGTTCTGTAAGTCGGTTTGAACATGTATAAGAAGGGGAGAAAAAATGGGGAGAACGAGAAACAACCTAAGCTCCTCCCCATTCCCGTTGGTCCCATCACTAAGTATGCCCTCTCATCAGTACGCCAGTTCGTCATCCTCTGTGTACTCCGATTTCGAAGATGAATCCCCGGCCCCCTCCCCTGAGAGCACGGACCCGTCTAGCTACAGTGAATCTGATATGGACGTATCCGAGTTTGATGCAAGAGAGCCGTCGATCTTCTCCTATAGTTCGAGTCGAAACGGGCGCGACTTCCTAAGGGAGTCTGACGGAAGAGTCTTCAATGCTCAAAGCGACGTATACTTCTTACCGGCAGGTACGTACGTACGGGGTACTCTCAGCCGGCGACGTCGCTTGTATGCTCGCATACTAACCTTGGTTTACTCAGACGAAGTAGAATTTGATCGTCTGTGAGTTCACCCCAGCTTGACACGTTGCTTATCACGGCTACTGAACCGAGTGCGTAGCGGATTGCAGCATCGGATACACTATCACGTCTTTAATTCACTTTATCCTGGCGGAGATCTTGTAGATAAGACACTAGCCTATGAATGGGGGGTCGAGAAAGCCGTGCTTGACGTGGGATCAGGCCCTGGCCATTGGTGAGCGATTCGTAACACCCTGTTCGAATCACCACAGATTCGCGAGTACACAGGGCCATCGAGATGGCCAAAAAGTTCCCTCACGTCCATGTGGGTACTCTCACACCCATCAGAGCGATGAATTAATGCATCTATTGAAGGTGGTCGGTGTAGATCTTGCACCACGTACAGACATTCCATCACAACCACCTAATCTTCGGTAAGCGCGCTCGTGTCTCAATTCCGATCATGAGTGATTCAACAGGTCGTAGGCTGGAATTCGACGATGTACGGTTCCTCTACTACAGGAAACTCCCGCCTTACCTCCGTTTCTAGGCCAATCTTGGCTTTCCTCACTATCATGGCTGCTTCGATGTCGTCCATTGTCGCTCAATGTGTGGAGGTGTGAGTAGTCGCTCCATACAACATCCAGCGGGGACTGACCGGTAATACGATGGGCGGTCAGATAAATGATCGGAATTGGTTCTTCTCAGAGTTGGAACGTTGTCTACGCCCCGGAGGCGTCCTCATCGTGATTGACTGCGAAACTCCCATACTAGACCATAATAAGCGGCCAATGACACCCGCGTCATTGGATGGACACTATCCACAGACTCGTGGGTGGATGGCGCGTATTATGTATGGTACGTTATCTCGCGCCAAACGATCATGGGGCTGATGTTGCACATTCGGCACTTTCAGAGGCGGGACAAGATTTTGCTGCACGTGGCGCTTCCCCTGTTTTCGGCAACATAGCTAGCGAATACTCCCGAGCTTTAATGGCCACGGGATCATTGCCGAACCCGGTAGTTCAGCTAATGCACATTCCTCTTGGGCCATGGCCAATTGGGAACACAGAGGTGGAAACACGCTGGATACGACAGCTTGGAGAAATGATGAGGCGAAATGCATTAGTGAGTGACTTTCATTTTTTGACATACTTGAATTCCTTCTCTCTCCCAACACATTGATTTGCACGTTTGCATGGCCACCCATGACTCTTGCGTTGAGTACTATTATGATCAATCGTAGGAGTTCACACGATCGTTACGTCCCACACTCAAATACCGGGGTTTCAGTGACGAAAACATCGGTAAAATGCTGTTTGGGGCTGAACGAGGCATGTTCCAATATCAGACTTTTGTGTCCATGTCGTACTGATTTTTGTTTCATGCAGAGATGCTTGACCTATCGGTGTGGATGTACACACGGTGGGCGTACGTGTATGCCGTAAAGCCCAGGTGATCCAGACGGGGGGCTTATCTTCATTTCCGAGACTACTAGTGTTGTTTCTGGGTGGAAACACCGGTTAGGTCACTCGTGACGGCATCCGGTCCAATTCCGGACATTTGCGGCCTGAACCTTTCCCCTGACCGCCCAAGATCATCTTGATAGTCAAGATGTACCTTGTAATTCATCTGTTACGTTGATGCCGGAATGCATGCCGTAGTCCAACCCGCAAAAGTGATCCGCGAGCGCTCGAGTGAGGCTAATGGCTTGATTATAGGATCAGCATCTCGTTGCCCGTTAGTCATCTCCCCTCGATCACGTGGGTGCCTTTCCCGGTACCGTTACTTCGGTTCCAGCACGAGATGCTGGCCCCTCACCCTATGGCCATGGTATTGATACTTGAACGGTCTTTGAGGAATGTGATGCAAGCGTTTGTGGTTCTACCCAGCGTAAAGTCCTCAGTCCAGGGTTGAGAGATGCTGGTCAATATCGCTTGATCGGCAGAAGGATTAACCAAACTTCACCAGGAAAATGAATGACAATTTGATTTCATCATCGCGGGTGGCTCAGTGCGAATATGCCTATGTCTATAAAGTATGCCAGTTCATTTTAGTTCAACTCCGCTCCCCATCTTTCTCTCTGGAATTCATCCCATCGTTAGCCTCTAGCGTGCCCTCCAGAAGGTTTTCTTCGATCCCTTGTTGGTATAAAGATGTACAAGAACGATCGACTCGAGCAAGGTACGCCAAGAATCTTTGTCGCACATCCGCTCGGCATCTTCATGTTGGAGCAACTAACTTGATCGGTAGTACTTGGAACGATTGGGACGATTCTCTGGACCGGCCAGATTTTGCCTCAGGTGGGCTTCCGAATGTCTTGGCTCCCGCGCACCTCTACGGCGTCTCATGCACTGTGGAATTCTCTAGTTGTGGGAAAGTTGGAAGACCAAATCGACTGAGGGTCTCTCTGGCTTATTAATGTTCGCTCCTGCCTGTGAACCAACTTGTACCATAAAAGTGATCATTCTTCGCTTCTCAGGTTCATGTGGGCAACTTCGGCAGTATTCCTAGGCAAGCTTTGCCTCTTTCAACCGATGAATCGTCTAACTTTCGGCTGCAGGCACATACAATATCGTCCAACGTATAAATATACCCTTGATAATACAGCCGCAGTTGTTTGGCGCTTTGGCGGCCGCGTCGTGGTGCCAGGTAAGTGTAACTGTTTCGCTCAACGCTTTGTGTCATTAAAGCCATTCTACACTCGTTTCCAGTGCCTTTATTATAGCGGGAGGTTACCCAAGCGCATGGCTTATCTAGTATTGCTGGTCTACCTATGCTTATTTGCTGGATTTGAGGCGGGGATGACTTGTCTCATTCGAGCACTTCTGGCGAGTTAAATTCCCTCTCACCGTGTGCTCGCATGTCTTCCGAGGCCCGCGAGTTGCACCCTACAGGGGCTTTCATCCTACGTACTCGCCTGCTTGTTCTCTTTATCAGGCGTCTTCCAACAAGTCTTCGGGAAAGCAAGTTTTACAATCCTTCGGAATCACCGCTGCCGCCTTGATATCCGTAGGTCTGATGTGAGTATATCTTTGCATCCCCTTCGCCCTCCCCTTACACTATTCGCATTTCTTTAGACCCCAATACATAGAGATCTGGAGATTGGGCGAAGTCAGAGGTAACAAATCCCTGTAATCCTCGTTCAGGCTCCTAAATTGGTCCGTTCCCTAGGAATATCTATGACATTCATGATCATTGACATCCTCGGTGGCGTATTTTCCTTACTTTCTCTCGTCTTCCGGAAACACTTCGACGTGACAGCCAGCGCGAGCTATATCGCCGTCATTGTAAGTGTGGAACACATCATCGTGTTTCACCTATCTTTCCGATGGAAACTGATTTTGGCCTTTTCCGCACGGACGCGCTCATGGAAGGTTTTGGATGGGGTCGTTGTCCTGTGCCGGATCATTCTCAATCCGCTGGCCGAAAGGCGGCGCCAGAGATCTGTGTCTGCTGAACCAAATTACGACGAACCTCCAATTGAGGAAGCAGCTACATTGAGGGATGGAAATTCGTTGGGAAATTGGAAGGCAGCTGAGTCGTGAACGAAGGATCAGAGTGTACCAATAATGGCAGCCGGCAACGGTGCGTTGCACGACCAACGCGACACTCCGCTGGACAGTCATCGATTAAGATTGAGGATCATTTGGGCTAGATTGTAATTCGTTTGGTAATCTCACGACAAAGCGTTTGATTAGCCGCGCGCTGTAAATATGTACATAGTTGATGGTCGTACTACTTCTCCGCCCCTTGGACTTGCTTGAGCTCATAAGCCGTTCCGCCCAAAAACGTCACTTGCGGTCTGCATCCTGCAGAGCGCAACGCTACAGCAAAGGCACGTGTAAGTAATTGTAATCTGAATCCATTTGACGTGCAGGATGCCACGGGAGGGTTGCTTTCACCGATTGCTATTTGCAAGGGCAAGACGATCGGAGATGTTGATATTGACCCACTTGCACCGTCGGGGAGGAGGGAATCTTGCGGACTTTGAGCAGGCGTTTAATCAGCGGAGGACTGCAATTGGCCACCCGGAAATCGGAGCGAATTAGGGACCTACAACCACAAAACGCGACATTAGAATAGAGCCCGCTGGATGTCAGTTCGGAAGGACTAGCGTGTCAATACCTCCGGGGTGACGCAGTGGGTTGGTTACATTCATAGATTCTCTGGTCTTTGGCCGGATTTTACTGCTGCTTGTTGAATATCTCCGGGCTCATTTCGGGCGGACCTGCAGGTACTTTATCCGACAGTCGCAAAAGGATAATTAGTACACATACTCATGAGGTAGGGATGGTTTTTCGGTTGCGCGTCCTGGCCCGGGGAGTGCAGTTTATTCAATAGTCACCTTTTTTGGTGGCTGCATCTAATATAGAACTGGGTCCTGCCTAAGTGGCTGCTGTGATCGATGTCTAACTTCCCATTCAGCGAGTTAGGCCCTGCAAAAGTCACGTTGTTTGGTGTCTATGTTGTTGAAGAAAAGCCGTTTTGGTGCTGTTCCGCTTGCCTGAAGGTTTAGTCTTGAGAGCCGCCTCGCAATCAGCGAATTGCACCCTGCAAAACTCGCATATCCTGTGACCATTGTAAGAGCTTTTCAAGCCCACTGCATCCAGCACCAGCACTGTTTCTCGGGATTACCTTTATTTTTGCTGTTCATCACCTTGGGCAGGATCCCAGCCTCTACTAAAGTAGACTTGGTGCTCAGCATTTTTTACCGATGGGGAAGCAAAAGCTTTTTCTTCCGACTCAAGCACAGGCGACATCCACCGACAGACGCCCCAAATGGAATATAATTCTTCTTTTGGCTTTTGTCTTAGCCCTACTCTGGACAGGCTTCCATGTTGATATCGAGTCACTTGATGGCCCAGTGTTCAACAGAGCTCCCACTTGTGTGCCTCACACTGTTCCAATTTGCCCTCAAGCCCCGGCATTGTCACCCCAAGTCCACAAGAACCTTCTTGCTGATATTGAGAGCGAATATGTCACCGGTGATTTCAAGTTGCGTGTCGTGGAATGGCTCAGAGGAGCTGTTCAAATAAAGTGGGTCAATGGCCTACGTCTGCTCGCTGCGATCAGGAACCAATACACACTTCGGTAGGACTGTGACCTACGATGATATGCGAGTCGTAGGGAATGATTCCCGATGGGACGTCTTTGGGGAATTTCATAGCTACTTGAAGGAGGCGTTCCCTCTTGTGTACGTTTTCTACCTGTATGACGTCCGATGTTTTGCTTCATCTGACCGCAACACAGACACGGCCGCCTCGAAGTTACCAATATTAATACCTACGGGCTTGTTTATCGTTGGGAAGGTTCTGATGCGTCCTTGAAACCGCTGCTTCTTATGGCGCACCAAGGTTCGCTTAGTTGAATGCCGAGCTGATTCGATCGCTCAGGAAATTATTCTCCAGACGTAGTTCCAGTGCAAGAAGATACTGTCACCCAATGGGTTCATCCACCCTTTTCTGGCTACTTCGATGGTGCGAATCGGCTCATCGACCCCGATCTGTGGTTTACCAATGACATGCGCCTTCAGGAAAGTTTTTATGGGGGCGAGGAACTTGGGACGACAAACAGGCACTGATTGCAATCCTGTAGTCTAAGTTCTTTTTCTATTGTCTTCCATATTGATCATTCTTTCAGGATTACATTGGAAACTTTACTCAAGCATGGATACAAGCCTACCCGGACAATCTTCTTTGTTTCTGGGTTCGACGAAGAAATCGGCGGGCATTTTGTACGTATTAATTCAAGAGTCTGAATGGACGATTTGACGATGGGATGTATACAGGGCGCGGGACGTATTGCCAGCCATTTCCTCTCCACATATGGGCAAAACTATTTTGCGATGCTTGTAGATGAAGGGCGTAAGCAGCGCTGCTTGAAGTTGAGAACCTTCTAACTTTCTCATGACCTCCTATAGCCGCACAAACAACAGCGTTCGGAGCTCGAGTTGCTGCACTGGGGATCTCGGAAAAGGGTTATACCAACGTAAAAGTCTCTGTTGCTAGTCCTGGCGGCCATTCAAGCGTACCTCCTACCCATACAAGCATTGGTCTGCTGGCCTTAGCTCTCGTTCACCTGGAAGAAAATCCCGAACCAGCGCATTTAACCCGAACCTCCCCTCTATATGAACTATACCAATGCCAGGCCGAGCACTCACCCAATTTCCCTGAGAAGTTGAAGAGAGCCCTTCGAAGGAGTCTTCACAACGATAAAGCACTTAAGAGGGCCGAGAAGCTTCTTTTTGCCTCAGAGGAGGTGATGTTAACCGCATTTACTTGCACACAACGCAAGCCATCGACCTTATCGGGGGTGGAGTGAAAGTCAATGCGTTGCCAGAACTGGCGTGGGCCCTGATCAATCACCGCATTGCCACAGACAGGTAGACGCTCACTTCGCTTCGCTGTTCCTTGGTGTCTTCTACCCACATTTTCCACCTCATCGTTTAGTTCCGTAAATTCTACTCATTCCTCAATAGTCGACAAGCTGACACCCATTGCCCGCGGGTTGCAGCTGGATTTCGAGGCGTTCGGATTTAACGTTACTACAGAGCTTGATCCTGCTGGCCAGTTAACACTTTCACACTTTTTGGATGATGACTTGGAACCTGCTCCAGTATCTCCGCCTGATTCTGCCCCATTCCAACTACTTGCTGGTACGATACGCGAGACTTGGGAGACGGGCAGAGGCAAGGACTCTGAGGAGCCTCTCATTGTTGCTCCGGGTATAATGCCTGGTGCGTGGTGCGATTATCCTCAGACAGTGCCTGATTAGTTTAATTGGAGCACTCCGTAGCTAATACCGGTATGATTCTCCAACCTGGGTCGGTCGGAGTTTTTACATTTTAAATCATTGCTAGATACAAAGTATTTCTGGAAGTTGACTCCACACATCTTCCGGTATAATCACTTAGGGACGGAGGACATACGACCACTTAAGAATCAGCCACAGAACGGAGGCATGCACAGTGTAAATGAAGGTATGCTCTGATGCTGCTGTTGGAGTGCAGTGTTCAACATTTAGGCGCAGCCATTCGCATTGACGGCTACCATGATCAAATCCGCTTCTTTACCCATCTGGTCCTCAACGCTGACGAGGCAAATCTTTGAAAAGGTATCATTGCGAATTCCATAGCCTGTCTCATCATCGTCACGTTGCGTTCGGCACGACTTCGGTGACCATTACATACCTGTTGCTCGGAGAACTCGGAGAATACGCACACTTGCGTATATCTTAGCGTGATGTAAATTTGAAGCCAGGCTGTTTTTGTCAAGGAGGTTTTCATGAAACCAGGTCCCACCAGCTCCATTGTGAAACCAATTAACCTCGTTGAAGTTCTGCACCTTCTACAAGTGTTAGTGTTGGCAATGCTCCACCTGGGCGAAGTCCCGATTACCAAAAACATTCTTTCTGGCTACACACACGCTCAGCGACCCGTAACAACTTGTAGTGGGCTACCATTCTCTTCAGAGACATCGGTGAAAAGGGTTATATTTACAGTCGCAAAACCATGATGTTCAAGCTACCTTTTGATCATTCGCGGTTTACCCACTCCGATACATAAATCATTTATATGCTATGCATTTAGCGGAAGCTGAAACATATCCCATGGACAACTGAAAAGCCCTGCGCCGCTTGTGCTGGTGTACCCATTGAAGCATCGGAATATGGCAACAAGGATATCTCCATCCACATGCCCAGCATCAGCCAGGTAGACATATCCAGGAAAAGCGAAATCGGTCGGTAGAACTTAGCACAAAGCGATCGAGCATATCAATCCAAGAATCGCCCACAGGAGGTACCACCGGTACTGCGAGACGGATTCACAAGAGAGAAGACAGGTATACATTAGCTGGCTACCGCTGACGCCGCGAATCTCCTGTTTGTGTGGTATATGTGATATCGCCTTGATCGCTTCCACTGTCCGTAGGCTCACTCCCACCCTCACGGCCGTATGAGCCTGACATATCAGTCATTACAGGGACTCTGCCGCTCGCTTCGACCTCGCCTTCTTCGCCTTCTTCGTCCCACAGCACTGATTCAATTGGCGCTTCGAGATCCTGGACAATCTTGGCGGACGGCCTGCTCGGTCCCGAGGAGCTAAGGTTGAGCCCATTTGGTCGTCTTCGTGGTGACCCAGCTGCGTGTGCAGAAGGTGCCGCACCGAAGCGCGGATATCCTTCTTCATCGTTTGATTCGTACTCACGGACGTTGGCTTGTGACCGGTAGGGATCTGGATTAGGATTCGTAAGAGGTAGGGACCGATATGACCCTCGTCGCAAATGGATAGCGTAAGAGTAAATTAATGATGCAAAGTAAATCTAAAATGGCGATAGGTGATCAGGTGTATGCTGACTGAAACAAATCTCACCTTCAATAACCAACCAGTAATCAAAATAGCCGCAGCAAAGCCTTTTTCCTTATTCCAAATCTGTTGGGCCTGTGTTGCGCGCTCTTCATCAGTCATCGCGGGTCCACCAGATTCCATCACTTCTTTCTGTGCTGCAGAATTGGCGATCCGTTTCCCGTCATGCGGGTTCCAATACCACCATGCGACGGCAAAAAATAAAGTCCATATCGTATTAAGAAGGTGATCAGCCAGGAACGCATGCGCGAAGTAGAACGTCCGCTTAGCGTCTTCCTGCGAGGGTTTTAATCAGGCATGCGGGGGAGTATACACTTGAACCAAACAAACCTGAAAGACCATCTTCAGGCCCCAAAAAATACAGCGAGGGCTATTACCGAATAGAGGTACATGCTGATCTGAGCAAGACTGCCACCACTGAAGATCGCAATCAGGCCATAAAATCCCGCAACTTTGTTAAAAAGCTAGTGTAGCATAAGACCTCCTGAGCCTCGAATGGGATAATGCAACTAACAGCGAATAGCACCACGATGCTGACGCCTGAAGGCACCATGTTTCGTTAGACCGGGGCAATCGGGCTCTGCATGTCACAAACCTGTTTTGATGTCTAAGAAGCCCAAAAACGATTCTAGTGCACGCGGTCGCCATTCCTGGCGAAGCGTGAGCCGCATAGGAAAGTTAACGATGGTGGAGGGTAGCGTTGGCTCGTGAGAAACGAGCAGGCAGACCTTGCCCACGTGACGGGTTTTTCAGAAATGACCTGGTGGCAGACCGGAATGAGCAATACTCGACCCTCGAGTACTGGTAAGAGACGCGTCCCCCGTCGCACCGAAGAAGCCTTCTGTAGCGTCTTGTCCTAGGAACGAGCGGTACCAGAAAGAGGATGCGTCCGCAACGTTCGATTGGTTTCGGAATTATTCCCAGATCCGGGATCTCCTGCAAGAGCTGATTCCCAACAAGCAGTCAAGGATTCTTATGCTAGGCTGTGGAAACTCGACGCTCTCTGAGAAGATGTTTTCAGATGGGTTCCTTAATATAGTGAATACTGATGTACGTGGAAAATCTTTCTCTTTGGCCACAATGTTTCTCATTCTGGAATCTGGAGCTAGTATTCCTCGGTCGTAATCAATCAGATGGCTCAACGACATTCTGAAAAGTCTATGCAATGTGTGATACTGTTTTTCGACACGATGTAATGTCACCATCGCATGCTCAAAATCTTCTGGTCAGGGATCGAAATGGACATCCGCGCTCTTCAGTTTGAGGACGAGACATTCGATGTCGTGATCGACAAAGGTGGCTAAATCCTGGATCCTCTGAGGACTATTAATCTGGGTACCAGGAACAATGGATGCGATGCTCGCTGTGAAAGGCAGCGTATGGGACCCACCCCAACGCGCCATAGATGATTGTAACAAAGAGGTTGACGAGGCTACAAGGTGAGCCTAGACTCAAGAGAATAATTTACGCTGAAATCGCAGCTGTAGAGTGCTGCGACAACCTGCTGGTATTTTCATTTATTTCACAATGGGCCAACCTCACTTTCGTCGTCGATACTTGACTCGTCCAGGTTGGAGTTTAGAGGTTCGTGTGTTGGGAGAGGTTTTTCATTATTATTGTTACGTGATGCGCTCCGTAAATGATAGTTGATTGATATACCAAGTGTTTGCAGCACTTCATGCCGAATCAATGAACCAATTAGATCTGTTCGGAGGCGTCATCAGCAACCAACAGACACGGGAGAAAAATGACGTGCCTAGCATCTACAGCCTCCTTGCGAACTCTTCGCTTTGGGTCATCAACAAACCTTCCGAGTTGTGCAATGACCTTCTGTTTGTAGGGATGCAACACGCTGTATTTCACGGCGGAAGGCAACACACCCAAGCAACGGAGCGAAGAGCACCGAAGTGCCTTCCATGAAGGATCCATTACTGCATAGAAATGTAGGTATGCAACTGACACGAACTTACAGGGCTCTTGGAGTGCCGAGGATCACTGCTAAAAAGCAGGGCGTTTAAAATGGCAGATGCATGTTCTTCTATAAGCTCCGTCTGCGTTGACTTGTCGCTTGCCATGGCGTAGAGAGTATCTACCACGTTGATCCGGATTGTCTCATCCGGTAGATCCATTCCTCGTAAAAGGAGTGGCATTATCTTGACCACGATCGCTTAGGGCAGTATTGAAATCAAATGAATGGACAGCGCACCACTGAAAGCTTATATGAGTACATCGCCTTTGGGACGGACGTGACTAAACACGTCAATCCAACGATATAAGGTTGTTTTGCTGCCTCTGGACAAACGTTAATAAGGCATGATGGGAATGACAATAAAGGCGTTATCGAACCATTTCTCGCAGTTGAACCTTCGAGCAACGTTAAAAGCACAGAAGAGACAAATCTCTGTGCATAGAGGGGCTACAAATCGCTTCGGTTCCTGTGACTGTGGGAGAAAACTACAATAGTGCTCACGCGAATTGAACAAAAATTTTCTTTGACCAGTACATCCCGTCCACCCTTGACCAACTCCCCAATACCCCGGGCTGCGTCCCAACCGATTTGCGGGTCATCGAATACGGTGAAGATGAGTTTAATGCCTAGAGTGGTATCGGGGTGATTGCGTGCGAGTAAACCCTTGTGAATCTGAGAAAGAGTAAGGTAGATATATATAAGAGGATTCAAGACAAACCCATATGTAGCCCCTAAGAGCGGCCTTACGACGCTCGACATCCTGAGTAGTTAACCCAATCTCATCCTTCCAGAATTGAGGTAAATGTCTAGTCGTTAAGGGCATAAAATCTAATGATTGCGATTGGGCTGAGGATGCATCGTGTAGGAGACAGAAACCTACCGTCTGGCCTCTTGTTGACGTGCGTAGCCATGAATTGCCACACCGCAGTTCTGAGACGTTCCTCTATTGTGTCGCTTAGAGACCAATTCAAATATTTTAAAAAATCCTCGGAAGGGTTCATGAAGGGAAGAGACACCTTGGAAGCAGTCGTGAATACCTGTTGTGAGACACGGACTAGTATATACCTCTGCACGAGAAGATAATAACGCGGCAGCGAATAAAACAATTTGACTTCTTTGTTGGGGTTGGGCAGATGTCTGGGATTAGAGTGGATACATAGTTTTTATGGTTTGTGCCGTGAAGGCTTACTGAAAACGGGTCAAATCTTCCGGTGCCTTCAGGTAGCTTGAGGTCCGGCATTAACCTCTCCAAGTCCCCGTCTCTAAAGGCCAGGAATAGAGCAGTGAACAGCGTCCTCTGGCGACTAAGCCCGAATCAGATCATGTTAAGTGCAACGTGAATATGGACCCACTCATGGCTGAGAGTACGAGTAATAAGCGTAACAATCTTAGCTGCCACCGACAACACTTTTGTGTTGGTAGCCACCGAGTGCGCATCTTCAGGCGAGATACTAGCTTTGAGGAAGATGTTGTAAAGCGGAACCACCAAACGGTCTCCATATTTCGGCAAATCAAGGTGTTTGTTCTGCGCCTTCGCTGTGATAACATCCTTCACAGTGGATAGAACGGCATATGCGTACGCTGCATCCCCCTCAAGATCAAGGTCGATTGGCCGGGGGCGGCACAAGAGATCCAGCTTGGAGGTCAATCTAATGACCAAAGTTTCAAACAAAGACGGTGACGGGCAGAGAGCAGATAGAGATGCGAGAATGCGGCGGTATCGAACATGTTCAGTAAGCTCTTGTTTTGGTGGAGAGGATCCAGGGAGGCTTCAAACAAGGCTGGAAGCGTAGTTTCTTGAATCAGTTTTGGGGAAGATTTAGCCAGTTCGGTAAGCAACTCTAGAATTGTTGGCCTGGATTCATTAAGCTTTAAACATACTGAAGGAGCATGACTAAAAGCATACCGAAGGTCCTCAAGTTCAACGTCGCGAGAATCAGAGACGAGGATTTCATTCATGCTCTGAGAGATGAATCGGAGCTTGTCGACTGAGCAAACCCCTGGTACTTTCACCAACTGCAGGAGCCCTTCTATTGAAGGGCGACGAGCAGCCGCTATTTTCAATCCTCCGGCCAACGAGCTAAACAGTTGCTCCTCAAAGCCAGAGAGGGGTTTCTCTGTTACCTCTACAAAACCCTCCGAAAACCCCTGCGCAAGTGCCGCCAATAGGCCGAAATACAAGTTAACGTGGAGGCCCGAAACGAAATTTCATCCGGGTTGCGGTAAAGGACAAACAGATGAGGAAAGACTTCCTCTATAGCGTAGCGCCTGATTGCAGCTTCGGGGTTTTAATTTCAATCGACAAGGGAAGATGAGGAAACGGTACCTGTGTGCATAAAAGTGCCCCGAGGAGCTTCACTGCATGCTTGGCTTGGCTCTTCTCCGGCTCACGTACGATAGTCTTGCATTCGTTCACCATGTCCTCAATCAAACCGTCTAACTGGTCTGAAGAATCCCCGGCCCTTGGGGGGTAAAGGGTTCGCACGAGGCTCTGGACCGCCCGCATGGAACAAGCTTCTGTTTCAGGGTCCGCTGGCTGAAAAATCTGACTCGCCAATGAGAATTTGCAAGCCGAGGCGAGAAACATAATACCTCGATTTTGAATATTTCCCACAAATCACTCCCAAAATCGCGAACTATATTTCTTCCGTAAACAGGAAGACATGCGGTCACAGTATCCAAAATAATCCGCTAAGGTCGGAGGGCTGAGTGGAAGCTGTCGAGTTAAGACAGATGATGACGGACCTTTAGGCTCCCCGAGCTCGCAGACAGCTTCTCGAGGAAAAGGGGAAGCGCCAGTGGGCCGAAAAGAGGGGTGGCGTTTAGACATGAGCTGGAAGTCTTGTAAGCACACATCGCTCCGTCCTCGAAGATCACGATACGAACAGAAGTGAAGTTCTAAGATCTTCTGCCGATATCCCGTAAGGATCTCCAGGAGGGGGCTTGAAGGTTATCGGGAAATAACAGAAGGTGACGTCAAAGAGGTTCTATCGATCCATGAACCAGTCAGAATGTAAGCCATTCTTCGAGTTGAGCATGCAGGTATACCTCAATATGGGCTTGGATAGGAAATTCAATTAACAGAACTCGCACGACCGAGAATGAGAGAAGAAGGCTGCGAGGGTCCTTTTCGCCCTCAGCGATTGAGACGTATCCGGACACGAAGTCGCGATCGAGCAATCTCATGGCTGTGGAACTCGTAAGAAATCTCAAAAAATAGAATGAGAGAGTGGAAATGCCTTGTCTATGATTCTGCACCAGAGAATCGAGAATCCGAAATACATTGTACCTAACTGCCTGGGTCAATGACCTCATTCGGACGTGCTGAAAAATTCTAAGCTCGATTATGAGATTTTGTCCATGTTCAAGGCGATAACCACTCACGATATAGCGACTTCTGATGCAGATGCATCAGAGAATGTAGGATGTCCAACTAATACCGCAAGGCCTTTGAGCGCAGGCTCAATGGTATCGTAGTCATCCAATTTGCCACTGAGAAAAGTTGACAGAACACGGGCTTCGCATATATTTAGAGATAGTGAATTCACGCGGGACCTGGAAATGGCAAACGCACTTGATTGGGCTGAAAGAGTGCTTGGCGGGCATTGACCAATGACATGAACTAACAAGTCAAGGCCTAGAGGATACATATGATACGAACCTCACCAGTTCGCAAATTCAAAGTATTCACCTTTGGAACGTATGTCTGGTTCAATCGCTGTGATATATTCCCCCAAAGATTGGACAAGCTGTAGTAAAGTGAACTCCCCATTCTGCAGCGCTGAAATGGTCTGAAGTCAGGTACGATCGAGATGGTATCTGGGGCCAGTACTCACCCGCGGCAACCTGCTCGACGTTCTCCCCATTCTCCGAGATCATATACGCGCTGACGAGCTGGGAGCATACCTCCATTTGGGACTCGATGATGTTTGGCGCTTCAATTCGTGGGAAACACATCCACGTTTGAATAGAGACCTTCAGTCCAATTTTGGTGCGACTCAACGCGCGTTTTGACATTCAAACTTTAATGGACTCCGACTACAGTCAAAGATCGTCTCATCATTCAGGAGACTGGGGAGACACTTCGACGTGGATGGACCAAGAGGATGCGTTGCATGAGATCACGCCTCGCGCAGCCCTGGTCGAAGTGCCCCGTTCCGCTCACGAGGACAGCTACCAGGTGCGCTTAGTGAATGCACCTTTAAGCCAAAAAAGGTATTCACAAGGGGGCACTATTGGTGCGTGGTGCTCTTTACCTTGGGTGCCGTCGATGTGACTCTTGATAGATTGGCGCCGTGAATTGGAGCTCGAGAGGTCGAGAGAGGCGATACTACAAACACTGCCTGTCGGACAACGTTCGTTACGGCTTCTCAAAGATTCATTACAAATGATTTTCATTGTGATGACGACTGGTATTTCGAAAATGTTGGGCGCAAGTTGCGAAGGGTATTGATGAAACACACAGGTGTTGGCGTGGGCTTTGCCGGGGGTACTTTAGACATCCTAGTTCATTGGTATGTCTACGGCACCGCATCCTGAAATCAGGCTTGACGTGTTTATAGGCTGAATGATCTTCGCACTGGGAGGTGTGGATATGGCATTGCATACAACGCGTTGGCTTGTTGCAGCGGGTTAGATCGTAGGAATATTCTTGACCCTGCGATCATCTGTCTTAATATTGTTTTGCAGCCGGAGAACCTTGCACCCAATGGAAAACTTGGAGCCAATGGTTCGGAGTCACCTCTCTGGCCGGACAATCAATTATCCAAGCAACTGCCTATATGATTCTAGCAGTGGGTAAAGTCTATGTTACAGCAGGCTAATCTCACTCCATCCTTAGGTGATCTATGCATCCACTGCAGCATTCCTCGTGAAAAGTTACGCCCCCTAGTAAGTGGAAAGGTCCCAGGTCTAGAGTACAATTTGAAGGCATTTCTTTCGAAGCGCATTCCACACTGGGATTCCAGAGATAAAAGCAGTGAGTGTTTTCTTTGCCGGCCGAATAACCTGTTTAATCAATGGCCAGATATTGAATGGTTACGTTTTGGATGCCTTCTTGGGGCCCTGGACGTTGCTTATTAAGTCCCTAGGACTGGCACTTGCAGTGGCATCTGGGCTTTCACTTGGTAAAGAGGTATGCATGCTGTTTCAACAGAGTTATTTGCTGTCCAATGGCTCGATATAGGGTCCGCTCGTTCATGTAAGTTGCTGCATTGCGTTACTCGCCTCCCGCCTCTTTGCCTCCTTCCGTCGGAATGAACGTGAGCTAGCTAGATGTTTGGAGTCAGGTCTCGGACCTTGATCTGTTATCTCCCATAATAGTGAGGAAACGATTAATTCTCTCCGCGGCTAGTGCAGCTGGTGTCTCGGTTGCGTTCGGGAGTCCCTTGGGTGGTGTCTTGTTTGGTTTGGAGGAATTGGACCTCTTCTCGAACGAACATATGATATGGACCGCATTTGTCACTTCTGTTGTTGCGTCTGGTGGGTGTCTGGCTGCTAGCAGCTTGAAGGCCTGCGGCTTGATCTTTCCTAGTTTCGTTGCAATATATGGACCCGTTTGGGACAGGGAAGCTCGTCCTTTTCCAGGTAAATGCCCCTGTTCTTAAACATGGTTCGGCCTGCCTGACAACCATTAGATCAGTAATTCGACGTCAGAATGGAGGGCATTTGAGCTTGTGAACACTGATTCTCGTTGAGCCCTGTCCTTTACTTATCCATGACTTTAGGTCCCCTGGCTATTTTTGGGTGCCACGGGCGTAAGCATATTGATCATCACATCCAAGAGCTTTTAGTCAAGTTGCATTCATAGGGCGTTTTAGGGTCGCTGTTCGTTCAACTGAATGTCCGCATTGCTGCCCATCGGGAACGCAGCTCTCTCAAGCATTGGCCTCTTGTTGAGGTAATCAGCGTCACGGCCATAACGACAATCATAAGTTTCCTGGTAATTATACTTCATTAGTGGTGCCCAGCCCGCTCTAATCCGCCTTATAATAGATCCCTTACATGAAGTAATCTACACCAACCAAAATGACTCATCCAAGATATTGACTATCGGTGTAGGGTCCAGACTTCCAGTTTAGTGGACGAATTGTTCAAGGAATGTGATCCAAGTATAGACCCCCTGGGTCTCTGTAGGTGAGCGGTTTGATTCTCATCCCAAAGCCGAATTAATGTTCATGTTGTCGTTTCCAGTATCAACGCTGCATGGACTACAATATTTATGCTAGTGATTACGTCTGGGCTAAAATTGGGCCTCACGGCTTGGACGTTTGGGATGAAGGTAGTTGTTGATCTATTTAGGGACTTCTGCTGCAGCGTTAATGCAGAGATACAATTAGGTGCCTGCTGGAATATTCCTTCCGTCATTAGCAATTGGTGCCTCGCTTGGACGTGCACTAGGCCTGCTCCTACAAGCCTGGCATCGGGCGGCGCCTTTGACGTGGATTTTTGTCTCCTGTCCCGCCGAGGGCCAGTGCATATCTCCGGGCTTCTACGCAGTCATTGGCGCTGCAGCCATGCTCGCTGGAGTCACTAGGATGACAAGTGTGCACCATCATCTAATGCGATCAAACGAATGCTTATCATGTTTTCCAGTTTCCATAGTTGTAATATTGTTTGAGGTTTGTTGCCCTATCCCTCCTGTTTAGGGCCAAGCTGATAAAGCCGGAATGATATGTAGTTGACGGGGGCTCTATCACACGTTGTATGTTCTCTTCGTCTCAATGTGTCCGCCCTTACTGAAGCACTGGTCCTTTCCAGCTCCCAATCATGGTCGCAGTATTGGTGTCGAAATGGGTGGCAGACTCCATGTTCCCCGACGGGATATACACGACATGGATAAAACTTCATAACTATCCGTTCTTACCCAATTCCGAGTTCCGTGACCGGGGAGAGATTGCGGAAGACTTAATGACCCCAACCAGAGAGCTCGCAGTGATTGACGGAAGGATAACAACTTTGGATGAATTGGGTGATTCCTTTCCTCTCCCCTTCGATGCGCCCCGAAATGACATGAACAACCAGTTAAATGCATTCACAGGGTGGACCATGATGGGTTTCCTATTGTCGACGAAGGGTATCCAGTTGGCTATGTAACACGGGACGATCTCCGGAAAGAAATAGGTGCGAAGTGGCTCTAACATAGCTGTGTGTGCGCTGAGTCGTGGGCAACAGATCCGTATCTGAATAGCACCACAGTAGAGGGGCGGTCGCATCTGGACCGCCCCTCAAATTGTACGTTCTTGCCGGGAGAAGGAGATGCTATTGATCTATCTCGGGTCATGGACCAGACAGCGATGAGGTTAAAGAAAGAGGCACCTTTGGAGGTGGTGGTTCGCCTTTTTCAAACGCTCAACCTCCCGTTTGTCCTCTTCACTTCGGAAGGTAGACTGGCAGGTCTCATGACAAGAGTAAGTGTTATGACTTGATACTTTTCTTCCCGGTCTAAGGCACCTTGCCGGGACCGTTCTTTGATGATTTAGCGCGATATCACGCACCTGTTCAGTACAGAGCATGAGATCAGAGGCGTTATATCCGACCCTGAGCTGGAAAAAATAAGGGCCACCGCCTGAAGTCGACGCGTATCCAGGCTGGATCCCGCCCTTCATTGATGCGTATCCATTCCGTAGCCTAATGGTTTTGTCTTTTTTGGTTTCCAATGGCCCACTGCTTTATTTTCACTAGTTATCTTGGTTATATAATATGTTGTTGTCAGCACCAGTTGTAGACAGTGACAGGGTCCAATTCATTCGGGTTGCACCGTGACGTGGAACAGACTTTCCCGTTTTCATCACTCGCAACAAAGTCCATAAAATGAGTGCTGATCTGAGCGATCCGAATATCGCTGCAAAATACCAAGAAATTATTTCGTTCACATCACCCACGAACTGGTGCGTGTTTTATGCAATGAGACGCGTGTTTTGTTGGGCTGATCATCCCGGTTTCAGGCTTCTCCTCAGCTATGGGCAGGTATGTCGTGAACCATCGTGTTTCTTGGGGCCAGATGCTCACTGAGAATTAAGTCTCGCGATAAGCTTTCATTATATGCTAGCGGGTCGGGAGGTATTGAGGAGTTGCAACGGCAGTTACATGGCGACGTGTTTTTCGTCTTTCTGCGGGAGGAAAGATCCTTTATACTCATTTCCTTTGTTCCTGAGGATATAAGCGGTGTCCGCAGAGGTGAGGAATGCAGCTCGTTGAACACAGGGGATGTAAGCCTATACTCATCATTGTTGGTTCCAAGCGCGTGCGCTGGTCCATTCACGCGCTGTGGGTTCGCTATTAAAGGTATGTTCCGATCCAACCGTTCCCACCAGCATGGACCGTATTGTAGTAATATTTGACCCTTTGTCGCAAGGCTCATCACGCTGCCTGGACTATTACTAGACCGGAGCAGCTCACGGTTCACGCAGCACGCTCAAAATTGAAATTGGATCCGGATGGCGCTCGTTCGCTTTCCTCTCCCAAACCATTGGATGCTAGCCAGGTTCACGATCATCAGACAAGCCCGTCACCGGAGCCCGATTCCTTCCGACAGGGCTTGTCGAACTCCATTAGCTCTTTGCATTCTCCACCTGATTCTCCTCATCGAAATCGCCTCCAGCCCAATCATACGGGCTCCTCAGGCTATAGTCCTATCCCCCCCTCTAAGGTCGATAGCCGAATTCCGATTCTTAGTGATCGGAAAGTGTCTGACAGTCAGTTGTCTTCTCGGAGAGCAACTCCCAACGACTCTCAGCCACATTCGGCTAAATCAATGAGCCCCCAACAGCAACAAATCCCTCTCCGTGCCGGCAGTAGGTCTAGATCTGTCACCAATGATTCGGTACCCAGCATTACAACACCAGGCAATGCTGCACCAACTCGACCTTTAGCTCTGCCACCTAAGCAGCTGTCTCTTCTCACCCCTCCTCAGGACCTTCCACCTGTGCGCACTGCTGCTCAGGAAGAGGCAGCGCAGTCGCGCGCTAAGTGGGCAAGCGAGGCGGAAGCTGAACGCCATGCACTTGCTCGTCAACGGTCGCGCATAGAAATGCAGCGAGAGATGGAGGCACAGCAGCAGGCAATTTATGACGCTGAGCGATCGGCTAGACTGAAGCGCGAGCGGGATGAGAAGATGCGGTTGGAGATGGATGAAGATGACCGACGACGGGCTGAAGAGCAGGAGAAAGCGCAAAAACTTGCAGCCCAAAGAGCGGCTGAAGAGCAGCGCCGACGGGAAGAGATCAATAAGAAAAAAGAAATGGAGGCACAGCGTAGGCGACATGAGGTTGCTGCTCGGATTCAACGTGAGAAAGAGGCTCTGATGCTGCAAGAGCAGAAGGCTTTGGAGGCGAAACGAAAAGAAGAAGATCGGTTGGCTGCTCAGCGCGAGATCCAAAAGCAGTTTTCTGAGTTGCGACTTACTAGGGCTGTTATGTTGACAGGTGGGTCTTCTCAGACTTAAATTCCATACCGCTGAAGATGCTTTCCGTAGGGAATGTCACTATGCAAGCAAGTAATTCTATGGTGTGTCACGATATCTTTCTTGCCTAGCGAGTAGCTCACTTGGTTAGTATTGGCGTCGAAGATACTTTGAGCTTTCTCAAGAAGGACTTGATTTGTTCAAGTCATCGGATGTGAGTTGTCTCTTTCCTCTTCTTACTGCTTTGTGTGTGTGCAAATCTTCTACTTTCTCCAGACTTTAGGACAAAGGCTTGATCACATTGATCTTGACGGCCACGTACGGGCCATCACTGAACAACACGATGAGCTGCAATCCATTTCACACTCATTTGCGATCGAGTTCAAAGATGGTTCAGTTCATCTCTTTTTCTGCGACACGAAGGAAGACAAGGAAGTCCTAACTTCGGCGATAATGCAAGTCGTCGGGTTGTAACTGTCCTTGCGCCACTATTAGCAATTTATTGAACTTTTGCAACGCTCACTGGGTTCATCTCATTTCTTGATCTTTTGTTTTTATATACCATCATTAGCGTACACTCCCTGGCTAAGCAATCATATATACTGCCTTCACTATTTTCCACCAACAGTGCTAACGAAACCGGTGCTCCTCACAAGTCCGCAAAGTTCCGGACCACAGTCATCGGAAGCAAAGTCCCTATGGAAAATTTCTTCTTACACAACGATATGAACGGTTTAGAACAACAATTCGGTGAGTCGTTGCATTACGCGCATAAGGAAGTGTGCGAGTGTGAAGATAGTTAAATTCCCTTACTGACTCCAAGTCTTTCCTTTGACACAGGCAATTTAAGTGTTAGAGGTGCTGCGCCTGCACCAACCCCTAATGCAACAGCTTATGTCCCGCCTCACATGCGGAACAGCAACCCCCCACCTCCCGCATTCCAACCTCAAACGAGGCCAAGGTAATGTTCGCAGAAAACTTGGGCGCTCACAGTGCTGACACACATTTCTTCGCCAGTCTTGATGGGCCACGCGCCTCCTTTGGGCCTCGCTCGGATGGTTTTCCACCTAAGAGTAGTGCAAATCCGGGGAGGGACAGTGCAACGTCATGGGGATCCTCCGGGCCCACTTGGGACCTGCCCGGGCCTCGTCCCTCCATGCGCAATGAAGGAATGTGGAAGGACGGTAAACACATACCTGGCTCACGTAATCCCCGACTTGAGAAAGAGCTTTATGGCGAGCCACAGGATCCTATGAAACAACATACTGGGATTAATTTCGAAAAGTATGATGATATCCCCGTCGAAGCCACGGGTACAGGTGTTCCGGAACCTATCCTGCAATTCACCAATCCACCACTGGACCCTGTCTTGTTGGAAAACATTGGGTTTGCACGTTACACTACCCCAACTCCTGTACAAAAGTACTCTATCCCTATCGTTGCCGCGAAGCGTGACTTGATGGCTTGCGCCCAGGTCTGTGATTCTCACCTGCGTGTTCCGGCGAGCCAAAGCTGAGTTCATTTTAGACCGGTTCTGGGAAAACTGGTGGTTTTCTTTTCCCCATCCTATCGAATCTTTTTCGCGTCGGTCCTATTTCCACTCCCGTCGAATCCCATTCTTACGGACGTAACCGCCGAGCCTACCCCACGGCCCTCATCCTCGCTCCCACTCGCGAATTAGTGAGCCAGATTCATGACGAGGCACGTAAGTTTGCCTACCGGTCTTGGGTGAAGCCTGCCGTTGTGTACGGCGGTGCGGACATCAATTTACAGCTTCGCCAACTCGAACGCGGTGCTGACGTTCTCAGCGCTACTCCAGGTCGTCTTGTGGATTTAATTGAACGTGGGCGTATTAGCCTGCAGAACATCCGTTATCTCGTTCTCGATGAGGCTGACAGAATGCTTGACATGGGTTTCGAGCCTCAGATCCGCCGAATCGTTCAAGGCGAAGACATGCCGGGTGTTCGTCAGCGCCAAACTCTGATGTTCAGTGCCACATTCCCACGCGAGATTCAGATGCTCGCCAAGGACTTCTTGAAGGATTACGTATTCCTGTCCGTCGGACGTGTAGGATCCACGTCAGAAAACATCACGCAGAAAATCGAATACGTCGAAGATCACGACAAGCGCTCTGTTCTTCTTGATATCTTGCACGTCTCGGACGCTAGTGGACTCACTCTGATCTTCGTCGAAACCAAGCGAAGTGCTGACGCACTTTCTGATTTCCTGATGAGCCACCACTTCCCTGCCACCTCGATTCATGGGGACCGCACGCAACGCGAGCGTGAGATGGCATTGAACACGTTCCGTTCGGGTCGCACTCCAATCATGGTAGCCACTGCCGTGGCCGCTCGTGGCCTCGACATCCCTAATGTCACCCATGTCATCAATTATGACCTTCCTTCAGACATTGATGACTATGTGCATCGGATTGGTCGTACTGGACGTGCCGGGAATACTGGTATTGCGACTGCTTTCCTCAACCGTGGCAACAAAGGTATTGTCAGGGAACTTATCGGACTTCTTACCGAGGCCAATCAAGAAGTCCCATCCTTCTTGAGTGCTATCAACGGTGAGTCTGGGGGTGGTATGTCAGGCGGGAGTCGTGGTCGTGGGGGTCGTGGTGGAAGCCATCGCGCGAGGGGCGGCTCTTTTCGCGACGTTCGCTCTACGAAGGGTGGAGGCTTTGGAGGGGGAGGTGGCAATTATGGTGGCAATTATTCCTCCTATGGAGGCGGTGCATATGGCGGTGGCGGCGGCGGTGGTGGCGGTGGCGGCTATGGAGGAGGAGGAACCTGGTGGTAAACTCAGATTTTTGCCCAGTCAACTCCTTGCACTCGTAAAATAATTGGTTTCCAAAGGTTTCCTGTGCGCCTCCCCAGTCTCGACAACGTTGAACCTTATCTTTTCATTCTTCATCCTGTGTCTTCATGTCCAACGCTGTTGGACCTCCCTCAATCTCTCTTCACCATCTCCTACCCGCTCCAACGGTCTTGCCTTGCATTCGACATCCCTCCACGACGAGGTGGTATTCTTTGTGTGGTCTCTTTAACCTTATTTCGTCTTCATTTTATACGCATTCGTAGACGGCGTAAGGCCACCCTCATCCACGCATTCCAGTTTTCTTGCGGGACATTTATCCGCTTCCTTTCTGCAGTATCACCCCATCATATCATACGACATCCAAGAGCGTGTAGTTTTAGTATCAGAGAGAGATCGGTAGACTTCAGCAGCATCCTATATAATTTTGTGCTTTTTCTTGTCATTCCCCTTTTACCTCTTTCCCATGTCTATCTGTTGGCATTTACTGATAGTATGCCTTGCTACTACCCTTGTACGTTCGTTTTTGCGAATTTCAGGTTGTTGGTGGCGTCTCACCCCCTACCAGTTTCGGTTGACTCCACTAGTGCTGACTCCCACGTTGCAGCTTTTGCAATACAACTCTCATAATTCATATCGGCAACGTAAGCTAGTTGCGCAAGGCCTCCATCGTCGGCCCAGCGCATTCGTTCCCCTTGTGTGACCATCCAGGGCGCTGTTCATTCTCTCGTTCATAGACTCGTGTTCCATCATGACTGAGGATTGCTACAGGGAGGACTCCCCCCAATTTTTTCAAGACTATCCAACCAATAGAAGGGTCAAACCATTGCCAAAACGACGACGTACCACAGAGCCTATAACTCATAATGATCTTCTATCTTCCTTTTCTGCAGACTTCACGGACCCAGACACAATACTTCATTGGCCATCCTTCACGCAATGCCCACAGCCCATTATTCTTCCCTCAACTACAGATGCGGAGGGGCGGTGTGCTGGTCGTCCGCCGCTCTCAGTTGATTATCACACTACTTATCGAAGCTTTTCTACTGCTGTCACACCTACTGACGAGGATGACCACTTGGACGATTCAAGAGATCACCTCCAACAACCTGGGAATAAGAAGAAGCGGAAGGTCCCAGCAGCACACGAGCTATCAGGCGGACGGGTCTTCGATGATTCGTCAGCGGTGACTGATCCCAAGCTGGATGGCATGGACGAAAGCGTCCAGCTACAGAACGATGAAGTTACACGGCGGCTCAACGCTGAGGGAATCGAAAATGTAAAGCCGGTGACTCTACGACGTCCACGTTTCCGTGCAAGCCTTGCCACTATGACAGGCTTGAAGCGAAAAGAAATTGTCAAGTCGCGTAAGCGTCAAGTCCTGGCTGTCATCGAAAGTCTGCCCCAGAGTGATCCCCTTGCTTTGGAGTTTGCTCTTACTGCACCTTTACCATGGTTTCACTCACCCACAAAATCACGTCCTCGCGCACATCCCTCATCCCCTCGACATCGCCCTGATCCTAGACCTATTCTACCTTCTATAAAATTTTCTGAAGCCGATTTTACATTTGAGTGTCATAGTCCTGGTCAGTGTCAAAAATATCTGCCCTGTGTAGAATATAGGCCGGGTCTGATGTACTCGGTTGCCTTTTTCAAGCCGCGGATCGTATTGCCCTTGCTCGTGCTCGAGCACAGAATCTCAAAGATATGTTTGAAAGGGAGCTATTGCGTCAAGCAAACGCTGCAGAAGCAGCAAGAACTCCTGCTGCCAAAACGACAAGTGAGAGAAAGGGGCAATTGCTGTCAAGGAAGGTGCTTTACAACGTAAAAAGGCGTCACCGCCCACCAGTCATGCTGGGGAGCAACAAAACACAAAAACCTCGTCTGGGACAAGGAACACACCTGCTAAATCGGAGCCGGTGGCGGTAGAGGCACCGGCTAAACCTTCGAAGAACAAAAAGAAAAAGAAGAAGGGCGCAGCTCTCGCCAACGCATCCAATCCCCATCATTCCCGCAATTACATACCCTCACGACTCCCTAATTCTGTGCCCAAATCGTCAGCTGCAGTGACGCAAGCTGGTCAAAATCCCATCAGCCCCCTGCCCATCCACTTTCTGAGTGCCGACCTACCACGCGATGAAAAAAATGGCCGGATGGTCCCCATTTCAAAGGCGCCAATCGTGAAAGCATCGGATGAGTGGATCTGTTTGTTTTGCGAGTATGACCTGTTCTATGGCTGGGAGGCAAGCTTTCGTGATGCAGTCAAGAACCGGAAGAAGATCCTGCGTCGTCGCCGTCGTGCGCGGGAGAAAGCGGCCATGATCACCACAGGGTTTGGCCGAGCGAATTCGCTGGCACCGTCGAACTACGTCGAGGATGAGACAGATGAGGGGGAAGAGTACGATGAAGATGAGGGGGAACGAGGACAGGACCTCGAATAGCAGCCACTTCGAGTGACGAACTGCCTAATCCGGTGTGCGGAGGTCCCTTCATTCATGACGATCTCTGGCTTTCTCGTTCACTTTTTGCCTCATATGTGTTGTTTTCTTTATACAAAAATCCCTTCATGTCGTTCATTTCATACAATTTTCAGTGTTGGAATTTGAATGGTGAAACCCACTCATTTTGACTTTTCCCACACTCGAGCCCGTGTTGGTGAATGAAACGCATCAATACATAATGTAGCCCACATCGCAAGCGTCAAGGGTAAACACAGCCTGGCAATAAAGAGATGCTTCCCTCAGTTTGGGCATAGCGCCCGCCAGCGTGTGGTTGACGGCATTCGGGCTTGCTGGCAAGGAAGCGTCCCAAGAGGCGGGAGAGCACCTGCCTTAGATGTTTGCATCCGCTTGCCAAATTATACAAATGACTACATATTCATGGACACACAGGTTGACCGACTTTTTTTTTTTTTCATTTTCCACATGCTGACCCATTCGACTGCAGATCACACACCCTGTATACCATTCAATTATCCCGCGGCTCGCCGCGTTGAGAATCGCACGACAGTTACCGTAGCGGTAATCGGCCCAGAATTCTGATACGGCTCTTTCATAATTTTTTTGGACATTTTAATTCCACCCCCTATATCTACTCATTGGCCTAATGCACTTAAAGTGTCATAGTTGGAAACATGTCCTGTGCATACCCCCCTCGAATGGCTTCTTCGACTGCCTTGCGAACCTCTGACGAATGGGCCCGTCATATATCCTATAACGAACGTCAGAATTATCACACCGAGCAGCCTCCTCATGACTATGGTGCAGAAACCGCATGGCGGACGTCTGCAAGTGACACTGGACTTTCTTCTTCCCAATTGGCTAATCCACACCTTACCGCCGCCTATCGCCCCGCAACCCTTCTGTCCTCTGACGAGTATCGTACGCCTCAAATAGAGTACTCCCAACATCACCAGACGTATACCCCACAGCCTTCCTACGCACAAGACGCAAGATACATGCCAATAATGCCATCCAGCTCGCCTCAGGCTGCATCTCACATTCAGCATCAACCCCCTGACGTGCGGCAAGCGCCTGTCACCCCAGTATATTCTTCTTCTCATCATTCCATTCCTGGTTATGGGACGGAAATATCTCCACCTAACTCGATGCTACCTGGGTCCACCCCTTCTTACCAGGCGGTGCAGCACACCGTTCCTCAGGGCTATAACACTGCCGCTGTGACGTATTCCCCCGTCGATCCACTTCCCGCAACTGCGCCGCATGCTCAAGTTGTCTCCACAGTGGATTATGAGCAGGTATGTTGTGCAAAGCGAATTAGATTCTCGGTATTTGCTCATGTCCTGTCACATCTCAGATGCTTCGTTCATATGAACGTTTGCTAGTCGATCTTCCCAGTCCAGACGAGTGGAGTAATGAAAACGCGCGCCAAGCCATGAGCTCGACCTCCCTAAACGGCCTAGTTTCTACTGCCATTACAGGCTTGCAAACCCTCGATCCAAACGCGCGATTTCAATCTACCAGTCCGCCACCAGACAGTACGTCGGAACTTCGCGGCATTTCACCTTCACTGTCTGCCGCGTACCAAATGCCAATAATTCGTACGAAGAGAGTGAGTCAACTCATTTTTGCCAAAAATCGGAACTCCGCCCCCTTTCTGTTCCAATCAAGCTAAATTTTTCCGGTTCCTGGTTTCATAGAGGCGTATTATACAAAAATGTTTGAGTTGCGATAGCACATCAACTCCTGAGTGGCGAAAGGGTCCAATGGGTGAGAAGACTAACCTGGTCTAGTCCTTGCCTTGTCCATCTCTGATGACCTGCTGTACCACATTAGGACCGCGTACGCTGTGCAATGCATGTGGACTCGTGTGGGCAAAAGTGGTATGTTTCGGTCCTCCCCTTTGTTACGGATTCGCATGAAATGATTTCTCCTGATTAGCTCCGCAAACGCGCAGCAGAAGAGAGGGCTAAGTCAGGTGCGCCTTCAGTGCCATCACGGCCAAAGTCGTCTACCACACTTCAATACCCTCAAGATGGGCCACGTCTTCCTCAAAATATCATTTTCTGAGCGGCGCACCAAATACTACTTGATTAATTCTTAATGATGTATTCGCTCCCACGTTACAACCGCAATTGTCCACTTGTTCTTTTTCGTATCCCTTCCCCCTTAATTTTGACTGTACCTCCGTCCATTACGAGGGATTTTTGTTTCGCTCCCCGTGCACTTTTTTTTTTCGTTCTTGCACTGGCCCAATTACTTTTGACAACCCGCATTGTAAATACATGTAAGAGGGGATCCGGATTCCGCTCCAAATTAATTCAGCAATGCCGCCCAGCCCTTTGGTCTTCTGGCTTCTCACGCCTCCTGGATGTGCCCCTGCTCCTTTGTTGTGCACAGCCGCTTTTAGGATATGACGGAGAGCTCGCTACCCGCGTGGGTCGGCTCAGCTCGCCCGATTAATTAAGGTGAATCTTGCCGAGGCAAATTCCGCTCTATCTTCGTGCAGTCAAAAACCTGCGTACTAACACTTGGCCATGCCAGGCCACCGACCAGCACTCTGTCAGGTCAGGAAGGCCAGGGTAAATTCCATTATTAATTCCTCAGTATATGATCGAAGGAGTTGAATGAGGATTTGCAACGATGAAGGATTGGCGGACATTGATAACCCTTGGCTCCCGGCTTCCGTCGCTTCTCAACGTCGCATGAACAACCGGCCGGGACTTGCCCTAGGGCAATCACTGGTGGTCATCGCTACGGACCGTGGAAAAGTCTGTGTAAGGAAAAGTTCCCCCTTGGTCATCAGCTTCCACAATCATGGATGCACGGGTTTAGCCTCCTGTCGACGCAAAAGGAAAAAGAACAAAAAAGAACGTTGAGAAAAAGTGATCCAGATTGAATGGATCAAACGTCGTCAACTATCCGAGCCCCAAGTGCGAGTCCACACATGCCGAATGGAGTTTAGCGTTTTGGGGTACATATTTGGAATGCCGGCGTGGGGACACATTTGCTTGGAATAGAAAATTCATTTCATTGGTGACGTAGTGCTCGTCCCCGAGCATCAGCACGCACGCAGCGCCAATGAGCATAAAGGCAAAGTGCATGCTCATGAGGCACCCCCCATCCATCGCCCAAACTCTAATACAGCAGGCGCGTGGTCACAATGTAGAGCCAACCGACTAATGGGGCAGCGAGGTGTGACATTGTCTGAAGTACTCAGCCTGGAAATTATCGGGATCTTTTGGGGTTGTACCCTATCAATACGGCAGCCGGCGTCCAAGATAACTAGTGAAGCCGACAGCGTGCATGGTGCAGGGCCCCCCAGAGATACAGCAGTAAGACGACGGTTTGCCCGACAGGGAAGATATGGAATTGGCTTCCAGAAGAACCCACGATTTCTCCAACTGTTTCCTGCAAACTCTCCCAAAGGGGGGTTCGCATGTCGCTCGATTTGCTTTGGAATGAGAGTTGTCAAGCAGAGCCTCTATGGTGACGGCCCAGTCTGCAGAAGCTAGGAGTCTGCGAGCGATATTCGGCTACGGAACCAGTGAGAGTGTCAGTTTTGAGGGACTTATGCTCTCCCTTACCACCCTCGGTCTGAGGGGTCGGCAGGCACTGGCAGGACCGTAACTCTAATAAAGGACATGAGCCTCTTGAGCCCTACACTTTTCTGGGACCGCCTCAAAAATCATGTTGCCAAATTGGTTCGTCATTTCGATGAAGTGAGGGTCCGTCGAAACACACTTGCGCAGGAACCGAAGTATTTGGACCACAGTGGCGCCAGTGTGTCCAGGGATACACCACATGGGTGGTGACTGGCCAGTCGGTCCCCGCGGCTGGATCCTCCTTCTCCTCATAGTGGTGATTGTTTCTGAAGAGGTATTGTTAGGTGGGGGGGCTGTTTGGATTTCAAAGCGCGAAGTGGACGACAGGGACAGCACGTGCCCTCCACCCGTCAAATTTACAGTTTGTGCGAACCTGGGCGCACTGCCAGGGGCCCTGTGGATACAGTCTTGTAACATTTGTCCAATTGGGTTCGATCTCGTTGGCTCTTCCCCTTTGTTTTGCTTGCGTGCATCATGTGTATCTTGCGGAGACTCTGGAGGTTTCCACAACTTGTCCTTTCCCCGTGGCAGGTTCAAGTTCATTGACTCCTCGCATCATGGTCACTATCTTTGGCCGATTGTTCACTCCTGGGCTGCGGGGCTGGCCGCAGTCCATCAACATTGGCCTGGTCAAACATCCTGTGTCTCAGCTGATTAGTCAACACTTAAACTCGGTTCCGTGTTGTCTCGTTCATTCTCTTCAGACCACTATAAGGTGACAGTGGTAGGGCATGAGCAAGCAACTATCTTCTACCGACTGGCTCATCATGGTCTCTTTGCGACTGTTCGCACTCCTTTGGTTCGCCGTCGTGCTTGCTGTGGCATCTCCTTTCCCTTCTCCATCGGTAAGCTGTCTTCGACCATAGTCAGCTAATTCTCTTTGTAATGTACTCCCCCTGACAGGCTATCTCCCATGTATCCCGGAATCCCCTCAATAGCACTGATATACAGAATTGCTCGCAATCACTCGATATATCTGGAACTATAAATCTCATGGCCCAACCACCTGCTATAAACGCTGAGGCTATTCTCATTGGTTCCCTCATCCTGACCGCTCTTCCAGGGATGGACTCAGCGAGTCCCCCTTCTTATCTGATTGACGTATCAAACACTACGGAGCCAGCACATTTCCTTCTGCATGTCGAGCCCAGAACCGTACCCAACCAGCCCGACTTGCAGGTTTGCTCATTGCATGCTGAGCTTCGAAACCAGACGTCGACTGAGCCCTTATCGCCCTTCTGCGCACAATTTTCACTAGCGGTTGGCACAGCTTCTCCTATCACGATCGTCCCTTGCACTACCGTCCCTTCCAATACTACATCTCAGCTATTTTCATATGACACCGTGACGGGACTTCTGAATCCGCTCTGGACGTCGGTTCGCACTCGATCAAACATTGCTCAAACGCCGAAAACTAATCGACGAAACACGCACCAAACGAATATCACGCCCGCGGTCCTTACTTTCATCCCTACCGCACCCATATTCCAGAAATGAGTGACAGTTTACGCCACAGAAGCAGCTCGATCCGAGTATTCCAAACGCATGTCCTTCGTTGCTTGAGGTTCTTGTCGCCTGGGGAACCGAACGCCCGAGAAATGATCAAGAGCCCTTGACCATGTCTTCTGCGACCCCCAGATACCTGATTCGAGCCACCCGTTCTCTTACTGGGAGAATCCGCAACCACCAGTTTCCCCATAGCCATTCACCCTCCAGCCCAAGTTAAACTGAGCAGTCTTGCCTCGTGGTATTCGCCATCTTTTGCTCATATTCCTGATTTTTCTCCATTCCAGCACCAAGGGCGGAATGCGGGCCAGGGATTTGCCATGATTCAATTCAAATTCGTCTTCATTCTTCATTCAATGCCGATCTTCTTTTGGCTTTGCATATTTATCATTCGCCCCTGCGTCGTTTTCGCTTTGTGTGTATCGTTGCGTTATTCATCTTGAACTAAAATATGCAACAGTTCATATGGCCATATCCGCCTGTGAAAGGACAGGTGATGTTCTATCTTGCACATGATGAGCACCATTTTGTGGATCAAACCCACGATTATGTGTGGAGCCTGATACCACAAATAGATTCTCCATTGACTACGAACGTGTCTGCTCGATGAATTGTGACTATCGCCTCGTGCATAACTTATTGTACTCCCGGGCCTTGAGGGGGCACCAAACACATGGTCAGTACTGTCATTTAAAATTATCCTAGCACTTGTCCTCGCACATTTTTCGATCCTGAAATGGATTCATCTCATGACAAGGTCCTCCAATTCTCCAGGGTCCTGAGCTTTCTATCATGCTGGGCGTATCCTCATATGATGAAATTCATGGGATTTCTGTGAACACTGTGCCCTTGCAGATTCATATTTGTCATATTCTGACAGCTGCGGTGGGTTTGCGTCCTGGAGATGATGAATAGCCACACAGGTATGTGATCGTCATTGTGATAAGTACACAGACGATCCGGAGAAGGGTGCAAATTCCAGTAGTGTTAACGCCCACCATGTCCTTCCCTCGACCTGACGTCAAACCGCTTCCCAAATGAAAGTATCTAGTCGAGGCAGAGTAGTGGGTTCTGCCGCGTCAGGCGGCGTCCGCCGGTTGCTACGTAAGGCATGCTGCTTTTAATGACGTGTTGTGTTTTTATCCATTACCAAGCTTTTGTCAAATTTATGACTTAGAGTCCAAAATCGGCGGAAACACGATAGCATTGATGCGTCAAGCCTCATTCAATGTTTTATTAAAACATACTTGAACAGTCTGTTCTCTTCACTGATCGACCCCCCTACAGCGAACGTCAAAAATCTTAGCACTGTGTTCCTTTGACGATATTCACGAATGAAATACTAATGTTTCTTTCCATGTCTATATACCTCCCTGGTCCTTCCCAGCTGCGAACACATTCGATGCGAAACCGCTCGGTTCTTACCACTTTCAGCATGGCAAGAACACTGTGAACTCAAACCCGTAGACATCGTCGTCGCTCTTGAAAAATTCACAGGATCGAGCACCGGTTTTGAATAGCGTTGGATACCTCGGGCCTCCCTCGCTCCAAACGCACCATCTGTAGGTAACCGTTCGACCACATACATCACTATAGAAGCTTTTCGTCCTCTGAATGCACCAATAACGTTTGCGAACACTGGCTGTATGTAACTGCTTCCCCGCCTGAATGTACTTCACATATCAGGGCTCTCCAATATGAAACAAATCATCCATTCACGCATGCTGTGCAGGTGGCCGCGATGCAAAGCACGCACTCTAGTGAGATAACTCAAAGATCTAATGAAACTAGCAGGATAAATCACGTCACACAGATGAACCCCCTGCGTCCCACACGATCCGCAGTCTCAAGTTGCTCATGAATTTTTGTCCATCCAAGAAAAGCTCTCTGACTGATTGGCGTCCTAGTGAAATGGTTATCACGTCAGTTTCCGGTTTTGGTACATTATCGGACACCTAGCTGAAGGTTGGGGGTTCGAGTCCCCCGGATGTCGTTTTTACTTGAGCATTCGTTCATTCGTTCGTCGACTGTTCTCTAGTGTCAAGATTCGATCCTCGCACCAGTACGGTCTGGATCCATGGTAGTGCTTTTGCAGACAAATCAATTGTAGAATAAATACAACACGGACAGTGTATGAATTGCATGCAGTCGTTGATCGATGATGGATTGCAAAGTCAATGTGAAGCAGGAAAGTTTGAATAAGTGAGGTTAAGTTCATACCAGCCCTGCCTGTTTGCCTCCTGGTGTCCACAGGTTAAGCCGAGTAGGAATCTGGGATGAATAATTAAAAATGAGTGTACACTAGCATGTCCGCATGATTTTTTCAATCTCCTGGACAACATGAGTGATGAATGGACGGTCACGGGAGTCCTGCGACCACATCCTCTCCATGAGATCAACGATCTCGGGGCACCACTGTTTGCGCAGGCCGGCAACCGAAGGTCTGCGCAGAGAAAGTCGGATGAGCATCGACCTCGTAACATCAGGATAAACGCGAACCTTTGCCTTTTTGTCCCAACAACATCATAGATGGCGTGCTCGTTCATGCCCTACAATGACCTCACTTAGTGGTAGGAAAAAAACAGCGCATTTAGTACATACTTCCCAAGGGTATGTCTTCTTGGGGTTGTGCCATTGCAGCATCTCCCAGTATACCATGGCACACGAGAAAACATCTACTTTATGGTCGTACTTAGGGTGCGGTGACCACAGTTCCGGTGCTTGCCAATTAACTGTTCCAACCAAACTCCTCACCATTGAGCGAGTAGATTGCTTAACTTTGGCTAGACCGAAGTCCGTAATCTTCGCAGATATTTTAGAAGTAATGAGAATATTTGATGACTTGCAGTCGCGGTGGATGACGGAAGGATTCCTAAGATGAAGATATTCGAGGCCACGGGCAATATCCAACATTAGGGAAAGCTTGTAATACTGTTAGTGCGATTTCTCTCCAGACATTGCACGGACATACCACACGTCGTAGGCTGGGGGCTGGCACGTTCCGAATATAGTCGAAAAGGTCTCCATTGGGACACAACTCGCTGATAATCATGACGGGAGAAGACCGGGTGTCCTCTGGTATGCTTACGCCATACTAGAGGAAATACGTGACCCGGTCGTCAAGGGTGGAAAATGGCTGCTACTCACGAAGTGCACCACATTCGGATGATCGAACTCGTGGAGCAGCTTGAGTTCCTAGACAAACTAAGTACAGGAAGTGCGAACAGGTACTTCAACACACCTTTATATCCACTAAGGAGTAAATGGGTTAGAAACTTTGATAGAGAAATATCTACATTACTCACTAGCATTCAAGGCGTCCCGGAACTCAGCTATCGCCACCTTGCGATTTCTATACTTGCCAATGTACACACTACAAATGCAACCATCAATTTAATAGTAATTAAAGATCCCAGGAGGCGTACTCCTTAAAGCCGCCACTCCCAATCTTCTCAAGCTTGACAATTTCATTCGGAGGGATTTCTCTGTCAACGAGGCCGAGGCTGCCAAGGTCCAGCTCAATGTCTTCTTCTTTGTCCTTGCCTTTCTTTGACTCTGGGACAATGGTCGGCGGTCGAGGAGAGACATGCACGCGGGCTCCACCACGAAGGAGCACCGGTATAGACGCCTTATTTCGTCGAGGCACTTTGCGACCTGAGGAAGGTCGTTCAGTCGATGCTCCCGACGACGACGACGGGGCAGTAGATGATGAAGGAAAGTGATTTTGGGAGTCACGCTGTAAGCAAATTGAGCACCGATAGGGATGACTGCGAAAAAAAACTTGCCCATTCCAGAAGTGCCCGAGCGAGCTGCTTCTTGGTCCCATCAGGCTCAATGCCGTTTGCCTCACATAGGCGAACTAAATCATCACGTCTATGACGAAGCAAAGTTTTTCTTGTTTGCTGGCTCATATCGAGATCATCTGGGGCAGGCAAGCAACAGTCAGAATGAGATGCTGGTAATAATAAATGATCGTACCCTCATCTAATTCAACCTCTTCGTCTTCGTCTTCGTCTTCTAATTCATCTAATTCAATCCCATCACTCTCTAGCTCATCTTCTTCCGTCTCATCTGCCATTTCACCTACGACCTTACCATTTCTGAGCACATGGACGGCTGGCGGATCCGGATCCACCAATTCTTCCTCATCCTCATCCTCGTCGTCACCATCTTCATCCGAATGTGTGGCACGTTCCCGTGTTTCGCATATTAACCCAGCACTGCGTTTCCGTGTCGTTCGAGCCCCATTCGAAGTGCCGCTCCTGTTAGAACGGGATGTGCTCCAGGTACGACGCTGTTCTCTACCAGTCTTGGTATGGGTTGAAGATGAAGGGTGGTGATCCATGTCCATGGCCTCACTTTCACTGCTACAGCTCTCAACATCCTCCGAAGCATCACTAGTTTGGACTTCTTCGGGCTCGTCCTCAGAGGCTCCTTCCTGAGACTGTTCATTCTCCTCATTCTCTTCGTTGTCTTCTGTTGAGTCCTCTCGCAAGCTCCCGTGGTAGCGGGCCTTGCGAGGATAGCGACGACGGGCGATCGTGACGGATGGTGGTGCTTCTGTGCTGATGGCAGAAGAGCCAGAAATGTTACGTTGACGAAGCCGTCTTGGGATAAGGTGGGGGCTTTGAAACGAGGGATGGTCTGATCCACCTGAGGTCTCTGGTGTAGGAAACTGGTTCTTTGCACGATTAGTTGGAACTGCAAGCAGTTTCGCACGTGCTCGGGTTTTCCGTGGGGAGGGCTCGTGAGGTCTTAAGATATTGGTCAACAAACCAGGGGGCCTGCGTGTCTCGGAGCGTGCATCAAGAAGCCGCCCTGCTGCGTTTCCGAGAGAGGTGCTTCGCGTCGTGATAGCACGGTGGCTGGAGGGGGACGGCGGGTAATTTTCCGTAGCGCGCCGGTGCAAACTCCGCGTCCTTCTGAGATGTGGTGTCTCATCTTCATCTAGGACTGCGCTACTTGATGAAGATGCTGAAGAAAGAGCACTATTCTGGGATGCGCGATATTCCAAAAGCATGTTGACAAGAGTGGACTTGTTGAATGATTCGGGATCTTCAGTCAAATGCGTTAATCCGTGAAGACGAACCAAGTCCTCCTTTCTGAGACGATTGAGCTGCCAAGCCGCTGCACTCTGTAACAAGAATTCGTCCGCTAGATGATCAAAGGTCAGGATAGACGATTCAATTGGGAAGGGAACATGGCTCACAAGGGCCGTCGTGCTCCGCATCTTCGTCCGCGCTATTCTCCTGATCCTCAGCAGGCTCAGCAGGCTCAGTCGGAGCACACTCGTCTTCGCAAACCAACGCTTGTTGCTGTGAATTATTTCGGCGTCGTTTGATGTCGGATCGTGCAACTGGCGAGCTTGCGCGCTTTCTTTTCCGCGGACTAGGTTCCAGATCATCGAACGGGGCATCGGAATTGCTTCGCGTCAATCTGACCATGAACGTTGTCGAACGCAAGTTGGGGTGGAGGGTCGCAAGTGCTGGCCGATGTGGTTGTGCAGAGCCGTTCGGCTGTGAGCGAGTCAGCACTCCGTATGTCTTGGAGAATTTAAGGCGGCCCTGCCGGCGTGTAGCCATGCGAGTTTGGGCGTCGCTTGTAAGTGTGAGGGGCGGCAAGTCGAAAGTAGTTCGAGAGCTGGCCAACCTTTAGAGGACCTCCAGAGTCACCTGCCCTTCCAGACAGGACCTCTCCAACCATTGGAGAAAGGTCCCGGAACGGAATTGTCCGATCAATTGACGTCGAAATGGTTAGTCCAACCGACCGTCCTCGTCCATCCGATACTTTGCAAGCGTCAAACGTTAACAAGAAAATCAAAATCAATCATGCCATCGAGCACGAAAGCTACGAAAGTGCATTCACTCCTGGTCTTTTGGAGCTGTCACAGCAATTAAGAGAGAGTTATGGTTCTTCGCTGCCATACAAACATGCAGTCATCGGTGCTTTGTTCGATCCCGACCTCCTCAGAGCGGCGCAAAAAGAGATCATTAAGGGGTTGAACTTTTCTGAAAAGGAGACGGACATTTATAAGGTCTGAGCCAAGTGTAGCATCGATGGAGGTGTGAACTAAAATAATTCAGGTGTTTCAAACTGGTGATTTAGCGTCGTTATCGTACCTCACACATGCCCAATTGTCACTGTTCCCTAATCTCTTGAAGCTACGCGACGCCCTCTACTCGTCGACATTCCGTAAATTTCTGCAACAAGTCACTGGGTGTGGATCATTATCGGGTGTGAAGCAAGACATGTCCATTAACTCTTACCGTTCTGGATGTCATTTACTGAACCACGATGACGTGATCGGCACACGAAGAGTGAGCTACATACTGTACATGCCGATTCAGAATGACCACGAAATCGAATGGGACCCTTCATGGGGGGGAGCACTCGAATTCTATCCAGTGAAATCCATTGGGATGAGTTTCGAGCCAGAACCTTCTCCTTCAAGGGCACTTCCTCCTTCGTGGAACCAGGTAAGTGTGCGGATTTTCTTGGCAGCTTAGTCCTCAGCTTGTGCCCGAAAGTTCGTGTTCTTTGAAGTTCAACCTGGTCACAGCTTCCATTCCGTCGAAGAAGTGGTTGTTGGTGGCCCCAATGATTCAAGGCAACGGCTCAGTGTTAGCGGGTGGTGCGTTGACTGACAGCTCTGTGATTGTAGTACGAAATACACAAATCTCCACCAGGTACCACGCCCCTCAGTTTGGGGAGGAAGGTTTCGAGGATAATGATGACAAAGATGTTAGACAGAAGCAGAGCTCGCTCAGTCAACTGTCTTCATCGGTCACGGGGGACCTCGTTGACTACTCTGCAGACCTCGGTTCAACAGCCGAAGAACTAGGCCCTGTTGAGATTCAAGAATTATCCGCATTCTTGAATCCCGCCTACTTGCTCCCCTCAACTTTAAACGCGTTGCACCAGAAATTCACAGCAGACTCAAGTATCCAGTTAGTCGATTTTCTAAAGGAGGATATTGCGCGAACGTTATGCGACGCGCTTCGTAATGAAGATCAAACAGATGGCTTAGGGTATTCAAGAACACGTCGTATACCAACTCACATTAGTGGATTAGCCACCAGACGCTGGAAAATCAAAGGGCCACCACACAAACACCGTTTCTGCGTCCTTGATCACAATTCGTCTTCCCAAATATCCACAGCATCCAGTACACTTTACAAACTTGAAACAGGTCTTTTTACATCCCCCGCATTCCGGAAATGGTTACACATAATTTCGTCTTATACCCCCACCAAGTACTTCACTCAGGCAAGGAGATTTAGGCCTGGATTGGATTATACTCTCGCCCGTTCTAGCGACGAGGAGCCTAGATTAGATGCCATTCTTGGACTTACCCCCCCATTTGTGGAGGGTAAAACGAATCAATGGGAAGAGGGTCAATGGGGAGGCTGGGAGGTGGGACCGAGTTATCTGACTTGAATCTACGCTCATAAAATTCATTACAGTGCTACATGGCACCACATGAGGGGGAGGATGACCCTGCTGTTTATCGTTCGGGATCAATGAGATCTCATCCTGGGACTGGCGAGGTGGAGGAAGACGGCGAGGGCACGCTGCTTACTGTACAGGCACAGTTTAACCGACTCTTGCTCGTGCTACGAGACGAGGGCGTCCTTCGATTCGTAAAATATGTTTCTGCCGCCGCACCAGGAAGTCGATGGGACATCTGTGGAGAATATTCGGTTGACACGTTTGGAGAAGCCGACGGAGTTTGAATCAGTGTTGTATTCGAAGCATGCCATCCCGATGATGATACTGCACGCCCAGTATTGACACGAAAATCTGATTCCCTGATTCCGATTTGAAACTATGGTTTATTATCGAACCATTCATTAGACACGCTCCTGATTGTGGTGCAAGTGATTTTGCGCGCCCTTGAAGAATCACGTCCACTTCACAGGCCAGCAGCTTTGCGTCTCCATCGTTTTTCTCGCTTCATTTGTGGCTCTTTCTCTGTGTGGTCTCCCGGAGATTTCTGTTTCTTGTTTGAATCCGATGTTCTCGAATTCGACCCGGACCCTCGGTTGTGCGCTGCGCTTCGGGATTGGAGAATTCAACCACAAGGTTACGGCCATCCATAACATGATTCCTTGGATCATTCAGCGCAGCGGTGGCTTCCTGTTCTGACGAATATTCCAGAAGCGCCCACCTAAATTTCCTATGAACGAGTGCCAGCGCTGCTTCTGAACTACGCACCCTTTACACCTGCCGCTGTCTGGGAATTGACCTATCCTAACGTTCTTTAGGAGGTTTTGAACTCATGTTCAGTGGCCGGGTCTGAATCGCTGGCAGAGTCATTTTCACTGGTCTTCAACCCATCCATGTTGCGTGATTGTTCGTGGGCCCCAAAGAATTCACGTAGGCTCTGAGCAGTAGCCTCAAAGGGAAGGTTGCCAACGAAGAGAAAATACCCAGGTGAAGACTGTTGTTTCTGGAGTGCCTTCTGCGCAAGTGGATCAGGTTGCGGCCTTCCAGAAAAGTCGGTTCCTGGGAGCCATTTTGATGCTGTTCAACCATAGTTATGTAGCTGGTGAGAAGATGCTTACCATCCTTAATTAATAGACGTCTGCCGTCCAATTCACGTTCAGAGTACGATATAGCTTCTTGCTTGGCTTCCTTGCTGTCAAAATAGACGTATGCAAACCTAGTTTGGGGTTTGAATAAACAATTGTCCATCATGGCTCCAAGTGTTTTTACCCTCGATTCTGGGATTGGCTGGCACTACCCCCTTTCTGCACTGGCATACGGACACGAGTGACCCTCCCAGCATCCTTAAAAAAGCTCCGCACCATCCTATCCGTCGTCTTAAACGACAAATTACCAACCCATATGCAATTTGATCCAGTGGCTAGTGCGCGAGGCCTCCCCGACTTGCTAGGAATCACAGATGATAACCCCTTCCGGAGCAGTTTACGCTGCCTCCTTTTTGCAGCATGAGAGAGCACAGAAGCATCGTGTGTAGAATGTGTGGCCTGGTCGTTCGACGACGTCGGAGGTTCATACAAGTCTTGGGTTTCATCCATCAACGTCGCAGGTGGCATGCCTTGAATGTAGATTCAGTGGCTGTACACGAGTTTTGCACTTCGACATATGTATTTTAAATCCACTATTCCTAACATATTAATTTACAGTGTTTCGGAAGACTCTAGCAATTTCTTTGAATGTCAAGTGTACACGAGATAAACAGAGTTATGTCTGGAATCATGGTCTCGAAAACTGAAAATGGCCACTGAGTTGCGAACCTGGCGTACGGTACACCCTTAAGTATGATGCTTGCAAGCATCTAAGACAGGCATCTTGGGTTCAATACACAGCCAAGCAGGATGCGCGCGGCAGGCTCAAGGGCCAAGGCGCACTTGTTATGGATCCCAAGGGGAGCAAGAGGCCTAGGTATGGCAGACGGACCTGATGCTGGGCCACGGCCTAGCTGGCGTTGGTGGCTGAACAGCATAGAATTGCGAGCAGGGGACACCACATGGTACCAGATAGAGACCAGAGAAATGAGCGAGGGCGGTGGGGTATACAGGTCTCATGCCTTCTGCTACAAAAGAGTAACGATGGTTGAGTAAGATCTAATTGGAAGAGATTTAACCTGTCATCGGAAGGTTGCACGATGCAATGACCTACCCCATTATTGTAATCAATGTCTGGACTAACGCCCACAAAAAGGGCACCCAACTACTCCAAAGCGAGAGGTCACTACTTCGAGTCTGAAGTAAAAGGACGTGCTTACGTTGACATTGTGAAATATCCAACGGAATACACGGCAGCCAGAACGTATCCTATATTAAACCGATGAGAATCTTACCATAGTGGTGACCCATTATGCGGACGCACCAACTACTGCCGACCCCAAGACTGCAGAAACCCCCCCAACACTAAGGAATAACAGTAGCAAGAGTAACGCGGGCACGGGCGAACGCCCTTTCCTCCGAGAAGAGCGGCAGCTGATAACCGCTGCCCACAAGCCACAGAGGCCGTATGTTGCCGCATACATGATCAACGTCCAATAGAGAGTGAAAAAAAATATGTCTGGGGATGATGATGAAGAGGGATGTACGAAAAGAAAAATATAATCATACCCTTGGAATAGTACAGTTGGGGTGAATTACGCCGATTGCGGAAATCCTGGCTGGGGTTGTGGAGGCTTGGGAAGGGCGGTGTCACATAGCCCTTTGGGGGTGAAAGGACCTAAAGAATGGGGAAGGGTTTGGCAACCTAGGTGGGCCCTGTGTGGACTACTCACGCTGTCGTGATCGCGAGAGTGGGGGGCCCACAGTCGTGACATAGAGCGGACGAGGTGCACACGGTAACCCAGCGTTGCTGTAGGCTATCCCGTCTGGTGTCACTGCGACCAAATATTTGGCCCCACCCTTAGAATATGACGGACAAGGTCCAGGTTCGGCTGGGTCACACGTGATGTGGAGGAGAGTTGCTTAAATTTAAATTGGTCGAATTTTATGTTGTTGCTGTACATCCAGAGTTTTGGCAAAGTCTAGGCAGGTGACCAGCCTCTCGGCAAAGTCGGGAACTGGTCTCGGGGGTGATTCCAATCGAGGACACTCCCTGCTTCAGGAAAGGGGATCCGTCGCATATAACCACTCATGAGAGTCTGATCATTTTGACTGCATAAACCGAGTAGCTCCTTGTCACCTTGGAATTAATGCTAATTATCCCATATTCTAGGGGCCCGACTAGTTCCCCATCTGCCTGACTGAAAACTGTCGGGAAATGCGCATTAGAATTATGAGGTCTGGCGTTATTTCGTAAATTCGTGCGGTAAGGTTGACAGTGGGCGCGAAGCAGAAGATAATGAAGTTAATCGCGAATGTCTGAAGTGCGTGGTTAAGGCTAGGCATGACTATGCCCATGCACTTGTGCTTGGCGGAATATCTCGTGGAGCGCTTGGACCGGGGCTTCTTGTGCTGTCCTGGGCCGAATATCCGTTGACGACCTGCTGGCGTTCGACTGGGGTAGGCTTCCTCCACTCTATCTTCTCGACTTTGACTTCATTGTCGATTAAACGGTAAACATAAGTTACGACGACTGGCCCTTGTACATCCATGAGGGCAAATGATGGTATAAGGGTCCTGGACATTCTATGATCAGACTGCATGATATGGATAGAAATTAAGCACCGACTCCATCGATTTCCCCATCCACGCGCCTGTTGCACTTCCAGGGTTCACAAAGAATCTCCCTTGATGCTCCATGGTTTCAAACCTACAGATGAATGATACACCGAAAAAAGCCAGAGATCTATGCAGAACTTCTCACTTGTGAGTGTGGCCATGAACAAGTACATCGACGTCCATTTGCCTCGCGATGGCTCCCAGGGAATCTAGTTCGCCGACCGGAACGTTCAGATGCCCATGTATTGCTCCTATACGAAGAGGAGGATGCGATAGCGCCAATGACAGCGGGAAGCGGGGGTCCTAAGATACGCATTTAGGCACAAGTGTTGGAGACGAACTTGAGTGCAATGCACTACCTCATCGTAATCTCCACGAACAACGTGGACTTCAGAAGCAATTGTCCTCAAATAGTCGTACGTCTCCTTGTCACAAATGTTCCCGGTGCATATGATTTGTTGAATCTTTCCAGGGAGCTGCCGTAGCGATCAGAACCAGTCATGCAGATCCCTCGACAGGTATTATACCAGCAGTTTCTTGAACTTTGCGGGGAGATCATGCGTCCTACGGATACGGATTGAGTACCGGGTCATCGGTCTCTGGCAACTTGGTGTACCTGTACGGTATGTGTAGGTCGCCAATGAGAAGTACAAGAACCATTGCAGTGATGTGGCGGAGTTTAAGGTTCGGCGACTCGGAGTCACGGGGTCCCCGACGAGGAATCAATTATTTGTTCCAGGCAAGCGACGACGTTCTCGTCATTCCTGCCTATCATTACGTCCCAGGTATTGAGAGGTTCCACAGTCGGCAGTCCCCCCATTTGAAACAGCTCTCTTGCACTTGGTGTCTCCAAAATCATAAGAAGACAAGATTGGGTAGTTTCTCTGCAGCCCAATGAGGTTCACAAAACCAGCATGGGTCGTTCATCAAGAAACTTCTGATAAGAAAAAATTGGGGATTTTCTCCATTAGTGTCCATCCAGATGGCTCGCGCATAGCTACGGGGGGACTCGGTGCGCTATTGCTTATCTTTGCCGCCTGACACAGTCTGAACGATGGTGCAGACTCAAAAATACGGATTTGGTCGACCCTGCCTATCCTTCGGCCAGAATATGATGATTCTATCCCCTCTGTGGATCCGAAGAATGCTCCTTCAAAGTCCCTTTGCACTCTTTCCATGCATGCTGGTGCGCAATCTTGACTATTCTGTCAAGTCAAGCTTCACCGTCCATTTTCTGTGCAGGACCTGTCTTGGTGGTGAGGTGGTCCCATTCTGGAAAATGGCTGGCTAGCGGATCGGACGACACAATCATAATGATATGGGACTTGGATCTGTGCGTGATTCCTCGCTTTATGTTTCTGGTGATGCATGAACGCTCATGTTTGACCGTTAAGGTCTGGTGGAGGGAAAGTGTGGGGGACGGACGAAACAAATATCGAAGGATGGAAGGCTCTTAAACGGTTGCCTGGCCATGACTCAGGTGAATTTTGCTAACTGACTTTGTCCCACAAACGTCGTAACCGCTGCTATCTTCCTGTGAATTTGCAGATGTCACCGACCTTGCGTTTTCCCCTGGCGATAGATATCTGGCCAGTGTTGGCTTGGACAGCAAAGTCCTGATTTGGAATGGTGCAACCTTGGAGCTAATCCGAATGCTTGATGGGCACCAGGGTTACGTTAAAGGTGTATGTTGGGACCCTGTTGGTCAATATTTGGCTACCCAGGTATGTCGTACAGATAGCTCAAATGGATAGTTCTGCATAATCACTGCTCATAAATCAGTCAGACGATAAGTCGGCGAAAATCTGGAACACGACCGACTGGAAATTGGAGACAAGCATCACGCAGCCGTTCGAGAAGTCCCCAGGATCTACATTTTTTCGTAGACTCAGGTATGTCGACTGCCTTTTGCTCCACATCCCTGCTCCACAATATTCTACCAGCTGGTCCCCTGACGGGGCTCACATCACTGCATCCAATGCGATGAACAACAATGGATACGTATTTGTTGCAGCAGTAATCTCTCGCTCATCGTGGAGCTCCAATATATCGCTTGTCGGGCACGAAAACACTGTTGAGGTGGCAGTAAGTATTTTTGGATGGGAACACCTGGACAACAGTCTCACCCCTCAACAGGCATACAACCCCCACATATTCCGTCGAGATCCAGATTTACCCGTGACAACAGCCAATATCTGCAGCGTCGTCGCTCTTGGGTGTGATGATTTGTCGATCTCCATATGGCAAACAAAATCGGCCCGGCCGCTTATTGTTGCTAAAGATGCGTTTGAAAGACCTGTTATGGATCTATCATGGTGCGTAGTTGCACGGACAACCCTGCTTGTGCTCTAATCCTCCACCCGTTAGGTCATTGGATGGCATGACGCTTTATGCGTGCTCTTCAGATGGAACCATTGGTGTTTTTGATTTCGACGCCTCAGAGCTCGAAGGAATAGCGCCGCTCTCTGTTCAAGCGGATTACCTTAAATTATTTAATTTTACTGCCCCTCCAGTCCCACAATACTACCAACCCCTGTCCCCAGAGAACCCCCACCAATGATGTATTCCTCACCTGGTCCTCCGTCTACGAGTTACAACGCTCCAACAAAGGAAGACACCCCAAATCTCAACATGAGTGGCAAAAAGAAGCGCCGCATCAAGCCTGTATTTGTATCCCATCTTTCTGGCCTCCCGAATGGGACTCCAATACCTAATCAGCCATCCATGAACGGCGCAACCCCTTACCCATCCTACCCATCTACCTCTCAGGCCCCCCAACCATTTGGTGCTCCCCAGCTCCCTGATCCTGCCCCCAGCGCATTCCGAGACCCTTATACATTTGCTGCGTCACAGCCACCAGGTTTCAGGGATCCGACCTTTCCCCCCTACCATCACACAGAACCGGAGCGCTTCCCTTCTCATTCCAGCTCATTCGCACCAAGTCAGGTGCCTCAAATGGACACTATCCAAAACGCTTCAAGGGCAAACTCACTCCAGAATGGGGATCATCCCGATGGGTCCGGAAATATGTGGGACAGTATCGATGGAGGGGCTAATCACAATGACACCTCGCGCTTGCCCAAGGCTCGCACACTTGGTGGAGATCGACGACGAGAGCCAATGGGACCTATCAAAGATATTCGACCACCTTCAGTCGCGAATCAGATGAATATGAGCCCTTCAGGCAGTTCTACGAACCATCGCCTCGCTATTCCTGCGGTTCGAAACATTGTATTTGCAAAAGTGGAGGACCGAGAAACGGATGTATTCGAGGGGCGCAATTCCGAAAATGGCTCTTGTAAGTCTGGCACCGAATCAGGGCACAAGAATTATCTGAAACTTCCCACCATAGCACCCTCTGAAGTTAGCCTTATCAGCGCCAAGCAGACACAGTTTTTGGATTACGTCTCAGCGGGTGTGTTAGCGGTTACGGCGACCTCTGTTTTTTGTGCTGCTGCTTTGGAAGACGGATCAATCAATGTGTACTCGCCTACAGGGAGACGGTATAATGCGTTGCATCTGCTGCCGTTTCCATCGCACTGATCAGTGCTTGCATTAGGTTGATGCCTTCCATGCTACTCGATTCCCCCTGCGTGTCGATGAACGCGTGCAAGCAATTCTTAATGGCAATAACATCTTCAGCGCATATGTACATTTGGTATGGGCATAACACAAGCTTTTTAAGTCAGCTTTAATATTTCCTTCCGCGTCAGGGATATGAAGAAGCAGAAAGCACACGTATCTGCTGTCCTCATTCGACCACTAATATCCTCTCACTCGTCTGATCTCTCGTCAGCGATGATCAGGCCTAATGGCGCTCCTGTGTTAACTATCTCCGCTGGCGCCGCTTTCACCTATGATATTTCCCTCCAGGCATGGCTCAGGGCCAGTGAAGCGCGTTGGGCAGAGGGAAGCGACGCCTGGGAGGGAAAGCAAAGACCAACTGCAAATCGAGGCTCTGCAGGTGCCAGAGGGGTTGTTTCTTCTATCGAGGCCGCTATCAGTGACCTAGAGTTGAACATTGGAGAACAGCGAGGGGACAGTACTCCCTGGTGGAATGCAGCGCTCACGCTTGGACACCTGGAAACCCGACTTCACGCAGCGAAATTGTTTGATAGCCCTTCAGAGTACAAGAGTAATCTTCATCTGTATGCGAAGAGGCTAGCTGAAGAGGGGTTCCGTGCCAAAGCCGAGGAATTGATGAAAGAGCTATGCGGCCCACTATACTGGTGTGTATTTTTGCAAGGCTGTCGAGTATACGCCTCACCTTTCGTGATAGGAAACCTGGACGGGATGACCTTTGGTGTCCAACAATAATGGGGATGCAAAAAAGGGAATTACTCAAGGATGTTGCTGGCATATTTGGTAGGCTCTTTGCCTGTAGTCACCGCATGATGTTCATACAACGTTCCTCCCCAGCTCGCAGTAAAACATTTGCCAAGCTTGGGCAGGATTGGCAGGAGTTGATGAAGAAAATCCATGCGGACAGCTGATCTCTACATTTTATATATATATTACCTCTAGACGGTACTCAATTCGGCTGGGTTATTGTTCGGACTATTCACGTTACTTTGGATCTGTTGTATCTCTATTTCTCGACTTGCAACACCACCTTTTGTTGTAACTAATGGTCCAGAGTCAAATCCTTGTTTCCTGGTCACGGTCACGTTTCGCGCGTTCTCACACCCTGCTTGAACTTCTCGATCATCAACTCGAACGGCGAAGGGAATAACACGCGCTCGACTCAAATCATTCCTTATTCGGGAGGCGCATTGGAAGGTTTCCAGACTGTCCTTGGGGCTGCCGACCGGCTTTGTCTCCCTATTCACCGCTGAGCGGGCATCTTACAGTCAACATTTACACAACTATCTCCACAACAATACACGGTCGACATTATGAACGATACGTCCCTCCCTTGTCTTCCTCTTGAGCTCAAGTATGAAATCATTTCTTACATGGATAAGGACACACTGGTAGCAGCTGCTCGAACTTGTTTTGCTCTGAGTCAAGAAGCCGAGCGTTACCTCTACCAGGATGTAAAGCTGTCGAACAAACAGATAGAGAAATTTTTTAAATCACTTTCCCGGTGCAACTCGAGAGCTTCGTTAGTTCGAAAATGCACTATCGTTGGCTTTGGCCAAGATGATCGGAGATTCATCAACCAAGTGCTGGTCGCCCTTCACAACCTCCGATCTCTCGCAATTATCCCTCCGCCCCTCGAGGAAGCACCTGGAAATGATATGGTCTTCAGCTGGAGCTCTCTTCTTGATGGGTGCGAATTTAAGCTGGTTGAATTTATCACCAGTTTGGAATGCGATCTTTCTATGGTCGAATTTCTCCACAGGCAGTCCCAAATCCAGAAATACATTCATTCCGGCTATACAATCACCGACACACATTCCGCTCTGCATCCACTTACTCTTCCTTCTCTGACTCACTTTTATGGAAATATTATGGACATCGATATGATTGTCCCTCACCGTCCCGTCACCCACGTCACCGTGGATGAGACAGTGGCTACTATCGGTCGGTGACTGCTTGTAAAATGTTTGGTCATTGTAGAGGTAATCCTTATCTTCCGTTAGGCCTGCCTTTGTTCATTCTTCAACCACTCGCCGCTTCGAAGGGTCCAGTCAAGTACTTGTCGCTGAGTCTCTGCGACATGGCGACGGCTTCTGTCCTATCTCTCATCTACCCATATACCCCACATCTCATTGGACTCAGCCTTTCATACCCTCGCGATGTTTTTAGCCTCGAAGCCGAACTTGACTGGGCCGATGCTCTGGCCAAATTCCGCAACCTCAAATACCTGGAGATCGAAGTTTCCTTAGATTCCTCCGGAGAATCGAAAGATATCCCCTTCGACTGTCAGAAAGAACTTGTGCATACGTGGCATGACGCTTGCCCCTCTTTGCAATCGGTGTCATTTGGATCGCAATTGCAAGAAGAGACGGAGTTTGGATTGGAGATGAACGTTGGTGCCATGATCAGTAGCTGGGAAAAGGAGAAGGGGAACTGGGTTCGCATGGATATGCGACGGGATGATCTTTGTTGGCGTTGGTAGTGTTGGTGGTGCAGTACAATCTAATGGTATGTGTTAGTCCCGCTGGTACGCGCATGGCTCATCATTACTAATCTCCAAATAGATTTCACTCTTTCTTCATCATGCCTCTTCGTATACTCGCTGTTTACCCTTAAGACCCTAAGACGGGGATTTTCGTTAACTCATAATTGTAAACTTGTCTCAACATCCTTCTATCAACTACATTGTTTTCATATTTTTGTGTCATCCGGTTTGTAGCATTCTAGCCACTGCCTCTAATAACATATTCCTTCTGTTCATCCACTAAATCGCGGAATCCGGTTTTTCAATTTACAAAATACAAATCTAACATATGTAGTGGACTTAATAAGTGTTACTGAAGGTTCGAATGTTCATGAGATATCGAGTGTGGGGGTAAGGCAGCGACTTAGCATTCAATGCGTACGCTCCTCGCGAAAGCAGACATCGAAGCTGGGGCAGTTCTCCAATTCACTGGCCCTCTTGCCCATGCTGACGTCCCTGAAGGAAAGCTTGCATCCCAGATACCGAGCTGTATTCTCGCTGGATTCGAGGGGAAATGATATACCCCATTTTTAATGGTGTCTTCTACGCGCGGACTTAGTGCATAGCCTAACGAGCGTTTAGAGTGCTTCCCATACCTCTTCGCAGAGTTCGAACGTGGATTCCATCGACGCCCCAAATGATCTTCTCCGGGTTCCAATCCACAGTGTAGAGATGGTAGGAGTCGACGGTGTCAGTGGAGGCTGAGTGGGATCTTGACGAGGGTTTGTAACAATGTCGCCCGGCGAAGACGCCGTAAAGAGGTTCTTTGTCGGAAGGATGAGGAACGAAGACGTTTGACTGCCGTGAAGGCCCCATTCAGCGGGATCTCTGCACTTCTGTAAGACATACAGCATACCTGCCAGCAGTGCGGATCGCCTCCGAGGAGCTCTATGTCGATCTCATCGCCTTCGGGTGCGATGATGACAATTGCAGTGACAATCCCCGAGATTCTAGGACCAAGCACTTCGAAAGTATAGTTCCCATACCTAGAACAGCAGCGTTTTTAATGCTGAGACAAAACTCAGTTGTTTGGGAAGTTACGTGCAAATTCAACATTGTCGAGTTTAGAGTGGCGCCGTCAGCTACTTTGTCATTGATGCCTTTTGAAGTCTTTATTCTTCCATTTGGCCGGTCAAGACGTAAGGCTAAAATACCGGGAGACTGAAAACCATACGACCTTGGTGGTGTATCGACTGGAACAAAATATTCTTGGGATATGCTCGATGAGGTCCGGAACTCCGAACGGTATGGCGTACAGGATGGACGCGTTTTCGGGCTCGCTGCGGAGAGATGGACATGGAACACGACACACACGATTTGAACGATGGTGAAATGCATGCTTGCCGCAGGGAGTGACGTGTTAGACTGGAGGATGATTAATTGCGGTTGGATCGAGCTCAATTCTCACGCCTTCTCAACTACTTATCAGTTCCGAAGTCTGCCCGAATAACATATTCTGCATGTGAGAACAATAAGTTTGGGTAAAATATGGAAGGTCCTTTGTCACAGCGTTGGATTTGAAACTTGCACTATTCATTCGTCCCTATGAGGATAGCTGAAGAGAAGGTCGATGTGTCGAAGCAGAGAGCGACTCGGGCGAAGGGAGGAATGACTCATGTTCACGAGCAGGGTCCTATCTTCGCCAACGAACAGGACAACTGTCCCCGGAAATCCAAAGTATTCCGGCTTCAAAAATCAACGGGTTTCTCTTCTTTTTTTTTCCTTGGGGGGGGGGCGGTTCGCTACGACTCAAAAGCTGCCTCCGTATATATTTTAGAGGCCGTAATTAATCTCTGCCGAACACTAGTCGGTAAACTGTTATTGTAACCAAGTAGCGCTGAAGTATGGAGAGTGAATTTTACGTATTGGCTGTCCAGAGACTCGCAATTCCATTCGAAAACGGTGGATTGATAGCTCAGGAACTGATATATATGCGTCCAGACGCTGTAGTTGATGGATAACAGCGAGGGAAGGAATCCTGCAGTTAATGTTATTAGGCCGCCAGTCTGAATATTGATACGCACTTCGATCGCAGACCGTGGGAACAAAACTCGCCGGACACATCTACACACACTCAGACTCATCGTTAAGGACACTATTAGGATGGCTGGTACGCGTTTCGCATATGTGCGATCGTTCGAGTTGCCCGATCCGCTGCTCCCCAACACCTACCTCGTTCTGCGCGTCGACGGACATGGATTTCACCGGTTCGTCGCAAACTTATTGCCCAATTCTCATAGCTTGGAAATGCCGCAATCCTTTCATGATCGTCTAATACTATTCTGTGGCAGATTCTCTGAGCTACATGGCTTCCGGAAGCCAAACGATGAACGTGCTCTTCATCTCATGAATAAAGCGGCTAGAGACGTGATGGAAGCATACCCGGACTCAGTCCTTGCGTTTGGAGAAAGCGACGAGTTTAGGTAAGGCATGCAGAGCTACGAATTCTTGCATCGATCCATCGATAACACTTCACGTAAGCTTCTTATTTCGGAAGAGCTGTAAATTGTGGAATCGAAGGCACAGGTACGCCCGACGAAGAAGTACTGGAAGGATGTCGGAAATGGTAATAACGCTGTCGAAGCAAGATTTTAACTTCTGTTGTTTCATTGTTCACATCGTCCTATGTGTTCAACTGGCCACATTACTTCCCCGACACCCAACTTCAGTATCCTCCAACGTTTGACGGTCGCATAGTCGTATACCCAACCATTAAGGAAGTACGTGATTATTTTTCCTGGAGGCAAGCAGATAGTAGGTGGTCCATCTTGTGAACCTCCCAACTTGGTGGCGTAACTGATATTCCGGTTTCATCCTAAGCGCATATTAATAACCTGTACAATACTGCATTCTGGGCCCTCATTCAGCAAGGGGGTCTTTCCACTAGCGAAGCACATGCGAGATTACGGGTGCGTTCATCTCTCTCGTTTTGAGATTTCATTTTCTGGAGGCGAGTTATCTCCTTTTGCATAGCAGATCACTGAACAGGTCACCGCATTTTCTAGGGAACGTTCTCCAAAGACAAACACGAGATTTTGTTTGGCCAGTTCAAGATCAATTATAACCATCTGCCTAGCATATTTCGAAAAGGAAGTGTCCTTACACGTAAAGCCTCTTCAACTGATGGCGGAGACGCACACGTAGGAAGGCCTACGCCAGAAGGGGGTCTAACCGTTCGGATTGATGAAACCTTTACCGAGCCGGCTGGGATGCAAGCTATGGATCACTTGTTAACTCGGACCGATTTGGATTCAGGTATGCTCGCAAAAAGTGGCGAAATGGACGTCAGATTGATCAAATTTATTTTTTTCAATATTGATAGAACGCATTCCTGACAATCAAACTGGAGAATTTCTGAACCCAATGCCGACTCCATTCTCCCTCGCTGAGAGTGAGTTCGGGGTGATTACCGAATTAGCCAAGTAAACGTAACCAGTACTTTACCTACAGGCTTGTCTGATATACAAGCTCATCCTGGGCCGCACTCCGGGGCTCCGGCTTCATTCAGTAATGGAGAAAATACAAGCCTGAATGCGGAGAGGAGCGTTCATACTATTCGAGACAGGTCTGTGATGGAGATGCAGGAAAGCATGGAACTTCCAATATTCAAAACGGAGACGGATCAGAGTAAGCCCTTTGTTATACATCCTTCAGCAATTTGATGGTTAGGTAATTATGGTTTATTGCTGCACAACACGCACATAGGTCGTCGGACTCACCACAGTGACACGAAGCGTGACACGAAGAAGCGGGGTAAAGCATCGTGTGACATAGCAAAGGAGATAGACTCATCTGCGACAACTTCGATCCTCGTTCTGCATGTTGACTTTATCAAAGATGACTCGTTCTGGGAGGAAGCCCGCTTTGAATCGAGTGGCTAGGTCCCATTTTCGGATGGGGGACGGTACTGCCTCCACCTGACCTCTGTCCGGTAGGCCTTGCGCATATTGGGTTATTGAGGCCCCAATGACCTTTGCCAACATACAGATCTAGGGACGTGCGCCGGTCGTTTACATTGAAACCCTGATGTACTCACAATACAAATGGTGGCTTCGGTTCTGGCTTGTTCGATGTCCACTTGGAGCTTTTTGCACAATTTGTTGAACATGGTGAACAAGTCAAATGGGGGAGCTGAAGTGGAAATCGGCCTCTGGTTGGTTCCAGATGGGTGTAGCCACGTAACATGGAGAGGGTCAGAATGATGGATTCTTTCATTTGGTTTGTGTGTATGGTACAAGATTGGAATGGGGCTGGGGCTGGGCTGGTGAAATGGTGTAGATACAAATCTCTCTCACCCGTTCGATCTGCCAATTCGGTGGTAAAAGATGACGCACAAAGAGCTTTTATGGCCGTTTAAGGGATGTATGCATGAGTGCGGACAGCAATATCTAAGGATCAGTGTGCGAGCAAGCAGGAAGGCGAATTAATTGGGAGTCGGTGTGCAATGTAATACACCGTTCGGGTAAAAAAGGTTGATGGACGCCTGGGAAGGTGGGTGTCGCGGAATCGGAGTGGGAGATCGGCTCTTGACTGAGCGGGGGGGGTTGTCCCAGACGAACCAAAAATGACCGCGAGTGCCAGCGCAATAAGTAGGACATAAAGTCGCAACCAGGGAATATAGGTCGCATCTGTAGTGTAATGTTGGTGTGTTGAAGACATCGATTGTACACTACAACGACGTTCACGGTTGTTGAGCCCGCTTTCGGGGTCAAACGGGTCAATATTTAGTGCATTGAATGAATTGGTCGTCCCATCGCCACATGACATATTTATCAATTAACTCATATGTGATTTAAATTGATCGGACAATTAATTCTAAAAAGTTAACATACGTTCTTCACCTTCTCGCGCAAAGAGCTTTCAAAGGTCATCAGAGGGGAGGAAAAATGATTATTCAAAGGTACCATTAATGTTCAACGTCGTCCCAACGAATTCCCTCATATGTAATACGAGGCTGCGAATTTTTTTTTGGGTCCTACATCATCGGGTTTATTGGCAGCTCTCATGTTTCGCTTCACACCCTTCCTGATCAAACCCACAACATTCATCCGTACCCCCCCCCCTCGTGATTGTCTTGCTACATACATACTACATTGTTTCCATACGACCCAGGGGTAGACGATGACCCGTGAGGTGACAATAACAACTGGCTGCTCCACTCTACCGTTCGGCGTATAAAGAGGGACTTTCAGACATTTGACCGCTTCTTTACCCCGTCTCTCCACCTCCATCTCTCCATCTTCCTCCACTAGACAGCCTATTTCTCTAGCATGCCCGGTGGAGCAGTCGCAACTGGCAATGGCGTCGGCGGTGATGGTGAGCATGATGGCCGCCCTGTCATTCGTACAATACCCTCACTGTTCATCCATCCATCTATCTACTCTCACTAGTCCGCCCCTCAAACCCATGGCCTGGTATTTTGATGGCCACCTTCGCTGCTTTCGGTGGGATTCTCTTTGGGTACGTTGACCGTTGCCGTTGTGCTTTCCATTTCATGATGTAATTCTCATTCATACACTTAGATATGACACTGGTACTATATCGGGTGTTAAGGTCATGCCTGACTGGCTCTGCACGTTCGGGACTCGTTTCGGTCCCGGTTTTGGTCAATGCAGCATTACCACATCTCAGGAGTCGCTCATTGTGTGCGTCCCACTCGTATTTTAGCTTTTTTTCAAAAACTCTATTGATTGTTTTTTTTTTTTTCATTTGTGATATCATAGCTCCATTCTTTCCCTTGGGACATTTTTCGGTGCTCTGCTTGCTGCCCCTTTGGCTGATGGTATTGGGCGAAGGCTTGGTTGGTGGCCTCATGTGCCGTATTCTCTGTTGGCGTAGCTTTGCAGGTTGCTGCCACCAGAATCCCTCTATTCGTCGTTGGTCGTGTCGTTGCAGGCCTCGGCGTCGGTTTGGTCTCGTGCACAGCTCCAATGTACCAGGTGCGTCACTTGATCATTTTTTTTTTTATGTTTGAATCATTAACCAAGTTTGGACTTGTGTGGCTTCTAGTCGGAGTGCTCGCCGAAATGGATCCGTGGCGCCGTTGTCGCTTGCTACCAATGGGCGATCACTATTGGTCTGTTACTCGCGTCCATCGTCAACAACTCGGAGCAGAATCGTCCGAACCACTCCGGTTGGCGTATCGCAATTGGCTTGCAGTTCATCTGGGCTGCCATCCTTGCTGGTGGAATGTGGTTGATGCCCGAATCGCCTCGCTATTTGATCCGTCAAGGAAGAGATATGGAGGCAGAACGATCATTGGCTCGTTTGATGTCTACCGAGACCAGCGATCCTGTTGTTGCGGCTGAGTTGAGCGATATCCGTGCCAACTTGCGCCAGGAGATGGAGCGATCATCTGGTGGTTACAAAGAGCTCCTCTCCAGCGAGAACCAGGTGCGATAACCGATTTATGGTTTCAGAATTCGCCCTTTTTTGGTGCTCATTAATGGCTTATCTAGATCCTTTTCCGTGTTCTTAGCGGGGTGTTCCTTCAAGCCTGGCAACAGCTCACTGGTATCAAGTACGTAATCTCTTTGTACATATTCGGTTTCCGGGCGACTAATCATCTATCTATTCCGCCAGCTTTATCTTTTATTATGGTACAACTTTCTTCAAAAATTCTGGCATCTCAAATCCTTTCCTCATTTCCGTTGCCACCAATGTTGTCAATGTCGGTATGACCGTCCCTGGCATGTGGGCCGTCGATAAGGTCGGCCGCCGTAGTCTGCTTCTCATCGGTGCAGCTGGGATGCTTTTCTGCGAGTATATCATCGCTATCGTTGGTGTCACGATCTCGACCTCCAACTTGGCTGGTCAGAAGGTCCTGATTGCCTTTGTGTGCATCTACATTGCCTTTTTCGCCGCCACCTGGGGTCCTATCGCTTGGATCGTCACTGGAGAGATCTACCCACTGAACATTCGCGCCAAAGCAATGTCCATATCAACAGCATCAAACTGGCTTTGGAACTTTGGTATCGGTTACGCGACTCCTTACCTCGTCAACCCTGGTGCAGGTCACGCAAACCTTGGAGTTAAAGTTTTCTTCATTTGGGGTACCACTTGTGTTGGATGCCTCGTTTTCACCTACTTTTGCATTCCGGAAACGAAAGGATTATCCCTCGAGCAGATCGACATCATGTACGCCAATACGACGCCGATCAACAGCGCTTCATACCGGAAGACCCTCCTGGAGCATGACATTCATGCTGTCGATGTCGAGGGTGGCAGGGTCAACATTCAGGATCTTCACGAGCAGGACGAAAAGAACATCGCTGAGCACAAGGAATAAATAAAACGATCTACTTATTTCTGGTCTTCCCTTTCTTCCTCCCACCCTCTCCTCCTTGTATGCTAGTGACCAATGTGATCACCGTAGTGGTTTTGTGTCTCATTTTTTCGTTCGGTGTAATTTCCCTCGTTCTCCGCCCGTTGCTTTACCAAAACTCCTCTCATCAGAGGGCGTGTTTTGTTTTTGTTTTTGTTTTTTGTCTTGTATCCGATTTTCGTCCGAAACGCCAGTCTCAATCTCTCCCTGTTCGCTTTACGACCGTGCATGTAACGGGCGTAAAGGGGGGTTTCTGGCTTGAATTTATGGCCGCGCCACTTTAATTCGAACGCCTAGCTCGTCCTCCCATGCATGCACGTACCGTCACATGGGTTTTCTTACCCCCCCCAATTACATAATTGTACACACAAGGAGGGCTCGACATGCACCCGGCTGCTGTGCTGGAGGGTTGGAGAGCGGCGCGTAGTGAATTGATGTTAAGCAATTAATGGTTGACTTTCCGTGCTATGATATCCGATATCTTGTGCCCGTGATTGGTGAGACATGTTCGATAATCGATGTAGGATATATTATATTTTTTCCAGTCTGCCCTTACCATACATGTCACTGCGTCATCTATTTTTGCGATTTACTCTTTTCATCTCCGATTTGTTCATCTTTGCTCAGTGCTTGAGTGCGCTATAACGTAGTCGTTCATCTTTCTCCTGCTCTCTATATTCACGTAACGTTATTTGCTTGAGACTGAGCGCTGTTGTCCCTTTGTCTCATGGCTTATAGGAGAGCGGGAGGGGAGAACTCACGTAATTGGGCAGAAATTAATAAGTTTAAGAGAAGTGGTGCATGCAATATATATATGCGGAGAGACAGTTATGCCAGGAAGATGAAGCGCATGGTCTATACTAGAGCTAGTCTATGGTGGTTGAATTAAATTATAAAATTGTTTGCATCTATCTAGTAGATACTATATATGCACCTGAGATCAAGGGACGAAGAACAAGGAGTTGAAGTGGGGCTAGTCGAGTCGAGCTGGCGGACGCCTAGTAGTATAGTAGTTATGTAGTTGATATATAGAATTAGGACTTGTACGTGTGTGCATGATACGCGCGCGCGCGACCGAGTGACCAGGAGGCGGATCGCCGCGGCGTATAAGCTCCACCTGTCAGTGACAGATGTGTCAATCCGGATATTTAAATCAATCTTTTTTTTTTTTTGTGATAGTATCTATCTGTACGTGTCCTACGGGCAATGAAATTGGAGGGGGGAAAAAATCCAGTGGGAGGAGGGACATGCAGCGCGAGCGACGGGGGAGAATGTACAGGTGATTTGATCGGAGCAAGAATTCTGATTGTACTTGGTGCAATTGGGACGTACGTGTTCATTGTAAGCTGTATATAGCACCCCCCCCCCCCCTCCAGAATCCTGCCCGGAACGTTGTTCATAAGATTTCCGTGAAGTCGAACTGGTGACCGGCTAGTACAGTACGCGGGGCGGCGCTCGCTTGCGGAAATAATATTGTTGCTAACTAATATTACAGGGGCGAGTAGCAGTGCTGTATATGCACAATCACCAGGGGGGGTATGAGTGGTAATCTCTAGCACCCCGGGGGGCCCCATGCACAACGGTCAATAAACGGCAATACATAGGTGATATGTCGGCGAAAGGACCTGGTCCGAGGCACGGCAGCATGTGCGTGATATTACCCCTTCATATATTTACACAGACCAGATCGAGAGTCTTCGTTTCGTAGGTCACGCTTATATCTTGAGTCCGATATATATTGGTTCGGGACGATTTTTTTGGGGGGGCTTGTTTTTGAAGTCAATTACAATATTCAATTAGGATTAGGCGAATGAATGGTGTGATCGTCATATGGCACACATTCTAGAGTTTTGTGATGTGCGTGTGTGTGGGGGGGGGGGGGGGGAGAGTCACGCGCGCGGTGCTAGTTTGGTTGGCCCGGCCATGTCGCGAATCGAGAGAATAGGGATGTCTCAGTAGATATTGGGTGAAAGGCCATGTGCATACGAGTGAGCACAAACAATTGTATGACCATTTAGGAGGATGGACATGTGTTGCTTATGCATCACATGATGTGAACCGGGGCCAGCCACATGCAACAACAACACCAAGTTTTTCCCTCAGTGGAGATCGATGAGTCGAGTAGCGAGCACTTGTTTGTTTGTTGAATTGCGTGAGTAAGCTGATGATGCCGATAAGTTCCGTCAAGGCTCAAGAAAACTGGAGAAGGATGATGAAAGAGGAATTACACAGTTGCAGCCATATTGATGTTCCACAGTTCAACGGCAGTGAAATATGCTGATACCCCAAGATAGGAGACAGGAGGGAGCTCTTTTGACGTTTACTGGTCCATCGCACTTCACCCACGCACTCCGCAGTAGTTTTAAGCACTGGTGACCATCTGTGGGCATGAGGCTACACTGTACACGCAGCTTCCGTGCACACGCAAAGCCAATGTCCTCTACGAAATCCAACCTCGGAACAGGAGATGTTATCATCGCCGAGTGCGTACTTGAGCAATTCCTGGAAAAAGGGACTGGCACGAAACTCGGCCAGACTTGGGCAGGATCTCAGCCTCTACTAAAGTAGTGGCTATACTGGGGGGGCAGAGTTACAACTCATGTCCTAAGCAATCATAGGCAAGACTCCAGCCTCTATGACTTCGTAATAAAGCAATCAGCGGATTCGATGGAAGGGAGCACTACGTTACGTCTTCTTCCTTTAGGTACAAGGCACAGCTATGCACAGTGAAATGGAAACAGGAGCAAGTATCCACGCGTACGAAGTCATAGAGGCTTATGGAGTCCTGCTTCATCCACGCGTGTTGGATTCGGCGAGAACTCGCCACACCGGAGGCTTGTGTGCACGTGCCGTTGCATCCCCTGACATTTGGTCGGAGAGATCGCCGCCATCAAATGAATTGGAATCCTGGGGATCCAAGTCCGTTCTCTTATCAGGGTTCTGTTCTTCTCCGCAGAGAGAAGACTGGTGCTCGATACTGAAGCCCAGCTGTTAGATAATTTATGTTTTCGCGGTCAAGCCATCATGCATATTGGGTCTCCGTCGATCCCAGCTCAGAAAAGCCATCTATCTATGTACCTCCACTTCACCCCTAGCGGCTTCGTTGGTTGGACTAGATTCCTAAATCTGTGGGTGGCTTCTTCCTGCATGCTGTCTTTCCTGCTTTTTTTCCCTCGCCACATCAAGCTCTATTACATAGCTTCCCCCAAGGAGGAGTAACTCTATGCGGCTTTTGCCGAGTCTATTTGTCAGCTTACCACATGTGTCAAACTTCGGATTGCCGTGTTCGCCGAATCGAAGCACGATACATGCATAAAAATCTTAAGGGCAAGAGAACCTTCTTTTTCATCCTCATCGATCTCTTTCCCCCCCTCCTCCCCCCTCCACCATATTTCTCAATATTCTAGGCCCTCACACCGTTCCTTCAATTTTCTTGTTTACTTTTCCAAGCAAATAATTTTCTAAAAAAATAAGCGTAAATGTCTCTCGTCCAAACCCAACCAAGCCTTTCTCGCTGACAAGAAACACATTGCCCTCACAATGAACATTAGACAATGGCTGGCGGTCCCGGTGGTGCGGTAGGGGGACTTGGAGGCCTCGACAACGATTCGCTGCTTTGGACCATTATCATGGCTCCTTCGCCGCGTTTGGTGGTATTCTCTTTGGGTAAGGTTCAACACTCGTTGCATTTCCCCATTGCACCCATTTTACGCCCGTGCAAACTGCATACGGTACCCATTGCGCGTTGCATATATACATGACATGCTCACCCATGATTTTTTTTTGTCTCCCCCCCTTAGCTATGACACTGGAACGATTGGAGGCGTCATTGCTATGAAGGACTGGCTTAATGTGTTCGGCTCGTATGATCCTTCCATCGGTCAATACCTCAAGACCAATGACAAGTCCTTAGTGGTGAGTGTTTTTTCTCCTGTATCTCTGTTTCCGCCCTCCCTTTGGAATAATCAACTGCCCAAGGACAAATAATAATTGAATCTTCACCACAATCGTTTTTTTTTGATCTCTCCGTATATATACATATAGGTATCCATCCTGTCTGCCGGCACTTTCTTCGGCGCTCTCATCTCGTTTCCCTTGGGCGATCTCATTGGTCGCAAGTACGGTTTGATCTGTTCTTGCGTTATCTTCTCTGTTGGAGTCGGCCTTCAGCTCTCGACAAATTGGGCGACCTTCATCGCTGGTCGTGTCGTTGCTGGTCTTGGAGGTGAGTTCCAATTTACCCTTTCGGATAAGGTTTTTAAGCTCGACCAAATATCAAATTCACTGATATTCGAAATTTCAAATTTCTCCCTCCCCCCGCCCCGCCCTCCAGTTGGCGCTGTGTCTTGCCTCGTACCCATGTACCAATCCGAATGCTCACCCAAGAAACTACGTGGTCTCATCGTCGGTCTCTACCAATTCGCCATCACCATCGGTGCTCTTCTTGCCGCTATCGTTCTCAACGCAACCAAGAACCAAAACTCCCATTCATCTTGGCGTACACCCATCGCCGTCCAATTCGTATGGGCTGCCATCCTCGGTGGAGGTATGCTGGCTCTTCCTGAATCCCCTCGGTATTTGCTCTATAAGAATAATTGGGAAGCTGCGAGATATTCTCTTTCGCGTTTGATTCTCAAGCCTGAGAATTCACCAGAGGTGGATACGGAGCTTGCTGAGATTTCGCTCGCTCTTGAGGCTGAGCGTGCTTTGGGGGGTAACACATATCTGGATTGCTTCAAGGTAGAAATCCCTCTTGGTTTTCCCACTGTCTCGTGGAATTTAACTAAAAGAGACTTTCGCGCGTATGTGTATAGTTTACCGCAAACAAGAACTTCCTACGCACGATGACGGGTATTTGGTTACAAGCATGGCAACAACTTACAGGGATCAACTTCATCTTCTACTACGGTACCACCTTCTTCAAGAGCGCCGGCATCTCAAACAGTTTCATCATCACGATCATTTGCGACGTCGTCAATACCTGCATGACGATCGTCGGTGTTCAACTGATCGATCGTGTGGGTCGTAGAAAGTTGATGATCATCGGTGCTATCGGTATGATGGTCTGCGAATATATCGTCGCTATCGTAGGCGTCACAGCTGGAAAGACTCATTTCGACGTCTCCACGGGTCTATCTCAAGCCGTATCCGTCACCGCTCAACGAGTCCTTATCGCTTTTGTATGCTTTTACATCTCATTCTACGCTATATCTTGGGGACCCGTGGCGTGGGTATTGACGGGTGAGATATTCCCCCTCGCCATCCGTGCAAAGGGCATGTCACTCGCCGTCGCTTCCAATTGGCTCTGGAACTTTGGTATAGGTTACGCTACGCCTTACCTCGTCGATCCTTCCACGACGGGCGTGAACGCCGTCAAAGCAGCCAACTTAGGCGTCAAAGTTTTCTTCATTTGGGGATCGACGTGCGCTGGATGTTTCCTCTTCGCCTACTTGTTCATCCCGGAAACGAAAGGGCTTTCGCTGGAACAGATCGACTTGTTGTATCGTGAATCGTCTGTGATTCGTTCGAATGCGTATCGGAGGAGGATGTTGGAAGCTGGAGAGACGTTTTTGCATCATGATTTGGAGCATGTGGATGTGGATAAGAGGGATTTCGGGATTTCGGGTGTTTCGGGTGTTGTTGTTCCGAATGTTGGACAGCCTGTTAGTAAGGAGGTGGAGATTGTTGAGAAAGAGAGTGCTTGAGATTGGGTGCTTGACGCTAGTTCAGCCGGTGACAGTTTGAAACCCGTGCGAGAATGTCATGCATGTTGACCTCATATAGTGCAGGCAGACGGCCAATTTTATGCCTCGTTCAGCAGATGGGGTGGCTACCGCTCCTGCATGCAATGTTCCACCATTGATATATCTGTCGGGAAACTGATACTCTGGCGCCCAATTAATAAGTCATTTTGACCGGTCACTGTCAATAGGGATGCCGTGGTTCGGTTCGGCTCTCCGAACCGGAGGTCCTAAAATCGCAAACGTGATAACTGTACAGGTTGACTCCAGAACTCCAGCCTTCAAACAACGCTCATACTCTGGTACGGTTTGAAGGGTTGAATTCGGGCTCGGTATTAAGTAAACCGAGTTCTTGGTCAGGTTGACCAATTCGGTTCGGGAGCCGAACCGAACCAGGACTCCGAAGAGAAAGTCGAATCTGGGCAGCTGCAAGGGCGCTTGTTCTCTCTTCTGGTATGATGGAGCTTACCAAGTCAACGGCAGGAGAACGAATCAATGCTTGGTCTTCCCATGCATGTTCTCCCTCCCCTATGCTTCTTTATTCTTGTCCTCCGCCTCATTCTGCACTGAGGCTATGCATCCAGGCTCCGCTGGTGTGAATGCTGTGGTTGAGCACAAGATACGACTGACCCCTAATCGGAACAAAGCTTCATGCCTTAATCGTTTCCACTCTACTACGTAAGGCGCTTAGCGATATCAAATGAATTTCCAAGCGGTTCCTATTCCCAAAGAAGGAAACACATCGCGGGGTTCAGCGCATTGTTTAGAGATCTGAGTGGGTCGATCCCCAGCGCAATGTCTGGCTGGCTCCGGAGAAGGCTAAGCCCTGGTTCCAGTTGCAACGACTCGGCCACTCATCTTCCCGAACGGACTGGAACCTCCACCGACGAGAGTAGTGACGATCCACCCTCAGATGTGCCATCTTTACCAAACTCGCTATCGCCGTCGCCCTCGCCAGCCGCTCCGAATCCAGCACCTACTGGTGAAAAGAAAGCGATCTTCATTGGCACAACGAGGCTCTTCCTCCAAACAGCAGCCTTCACTCTGAAGCTTTCCCCTGTCCCACTTCTTGGCCAGATTCCAGATATGCTTCTCTTATTGCTCCAACTTTCCGAGGTTTGCTGTTTTTGGATTCGTCATCAGTCATACCATGTTGCTCAAAGCCTTTGTTCTACCTGTACAGACCGTGGGCGGCAATAACCAGGCTACAATTGTTATGAGGGTTCCCCTCAAACTGTGAGGCCCGGCCCATGTCTATATTCCGCCCACAACATCAGTTGATGTTGTGTTGTGTAATAATTATGTCGCGACGCTAATTTAGCGTCGCGGAAGCTTCTCTATTTATTTGTGCCGAGAATGTATAAGATTGTATATAAACCCTCGGGGTGGCTGTAAAAGGTGGATGAGCCTTTACTTCTACCCCGTTAATATACAGCAAACTCAAGCGTATACTTAGACAGACTTCTGAGGCCTGAGGCGAACAGGGGAACGGAATGTTACTGTCCCCAAACTAGTAAGATACCTTTCACTTTTTTACGCTATTATTCTCTTTCCATTCTCGGCACCGCATTACCGGTGCCGAAACCCCATTTGGCAACACACGTGTCGTCGGCCCCTGACAACGCACGACTTCGATCAAGTTCTCACGCGAACTTGTTGAATGACTCGACACCTCTTCTGGATGTTGTGGAGATACAACACCAGGAGCACGTCCAACGCTCCGCCAACACGGCCGGCCCCTCCACTGGCTGTAGGGTGGAAGACGACACCACCTCAAGTGATGGTGGTGATCTGGGCCTGCAAGGGCCCAGGGACGTGTCTCAGACGTGTCCCACCTATATGAGAGACGTTGACGAAGTCACTGTCAGGGCCCGGCCTCGGACTCGGAGGCTCCCTGACCTCAACCCCCATCTAACCTGTCCTCACACTATGCGGGGCATGAGATGTATAGTAAAAGAAAGGGAATATATACACTTGCCTATGCGGGGCATGAGATGAGAAGAAGGGTAAAGGTCTCATCTCCCCGCATGGTTGCTATATAAAGGAATGGGTCACATGCCCACAACTATACAGCTCCTAGAGTTGTGTAGTGTGACCCGGAGGGAACATCCAGGTGGCAGTGCCCAGTAAGCGTGGGAACGTTCTGGGCGAGTTGCTTGCCCAGAACTGTGGCTGTGACCCGTGGGAACATTCTGGGTGAGCTGTTCGCTCAGAAAGTTCCCACGCTATCCTGTGCGTGCGTGTACACAATGCACAAAGGCAACAACAAGGCAACAGTCAAAGAATAAAAGGGGGTAAAGTAGGTGGGGAGTCCGGGGCACCCTAAGGCAGGGTGCTGAACCCTGACAGTCACAACATCTGAAGCCCTCGCAGCGGAGACTCTCGCAGCATTCGTCCCAATGCGCGCGTCGCGTCGCGTCCTCCATCCCCAACCCACTCCCTCGCATCTGAAACGGCACAAGTACTAAGAAATCGCATCGACCAAGTCGACGACGACACCGCCAACTTGAGAGGCGATGTCCATAACATGAATACCCAAATCTCTGGGAATAGCGATAACATTGCTCGTCTAGATCGTAACATCATTAAGGTGGAGGAAAGACTTAATGAGAAACTAAACGAAATTCTCCTTGCGCTCTTGTCACGGCCCCGCAAAGTCCCCGCCCCTCTACCACTTTCTGCACCCCCATTCTTACGCCATTACTCGCGCCCGTTAATCTCGCCATTGCCCATCACTTAGCGGCGCCGATAGTGGTTCCCGTTCTACGGCCCCATAGCAGCGCCTCCTTCGTTTTCCCGCCACCACTTGGGTTCCTCAACCATTCGGCCGGTATCGTTTTATTCTATTCACTCGCTTAACTAACTAGCGGTTGTTATGGTCGCCGCTGATCCGCTCCTTATGGACATTCCTTATTGACAATTGATTATTCCTTTATTGATATTTGATTTATACGTATATTGACATTCTGACCCGCGCGCCTAGATTGTCGGCTTATCCTTTCTGCCTCCCAACTCCGCCGTTCTCTGTTCCATTCATCTCTTCTGTTCCATTACCCTGGTCCTCATCGCTCTTTAGTTCTGTCGTACTTATCATCTCGTTCCCGTCCCGCGCCGGACCGACCGGTCCCTTCTCTGTTCTCCTTTCCTATTTATACTTGTAGTTTACTGTCGATGTACCTCAGTTCGAATATCGACTAGAATTCCCCCAAGTACTTTCATCTTAAGTTCGCCCCTCAACTTCATCCCGCTTAAAGTCAACGTCGCCGCAAGGTCTTTCCCGCTAACGTGAAATACGGGACAGCCTAGAACGCGTGGCGCAACGCTCTGGCAAAGTCGTTGAAGCCGAAGTCCCAACCCCCTCGACGCCTTGCAACGGAGTAGCTCATTAGCTAAGTGTCCACTTACGCTGCCGTACTCCGCCCCGCTTCCCGCGATCCCCTCGAACACAGTTTCTGACAGCTCTCTTGACGCGATGAGCCAAAGCCACCCACAGCAACGGTGGATAACCCACCTGCAAACCCTCCAGTGAACCCAACAACGGGTGGAGACCCTATCGTCGTCTCGGACCAGATGAAAAAAACCGCTGTTGAGGCACAGGCGCCCCAAGAGGTCCCTGTAGTCCCTGTTAATCAAACGGGTCAACCAATCACTAAACCTGCTGTGGAGGCGCAAGCGCCCCAGGAGGTCCCTGTAGTCCCCGTTAATCCAACGGGTCAACCAATCAGTGGGGTCCCCATACCTGGAGGGATCCCCACTGTCTCTGCCATCGTCACAGAGGTGACAAGTTCACACCCATCTGTCGAGGCACAAGAATCTGACAGACGTTTTGTTCCCATCTTTAGTGGAACTAAGCCACCTACCCCGTCGACGGCACCAGTAACCACTGACGCCAAGGGAAAAGGTAGGGAGATCGACCCAGGACAACTGGCTGGATCGTCGACTGTGGGGGAGAGTGGAACTTCTCCATTCCATTTCAGACCAGGCTTCGTGCCCACGCTGTTCATTCTGTCGTCCCAACCCACGAACAGTGGGGTGAAAATACCACACGTTGACGCTACTCAAACGCGTAATTTCCCTCCCGACCATGGGAGAAAGAAAGCAGTGCCGATGAAGGCCACTGTGGAGACGATACAGGAGGAAGACGGTGATGCGGAAGTCACCAGTGTTCTGTACGATTATTACACACGGAAAAAATGCCTGATCTACGTCCAGGATCGTGTAGATGACATTGGTGGACAGCCCACCAAGGTCAGACCTATCTTCGCTAAGCGTAGTCTCAGTGAATCTACTTTCGACTTTAACACCTGTCTGGATACAGACGCAGCATTCGTATACAATGTGGGTCATGGGGCAAACGGTGAAGACCCTGAAAGACTGTCCCATGGCACAGCACTCAGATGGGTGCTGGATAACTACCACCGATTCTCACAACTGCCTGCAGCTCCAGAAGGGAGCAAGAGGCGTTTAGACCAAGTTAGGTCTAACTCGGGAAGAAGGCCCCACCATCCGAGTGGGGATGGTGATGACGAGGATGGTGGCGAGGGTGGCTCGTCCTGGCCCAACCCACCATTTCCTGACCCATTTGGCACCAAAGCAAAATGGGAGCCTTCATCCAACTTTCCAAACCGCTCGTCTGTGTTAGAACCGGCGGACTCGGACGACTCCGGAGTGGAATCGGAGACTTAGCGTGGAAGGACCTCGGCCTCAGCGACTCAGGCGGAGTGCTGTGCCATTGCTGGTTGTCCTACACAGTGGAAAATATATACCATTTTTCATCTGGTAAAATACGAGCTCAAACACCACCGGAGCAGTGGTAATGTATCAATTTGTAAGTAGTAATGGACCAGAAATGGATACCAGACCAGACATGGTGAATGACATCGATTTTTCTGGTGATGTACGATGTTTTTTGTGGTAAACAGCCATTTTTACCAGATTGGTAATTGGTCATTTATTGATTCATTGTTGGTACTTTACAATCTTTGGCATGGTACAATATGGGTCGGAGAATACTCATTTACGATGTTTTGAACGGTAGGTAATACATGCGTATACATGAAGCGTGGTCATCAGAAGTGTGATGCTACAAGTGAATATGTGTAAATGGCAAGGTACAAGCAGTACAGTACCAAGAGAGATCGAATGGGAGCAGCAAAGTCGAAGCACTCTATGCGAAAGAGCATGTAGCAAGTCGGGTAAAGTTGAATGAGTTGGCAATAACACATCACGAAAATCGGACAGGCAACTAGAGCAAGGTCCCCTGGTCCAGAGCACTCCAGAGGCTCCAGAGCACCTGGGAGCATCTGGACCATGTGGGAGCGCTGTAGGAGAAATAACGGCCACACTATGGAAACCCATTATGGAAATATGCCAGATAAATCACACAACCTCATATGACAAGTAGATATGAGAAAAAAAGAAGGACTTGAATTTTAACGAATTTTACGAATTTTTACGAATTATTATGACTACACACGATAAATTGAAAGAAAGAAAAATAGCAAAAATACTTCAAGCTTACCATCAACGAGACGGAATTCTCGGGGGAATTTATAGCAAATATTAAACCAAGAATTAGGACAATCGACCAAGATTTGACTATAAAAACAATCAGAGAACCTCCACGGAAACTACTTTCCCATGTCCGCACACGTAGCCAAGGATTCCTCAGGAACTAATGCAAAATTCAAAGTCGTGTTTATAATAGGAAATATAGATGTCCACCAAATGAACCCAATGAAAGTAATTACAGGGGAAACTACTCATAAATAACGGAGATATGACTAAAACTCCTGCAAAAACGAGGACAATGCCTAAAAGGGAAGTGTGAAGATTAACCAGTAACGACCGAGACAAGCCTGATAGCCCATTAGAAAGGAAGGGATCCAATCTTACTCCTCCCAAAATTTTCATAATAAAAGGATCATGCGTTAATGAGATATCCAATAACGGGATTAGTAACATCAAAAGTCCGAGCTTAGGGAAAAGACGATGTTTGCGTAGGATCCATAATTAAAACATACAACGAAATTTACAAGGAAATTATTAAAAATGGGGAACTATAGTTATGCAAATTTTCAGCCCAAACAGTCCAGCCGTTGTGAAGTTATACCCATGACGGGAATATAGAAATCCGCATCATGTGTAATGACACGTGAGGGTGGCGATGCGCAGGGAACCGGCCGTCGGAACCCAGATCCGCACTTCGGTAGATCGCGAAGACCAATTTCCGTCCAAATAAGGAAGAGCCCGGTCAAAACAAAGCACGGAAAGTGCAAAACAACCTTAAATCATGAGGGAAAAATCTGAAATAAATCACAGAAGCCCATATGAAAGAAATAAACACCCACGCATATCATAAATCCTGAACAATTAAACGGAAACAGCGCCCGCATACGAACGACTATAGGAATGACACACGTGACTACCGAATGTGCGTGCGAACTTTTGCTAACTCAACAAATACCAGGAAATAGGACACAACCTTAGTACCATTGGAAAGGTGGGAATAAATGAAAATTTATGATACCAAGAACGTGAGAAAACATCCAGAAATGAACGAGATATAGGGACATGAAGTTAGAAACCTGAAAACGCGTGGGAAAACAGCTTCAAGAGGTCCAGAGTCCTAAATAAAATACATAAAAATATGAAATCTTCAAGGACGACCTACTATAACAATGAACAATACATTTGGAGGATTAGGATGTGATAATACAAAGGGGAATCAGGGAATATGAACGAAATTCATGAAAACCACTAAACTACGACAGACCATGGCGGGAATTTTAGGGAATGATATTCTAATGAAGTGGAGAGCTATAACATATTCGTTTGAGTAATTCTTGACTACTATCAACTTTTTCTTTCAGTTTTAAACCTGAATAATTCATTCATTTACCATTTCAGTCTCATTTTAACTAAATGTCACTAAATAAAAATGGAATAAATCAGCTGAAGGTCTCAGCACAGTCGTACGCATAGTAATGCGAAGTTTGAATTCAGAATCATCGAGTCATAGCAAATTTAATGGTATATATAGGGAATTTGAAATAGGTAACTGCGGCAAATGCAGCGCAGCCAAGTTCCAATTAACCATTAAAATAGCTTAGGCGAGGGAGGACAATAAGAATTCTAGGCGCAGTCTGACCGCAGTAGAACTGCAGTTCAGTGCAGCAAAGGCGCAGTAGAACTATAGCATGAAAATTTCATTTTTATTCAGCTTGAGAAAAATACACTGTAAATAAATCCTGTAAATAGAAGGTAGAGTGTGAAAAAGGAAGGCGACCCAAGGAGTATAAAAGGGAGACCCTTTCTGCGACTTTTCGCCCCCCCTTAGAGAAGTAAGAAAATAGAGTATTATTTTTCTCAAGCATTTCTGGTTGTCACTCCAGTGCGAAAAAGTGATATACAGTTAAGATTGCCACTGTAGTAAAAGGCAGCAATAAAGGAGAGAAATATTAAGTAGATATTTCAACAGGAGAGCTGGTTAACACTCCAGATTTCAAAGTGTAAACACAAAACAGTTATTTTGCTACTGTTAAAACAAGCAATAAAATAAGACAAAAATAAAACAAACTCAAGGGACACTCCAGACACCATCCAAATTCATTAACTGAATAGAATCTTTGAAACTTCACCAAGTAGAAGATTAAATTCAAGTTTAAATCCAAATTAAACAACACTACACAGAATTACACCTAGACAAATTAATAAATTTCAATAAAGAAACAGCTCCGCAGGGCTTGGTTTATCTGTAAGTCAATTCCCAGGAACTTTAAAACTAACCCATAAAAATAGAATTAGCCAAAACACTTGGATTGGTACTATATTTACAATAAATAACACTAGTACACTTCCCCATCCTAACTAAAGAACCAGGGAACAGCTTGGTGGTGGTCTCGTTTGAACCTCCCAACTGACCTTCCTTCGTTTTCTCCTTCAGCGCCAGTCCGATTTTCGTGATGCAGTGTAAGTAAGAGTGAAATGAGAGCGAACGCAAGCAACCAGAGAGAAGTTCTGTAAAAAAGCAACAGTAGTTAGTGTGTGGATTATGACTTTTGGGAGTGGTAAGCGACAGACAACATAGCTAGGTTAAATCTTTGAACCCCTGAGTGTCGGCATTGCTCTGCCTTTCCCCTTTAGGACTTCAGTGATCCACGAGTTTTCGTAGTCAGTCTAGGCTTGGGGTTGGTTAACATACTCGTTTCATTCCATGCCAAGGGTCTCTTCTATGGAGTACTTTTTACAGTTTCCTCGGCCTTGCGGATCAGGGATCTTGATTTTCTGTGCAACAGAGAGATCCGCAGATTGGATGAGTCCCATGAGTGTATGCTACACTTACCATAGCAACTGGAGGCATAATAAGATGGGGAATGTATCGATAGTCTGATGAGGGACAAAAAGACACGTGAAAAGACACGCAAAAGATGTATGGTAGGATGTGTGGTACAGCACGTCAGATGAGGCTAGTGACATTGGAATTCTGATGTTCATAGTTCATTTTCCATAAAAAGCGTGTTGTCTCACCAGTAGAGCAATATCACAAGCTAAGAGGCCTTGATGAAGCGTGTTTTTGTGCAAAGTACACAACAGTGTTTAAAGTGCGGAGGATAGATGGCAAGAGGTTAGGTGCTCGGGAGTTGCCGAATTTAACTTAGGCGCCACAACTATCAACGTGTCAGACCAGTGCTGCACTGTCCTAGAACGTCAAAAGCTCTGAAGTATTCTATCTATCACTCATGGACCCCGAACATCCTCCGGAGCCTGTGCAAGAAGGATTATGTCCCTGATGCCTCACTTCGACGTAAAATCTCACTATTGTGTATCTCAAACCATTTCATGAGATTATCAGATGGCTGCCGGAAGTCATGCCACGATGGGGGAAGTCACGTATTGCGGGTGGAGGTGATAAAGTGCCTCTTGGGCACAAAGTCGATGGAAGAACTATCACGATGCATCTTTTGTTAGGGTGAGTTGTCTGATTGCTCTCTAATCAGACGTTTTACTGAGTGCAACTCAGTATGAGGTTGCTGTAGATTCAAATCCCCGTGTCCGTCGAAAGACCCGCTTATCAAGCAAATTTGCTACGGCATACTGTATGAGATACTAGTATGCACTCTCCCGACTTCGAATTTCCTGGGCATCGATGTGCCAACGACTCATGTACTCGCTCTTGTTTCTGATTGCGGAGCTCATGACAATGCTGCGCTCACTCCAGTATCCTTCACCTCTCTCTCAGAGATGACACAGATTATCGCATCAGCATTGGTATCATCAGTATGTGGTCGGTTTTGTTATGGAACTGCATCGCTGCGATGGGCGATTGTAGACCCTAGTATTGAGCTTGCATGGCCCATTTTTGACGTCGATGATGATTAATTACATTGCATTTTACTGTAATACAGGTGTATGTAACATGAAATCCTACTTATGTATCACGTCGCTGAATACCATAAGATATCTGGTAAAATACGGAGTGCAAAACTTAGTAACTTGACTCACCAACCCTCATCAGGCATGTTGGTACATTACCATTCCTCAATTACCACCTGAAACTTAGTAAATGGTCCTTTACCTTCGAAAACTTGGTAATTTACCAAGGTTTACTTCCCACAGTGCCTAGGGGTCCCTAATTTCGGATCTAGCAGAGGGAAAGTCTCTTGGGGGGAATTCATGTCGATTTCGGACTGAGGTTACAAGTTACTAGGTACATTGTATATAAGGAGGGGTCCGGAATCAAAAGGAACAAGGGTAGGATGAAAGGAAACAAAGGGAGATGGAAAGAGGAACAACACTGAGGGTCAAGGGTTTGACTCAATGGTGTTTCCCAAAGGAGGAATGAAGGGCCAAGGCCCAAGGAGGAAGGAAGGAGGTTGGGAGTGGGGAATGGCTAGCTGACTGAATAGAAAGGAAGCAGCAGCCCAAATAGGAATGAGGGAGAATAGCGGAACTGAATGGAGCAATGCAATAGTTGCAAGGTCCGACGTAAGTCTGGAAAGTCCGAACTCGGAAGTTAAACTCCGGAATATTGGCAAACATAATTAAATGGAATGAGCTAACCAATACAATGGGTATAAGCGGAGGTGGGGTCAAAGTCCGAGGTCAGAGCTAAGACCGGAGGTTCCGGAGACGGAGACGCAAATGGGGTTCCGGAGTGGAGGTCCGGAGTCGGGAGCATAGGTTTTGCGTACTCGTCTGGAAGGTGTCGAGGTTGGGGTCGGACCCGGAATGTCCTGGAGTCGGACCGAAGGTGGTGTCAGAGCCGGAGGTGGGATAACCTCTTGGGAGTCGGCAAGGAGGAGGTGACGGAAGGGAAGTGGGACTCCGGAAGTCAGGTTCGGAGTTCCAGGAGCCCGGAGCGGAGGTCGGGATTGTATGGATATGACAGTCTGTACGACCCGGTTTGTTTGACTCAACCATGCATTCATACACAGCACCTGCGGCACGAGTAGTGCCTGATCCATCTGAGTTCATGACTCAGCTTCTTGAATCCGCACGCCGAAGTGTGGAGGTTCGAATCCTGCAGCCACTGCCTGCAGATGTACGCCCAGAACTGCTCAAAAAGATGCAGGGACTGACTCCGACCATCAAATGGTCTGGAGAGAATAACTCGAAGATATTCCACAACTGGCTGCACTCCTGGCTAGCCTATATGTCGTTGTGTGGGTGGAAGGGTGAAGCTTATAATGAGTTTCACGTCCACACTTTGACAACCACCGTTGAAGGTGAGGCGCAAGACCTCCTGATGCACTATATACGCATTGGAGTGCAGAACGGGGTAACTCCCCCATTCTGGGATCTACTAGAGATCCTTATCTGCACCTTCATCAAGAAGTCTGCAGCAGTAGCATCCACGAAAGCGTTCAAAACGCTTTCATACGATTCCACAAAGGGAATCAAACACTTCTATAACCAGCTGTATTGTGCAGCTGAGGAGATGATCACGCCTCCTGACCAGGCAACGTTCAATGAACGTTTCCTGAACGCCATCCCTGGCGAAATGCGTCGGGAGATGGTTATGCGCCACGAAATTTCCGTGGACTACACAATGAAAGACGAGTTGTGGACCGCTGTGCTCCGCCTGGACCACGCATACGATTCAATTAAGGCGATCTCTGCATATCGTAACGACTCGCAAGCGCCAGCTGCATCAAAAATGACGCAAAAACAAGCCAACACCGCAGCAGCACCCAAAAAAGCTGCTGACTCTTCGTCCACCAAGAAAGTGTACAAAAACACATTCAGGGGAAACATGTCAACTCTGAAGAGTGGACAACACTCGACCTTCCGTGCGAGCTATTCGCCGGCTCCAAAAACAGAAAAGTCAACGTCGTCTACAGCGACGAAATCGACGCCATCCTTGGATAAGGATGGGAAACCGCGTTGTTATAAATGCGGGAAAGTAGGCTATCAACGTGATTGCCCAAATCACGACAAGCCCAAACCGCGCATGTACAACATAGCGGTCGAGTCTGACAAACGAGACCTACAGGACTCGGAGCCTGTAGAAGAACTGGAAGGTGTTGAAAATCCTGCAGAGGTGCAGGACTATATGGCCGATGATGAGGCGTTTGACGATAAACTCGTGGACGACCCGTACGACCCCCAACCTCCTCGCTGAGGCGGAGGAGGAGTACGTAGAAGTGGACACCGACATGTTTGTCGGTGCTATGATGTTTGTGGATCCCACAGACGAAAACTTCTCCATTAAATTAGCATCTGCTCGGCAAGCGGACAAACTGCCATCTGATGAGCAGATAGTGGCTGAGCTTGTCGACGACACAGTAAAGACCTACAAGAGGGACGGTGTTATACCGGTCCCAAAATCTTCATCCAGCAAACCGTCAACGCAAAGTGTGATGAGTTCTTCAATGCCTAACAAGCTTCTGAAGAAAATCCTGCCAATATTCGACGCGAAGTTTAGAATCTCGCGAGAGGCGGGTAAATACCCTGAAAACTGCAGCACCGACTTAAGGTGGACGCTCACCGGCGAGGTTAACATCGCCGGGGTAAACGCTGTTGTCCTATTTGATAGTGGCGCTGAAACAGATGCCCTATCTCCAGATTTTGTCCAAGCAGTACACATTCCACTGCTCGAGTTGCCAAACCCCTTGGTTCTCCAGATGGGGACCAAAAACAGTCATTCGTGCATAATGTACGGCACGAATACTCCCGTAACCATTCACGGGGTTACATCTACTCACTATTTTGACGTCATCAACATTGACCGCTACGATGCCATTCTCAGAGCTCCTTGGCTGAATGCCAATGGAGTGTCCCTCAATTTCGAAACTCACACCGTCCACATAAAGATGGGCGACATCAAAACGTTTGATGTCCTGACGGAATGGGGTAAAACCTCCGTGGGGGCTGCTGCACGCGGTCGCCCCAAACTTCCCTGTGCACCGAGATCCGAACTGCCATCTAAACAGACGGCATGACGCAATACGGCGAAGGCTGGAAACCCTTCGCCACGTGTCCTTGCCATCTCCGCTGTAGGAGAAATAATATTCAAAGAATAAAACAATGATCTATCAGAATAGTCAACGAACAGGTGACAAGTTCAGACGTTTAACAGATCTCATGATCTTTATGAGACTGGACAGACATTAGAAGATCATTATAAAATATCTACACCCATGTAGTATGAGATTTAATCTACTACAATCATGCCTAGAACTTGACATAGGTGTAATATTCAAAGAATATATCCCTACAACAAGAAAATAGCACATAGACGGCAGAATAAGAAGGAACATTGGGAAAGAAATGTAAATATCTCGGGAACCAGTAAACTTTTGACTGTAATCTTTTTACCATCTGGAAGGACTGTTTCTTAACTTTATCCACGGTTTTGTTTCATTCTAAAAGCTTCAAAACTGACGGAGATATCGCTCAAACGGCGAAACACCTTATAATTCATATATATTTATTTGCTAATTCTTACAAAAGGTAATGTGACTCAAGGGAAATATATTGGCGCCCGGAAGTCTGGCGGACCGAATAACATATGATAGAGTATTCCCCGGCGCGGGCGGACAGTTTTTGATCGCATCAGAAGAGGAGAAAATGCTAAAAAACCGGATCTTGTATATTTTCCCATGATTCATCAAAACTTTTTGATTTTAAGCCCAAATAAATCAGAACAAAGGAATGATTGATGATCTGGATCTCGGATCATAAGCATGAAGTGATTCAGAAGTCCGCGGATCAGTTAATTAATTGGGAAGGCTCTAGAACATTAGTAATGATGTGGCTTCACAAAAAGGGGTCAATTAGAGAACAGTCTAGAAAGTTCCTTTATAGCCGAGTCATTTCTAAAGATAACCGTTCGTAGTTAAGGCGGTGTAGAGCATAGCTTCAGCGCTACAAGATCCCGCTGAGATCGGCCCAAAAGACAAAGAAATGAATTACTTATTGCTGAGTCATGTCCTAAGTCCATTATTAAGCTTACACAGCCCAACCCCCTATATCATTCTAGAACTATCTATAATACAAATGTAGCACATGTAACTAGTGCGAGGTGTGGGAGTAGAGAGGCCTCTGAAAAGCATAAAAGGCCACCGCTTCTGCCCCCTCTCAAACCTCAGGTAGAAATAAAAGTTTAATTCTCCTCACCAGTGGTTGGTTCGTTTGCTCCAAAAGATAAAAGCAAATATTAGTTGTTAGCTAATATAAAACTAACACGTCACTCTAAGCGTGAGTTAGGGTCAGTTAGACACAGCTGAACAAAAGTGTCATAGTGAGAATTAGTGAGAATTTGGTGGAGGGACTTCTTAATTGAATAATCTCTCAGCAATACTTGGTTATCACACCACAGGAGAAAAGTGAGCGATCCTGAACCTGCTAGATAACTAGCACGCACTCTAAGCGATAGAAAGAGCAGTTTGGTCACTCCTGTATTGAGTAACATTTATTGCGGAATTATTTTATTAGCAGTTTTCCTTCAGTAAATTATCAGGAAAATCACATCCTACTGAAAAGTGGTAAATATAGGTGTAATATTGACTAGAAATCATAGTAAAGTCAATATAGAATTTTATCCGTAGACGATCTATACATCAGGTGAGATCGTTGGGGGGTGTTTATTGTTGTTTAGACAGTGAACAATCATATATTTGGCAACCAAAACACGGTCAGTACGCAAATCAGCACAAACTCTAATATCGTTATTGGACGTAGGAAACTGGTTACATAAGGTGATCCAGCTCCGCTCCTTCACTGCTCAAAAAGATGCGGATACCTCCCAGTGGCCCAATCACTGGCCAAGCCCAAGGTCAAAAGACCTCAGGCTTCCCGACTGTTCCCATTTAGAAGGGCTGCCAATGACAGACCCTGAATTTGTGCCACTCAGGAATTGGTGGCGTGAACGTTTCAAGGACGTCATGGCGCCAGCCCCTGAAGTCCTACCTCCGTTCAGAGAGGTTAACCACTGGATCAACTTGATTGATCCGAATAAAAAATATATAGAAAGAAGGGCTACGTGCCCTCAGGCCCTCAAACTGCAGCTTCGAGAAAAGATCGCTTGTTATGAGCGAGCCAAGTGGTGGGAACGCAAGGCAGTCGCGATGGCAGCTCCACTTCTTTGTCTTGCAAAGAACGATGGTTCTTTATGGACTGTAATCAATGCAAGAAATCGCAATGCAAACTCCATTCTCAATGTCACGCCCATGCCTGACATGCATTTCATCATGGATAGTATGGCTCGGGTAACTTATCGATCAAAGATCGATATGATGGACGCGTACAAACAGATTCGTATCGAACTGGACTGCGTACAATACATGGGGATGAGTACCCCGTACGGTACTTTCATATCGAACGTGCTGCAACAAGGGGACTGTAACGGTCCTTCCACGTTCCAGCGCGTTTTGACTTGGATCCTAAGGGACCAAATCGATCGAGCTGTCCACATATGGTTCGACAACATCTTCACTGGAACTGCGACAGTGAAGCAACACAACGAGAAATTCTTGTGGATATATACTCGTCTAAGGGACGAGAAGCTCTAGGTGAGCCCAAGGAAATTTGAGCCATTCGCCCCTGTACTCGACATACTGGGGTGTAAAGTGGACTCAAACGGAATCCACGCAGATTCCGACAAACTAGACAAAATAAGGAACTGGCGAACGCCAGAGAACCACACCGAGGTTCTGCGATTCCTAGGGCTCATTGAGTACCTAGCGAAATTCCTGCCCAACGTCAGTGCATACACTGGACCGTTGCAATCCATATGCACCAGCCATATGCCGTTCCGCTGGAGCGCCCTACACGAAAAATGTTTCGCACAGATCAAAGTAATCGCATGCAAGACGCTGATTCTAAAGCCCATAATCTGGGATATACCGGATTCAGAAGACCAAGACAAGTACCGTGTCTGGGTGATCACCGACGCCTGCCCTGCTGGCGTTGGGGCCATGCTCAACAGGGTGCAGAATGGCAAACCTCTAACCCTGCTGCGTTTATGTCGAAGAAATTCACCCTGACTCAATGGGCATATTTCGCCTATGAGCTAGAAGCTCTAGGCGTTCTGGAAGCGCTCACCAAATGGCTTGACGAGCTGACTGGTGGGCGGAAATTCACTGTGGTCACTGACCACAAGGTGCTTACTTACTTCAAAGAGAAGCATCACACTGTGCCGCATCACATTCATTGGCAAAATTTCTTTCACGGTTTCAATTGTGACATCGTGTATGTACAGGGCCACACAAACAAAGTGGCTGACACCCTGTTGTGATACTATGAATCCTCATCAGACGAAGATGTCCACTATGACGATTATGTATCCGCGGATATACGGATTGATAAAGAGGGTGACGACCTGCCCTTGGCACGTGCTGAGGAAGCACAAGAATTATTACACCTGCACAGGTTAAGACTGCAGTGCATACGCCTGGGTGCGTCTCACTCTATCGGGGACGCTCAGGAGCCACGAGATCTCGAGGCATCCGTGCTCGATCCCCCTGACAATCGTCAAGGGAGGAGGGAGCTTTCCCTCGAAGATGTACTGCCGCCATTGGCAGAACTACGTCCTCATGTGGAGGACAAAGCTTTCATTGCAAGTGTGAAAGACAGCTACTCCAAGCACACTGCTTGGAGAGGGATCCTCGCAAAACCTGGGGATTTCCCTAAGTTCTCGATCATCAATGGCCTAATTTTCCATCTGAATGATTCAGGCGAGCCATGACTTGTCCTCCCTGAATCTATTCATAAAGGGGAGAGGATTATGGGAATCACGATCGAGCACACACACCGAATCCTTGGTCACCTCGGCGCCAAGAAGACGCTTGAGTACATATGCAAACACTACTGGTGGTCTTCGATGTCGAAAGACATCGAGAAATTCTGCACGTCCTGCGGGACGTGCCAGACAACCAAGAAAAGCAAACTCAGATATCCGGGACTGCTTCACCAGCTCCCGGTCCCTGAGAAACCTTGGGAGTCAATCGCCATGGATTTCATCGGACCATTCCCGACGAGCCTGAGTTATAACTACCTTTGGGTAGTTCTGTGCTGACTAACGTGCCAGGTTCACCTAGTGCCTGTGACGACCCAGGTCAAGACTATTGAGCTGGTGCATCTGTTCCTGCAACATGTCGTGCGCTTGCATGGCATGCCAACATCCATCGTGTCAGACCGCGACACGAAGTTTACGTCTCAATTTTGGACTGAGTTACACCGACTCATGGGTGTTAAACTCAAGTTAACTACCGCATTCCATCCTCAAGGGGATGGCCAAGCAGAATGAGCGATCCAGACGGTGGTCCAGATCCTTCGGTCATTCGTCCGACCCGATCAGCGAGATTGGGCCGTGCATATACCCATGGTAGAATTCGCATTGAACTCAAGTGCGAATAAATCAGCGGGATTTGCCCCATTTGAGTTGGTATACGGATACCTCCCACAGATGACCGTGTCTCTGCCGTCATCCAAATTGCCGGGGGTAAAATCCTTTGCCCAGCGGGCCCTGGACAACATCCAGGCCGCTCACGACGCTATTATTAAGAGTCGTGTAGAACAGGCTATCCAGGCAAACCGACATCGGCGCCCTGATTCCCCCAAACTGAAGAAAGGGGACTACGCATATCTTTCAACGAAAGATCTGAACCTCCCCAAGGGGAGGGCGCATAAGTTGTTGCCGACTTATATTGGCCCCTACAAAATACTGGAGGTATTTGAGGACTCATTGAACTACATCCTCAGGCTTCCCCCAGTGTTGATGCAAAGAAATATCTTTGCGAAGTTCCACGCCTCACGGCTTGCACCTCATGAGCCGAATGATTCTGTGCTGTTCCCTGGGCACGCCGTAGAAGTATTTTATGACTTTGGCGATGACCCAGAATGGGAATACCAGGTTAAGGAAATCGTCGACCATCGATGGGACGACGATAAGTCTTTATGGTTCCGTGTCTGATGGGGACTTGGTGACCTTACTTGGGAACCCTTGGCCAACGTAAATGATCTAATTGCGTTGGATGACTACCTAACAGTACAAGGGGTAGAGAACGTCGAGGAACTGAACCGTCAACGACGGGATCAGACGCTGGACAATAGATCCAGCGGACCATCATGACCACAGCGTGAACGTCGCCTACCGGTCTGATACCAGCAGATATCAATGCCTTATCATGGCCAACTATGGTGTTGAAGCCATGAGTTGCCTAAACTGGCAAGTCCGGGAATATCCGAATAATATCGGATAAATGCGATGAAAGCGGGATCAAATCCTGCTTCCTACCATCAAATTTGAAATCGCTCAAATGAACGCGGCTGAATCCCCCCTCGCTGATTCCTCCCTCAACCTTTCCCCATCAAGGAGGCCCTCGTAGACTCCAGTCCAAACTCCCCACCTGTAAGTCCCACCACGGATGCTGCCATGTCGTCGATGGACGACAACTCCACAGTCGCTCAGACTGTCACCCCTGAAGCACCCAGCATGGGCGTTTTAACCCCAAAACAGGACCATTTGGTCCTGCCCACTCGCGTAAGCACGAGTGAGAAATACCCCCACCTGCCGCATTCCACGCAGACAGGGCTCGATCAACTCGAAATGATTACAGAAGTTGTGTGGGCCCGTATCGAGAAGAAACTCGAGAAATGTGGGGGGGCTATGTTCGAAGATGAACATAGGAATGATGAGCTCGATGAGCTCAGGAATAAGTATGAGATGCTGCAGAACAAGGCCAACAACCTGCATTCTGAAAACGACTGTCTTTATCGACGGGTTGAATCCCTCCGAAAGGCCAACGACGAACTCAACGAGGATGTCTTTAGAGTTGCGTGCACGGCAAGGGGATGCCCTGCATCTCCCAAACCCGCCCTGATCCAATCTTCTGCTCCCTCGTTGTCACGGCCCACTGTTCCCCAAACCATCGTTATCCCCAGGGTTGGCCCGGTGGATCCTGCATCGGCCAAGTCTGCGCCGTCGAAAAAAACCACCTCTTCCAAGAGATGGGCTCCCACGTCCGACGATGACAAGATGGAAGGTGAATGGGTTGTCGACCCTGATGCCCCATTCAAAGAATTCGTCACGAACCATCCACCCGGCTACCATTACTACGAGTACTATGACGCCAAACTCACTGAAGTGCATGGCGAACCCCTACCCCCACCGACATATTGTTGATCGGTGGCCCTTCCTACCCACTTCTACGACATCGACCATGTCGATAGAATTGAATTCCCAGACGCGGCTGCACTTGTCCGCGACAAAGAACCTAAGTGGTTCGAGTTGGTTCGTAACTACATACACACCAAAGAAGGTGTGAGGTTCTATGCTACAATGTACCATCTTGCCTGGTCGTTCAAGATGGGCAAGCCCTCGCAAGAGGACGTTGACACCTGTACCGACTGGTACAGGGTGGCTACAAACAACCACGCCTCACGAATGCATATGTCACGCGACGACATTGAGATGGAGGTGAAAAGACTTCCCGACCAGTACCCCCCAGCTCGTATTGCACGGATGTACATCCTCGCGTGTCGATGGATAAAACCAATGACTGACGATGCTCGTGAGCGTCGTAAAATTCAACGTCAGGAACGAGCACTTATGTACTCGAACCCTCCCCCAACGTCATACTCAAACCCGCCTATGATGTACGTGAGCCCACACCCTGTGGCGTATTCAAATGCCCCACCTCCGCCACAATACCCCCCTCCGACGTTGTAGGCGGGATAATCGCCCACGCACAGACTCGGCTCGGATACCCACTTCCACGATCAGAAAACAACTTTCATTCACGCGACGACTCGGTACAAATTTGGTATCCAAAAATAGTCCTAATTCGTACGATTCTGACGATACCAAGAACGTCCCAATCGGTGGAGATTTGACGGAGTTCCGTGTTGGAGAAGTTAGGCACAGCAGGTCACGGGCATGTGCGGGCGTGGGAATCTCAAGCGGCAACCCAGAATTCCAGCCTCACTCGTTCCCACGGCGTCTAATAAATTGGTAAAAATGCTTATTGGCTGTGTGAGAGTTATCTCCGGCTACATTTCCAATTTAGGCTCTTAATTCCGCAAATCCATTGAGAAATCGCTTATTTTCATATATTTTCATATTTTGCCATCATTTCAGTTATTGATCATTATTCTTTTATTGTTACTGTTACCCTTTTTTATTACTTTTGCCTAATAAGGTATGCAGGTGCCATATGGTACCAATATTTCTCATCAATTATTCTAAAAATAATTGTTCCTTATATCCTGTACATACCGGATTTTGGAATAGAAGTTCTCCCCTCCCCAAAAATTCTCTAGGACGCGCTAGAGTGGGTGTGAGTGAGTGGAATTCCAACAGTAGGAATAAGGGCAGTGATCTAGCTCACAACGAGTGAGTAGTGGACACTGAGCCCGGACCTTGCGGAATCCCGGAGAACCCACACGGAGTTTAAGGATCGAGAGCGTAGCGAAGTCAAGAGAGAAAGTAGAGGTTTTGGAGAGTTTGGCCCCACGAGCTTAGTCGGCATAGAGAGCCGCTAGCCCTCTTTCAACGTATGCACACTCGTCGGTGTACGAATCCGCCCACGCACCACCAGTGTGAGGGCATGCTCCCTCTTCTCATGGACGCGGCCATCCCGTGCAACATGTCCATTACTCGCACTGTCGTCAAGATGAGGATTTGTCCATGAACGACGCTGACGTTGTAGGCGGGATAATCGCCCACGCGCAGTGCCGGCTCGGATACCCGTTTCCACGATCAGAAAACCCCTTTCATTCATGCGACGACTCAGTATGGAATTGGTATCTAAAAATAGTGCTAATTCGTACGATTCTGACGATATCAAGAACGTCCCAATCGGTGGAGAATTGACGGAGTTCTATGTTGGGCAAGTTAGGCACGGGCATGTGCGGGCGTGGGAATCTCAAGCGGCAACCCAGAATTCCAGCCTCACTTGTTCCCACGGCGTCTAATAAATTGGTAAAAATGCTCATTGGCTGCGTGAGAGTTATCTCCGGCTACATTTCCAGTTTAGGCTCTTAATTCCGTAAATCCGTTGAGAAATCGCTTATTTTCTTTTATTTTCATATTTTGCCATCATTTCAGTTATTGATTGATATTCTTTTATTGTTACTGTTACCCTTTTTTATTATTTCACCTAATAAGGTATTCAGGTGCCATATGGCACCAATATTCACCATCAATTATTCTAAAAATAATTGTTCCTTATATCCTGTACATACCGGATTCTGGAATAGAAGTTCTCCCCTCCCCCAAATTCTCTAAGGTGCTAGGACGCGCTAGAGAGGGTGTGAGTGTGTGGAATTCCAACAGTAGGAATAAGGGCAGCTGTCTAGCTCACAACGAGTGAGTAGTGGACGCTGAGCCCGGACCTTGCGGAAATCCCGGAGAACCCACACGGAGTTTAAGGATCGAGAGTCAAGCGAAGTTTAGAGAGAAAGTAGAGAGTTTAGGAGAGTTTGGCCCCACGAGCTTAGTCGGCATAGAGAGCCACTAGCCCTCTTGCAACGTCGAGACTCATCACTACGATGACAACTATCTGAGCGACGATGTCGCTGTCGATGCAGCTAGGTCCACGACGACTCGTAGGACTACGTTGAATCGCCCATCCGGCTCTGGCCCATCTGGGTCTGCGCTGCGTAAACGAATGAGGAACTGACCCCCTCATATCCATACCTTTGTCAACGACAATGCCGTTGTTGATTACTCACTTTTGTCAACAACAAGGCCATCGTTGATTAATAATTTCTTACCTTCGTCAACGACAATGCTGTCATTGATTGTATATTCTGTACCCTTCGTCCTTCGTCAATGGCAACATCGTTGATTATTCATTTTCTTCGTCGGCGACAACTCTGCCGTCGACAACCTACACTGTCAACATCGTCACGGTGGACGATGGTATTTAATAAACTCACAACGACGAGAAAGTCGTTCCATCGTCGACAACACTGTCGTCAAGATCTGGGTGCATATGTTCCAGGAGAAACTCTAAGTGGGCTTCGCCTACAAACTACTATTATAGCCTCCTGCAATGAGTGTGCCCCTGTTTGCATACATCCTTCGTATGTAGAACATTAAAATTTTATTTCTTTAAAATGCTTGCTTTCCCCTTGTGTATATATGCTAGTACCCTGTCTGTGATTTAGTATCGCAAGGGAGGAGGATGTGAGGCCCTGGCCCATGTCTATATTCCGCCCACAACATCAGTTGATGTTGTGTTGTGTAATAATTATGTTGCGACGCTAATTTAGCGTCGCGGAAGCTTCTCTATTTATTTGTGCCGAGAATGTATAAGATTGTATATAAACCCTCGAGGTGGCTGTAAAAGGCAGATGAGCCTTTACTTCTACCCCGTTAATATACAGCAAACTCGAGCGTATGCTTAGACGGACTTCTGAGGCCTGAGGCAAATGGGGGAACGGAACGTTACCGTCCCCAAACTAGTAAGATACCTTTCACTAACAAACCATACTGCAATTTCAAATTAAATATGCTATCTTCATTTGTATGCAAAGTGTTTAGTTCAGGCAATGGTCTATTTGATTGCAGTAAATAAACTCCATACTGTTGGAATAACCATCAGGGATGGAGTAACCTCCCTGGCATAACAGGTGAGCAGTGTATGGATGCACGCTAGAGGTCCTGGGTTCGATACCAGGCTTGTCCATTCATCCAGTCACCCGATTTACATTAGTTGAATTCATGACATAAGTCTATAGCGCTAGCAACATGAATTTCTTCACATACCCAATCCAAGAATCTGAGCCATATCCGTGCATTGAGTGTCAGGGATCACTTGTCAGTCCAAGTCAAGTATCACCCAAAAACCTAGTCATAGACAAAGCTGAGGTTCCAACCCTCAGCAACACATAGGGCTATATACATGAGAGATATGAATCAATTGGAAGAAAAAGGATCAACAGAACTAAATGATGAGGTAGGCAACAAAGTAATAAAAACAGGGAGATACTCAGATCAAGGGGTGGAGTCAGATCAGGGAAAGGGGTGAGAGAGTTATGGGCTGATGCAGCTACATGCGGTGATATATGTAGTCATATGCTATGTCCCTGACATTCAGATTGGCCCACAAAGATATGCCAATATGGGTCTGATCTGCTAGGAGCCCTAGATGTCAGGTAGAGGGAGGGTGCATGGACACTCCTCCACATTAAAGTCTTGGCAGGTGACTGATAAAAATGGAAGCAGGATTGCATATATACATGTTACCCAGGGAAATCAATGTTATTAAGTTGCCATCATAGTGTACCTGATATTAATCAGAGACAGCTAGCCATGTGTTCTGCACTTGCTCACTGTCCTTACTCCACATTGGTCACTGCAGGGGCTGTCCTGCTCTGCTCCATATGGCATTATTAAAGAGATACGTTCCCACCACACCACAGCCCCATACCCAACTTCCCAACTTCCCAACCCCCTACCTGACCCAACCCACCAACCCAACCCATCAACCCAAACCCCCAACCCACAACCCAACCCATGGGCAATTACTTTCCAGGCATGCATACACTCACTCACTCACACACACAGCACACAGCACACAGCACACAGCACACTCAGCACACAGCACACAGCACACTCAGCACACAGCACACTCAGCACTCAGCACTCAGCACTCAGCACTCACACACACACCACACAGCACACCACACTCACACACCGCACTCACACACCACATACCACACCGCACTCACACACTGCACTCACACACCACATACCACACTGCACTTGCACACAGCACTCACACACCGCATACCACACCACACTCACACACCACACTCACACACTGCACTCACACACTGCACTCACACACCACACACACACTCAGCACACTCAGCACTTGCACACACACAGCCCTTACCCAAACAAATGCATGCCTTGCAAGCTCAGCCAACAAACCACTGTCTCTGTCATATCTGTACAATCCCGACCTCTGCTCCGGGCTCCCAGAACTCTGAAACTGACTTCTGGAGTCCTACTTCCCTTCCGTCACCTTCTCCTTGCTGACTCCCAAGAGGTTATCTCACCTCCAGCTCCAACACCACCTTTGGTCCGACTCTGGAACATTCCAGGTCCGACCTCAACCTCGACACCTCCCAGTGAAAGGTTGCTTACTATTTTGGGGACGGTAACGTTCCGTTCCCCCGTTCGCCTCAGGCCTCAGTAGGTCCGTCTAAACATAAGCTTTAATGAGCTGTATATTCAACGGGGTAGAGGTAAAAGGCTACCGGGCCTTTACAACTACTCCGAGGTATATATATGTAATTTACATATCTCGGCACAAATAAATAAAGAAAGAACAGCATCACTATAATGGGAATTATAGCGATGCAACATAATATAAATATCACTATAATCGGAATTATAGTGAAGTAAGGTTAATCCCTTACACCCAGACAAGCATGCAACACCTATGCTCCCGACTCCAGACCTCCGCTCCGGAATCCCGTTTGTGTCTCCATCTCCAGAACCTCCAGTCTTAGCTCCGACCTCAGACTTTGACCCCACCTCCACTTATACCCATTGTATTGGTTAGCTCATTCCATTTAATTACATTTGCCAATATTCTGGAGTTTAACTTCTGAGTTTGGACTTTCCAGACTTACTTCAGACCTTGCAACTATTGCATTGCTCCATTCAATTCCGCTATTCTCCCTCATTCCTATTTGGGCTGCTGCTTCCTTTCTATTCAGTCAGCTAGCCATTCCCCACTCCCATCCTCCTTCCTTCCTCCTTGGGCCTTGGCCCTTCACTCCTCCTTTGGGAAACACCATTGAGTCAAACCCTTGACCCTCGGTGTTGTTCCTCCTTCCAGCTCCCTTTGTCTCCTTTTGGAGTACCCTTGCTCCTTTTGATTCCAGACCCCTCCTTATATACAATGTACTTAGTAACTTGTAACCTCAGTCCGAAATCGACTTGATTTCCCCCCAAGAGACTTTCCTTTGCTAGATCCGAAATTAGGGACCCCCAGGACAACCAGCAATGGTATAGCACTCTGCCTGAGTCGCTGAGGCCGAGGTCCTTCCACGCTAAGTCTCCAATTCCACTCTGGAGTTGTCCAAATCTGCCTGATCTATGGGGGCTGTGTAGATATGCTGACATACAAACAATGACATGAGGCAAGGACCTCTGACAAATAAGAAATGACTCAGCTCATGAGAGAGATAAAAAGGAAGTGATAAATGAGAATGAATGGAATAAATGGCAGAGAACTGCAGTACTCTGACAGTCTGTCTTGGACAATCATCAGGGATTCCTTATAATACTTGTCAGGGACAGTACAGGAGAGGCAGGGGTAGCAGCCTGGGTGGTGGCGGAGTAACAGGAATGTATGGTGAGTGGCCCCCACTTGGGCTCACGTCCCCATCTGGCTTCTTAGGCTGAAGCAGTAATGGTTGTTATTAGAATGAAAGGCTAAACTAAACTAAGCTAGACTAAGGTACTTGCCTGAAGCAGTAATGAGAAGAAGGCTACTTCTTCAGTTCTGCTTTGGCTTGGTTTATATACAGGTGGGAACGGGTCACATGGGGGTGCCACGTCAGCCTGGGCAGAGCTGGGTGATTGTCAGGGACGCGTCCGGGGTAGAGGGGGTCCGGGTGTATCGCCTGGCAGAAGGGCCCTTGCGGGGTGTGAACCAGGCGTGCATGCTGGCAGGTCCGGGAAGGGACAGCAGTCCCTGGCCACTTAGACTGAAGTGGAGAATGTGAGAAGAAGGTTACTTCTTCGGTTCCCACTTCAGGTACATTTATGTACATGCGGCTTGAGTCACATGATGAGTGCCACGTCATCCTTGGAGACAGCCGCGGGCATCTGGGTGTCCCCGTGGGGGATCCCAAGAGTGTCTGCTGCATGCGCCTGTGCTGGGCACAGCGGGAAGCCGTCCGGGGTGTGTGGGCCGGACGGGTCAATAGTACATTGATACAAAGGAAGGTGGTCCATGTAGATAGAAGGGAATAAACAAGAAAAGGAAGATAAGAGGAATGAGATAAAGAAAGGAGAAGAAAGAGAGAAAGGAAAGGGGGAGAGGGAGGAAGGAGGAGGGGGAGGGTTGGACAGCGGGGAGCGGGTGTGGTGTGGCCAGGTGGGTCCGGGTGGACCCGGGTCAGGCGGGTGTGCCCTGACAGTGATCATGGGTGGCTCCATGGGTAATCCTGAGTGTTAGAGGAGAGAGGTACAAGTGAGGGTGTGCAGCATATCTGGCAGCACGGTACCCACATGGAGTACTCAGCATCAGATGCATCTGTGCTACACAGGTAAGAGGAGAGGTCATCCATATACAGAAAGAAAGAAAGAGAGAAGAAAGGGAAAGGAAAGAGGAGGAGCGGGAGGGTGCAGCGTGGAGCGGAGTGGCATGCCCTGACAATACTCAAGGAGTCAAGCTTAGGGTTTCTTTTCTACTTGGATCTCTCAGCACTACAGTCTCTTTTGTAGTCAAAAGGGAGGTCCTCTTTCCATTCCTATGTGTACAGGGCTTTTAAACACATGGAATGGCAATAATGTGGAAAAACAAATGAAAAGAAAATATAAAACGAAAGATTGTTGTTATGAGCACCATGTACACAGTTATGTATGGCTGATAAGTCCAACGGTCGATGTGGAAGTTCAATAAAAGAAAACAGGAGTGATACAGTAAGTGGGCCATATCCGCTAATAATTGTCATCCTCCACCAATTTCCATCATCACACCACACTCATCCATCTCCCACCCACAGCATCTCTTCCCAACCTCTCCATTTGATTCCCTGGGTTTGTAGCTTTCTCCCAATACCAAATTTGTCCCAAATGGTTGAGATTTGACTGAGTGGTGGGTGTGAGAATCATGAAATTGGCCCATGCACAGGGTTAGGCATCCTGGAAAGTGTCCATGAGAGTCCCCATGTCAATTGAATCTTCATACACATCCTTTGTGGTTTTTCTGAATTTTTCTGAGCACTCCAGAGTGCATTTTGGTTGTTTGTTTACTTCTGTACAGCTTGTGATTTCCATTTTGGGCCAAAAACCAGTTTCATGATCTCCCGAAGTATGGATCTTGGCTCCACCACATGGGACTTTCAACACTGCCACCCTCATGTGCCTTTTGACATTGTGTGGAACCTTACAGTAAGATGAGAAATTGTCACCACCATTGCTCCACAACAGCTGGGTCAATCTGGATGAAATTTGGGGAATCCATGTTTATCATTTTTCTCTATTTTTTGAGCCCTTGATCGTCTCTCGGTGGTCAGCAGTGCCAAGCGTAGTTTTTGGGCTGAACCAATTCAGTACCAGCATGTTATGCATAATTGTACTCTGTTATAAAATGGAATAAATTGTTTTTATGTGTCGAAATTGTATCCGGTGCAACTACTGGACTTATCCGGAGCTCCAATTCAAATGGCTTCAAATCCAGGTCACGTGGCAAGGACATAAAATCATGGACAAGCCTGGTATCGAACCCAGGACCTCTAGCGTGCATCCATACACTACTCACCCTTGAGCCATGCTGGTATAGGCTGTTAAACTCTATACTATTGGGAACACATTATATTCTCCAACATTATGCTCCATGGGCATTGGGAGGTGATCTTTGCATGCAAGGAACCCATAAGGAATGTAAACCGCAAAAATACCAGCAGTGTAGAGTATAGTAGGTTATCCTGCCTACAGCGCGTGTATGTAGCACAGCCACAATATCACTCTTATGTTGATAAGGTTAAAAAGCTACATAGAGCCTAAGTTTCCCTCAAAGTTAATAAATATATAGTTTAAATGATTATTATGTATTTATTAACATACAACACTGCAAGTGTTGCCACAATATTTTGTGGCACACACATTGCACGGATGAGATATATTTGGATCCGATGTTGCGCGGATCCCACAGGCGGCCATTTCTCATGGGGTGGCCATTCTCACGGGGTGGCCATGGGGGGGTGGGATTGCACTTTCACACGGTATATTCCCACGAAAAAAAAACTGACCCCTCTGTAACCAACGCCTCGCAAGCTCGGCCAATGAAATCCATGTGGCTTTAAGACCGATTAGTTCGATTATTGAGTTCTCCTCGGATGGCACGGGTATCCCTCAGTTCTACCATGCGACAATGAAGGAATTCATCACTGGTTACCCTATTGGTGATGAAAATGACCAGGAATTCTTTATCAATGACAAAAAGGGGTATTTTCTCGCATTGCCGCTCCTCCGGTTCATAGATGGGCTCATTAGACAGAATGAACTTGACATCCCCTGTCAATTATGTTGTAAACTACTTGTTTGACCACTTGGACCCCTCGCAGCTCCTCCTGCAGCAACCCAATGAACTGCACAACGAGTTCAACCACTTCCTCACAAAGAATCTACTCTCATTTGTTGCAATGTGTGGAAAATTGAAAGTCCTGGATGAGCTACTCCAACATAAGGCGGGTCTCACTTTCTTGTGTCTTGTTTGGTTCCAACATCATCTCTACCCCGCAGGATCATGGTTCCCTCCAGCTGCTGACAGAAGCCAAGATGGCATTGGGCTTCTTAGGCATCCATGGTGCAAATATGGCATTTTCTTGGCCTCCCGACCAATCCAGCAGGCCTCCATTCTTCCCTTGGCACCTCTACCGATCCGTTCTTCCCTTTTCCCCATCATCTTCCCTGCTTTTCCAGTGGTATCGTCATCTTTCTGACCCTGTCAAGGTCTTCAGTATCACCGGAGAGTTTTCCGGCCATTCTATTCCTCTAAGTGATAACGCACTCCGCACTTGGAAAATTATGGAAGGGAAGCTCAGGAAGCCAAAGGAGGTTGGTTTCAGAGCCGAATTTCTTCCCCATGATGTTCGCAATGGTGTTGCGGTTTGTGCAACGCTCTCTGCAGATGGCCGTTACATTGCACTTGGCTTTGGAAGCAGTGCCATCGAGATCGCTGATATTGATGGCCAGTGCACTATCTTCCAACAGTGGGATATGACCGAACCTCCGTCTTGGATTGAGTTCGTCTGTGGTAACACCCAAATTGCGACCGAGGATATTAGAGGGAACATAGTCATCCTCGGCCATGGCCCCCAGCCTGTGAAGGTTGGTTCCATCCCAAATGACAATCTCTCTGTCATCACTGCGGTTGCAGATAACGGATCATTCATTGTTCGAGTTTCACCAAAACATTGGCACAAAAACATCGAAATCCTTCATGTTTTGGAACAGCCATCTATCCAGTATCTTACCTTCCCCAACATATCATCTCCCCCCGGTCAGCCATTCTTCACCGTCACGCGCTTCTAATATCCCCTGGAGGACAATACATCCTCGCTCATGACATGGGCTGCATGTATATTTGGTCAACCGATTCATGGGAGTTGGTTACAAATCATCCCATGCAAGATTTCGAAGCCCCTGTCCTTATTTACCGTGATATACACCCCCGCCCATATCTTATCACTTCGCCGGTGACTGTTGAAGTGGCATTCCGATGCCCCTTGTCACCACGGTTATTGTTCCCTTTTATGGGAAGTTTTACTGCTTCAACGCTGTAGGAGAAATAACGGCCACACTATGGAAACCCATTATGGAAATATGCCAGATAAATCACAAAAACCTCATACGACAAGTAGATATGAGAAAATAGAAGGACCTGAATTTTAACGAATTTTACGAATTTTTACGAATTATTATGACTATACACGATAAATCGAAAGAAAGAAAAATAGCAAAAATACTTCAAGCTTACTATCAACGAGACGGAATTCTCGGGGGAATTTATAGCAAATATTAAACCAAGAATTAGGACAATCGACCAAGATTTGACTATAAAATTAATCAGAGAACCTCCATGGAAACTACTTTCCCACGTCCAAACACGTAGCCAAGGATGGAAGTACCACGGAACGAAGATTCCTCAGGAATTAATGCAAAAGTCAGAGTCGTGTTTACAATAGGAAATGTAGATGTCCTCCAAATGGAACCAATGAGAGTAATTACAGGGGAAACTACCTATAAACAATGGAGATATGTGTCAGGGATGCGTCCGGGGTCGAGAGGGCCCGGGGTAATATCCGGCACGGAGGCCGTCGTGGGGTGTGGAGTGGGCGTGCGTACTGGCGGGCCCGATCCGGGACAGCGGTCCCTGGCCACTCAGACCGAAGTGGAGAATGTGTTATTATTATTAAAGGGGAAAACTATACTACTTACCTGAAGTGGAGAATGTGAGAAGAAGGTTACTTCTTCGGTTCCCACTTCAGGTACATTTATGTACATGCGGCTTGAGTCACATGACAGGTGCCACGTCATCTTCGGAGGCAGCCGCAGGCATCCGGGTGTCCCTGTGGGGGATCCCGAGAGCATCCGCTACATGCGCGCGTGCTGGGCACAGCGGGAAGCCGTCCGGGGTGTGTGGGCCGGACGGGTCAATAGTACATCGATACAAAGGAAGGTGGTCCGTGTAGATAGAAAGAAATAAACAGGAAGAGGAAGATGAGAAGAATGAAATAAAGAAAGGGGAAAGAAGAGGGAAAAGAAAGGGGAGGAGAGGGAGGAAGGAGGGGGGAGGGGGATAGACAGCGGGGAGCGGGTGTGGTGTGGCCGGGTGGGCCCGGGTGGGCCCGGGTCAGGCGGGTGTGCCCTGACAATATGACTAAAACTCCTGCAAAACGAGGACAATGCCTAAAAGGGAAGCGCGAAGATTAACCAGTAACGACCGAGACAAGCTTGATAGCCCATTAGAAAGGAAGGGATCCAATCTTAATCCTCCCAAATTTTCATAATAAAAGGATCATGCGTTAATGAGATATCCAATAATGGGAATAGTGACATCAAAAGTCCGAGCTTAGGGAAAAGACGATGTTTGCGTAGGATCCATAATTAAAACATACAACGAAATTTACACGGAAATTATTAAAAATGGGGAACTATAGTTATGCAAATTTTCAGCCCAAACAGTCCAGCCGTTGTGAAGTTATACCCATGACAGGAATATAGAAATCTGCATCATGTGTAATGACACGTGAGGGTGGCGATGCGCAGGGAACCGGCCGTCGGAACCGAGATCCGCACTTCGGCAGATCGCGAAGACCAATTTCTGTCCAAATAAGGAAGAGCCTGGTCAAAACAAAGCACGGAAAGTGCAAAACAACCTTAAATCATGAGGGAAAAATCTGAAATAAATCACAGAAGCCCATATGAAAGAAATAAACACCCACACATATCATAAATCCCGAACAATTAAACGGAAACGGCGCCCGCATACGAACGACTATGGGAATGACGCACGTGATTACCGAATGTGCGCGCGAACTTTTGCTAACTCAACGAATACTAGGAAATAGGACACAACCTTGGTACCATTGGAAAGGTGGGAATAAATGAAAATTTATGATACTAAGAACGTGAGAAAACATCCAGAAATGAATGAGATATAGGGACATGAAGTTAGAAACCTGAAAACGCGCGGGAAAACAGCTTCAAGAGGTCCAGTGTCCCAAATAAAATACATAAAAATATGATATCTTCAAGGACGACCTATTATAACAACCAACAATACATATGGAGGATTAGGATGTGATAATACAAAAGGGAATCAGGGAATATGAACGAAATTCACGAAAACCACTAAACTACGACGGACCATGGCAGGAATTTTAGGGAACGATATTCTAATGAGGTGGAGAGCTATAACACATTTGTTTGAGTAATTCTTGATTACTAGCAACTTTTTCTTTCAGTTTTAAACCTGAATAATTCACTCATTTACCATTTCAGTCTCATTTTAACTAAAATGTCACTAAATAAAAATGGAATAAATCAGCTGAAGGTCTCAGCACAGCCATACGCATAGTAATGCGAAGTTTGAATTCAGAATCATCAAGTCATAGCAAATTTAATGGTATATATAGGGAATTTGAAATAGGTAACTGCGGCAAATGCAGCGCAGCCAAGTTCCAATTAACCATTAAAATAGCTTAGGCGAGGGAGGACAATAAGAATTCTAGGTGCAGTCTGACCGCAGTAGAACCGCAGTTCAGCGCAGTAAAAAGCACAGTAGAACTATAGCATGAAAATTTCATTTTTATTCAGTTTGAGAAAAATACACTGTAAATAAATCCTGTAAATAGAAGGTAGAGTGTGAAAAAGGAAGGCGACCCAAGGAGTATAAAAGGGAGACCCTTTCTGCGACTTTTCGCCCCCTTAGAGAAGTAAGAAAATAGAGTATTATTTTTCTCAAGCATTTCTGGTTGTCACTCCAGTGCGAAAAAGTGATATACAGTTAAGATTGCCACTGTAGTAAAAGGCAGCAATAAAGGAGAGAAATATTAAGTAGATATTTCAAGAGGAGAGCTGGTTAACACTCCAGATTTCAAAGTGTAAACACAAAACAGTTATTTTGCTACTGTTAAAACAAGCAATAAAATAAGACAAAAATAAAACAAACTCAAGGGACACTCCAGACAGAATCCAAATTCATTAACTGAATAGAATCTTTGAAACTTCACCAAGTAGAAGATTAAATTCAAGTTTAAATCCAAATTAAACAATGCTACACAGAATTACACCTAGACAAATTAATAAATTTCAATAAAGAAACAGCTCCGCAGGGCTCGGTTTATCTGTAAGTCAATTCTCAGGAACTTTAAAACTAACCCATAAAAATAGAATTAGCCAAAACACTCGGATTGGTACTATATTTACAATAAATAACACTAGTACACTTCCCCATCCTAACTAAAGAACCAGGGAACAGCTTGGTGGTGGTCTCGTTTGAACCTCCCAACTGACCTTCCTTCGTTCTCTCCTTCAACACTTTGGCCTTTGTTCCGTTGTGCCACTCAGAAATGTATATAAGCGTAATGTGAGCTGAGAGCACGATATCTAATGACACTGTGATATCGTGCTCAGAGGATCGGGCTGCAATGCTGCGATTATAACAGTGACTATCCCCTGCTTATGCCTAGGAGACTGGGGAACAGACAATGCTGTGGGTCGTGACTCCGACCAGTCATGGTTGGAATGGCTACAGCATAGCCTCTCACAAGAGGTGACCGACCCAAGTATTCTTGCCAAATATGGCCCTGGTAAGGGGACGGTCTAGGGGATGCAATGACGACACTCCAACAATATGGTTTAAGGGCAGGGCGGAACTCATCATTCCGAAGGAATACATCAAAGATCACATTGGTCGTCAGTACGAGGATTGGCTGGAAAATGATACTGATTTTTGCCTTCCTCTGGCAAGTAGGTGTCAGGGTACCAAGCTGCTCGGACTCTAAGTCGAGGGATCCCGAGCCTTCGCTGGAGCTGAGGCCGAAGGGGACAGGGTCAGTCTCAATGGGGGAACCCAGCAAAGCGGATTGCAATAGGGATTCCAGCTGAGCAGTGAGGGGAAGTTGTTGATGAGCGACAATTTGATCTCGGAGCTGGACTATGAGTAAGTACTCAGTCTCAGCCAATATGCGTGAAGAACTGAGGGAGAAGGAAAAGAATTCAAATGAATGAATATATCCGTGGCCTGGCACGGATTAGTCCGAAATAATACCAGGCTACAATTGTTATGAGGGTTCCCCTCAAACTGGATGGCCGAGCTTGCAGCACCTTCGGTGCTGCGCTGCAAGCTTGGCCATCCAGTTTGGGAGGAACCCTCTAACAAACTGTACTGCAATTTCAAATTAAATATGCTATCTTCATTTGTATGCAAAGTGTTTAGTTCAGGCAATGGTCTATTTGATTGCAGTAAATAAACTCCATACTGTTGGAATAACCATCAGGGATGGAGTAACCTCCCTGGCATAATGGGTGAGTAGTGTATGGATGCATGCTAGAGGTCCTGGGTTCAATACCAGGCTTGTCCATTTTATGTCATTCATCCAGTCACCCAATTTATATTAGTTGAATTCATGACATAAGTCTATAGTGCTAGCAACATGAATTTCTTCACATACCCAATCCAAGAATCTGAGCCATATCCATGCATTCTGTCAGAGACCGGGTTGAGACAAAGGAGTGTCTCCGTGGCGGAGGGCTTTGGCCTCAGCGACTTGTGCCAGGAGCGCTGTGCCAAGTAACACGTCCATGCCCTAACTTACTAAGCTGGCAACCAGAACTGAAAGGGGGCAAACTCTAGTCAATTTTATTACTGAAGTGTAACCTATGTACAAGTTGAGTATATATAGTTACAGCGAGGGCAGGTCCGCAAATGGTGGAGCCAAGCAGAGCGGAGCTAACGGGGTTAAACATTAGCCGATTGAATATTACTGACGAGTTGGGTTACGGGGTTAATGGAAAGGCAGGCGATAACCCAGAAACGGAAAGGAGGGATAGGCCCGAAGGTGGGCTCTGCAGGGCAAGCGAGTGTATTGCCCAGCGGAGGCGGGAGTGTGCTAGCGGACATCGGAGCTGTCCGGAAGCCTTCGGGGATCCATACTTAGGGAGGCATAGGTAATAAATTGAAAGGAGGGGGTGGTGACCATCGAGGGGTACCGAGGGGATTGCGGAATACAGGAGCTCTGAGGTTAGTGAAGGCGGAGTGGAGGTAGAGCGGAGGAGTCGGAGGGATCGGAAGTCGATGGCCGGGGATGGATATGACACATTCAGTGTCAGGGATCGCTTGTCAGTCCAAGTCAAGTATCACCCAAAAAGCTAGTCATAGACAAAGCTGAGGTTCCAACCCTCAGCAACACATAGGGCTATTGTGAGGCCCCGGCCCATGTCTATATTCCGCCCACAACATCAGTTGATGTTGTGTTGTTTAATAATTATGTCGCGACGCTAATTTAGCATTGCGGAAGCTTCTCTATTTATTTGTGCCGAGAATGCATTAGATTGTATATAAACCCTCGGGGTAGCTGTAAAAGGCAGATCAGCCTTTACTTCTACCCCGTTAATATACAGCAAATCAAAGCGTATACTTAGACAGACAACTGAGGCCTGAGGCGAACAGGGGAACGGAACGTTACCGTCCCCAAACTAGTAAGATAAACCTTTCACTTTTTTTATGCTTTATTCTCTTTTCCATTCTCGGCACCGTGTTACCAGCACTGAAACCCCATTTGGCAATGCACGCGTCGTCGGCCCCTGACAACGTGCGACTTCAATCAAGTTCTCACCGAACTTGTTGAACGACTTGACACATCTTCTGGATGTTGTGGAGATACAACACCAGGAGTACATCCAATGCTCCTGCCAACATGGCTGGCCCCTCCACTGGCTGTAGGGCGGAAGACGACACCACCTCAAGTGATGGTGGTGATCTGGGCCTGCAAGGGCCCAGGGATGCATCTCAGACACGTCTCACCTACATACATGAGAGACGTTGACCAAGTCACAATGTCTGAAGCCCTTGCAGCTGAGACTCTCGCGGCATACGTCCCAATGCACATGTCGCGTCCTCCATCCCCAACCCACTCCCTCGCATCTGAAATGGCATGAGTACTAAGAAATCACGTCGACCAAGTCGACAACGACATCGCCGACTTGAGGGGCGATGTCCGTAACATGAATACCCAAATCTCTGGGAATAGCGATAACATTGCTCATCTAGATCGCAACATCATTAAGGTGGAGGAAAGACTTAATGAGAAATTAAACAAAATTCTCCTCACGCTCTCTCGATGTGACAAGCCAAAGCCACCCGCAGCAACAGTGGATAACCCACCTGCAAACCCTCCTGTGAACCCAGCAATGGGTGGGGACCCTATCGTTGTCTCTGAGCAGATGAAAAAACCCGCTGTTGAGGTGCAGGCACCCCAAGAGGTCCCTGTAGTCCCTGTTAATCAAACGGGTCAACCAATCATTGGGGTCCCCATACCTGAAGGGATCCCCACTGTCACTGCCGTCGTCACAGAGGCGACAAGTTCACGCCCATCCGTCGAGGTACAAGAATCTGATGGAGGATTTGTTCCCATCTTTAGTGGAACTAAGCCACCTACCCCGTTGACGGTGCCAGTAACCACTGACTCCAAGGGGAAAGGTAGGGAGATCGACCCAGGACAACTGGCTGGATCGTCGACTGCGGGGGAGAGTGGAACTTCTCCATCCCATTGCAGGCCAGGCTTCGTGCCCATGCTGTTCATTCTGTTGTCGCAACCCACAAACGGTGGGGTGAAAATACCATGGGTTGATGCTACTCAAACGTGTAATTTCCCTCCCGACCATGGGAGAAAGAAAGCAGTGCCAATGAAGGCCACTGTGGAGACGATACAGGAGGAAGATGGTGACGCGGAAGTCACCAGTGTTCTGTACGATTATTACACACGGAAAAAACACCCGATCTATGTTCAGGATCGTGTAGATGACATTGGTGGGCAGCCCGCCAAGGTCAGACCAATCTTCACTGAGTGTAGTCTCAGCGAATCCACTTTCGACTTTAACGCCCATCTGGATACAGATGCGGCATTTGTATACAACGTGGGTTGTGGGGCAAACAGTGAAAACCCCGGTAGACTGTCCCACAGCACAGCACTCAGACGGGTGCTGGATAATTACCACCATTTCTCACAACTGCCTGCGGCTCCAGAAGGGAGCAAGAGGCATGTAGACCAAGTCAGGTCTAACTCAGGAAGAAGGCCCCGCCGTCCAAGTGGGGACGGTGATGACGAGGATGGTGGCGAGGGTGGCTTGTCCTGGCCCAACCCACCATTTCTTGACCCATTTGGCACTGAAGTAAAATGGGAGCCTTCATCCAACTTTCCAAACTGCTTGTCTGTACGACCTGGTTTGTTTGACTCAACGTGTCAGGGCGTGGGAAAACATTACCGTGACTCGCCGTCGGTGACCATTAAGGTCCGCTACTTCGGCGTAACAGCCCGTCAAGGGCGGGGATGACAATCGCGGCGGAATGGGGTTTCGGCTTCAATGACTCGTTCATGAGTGTTGCACCTCGTACTTGACGCAGCCCCAATATTTCAGGAGGCAGGAGGTGCGACTGGGTCAGACAGAGAGTGCAGGGGGTAACCCTAGTTGATTTTCGAACTACAGTATGAGGTAGTGTACAACCGGTATTTAAGTATAACGGAATGAATGGAATTAAGTCGCCAGATCTCACGGAGATTGCGGGCGGGGTTAAGAAGAAACGAAAACAAACAAAGAGTGTGGGAGAAGGATGGCCGTGTATGGCCATCAAGAAAAACAAGTGTGATAAAGAAAGACTCATAGGCCCATGACAGGCCGTGGAAACAGGTAGTGGTGACGGGGAACGGTGACAGGCTTGTTCAGGCGGTGTCGGGAGGGCAGCGGGGTTGACGGGGTCGAAGCGGGGGAGGGAGAAGGTGTGGGGAGTGATCACCTGACCGTGGGAATTTCCGGGTCGTGACACAACGATGCATTCATACGCAGTACCTGCGGCACAAGTAGTGCCTGATCCATCTGAGTTCATGACTCAGCTTCTTGAATCTGCACGTTGAAGTGTAGAGGTTTGAATCCTGCAACCACTACCTGCAGATGTACACCCAGAACTGCTCAAAAAGATGCAGGGACTAACTCTGACCATCAAATGGTCTGGAGAAAATAACTCAAAGATATTCCACAACTGGCTGCACTCCTGGCTAGCCTATATGTCATCGTGTGGGTGGAAGGGTGAAGCTTATAACGAGTTTCATGTCCACACTTTGACAACCACTGTTGAAGGTGAGGCGCAAGACCTCCTAATGCACTATATATGCATTGGAGTGCAGAATGGGGTAACTCCCCCATTCTGGGATCTACTGGAGATCCTTATCTGCACCTTCATCAAGAAGTCTGCAGCAGTAGCATCCACGAAAGCGTTCAAAACGCTTTCATACGATTCCATGAAGGGAATCAAACACTTCTATAATCAGCTGTATCGTGCAGCTGAGGAGATGATCATGCCTCCTGACCAGGCAACGTTCAACGAATGTTTCCTGAATGCCATCCCTGGCGAAATGCATTGGGAGATGGTTATGCGCCACGAGATTTCCGTGGACTACACAACGAAAGACGAGTTGTGGACCACCATGCTCCGCCTGGACCACATGTATGATTCTATTAAGGTGATCTCTGCATATCGTAACGACTTGCAGGCACCAACCGCACCAAAAACGATGCAAAAACATAATACCAATGCTGCAGCAGCACCCAAAAAGGCTGCTGATTCCTCGTCCGCCAAGAAAGTGTACAAAAACACATTCAGGGGAAACACGTCAACTCTGAAGAGCGGACAACACTCGAGCTTCCATGTGAGCTATTCGCCAGCTCCAAAAACAGAAAAGTCGACGTCGTCTACAGTGATGAAATCGACGCCATCCTTAGATAAGGATGGGAAACTGCGTTGTTATAAATGCGGGAAAGTAGGCTATCAACGTGATTGCCCAAATCATGACAAGCCCAAACCGCACATGTACAACTGTAGGGAATGGATGTGTGGTGATGCGTGCTGTGCACGCTGAAGGAGAGAACGAAGGAAGGTCAGTTGGGAGGTTCAAACGAGACCACCACCAAGCTGTTCCCTGGTTCTTTAGTTAGGATGGGGAAGTGTACTAGTGTTATTTATTGTAAATAAAGTACCAATCCGAGTGTTTTGGCTAATTCTATTTTTATGGGTTAGTTTTAAAGTTCCTGGGAATTGACTTACAGATAAACCGAGCCCTGTGGAGCTGTTTCTTTATTGAAATTTATTAATTTGTCTAGGTGTAATTCTGTGTAGCATTGTTTAATTTGGATTTAAACTTGAATTTAATCTTCTACTTAGTGAAGTTTCAAAGATTTTATTCAGTTAATGAATTTGGATTGTGTCTGGAGTGTCCCTTGAATTTGTTCTATTTTTGTCTTATTTTATTGCTTGTTTTAACAGTAGCAAAATAACTGTTTTGTGTTTACACTTTGAAATCTGGAGTGTTAACCAGCTCTCCTCTTGAAATATCTACTTAATATTTCTCTCCTTTATTGCTGCCTTTTACTACAGTGGCAATCTTAACTGTATATCACTTTTTCGCACTGGAGTGACAACCAGAAATGCTTGAGAAAAATAATACTCTATTTTCTTACTTCTCTAAGGGGGGCAAAAAGTCGCAGAAAGGGTCTCCCTTTTATACTCCTTGGGTCGCCTTCCTTTTTCACGCTATACCTTCTATTTACAGGATTTATTTACAGTGTATTTTTCTCAAACTGAATAAAAATGAAATTTTCATGCTATAGTTCTACTGCGCTTTTGCTGCACTGAACTGCAGTTCTACTGCGGTCAGACTGCGCCTAGAATTCTTATTGTCCTCCCTCGCCTAAGCTATTTTAATGGTTAATTGGAACTTGGCTGCGCTGCATTTGCCGCAGTTACCTATTTCAAATTCCCTATATATACCATTAAATTTGCTATGACTCGATGATTCTGAATTCAAACTTCGCATTACTATGCGTACGGCTATGCTGAGACCTTCAGCTGATTTATTCCATTTTTATTTAGTGACATTTAGTTAAAATGAGACTGAAATGGTAAATGAGTGAATTATTCAGGTTTAAAACTGAAAGAAAAAGTTGCTAGTAATCAAGAATTACTCAAACGAATGTGTTATAGCTCTCCACCTCATTAGAATATCGTTCCCTAAAATTCCCGCCATGGTCCATCGTAGTTTAGTGGTTTTCGTGAATTTCGTTCATATTCCCTGATTCCCTTTTGTATTATCACATCCTAATCCTCCATATGTATTGTTCGTTGTTATAGTAGGTCGTCCTTGAAGATTTCATATTTTTATGTATTTTTATTTAGGACTCTGGACCTCTTGAAGCTGTTTTCCCGCGCGTTTTCAGGTTTCTAACTTCATGTCCCTATATCTCATTCATTTCTGGATGTTTTCTCACGTTCTTGGTATCATAAATTTTCATTTATTCCCACCTTTCCAATGGTAGCAAGGTTGTGTCCTATTTCCTGGTATTCGTTGAGTTAGCAAAAGTTCGCGCGCACATTTGGTAATCACGTGCGTCATTCCCATAGTCGTTCGTATGCGGGTGCCGTTTCCATTTAATTGTTCGGGATTTATGATATGTGTTGTAGGAGAAATAATATTCAAAGAATAAAACAATGATCTATCAGAATAGTCAACGAACAGGTGACAAGTTCAGACGTTTAACAGATCTCATGATCTTTATGAGACTGGACAGACATTAGATCATTATAAATTATCTACACCCATGTAGTATGAGATTTAATCTACTACAATCATGCCTAGGACTTGGCATAGGTGTAATATTCAAAGAATATAACCCTACAACAAGAAAATAGCACATAGACGGCAGAATAAGAAGGAACATTGGGAAAGAACTGTGAATATCTCGGGAACCAGTAAACTTTTGACTGTAATCTTTTTACCATCTGGAAGGACTGTTTCTTAAATTTATCCACGATTTTGTTTCATTCGAAAAGCTTCAAAACTGACGGAGATATCGCTCAAACGGCGAAACACCTTATAATTCATATATATTTATTTGCTAATTCTTACAAAAAGTAATGTGACTCAAGGGAAATATATTGGCGCCCGGAAGTCTAGCGGACCGAATACCATATGATAGAGTATTCCCCGGCGCGGGCGGACAGTTTTTGATCGCATCAGAAGAGGAGAAAATGCTAAAAAACCGGATCTTGTATATTTTCCCATGATTCATCAAAACTTTTTGATTTTAAGCCCAAATAAATCAGAACAAAGGAATGATTGATGATCTGGATCTCGGATCATAAGCATGAAGTGATTCAGAAGTCCGCGGATCAGTTAATTAATTGGGAAGGCTCTAGAACATTAGTAATGATGCGGCTTCACAAAAAGGGGTCAATTAGAGAACAGTCTAGAAAGTTCCTTTATAGCCGAGTCATTTCTAAAGATAACCGTTCGTAATTAAGGCGGTGTAGAGCATAGCTTCAGCGCTACAAGATCCCGCTGAGATCGGCCCAAAAGACAAAGAAATGAATTACTTATTGCTGAGTCATGTCCTAAGTCCATTATTAAGCTTACACAGCCCAACCCCCTATATCATTCTAGAACTATCTATAATACAAATGTAGCACATGTAACTAGTGCGAGGCGTGGGAGTAGAGAGGCCTCTGAAAAGCATAAAAGGCCACCGCTTCTGCCCCCTCTCAAACCTCAGGTAGAAATAAAAGTTTAATTCTCCTCACCAGTGGTTGGTTCGTTTGCTCCAAAAGATAAAAGCAAATATTAGTTGTTAGCTAATATAAAACTAACACGTCACTCTAAGCGTGAGTTAGGGTCAGTTAGACACAGCTGAACAAAAGTGTCATAGTGAGAATTAGTGAGAATTTGGTGGAGGGACTTCTTAATTGAATAATCTCTCAGCAATACTTGGTTATCACACCACAGGAGAAAAGTGAGCGATCCTGAACCTGCTAGATAACTAGCACACACTCTAAGCGATAGAAAGAGCAGTTTGGTCACTCCTGTATTGAGTAACATTTATTGCGGAATTATTCTATTAGCAGTTTTCCTTCAGTAAATTATCAGGAAAATCACATCCTACTGAAAAGTGGTAAATATAGGTGTAATATTGACTAGAAATCATAGTAAAGTCAATATAGAATTTTATCTGTAGACGATCTATACGCCAGGTGAGATCGTTGGGGGGTGTTTATTGTTGTTTAGACAGTGAACAATCATATATTTGGCAACCAAAACACGGTCAGTACGCAAATCAGCACAAACTCTAATATCGTTATTGGACGTAGGAAACTGGTTACATAAGGTGATCCAGCTCCGCTCCTTCAGCGTGGGTGTTTATTTCTTTCATATGGGCTTCTGTGATTTATTTCAGATTTTTCCCTCATGTTCTAAGGTTGTTTTGCACTTTCCATGCTTTGTTTTGACCGGGCTCTTCCTTATTTGGACAGAAATTGGTCTTCGCGATCTGCCGAAGTGCGGATCTCGGTTCCGACAGCCGGTTCCCTGCGCATCGCCACCCTCACGTGTCATTACACATGATGCGGATTTCTATATTCCCGTCATGGGTATAACTTCACAATGGCTGGACTGTTTGGGCTGAAAATTTGCATAACTATAGTTCCCCATTTTTAATAATTTCCGTGTAAATTTCGTTGTATGTTGTAACTATGGATCCTACGCAAACATTGTCTTTTCCCTAAGCTCGGACTTTCGATGTCACTATTCCCGTTATTGGATATCTCATTAACGCATGATCCTTTTATTATGAAAATTTGGGAGGATTAAGATTGGATCCCTTCCTTCCTAATGGGCTATCAAGCTTGTCTCGGTCGTTACTGGTTAATCTTCGCGCTTCCCTTTTAGGCATTGTCCTCGTTTTGCAGGAGTTTTAGTCATATCTCCATCGTTTATAGGTAGTTTCCCCTGTAATTACTCTCATTGGTTCCGTTTGGAGGACATCTACATTTCCTATTGTAAACACGACTCTGACTTTTGCATTAGTTCCTGAGGAATCTTCGTTCCGTGGTACTTCCATCCTTGGCTACGTGTTCGGACGTGGGAAAGTAGTTTCCGTGGAGGTTCTCTGATTATTTTTTATAGTCAAATCTTGGTTGATTGTCCTAATTCTTGGTTTAATATTTGCTATAAATTCCCCCGAGAATTCCGTCTCGTTGATAGTAAGCTTGAAGTATTTTTGCTATTTTTCTTTCTTTTGATTTATCGTGTATAGTCATAATAATTCGTAAAAATTCGTAAAATTCGTTAAAATTCAGGTCCTTCTATTTTCTCATATCTACTTGTCGTATGAGGTTTTTGTGATTTATCTGGCATATTTCCATAATGGGTTTCCATAGTGTGGCCGTTATTTCTCCTACAACGCTTTCTTTATTCATTGTTTATTACTCTTTATTTCTCGATGTAAACAATGTATATAAATTGCGGGGAAGGGTGAAACAGGTTTTCACTCTTCTCCTCCCCTGTCGAAATTACAGCTCTATACTGCCTAATTCCTGACAGCTTGAGGATAGCAGGAGTCAACACCAAGGTCGGAACCTCAACCGACCTTACAACAACATAGTGGTCGAGTCTGACGAGCAAGACCTACAGGACTCGGAGCCTGTAGAAGAACCTGAAGGTGTTGAAGATCCTGCAGAGGTGCAGGACTATGTGGCTGACGATGAGGCGTTTGACGATAAACTTGTGGATGACCTGTATGACCCCAACCTCCTCGCTGAGGCGGAGGAGAGTACGTAGAGGTGGATGCCAACATGTTTGTCGGTGCTATGATGTTCGTGGATCCCACGGACGAAAACTTCTCCATTAAATTAGCGTCTGCTTGGAAAGCAGACAAACTGCCATCTGATGAGCAGATAGTAGCTGAGCTTGTCGACGATGCAGTAAAATCCTACAAAAGGGACGGCGTTGTAACAGGTCTATCACCTAGACTCGAGACAGAGAGAAGGGGGAGGGTGGTAGTGTGCGCGGGTGTGGTTCGTTGGGCCGGGTGTTGGTCCGTGGGCGCTACTGAGTCTGCAAAAACCTCAAACAAACACTCACCTACGTCTCTCTTGGACGTCAAGGCTGAGTATTATGATGTGAGGGGTCTTAGACGTGAGCAACTAGCTCAATGGGGGCGTTAGGGTCGTGGATGGCATCTTTGCCACTTGGATGCAACTGCTACTTTCTCTTTCACGGGTCTATTCAATACTCACTTGTTATGTACAAGTTGTTATCTAGTTTATATATGTTTGAAATGAAATGAATGGACTGGGGGAATGTAAACGGGCCGTTAGGCAACCGTAAATGATGAATATCCAATTGGGAACAAAGAAACAATAAGAGAAATATGAATGAATGGGGGATATATCATAACGGGTCCGAAATGGGAAATGTAAAAGTTAACTCCGCAACGCTTCGCCACAGCGCCCGCCTATTCTCCCGTCAGCAATCTCCTCGTCTCCAGCTTTCCAACGAGCCCCTATTCGTCCCATTTGGTGCAGTACTTCTTGAGATGTGGCCATTGACAGGTGCTGTCAAGACCACGTGAGAGTATACTCCGTGCTGAACCATCCGGGTATGGGATTGCCATTCTGGGAAATGCTCCGGGGGTGAAGAAGGGTGGTAGAGCATCACTGTCGGGTGGAAAAACGGCTGGGTTGTGAGTGTGGGTATGGAGGTCTGGAGAGGGGGTGAAATTGGCGGCATGGTTGGGCGTGGGAATTTTGCTTGGGGTTGTCGGGAATGATGGGGAAAATAAGGAAAAATATGGAGTGAGTGTATGGAGTGTTGGATAGTGATATAATGAGTATCGGGAGCGTCGGCGGATATGTACTGCGTGTTGGTGACCAAATTCCGCAGAATCCGACTTTTTGCGGTACACGGAGTTGTCCCCACAACAGCGTAGTACTGGTCCCAAAATCTTCATCCAACAAACCCTCAATGCAAAGTGTGGTGAGTTCTTCAGTGCCTAACAAGCTTCTGAAGAAAATCCTGCCAATATTCGACGCGAAGTTTAGAATCTCGTGAGAGGCAGGTAAATACCCTGAAAACCGCAGCGCCGACTTAAGGCGGATGCTCACCGGTGAGGTTAACATCGCCAGGGTAAACGCTTTTGTCCTATTTGATAGTGGCACTGAAACAGATGCCCTATCTCCTGATTTTGTCCGAGCAGTACACATTCCACTGCTCGAGTTGCCAAACCCCTTGGTTCTCCAGATGGGGACCAAAAACAGTCGTTCATGCATAATGTATGGCACGAATACTCCGGTAACCATTCATGGGGTTACGACTACTCACTATTTTGACGTCGTCAACATTGACCGCTATGACGCCATTCTTGGAGCTCCTTGGCTGAATGCCAACGGAGTGTCCCTCAATTTCGAAACTCACACTGTCCACATAAAGACGGGTGACATCAAAATGTTTGATGTCCTAACGGAATGGGGTAAAACCTCCGTGGGGGCTGCTGCATGCGGTCACCCCAAACTTCCCTGTGCACCGAGATCCGAACTGCCATCTAAACAGATGGCATGACGCAATACGGTGGGGGCTAAAAACCCTTCACCACGTGTCCTTGCCATCTCCACTCAAAAAGACGCAGATACCTCCCAGTGGCCCAATCACTGGCCAAGCCCGAGGTCGAAAGACCTCAGGCTTCCCAACTGTTCCCATTTAGAAGGGCTGCCAATGACAGACCCTGAATTTGTGCCACTCAGGAATTGGTGGCATGAACGTTTCAAGGACGTCATGGCACCAGCCCCTGAGGTCCTACCTCCATTCAGGGAGGTTAACCAACGGATCAACTTGATTGATCCGAATAAAAAATATATAGAAAGAAGGGCTACATGCCCTCAAGCCCTCAAACTGCAGCTTCGAGAAAAGATCGCTCGTTATGAGTGAGCGAAGTGGTGGGAACGAAAGGCAGTCGCAACGGCTGCTCCACTTCTTTGTCTTGCAAAGAAGGACAGTTCTTTATGGACTGTAATCGATGCGAGAAATCGCAACGCGAACTCTATTCTTGACGTAACACCCATGCTTGACATGCATTTCATCATGGATAGTATGGCTCGGGTAACTTATTGATCAAAAATCGATATGACGGATGTGTACGAACAGATTCATATCGAACTACACTGCATACAATACACAGGAATGAGTACCCCATACAGTACTTTCATATCGAACGTGCTGCAACAAGGGGACTGTAACAGCCCTTCCACGTTCCAGTGCGTTTTGACTTGGATCCTAAGGGACCAAATCGGTCGAGCCATCCACATATGGTTCGATGACATCTTCACTGGAACTATGACAGTGAAGCAACACAATGAGAAATTCTTGTGGATATATACTCGTCTAGAGGATGAGAAGCTCTATGTGAGCCCGGGAAGATTTGAGCCATTCACCCCCGTACTTGACATACTGGGGTGTAAAGTGGACTCAAACGGAATCCACGCAGATTCCGACAAACTAGACAAAATAAGAAACTGGCGGACGCCAGAGAACCACACCGAGGTTCTTCGATTCCTAGGTCTCATTGAGTACCTAGCAAAATTCCTGCCCAACGTCAGTGCATACACTGGACCGTTGCAATCCATATGTACCAACCATATGCCATTCCGCTGGAGCGCCCTACACGAAAAATGTTTCGCGCAAATCAAAGTAATCACGTGCAAGACGCTGATTCTAAAGCCCATAATCTGGGATATACCAGATTCAATTGGTTCAGAAGACTGAGAGAAGTACCGTGTCTGGGTGATCACCGACGCCTGCCCCACTGGCATCGGGGCCATGCTCGCACAGGTGAGGAATGGCAAACCTCTAACCCTGCTGCGTTTATGTCGAAAAAATTCACCCTGACTCAATGGGCGTATTTCGCCTATGAGCTGGAAGCTCTAGGCATTCTGGAAGCGCTCACCAAATGGCTCGACAAGCTGACTGGTGGGTGAAAATTCACTGTGGTCACTGACCACAAGGCGCTTACTTACTTCAAAGAGAAGAATCACACTGCACCGCGTCACATTCGTTGGCAAAATTTCTTTCACGGTTTCAATTGTGACATTGTGTATGTACAGGGCCACACAAACAAAGTGGCTGACGCCCTGTCACGATACTATGAATCCTCGTCAGATGAGGATGTCCACTACAACGATTATGTATCTGCAGATATACAGATTGATAAAGAGGGCGACGACCTGCCCTTGGCATGTGCTGAAGAAGCACAAGAATTATTACACCTGCACAGGTTAAAACTGCAGTGCATACGCCTGGGGGTGTCTCACTCTATCGGAGACACTCAGGAGCCATGAGATCTCGAGGCATCCGAGCTTGATCCCCCTGACAATCGTCAAGGGAGGAGGGAGCTTTCCCTCGAAGATGTACTGCCGCCATTGGCAGAACTACATCCTCATGTAGAGGACAAGGCTTTCATCGTGAGTGTGAAAGACGGCTACTCCAAGCACACTGCTTGGAAAGGGATCCTCGCTAAACCTGAGGATTTCCCTAAGTTCTCAATCGTCGATGGCCTAATTTTTCGTCTGAATGATTCAGGCAAACCACGACTTGTCCTCCCTGAATCTATTCATAAAGGGGAGAGGATTATGGGCATCGCAATCGAGCACACTGTCAGGGCAATAGCCCCGAACCCCAAGCCACATGTAATTAGATACATATAGTCACATGGGTAAGCGGGAACCTCCGGGTAACTGCTTACACACTACCATAAAATACACACATTTGTATCACTTACGGCTCTGTGTGCTGAGCTACCCCCAGAGACCTCACACTTTTTTAAGTGTATGAGGTGTGTTTTACAACACAACCCACAAAAAACTATCCACTCTTAACATCTGACTTGGTAGTGCCTATGGCGCCTAAACATGCCTGCAAGGGCAAGGTCGCATCTGCAGCGATGCTAAAAAGAAATGGGCGGTTTATTAAGAAACCGCAATCTCCCATCATGGGAGATTCAAACCAAAAGCCGTCGTCAGATGACGACGAGGATCAACACGATCCGGCATTAGCAACCACCTCAGGGCTGGCCCCTGAAGGTTTTAGAAACTCATGTGGAGTAAGTGCAGGGCCAGATACCCCTAGAACTCCACGACATACCAATCTAACCCAAGCTGGGGAAGATCCCTCACCTCCTCACGACGCGAACGTGTAAGTGCCAAACGATCAGCCCAAAAAGCTGATTGGATAGAGTCGCAGGAAACTCCAGGGCCCAACTATCCCCTGGAGTCCCCCCTCATGTCCCCAAGTCAAGCCCCAAAGGCAGACAAAGGGAAACAAAGGGAAGAGCCCCTGCGTCAGCTATCCGAAAAACCACTGGACTTGTTCCAGGTTCCGTCTGAATGGAGGACGGAAAGCGAAGACCAACTTCTTCTCAGGCTGAAAGCCCGAGAAGGCACGAAGATACGCCCTGAGAGCAGGATCTCCCAGAGCATGGAAGCTCCAAAAGAACTTCCGCTGTTTACACTCCCACACGCCATGCCAGACAAGGCAAGGTTGCCAACCTCAGAGGAGGTCTCTGAGATAATGAAGAGGAGGCGAACTGAAATGAGGGAGTTCGCTGAGGAAGCCTTATGGAAAAGTAAGGAAAAACCAGCGAACAGACCCCTCTATGAAAGGGAAGCACCCTCCACAACGGCCTCACCTAAACAAAGCGAGCGTGGAGTGTTCACTCCAAGAACCCCTTCTGGAACCCCCAGAAGCGGTAATGTCAACTGGGGAGAGTCTCTGCTTGCCCAACCAAACTTCCTCCTGGAAAACCAGGAATCACGCATAATAAACGCGATAAACTCGATCCAAAAAAAGATCGAGGAAACGAACCACAATAGTATGGCTTGTCTGGAGATAACTCTAGAAAGAATGGCCAACACAATCGACGCGTTGACTGAAAAAATCAGCGAACAGACAGACTTGCTGAAGGAAATAAACTTCTCACAAAAAAGTGAGGAAACAAATAAACACCCCTGGACCATGGTCCAGGACATAAATAGAACTCGTGAAAAATTCACGAAAAGAACCACCAGTGAAAGCACACTGGAGTATCATCAGCGACTCAACAGAGATGCTAAGGAGATCCTTCTCCCAAGGATAGGAGAAGACGATGCCGAAAGAAGGCATCGTTCAGAGATTAGGAGGAGAATTGGCATGTACCAAAGGTTCGGCCAAACGTCCACTTACGATGGACCTCTCGAACAGAGAGGTAACTCAAACACACACTCTCAAAACAATGAGAGAATCCAAATACAACTTCAGGCGAATTCGCCTGAAACCAAAGAAATGCTGCGAGGAAGATTTCCCCCAGCGAAAACCCCCCAAAGGAGAGATCTCCATTGGATAGCGACCCCACAAAGGCAGGCGAGCAAGAGGAGTACCTGGGAAAATGGTACGAAAAGGCCATAAGAATGGCCAAAGTGAGAATACTCACTCCTTACCCAGAAGGAGTGAAGCCCGAAGCCCTAAAAAATGGGCCGGCATTCCCTGACAAGAAATGGTCAGGGGAGAACGACATGGAATCATTCTGGCAGTGGTTCACAGAACTACTGGGATTCCTCGCTTTGCGAGGATGCAAAGGTCCCCAATTCGATGAAGTCCATCTGGACTGCTTGATTCGTGGATTAGGGGGGCCCGTGTTCGACCTCGGAATAAGACTCCAAGACGAAACCCTCCTCAGAGGGGACGAGGGCATGTTCCTCAAAGTTCTCAACATATTGATGAGAACTTTCATTAAAGCCTCTGCCGTGTTGAATGCGACAAAGAAGTACCGCAATGTCAAATACGAAGCGGAAAAAGGCCTAAAACAGTTCTACCTAGAACTGTCCAAAGCAGCATCCCAGATGGTGATGCCGCCAGACCAGGTGTCCTTCAATGCCAGGTTCCTAAACTACATTCCCCTTGAATGGAAGAGGGAAATGATTGCTCATGATAGAATCAGAGCAGACTTCTCCTCAAACGAGGAGATGTTAAAAGCAATATCTCGTGTAGACGAGATAATCAACAGGCTGAAGATGTCTTCAGCCTACAAATCAGGTTACTATACCTGAACAACTACCATGGCAACCATGAGCCATGGTAGAGCCCTCCCATCAGGAAAGAAGGCTGAAGAGCTGAAACCCAGATGGAAAGAGGATACATCCTCGAAAAACTCGAGGAAAACTGACCAAAAGTCAGTTCCAATTTGCGGCAAATGCGGCAAAATAGGGCAAACGAAAGATTGCCCAAGACACAATGTAACGAGCGATGAAAAACCAAGGCGCATAGCCACCATGGAGATCGCAATCACAATGGAGGAAGAGTCAAAAGACTCATCAGAGGAGAAACCAGAGAACAACTCTGGTAACTCCGAAGCATCAAGGTTCGAAGTAGAGGACCCATACGAAGGACCTCAATACTCACCCGACTCAGAGGGTGAGGAAGTCAATGTTGGGACCATAAGGATGGGCCCAATGTCAGTCATCGATCATGACGACATAAATTACAAAATCAAACTGGCTGTAGCATGCCAGTTAGAAAACACGGCAGACGAAAAAGTCGCTGAAGCCTTGGTGGAAGCACCAAGAAAAGATGCCTTGGGGAAATACACCAAAGTACCCAAGGAAAACAAGGACAAAGGGAAGAAGGACCAAAAGTCCATCGAAACCCAGTCCCCCTTGTTTGATGCAAAATTCCGCATCTCAAAAGACGCGGGAAAATACCCCGCAAACAGACCGCTCTCAACAAAGAGAACGCTGACAGCTCACATAAAAATAGCAGGCATAAAAGCCTATGTGCTATTCGATAGTGGAGCCGAAATGGATGCTTTATCGCCGGACTTTGTCTGTGTGGTCCACATCCCAATTCTCCAATTGGAGAACCCAGTCGTCCTTCAAATGGGGACGAAAGGAACAAGATCACAGATCCTGTTTGGAACAAATGTGGACGTTGAGATTAACGGCCACATAGAAAAACACTACTTCGATGTAATTAACATCAATAGATATGACGCCATATTCGGTGCCCCCTGGTTAAACAAAAACCAGGTAAGCTTAGACTTCCGGTCCCACAAAGTGAGAATGGTGAACAAGGGCAACATAGACACCCTTGGAGTAAGTGAAGACCATGTGACGAGATCACATGGATGGAAAACTTGAGCAAGAGCTTGAGAACAACCAAAAAAGAAGCCCCCCTGACAGGGAGGCGGGATTGAAACACACCTCAGGGTAATCGAAAGAAAGTACCCTGAAAGTTGGCCCAATCCTAGTCCGGAAGGACTAGAACTTCCAGACGTACCACATCTGGAAGGTCTCTCCATGAACAACCCCAAGTTCGAAATACTCAGGGAGTGGTGGAGAGAGAAATTTGAAACCGTAATGGTGCCAGCGCCATTAGAAATGCCTCCCTTGAGGGAGGTGAACCATCGAATCCCATTAAAGGATCCAAACAAGAAATTTCGGGAAAACACCCTGAGATGTCCTGCAGCACTGCAGGAAGCACTAGCGACCAAAATAGATCGCTATGTAAAAGCAGGATGGTGGTATCCCACGAACAGCAAGCAAGCATGCCCACTACTGTGTATCTGCAAAGCAGATGGATCTTTGTGCACGGTAATAGACGCGAGGAATCGTAACTCAAACACGATCCTTGATGTCACACCAATGCCAGACATGCAACTGATCCAAGAATCAGTTGCCAGAGCAACATACCGATCCAAGATCGATATGTCGGACACGTACAAACAAATACACGTGGATCCAGACGACGTCCATAGAACGACATTCTCTACACCCCACAGGACGTACAACTTGAACACGATGCAGCAAGGAGACTGCAACGCTCCCTGCACCTTCCAGCGCGCACTGACCTGGGAACTATGAGGAGAAGTAGGCAGATGCCTACACGTCTGGTTCGATGATATATTCACCAGCACAAGCTTGGTGGAGAACCACAATAAAGCATTATTGTGGTTGTTCACTTGCCTGAAGGGGGCGAAATTCTATATAAGCCGGAAAAAATTCCAGCCATTTGCCCCAATCCTAGATGTTCTAGGAAGCCATGTGGACGAACAGGGCATCCACGCTCAAGCGGATAAAATGGAAAAAATCCGCAACTGGCGAGAGCCAGTAGACCACACAGGAGTCCTAAGATTCCTGGGAATGGTAGAATACCTATCGATATTCATGCCAAACGTCAGTGGCTACACAGGACCACTGCAAACAATCTGCTCAAACAAGCAGACATTCAGGTGGACACCACTCCACCAGAAATGCTTCGACGAGATTAAACGTCTAGCATGCAGGGCTCCGATCTTGAAGCCCATCCAGTGGAATCCACCGGAAAGCCTCTCAGAAGAAGAGAGGACCAAACTCCACATCTGGGTCATAACAGACGCATGCCCAGCGGGCATGGGCGCATTAATTGGACAAGGCAAAAAGTGGCAGACTTGCCACCCGGCCGCATTCATGTCCAAAAAGTTCACCAACACACAATGTAGGTACTTCGCCTATGAGCTTGAGGCACTGGGTGTCCTTGAAGTACTCATGAGATGGCAAGACGATCTCATGGGAGGCTGTGAATTCACAGTAATAACGGACCACAAAGCTTTGGAATATTTCAAAGCAAAAAACCACAACTCAGGTAGACACCTGAGATGGCAAGCCTTCTTCGCAAGCTTCAATTGTGAAATAAAATACGTGGAAGGCCACAAGAACAAAGTGGCAGATGCACTCTCACAGTACTATGACTCGTCAATGGACAAGGATCTGCATTTCGACGACTACGTGTCAGTGGACATCCATCTGGACAAAAATGCAGAAGATACTATCCCTGACAGAATCGAGGAATACGAAGAACTGCTACTAAGCAGTACCCTGAGTAAAAACTCAGAGAGAAAGAGACTCGTAGCGATACGTGCGAGAAATACCCTAGAGGAAGCTCTAGGGGGGAGCAATAACCTAGAGGAAACTCTAGGGGGGAGTGCCCAAAATCTGGAAGAAATCATAATTCCAGAAGAGAACCTTCGAAAACAATTCAAAGAGAAAGACCTCATTGAGGCAATAAAACCTGGATACTCGCAAAGCCAGATCCACCGGGAAATCCTAGAGAACCCGGGGAACTTCAAAAACTTCTCCGTAAAAGATGGGCTGATAACTCGACTTGGAGAAGGAGGAACGACCCAAATAGTAGTCCCAAAAGGGAACTACGAAAGGAAGTCCATTTGAGGAATAATCCTCGAGAACATCCATGAAACACTTGGACACCTAGGATCCAAGAAAACAGTGGAAACCCTCTGTTGACACTTCTGGTGGAAGTCGATGAGGCAGGATACCCACAAGTTCTGCAGGTTTTGCGGAACTTGTCAAACAACAAAGAAAAGCACCAGGAGAAATCCCGGACTGCTTCACCCACTCCCGACCCCGGAGACACCATGGTCGTCAATAGCTATGGACTTCACAGGTCCATTCCCAACAAGCTTGGGATATGACTACCTCTGGGTAATCATTTGTAGGTTGATGTCCAATGTCCATCTAATTCCAATAAAGACAACAACGAACGCACTAGAACTAGCATTCGTAATTCTTCGTGAAGTTGTAAGACTCCACGGTCTACCACACTCGATCATATCAGATCGAGACTCGAAATTCACATCAAAATTTTGGTGTGAACTACACCGAATACTCGGTGTGCAGTTGAAATTCACAACTGCATTCCACCTGCAAGGCGATGGCCAAGCGGAAAGAATGATACAAAAAGTAGTACAAATACTACGTGCAATGGTTAGACCAGATCAACGCGACTGGGCAGCAAAACTGTCAATGGCGGAATTCGCGATCAATGCGAGCTCGAACACATTTGCCCCATTCGAATTAATCTATGGCCATATGCCAAAGATGTGCCTAACAGCACCACTCTCGGACTACCCGGGAGTAAACGACTTCACCCAAAAAGCGAAGGAAAACCTCATGGCAGCACACGACGCGATAATACACAATCGTGCTGCTCAAACAATCCAGGCGAATAAGAAAAGATGCCCGGACCTGCCTTTGAGAAAAGGCAAGCTTGCATACTTATCCACGGATAAGCTGAACCTACCCAAAGGAAGGGCAGGAAAACTAAAGCCCTTATACATAGGGCCTTACGAAATTCTGGAAACATTTCCAGAGATGTCAAACTATGTCCTCAAGTTGCCACCACAACTTGAACAATGCGGAATCCACCCAAGATTCCACGTATCCCAGCTCGTACCTCACGAGCTGAATGACCAAGAAATCTTCCCAAATAGGGAAGTAAACATATTCTATGATTTTGGGGAAGACCCCGATTGCGAAGCAGTACAGTCATTTGCCTCCGAAATTCACACACCCGCGATGTTCACACCTTCATGTTTCTCATCAACTGCCTTTACAACCTGCCTCAATTCTTGCACATAGCAATGTACTATGTTGGGACAGCTCAGACACCATTTTTCAATGGAAACTACTGGGTATTTGTTAAATAATCGTCAATTTATTTTCAAATTTCATGGATTTTGCGTGTACTAAATTACCATTTATCACATAACATGCAAAATGACCTTTAGGTGGGATAAAATACATGCTGGTGGGTGGGGAGGGCTATGCACTAGAATGGGCATGTGTTTCCTGTACAGATTCTTATTACTAGAAAGGAAAGCAGTGCAATGAATTGTCGGAGTCGGAGTTTCTACAGTGCGTGACCCAATCCAATTTTTTGACAGTATTTCTACGCTTCTCCTCCCCCAGCTGCTGTGCTTGCAATGGTTGGAAGATCTCAGTCTAAGGCAAAGGCACACCGACAATTTCTTGATGACCTAGAGGCAAGACAGAAAGCCACTGTAGCTGCTTACCTAACAGAGCAGACTAAGGCTCGGGAAGAAGGATGGCAACCAGCAGGGCTCCGCATCATGGCAAATGAATTCAACGTTAACTACAGGACACTTGGGAAACATGTTAAAGGAGGAAAGACCAAGCATGAGTGGGCTGACGGAATTTCCAGCCTCAACCATGCAGAAGCGCTCACGCTCATTGATTTTTCAATTGGCATGGCTGACTGGGGCTTTCCTCTTACACATGATTCAATGGCTCATTATGCACTTGAAATAAAGCGGATCCGAGACCCAGATGCAAAGAAATTTGGGTCCAGCTGGACCCATAAATTCCTTACAAAATACGGTCAACACATTTCCACCAAGTGGAGTACCTCTCTTGATACTGTACGCACATCCACTGCAAACCCAACCAATATCAACAATTGGTTTGACATGGTCAAGAAAGTCCGTGACACTTACCAATTCCATCCCTGTAACATCTACAACTTTGATGAGTCGGGATTTCCGATTGGAAAGGGATCAAAACAACAAGTCATAACCTGTCCCAAGACAAACATCCAACATTCAGTTGAGGATGGAAACCGCGAGAATGTTACAGTGATGTGCACAATCTGCGCTGATGGGACTGTGCTTCCACCTGTCATGATTTTCAAAGGCCAATATTTCCTAGAAAAATGGTGTCAGAACAATCCAATTGATGCTGTGTGCGTACCATAGAAACCAAGTTAAATTTGCTTACTGATTCCTTAAATAGCATATGCAAGTCAGTGAAAGGCTGGACCAACGGGGAAATTGGCGTTGACTGGATTAAGCTTTTTGATCTCCAAACCCGCACCAAACTCACTCACAATGATGAACACCGACTTCTAATCCTTGATGGTCATGGTTCTCACTACACTATGGGTCTAATAGACTATGCAATCCAACACAAGATCGTTGTTATTTGCTTCCCTGCTCATACAATGCACATTTTGCAGGGGCTTGATGTTGTTGTCTTCTCAGTTTTGAAGCGTGCATGGTCAAATCACCTCCGAAAGTGGAAAGATGACCACTATGGGCAAATTGGGAAAGAGAATTTCCTAGAAGTTTACGGTGCTGCGCATATTGAAGCATTCACTCAAGAGAACATACTTGCCTCATTTGCTGCCACTGGGATAGAGCCATTCAATCCCAATGCAATCTCAGTACACCAAATGCAACCAAGTATGGAATCCTCAACTCAAGGCACATTCCTGATGACATTACCGACCCCTGTTAAACGTGTTGCAGCAATTATGCGGGAGGCAGCTTTGCTCAACTTGGACCCACAAAGTACACTGGCACTTAATAGTTCCGTGGTCACTAAGCCCAACACAAATTACCAGTGTCCAAGCACACCCACTAGTCAGCTTGCGGGCCGCATGCGCAGCAGCCTGGACTCATCCTCAGCGAGGTTTCTTGTTAGCCCAACCCCTATCCAGTCTACCATGGAACCCATACCTGTCATTTTCCAGACTCCACCTCCACGTCAGGTTGCCACTTCCTGGATTGCTCACGCAACACCAGAGGCATGCCATGCCCTAAATCCCTATAAACTTCTTGAAGAGATCCGCTATCTCAGAAATGCTTTATTTGACTCTCAAGAGAGGAACACGGACCTTGCTGAGAAGCTCGTTGTCACTTACACACAGCTTGTTCTTGGATCCCAATACAACAGCCGGTTGCGTCGCCAGCTAGCAGCCAAGGAGAACAAGAAAAAGGGGCCAAGCCACAAGGTCTTGATGGATGGCTTGCCCCACATTATCACCGACACCGAGTTCCGAGACATTGTTGCAGAGAATGAAGCAACCCGTGCCACAGTGCAACTAAGGAAGAAGGCCTGCACGCGTGCACGAAAACTCGGTGCAGTCCGAAAGATGGTTGAAGAAAGGGCCTGGAAGCAAGCAAAGGACTTGCACCAGGAAGCGCTAAGGGTATGGGAGATGGATGTTGCAAGGCTGAAGGAAGGGAAGGCGCCGAAGAAGACCTGGCCACCGAAACCCAAGTGTCCACGGAAGCAAGCAGTCCTAGCTGCAATAAAACTGTCAGAAATTGTGGATGATGTTGGGGATGAAGTGGGAGAGTCCTTTGATTTGGGTTTGGACCACTCAGACAGTGAGGGGGAGGACAACGGTGAAGATTGATGGGACGATAAGCAAGTTCCCATGGGTGTGAACATCGAAGCCTATGTTGCAAAACAGACCCCTCCGGCAAAATCATGATTATGTCTCAACATCATCATGGTTTCTGCCTAGACTTGGAGGGTCGGTGGAAGGGATGGTACACTTTAACTTTGTATTTTCTCTTATTTTTTCCTATGTTGGCGAGTGTGCATAAATCTCAGGGAACAAAAAGTGTGACTTTCACGGGCACATGACTGTAGTTCGTGAAATCTTAAACCACATGTGGGTTCACAACGAACTCTGGTTTAAGGTCAAATGGGAACTAGGGGACACCACATGGGAACCCCTAGGAAATTGCAACGACCTTGTCCACCTGGACAAGTACCTCACTTTACAAAATGTAAGGGAACCAGAAAAACTCCCTATCAAAGAAGACAGGGAACTCTCGGCATCACTACGCCCCCAAAACCGGAGGTGGAGGAAGTAAAGCCGAGGGACGATGGCCCACAGCCAAGAGCGTGGGAAAGTTCTGGGCAAGTAACTCGCCCAGACAGCCACACCATGTACTAGAAATCACATGGGCCAGGCGAGTAACTCGCCTAGACCACGTGAACCACAGGCTCACATGCAAAAGAACACACAACTGCGGCGAATCCCATGCATGCAAGAACGAAAACCCCTCCCACCACCACGAGAAACATAATGACGAAATGTCATTCTCTGGGGGAGGCAACCCTCGGTTCGATCCAAACAAGCCACCAGACATCAAAATACGACAACCTGGGGAGCAAGGCTCCCCGGAACAACAACAACACCAGGCACAGATAAGTGCCATGGACTACACAACGCATGCAGCACAAATGAGTGCTGCGAACCAACAACCATCTGTGTTGCTAACAGGCACCGCATACCCCCAGCCTCCTCAGAGGGGCTTCCAACCACACGTGGTGCAAACTGCACCGATGGCACAACAAGCGCCATTCCAGGGGCAGCATTTGCTGCTGCAGCCCCAGGCATACTCCCCAGGGAACTTCCCTGGCCAGATCAACCCCTGGATTGGCCAATTTGGCCCAGGTCCAACAACACCCCAGCCAAATGCAGGCTGGGAATCAGCCATTGCATCAGCGGTAGCTGCTCAGACAGGTCAGCTCCGCGAGGAGCTGAAAGAGATGAAGTCCCTCGTAGGAGGGAGACGAGGGAGCAACAGTGGCTCCTCATCCAGACCGTCCAAACGGGCATGGTCTGACAACTCGAGGGCGTCAGAAGACACCTGCGACCATTGCGCCCACTGGAGGCGCAAATACAACAGAGCATGAAGAGATGCCAAGGGCATCTTTGACTCTCTGAAAGACACAGAGAGAGAGGTCGATCTCCAAAAAAGGGAGATCGAATTACTGAAACGCGAGCTCAGAGAGGCATGCACACTGGCAGACCTCGCTGCCAAACCCATTATGATGGGGGCCTCCCAGGTCAGGGGGAGGGGATACGGTTCCGGGCCTCATGAGGCGCGACCCCACATGGGGACTAGCGCATCAAGGGGTGGGGCACCGACTATCCCGCCACCCCATGGGCAGGCAACCCTGTCCGGTGAAGGAGCGGAGCTGGATCACCTTATGTAACCAGTTTCCTACGTCCAATAACGATATTAGAGTTTGTGCTGATTTCCATACTGACCGTGTTTTGGTTGCCAAATATATGATTGTTCACTGTCTAAACAACAATAAACACCCCCCAACGATCTCACCTGATGTATAGATCGTCTACGGATAAAATTCTATATTGACTTTACTATGATTTCTAGTCAATATTACACCTATATTTACCACTTTTCAGTAGGATGTGATTTTCCTGATAATTTACTGAAGGAAAACTGCTAATAAAATAATTCCGCAATAAATGTTACTCAATACAGGAGTGACCAAACTGCTCTTTCTATCGCTTAGAGTGCGTGCTAGTTATCTAGCAGGTTCAGGATCGCTCACTTTTCTCCTGTGGTGTGATAACCAAGTATTGCTGAGAGATTATTCAATTAAGAAGTCCCTCCACCAAATTCTCACTAATTCTCACTATGACACTTTTGTTCAGCTGTGTCTAACTGACCCTAACTCACGCTTAGAGTGACGTGTTAGTTTTATATTAGCTAACAACTAATATTTGCTTTTATCTTTTGGAGCAAACGAACCAACCACTGGTGAGGAGAATTAAACTTTTATTTCTACCTGAGGTTTGAGAGGGGGCAGAAGCGGTGGCCTTTTATGCTTTTCAGAGGCCTCTCTACTCCCACACCTCGCACTAGTTACATGTGCTACATTTGTATTATAGATAGTTCTAGAATGATATAGGGGGTTGGGCTGTGTAAGCTTAATAATGGACTTAGGACATGACTCAGCAATAAGTAATTCATTTCTTTGTCTTTTGGGCCGATCTCAGCGGGATCTTGTAGCGCTGAAGCTATGCTCTACACCGCCTTAACTACGAACGGTTATCTTTAGAAATGACTCGGCTATAAAGGAACTTTCTAGACTGTTCTCTAATTGACCCATTTTTGTGAAGCCACATCATTACTAATGTTCTAGAGCCTTCCCAATTAATTAACTGATCCGCGGACTTCTGAATCACTTCATGCTTATGATCCGAGATCCAGATCATCAATCATTCCTTTGTTCTGATTTATTTGGGCTTAAAATCAAAAAGTTTTGATGAATCATGGGAAAATATACAAGATCCGGTTTTTTAGCATTTTCTCCTCTTCTGATGCGATCAAAAACTGTCCGCCCGCGCCGGGGAATACTCTATCATATGTTATTCGGTCCGCCAGACTTCCGGGCGCCAATATATTTCCCTTGAGTCACATTACCTTTTGTAAGAATTAGCAAATAAATATATATGAATTATAAGGTGTTTCGCCGTTTGAGCGATATCTCCGTCAGTTTTGAAGCTTTTAGAATGAAACAAAACCGTGGATAAAGTTAAGAAACAGTCCTTCCAGATGGTAAAAAGATTACAGTCAAAAGTTTACTGGTTCCCGAGATATTTACATTTCTTTCCCAATGTTCCTTCTTATTCTGCCGTCTATGTGCTATTTTCTTGTTGTAGGGATATATTCTTTGAATATTACACCTATGTCAAGTTCTAGGCATGATTGTAGTAGATTAAATCTCATACTACATGGGTGTAGATATTTTATAATGATCTTCTAATGTCTGTCCAGTCTCATAAAGATCATGAGATCTGTTAAACGTCTGAACTTGTCACCTGTTCGTTGACTATTCTGATAGATCATTGTTTTATTCTTTGAATATTATTTCTCCTACACCGGGTTGCATAAGGGCCCACCCTCAGAAGGGCAAACCCATGTCAAGGGGAAGAGGGAGAGTGGTAGGCAACCGATGGCAGACCCTAAGATGGGGACCACTGCCAGAGGCGGCGGGCTGCTGAGTACCTCAGCACCCTATGGGCAAGCTACCCTGCAGGGAAGTGTCCACATGCTATACAAGACCGCTGAACTCAATGAGTTCGGCAAAGTCGAAGCTCCAGTCGACATAACAATCGACCCCAACTTCCCCATGAGGAGAATAGCGGGGTCAGAAGCGGTGCACGATGCTGCATATGCTTGGTGGACAAGCGTGAGTGGGAAAGAATTCATACACTGGTACGAACAGGCCGAAGCCGCCTTCAAAAGCGGCAAGGTACACAGAACCCTTTGCGAAAAAGCGAAGGAAACCGAGAAATACTTCTTGGGACTCCCGAGTATTGCAAGACTCGCAGAGGAGTATAATTCCCTGGAGAACAAGGGAAAAATCTCCTGGGAAAGTCTAGGCAAAGCCGCCTATCTAAAGTCCCAGTTCAAACCACTCAGGACTCCTGAGGAACGTGCTGCAAGAACTGCGGAGCGGGAAGTGAAAGCTTCCAAATACCAGGAAAGAGACGCAAGTCTCCGCACTGGACAACCAGCCCAATGACCACCCTTCCCCACAGGAAGAACGGTAGACCTACCGTACTCCACACCTGAGCCAAGTAGCTCAGGAACACAACAACCTGCTCCCACCCAGGGAGTGCCACTTCGTCGAGCCCACAGCCCGACAATGTAGCCCAGGCTACGTCATCGCATCCGATGCAGCAATCAGATGTCCAGATGAACAACCTGGAGGAAAACCCTCCTCCAGGGCAATGACTCCACCCTTGAGAAAAGGGAAAGTGACATGGTAATACACCATCGAGGCGCCATGAAAACACCTTCCCCCAACTCGAGGCCCTGCACACAATGCTGTATGTGAGGAACTGCAAGTAACAATTGCGGAAATCTCTACTCTGTCAAAAGACCCACATCCACCACCGCTCGTGTGTAAACACCACTTACACACGAACCCTCACGGAACAAGTGAGGAACACCAAAGACATACAACCTTTGGGTCAAAATTCATTTTCGACAAACTCCACTACTTTTCTCCCTGCGATACCCATGTATCACCGTTCACTTCAAAGTGATGGCCCACACTCACTTATTCCTTAAACCCTTTTTCTCTCCTTCACCGACATGTACAAAAATCGCCCACTTTAAAGTGGCGACAACAAAACACTCATTGATAATTTCAAACTCAATGTAAATCAATTATTAAAACTTTGTTTTATTCACCATCAACCTTGTATGCGTCGCAAATGCAATGCAAGGGGGGAGAATGTCAGGGCAATAGCCCCGAACCCTGAGCCACATGTAATTAGATACATATAGTCACGTGGGTAAGCAGGAACCTCCGGGTAACTGCTTACACACTACCGTAAAATACACACATTTGTATCACTTATGGCTCTGTGTGCTGAGCTACCCCAAGAGACCTCACACATGCACACCGGATCCTTGGTCACCTCGGTGTTAAGAAGATGCTTGAGTACATACACAAACACTACTGGTGGTCTTTGATGTCAAAAGACATTGAGAAATTCTGCACGTCCTGCAGGACGTGCCAGACGACCAAGAAAAGCAAACTCAGATATCCGGGACTGCTTCACCAGCTCCCGGTCCCTGAGAAACCTTGGGAGTCAATTGCCATGGATTTCATCGGACCATTCCTGACGAGCCTGAGTTATAACTACCTTTGGGTAGTTCTGTGCTGTCTAATGTGCCAGGTTCACCTAGTGCCTGTGATGACCCAGGTCAAGACTATTGAGCTGGCGCATCTGTTCCTGCAACATGTCGTGCGCTTGCACGGCATGCCAACATCCATCGTGTCAGACCGCGACACAAAGTTTACATCTCAATTTTGGACTGAGTTACACCGACTAATGGGTGTTAAACTCAAGTTAACTACCACATTCCATCCTCAAAGGGATGGCCAAGTAGAACGAGCGATCCAGATGGTGGTCCAGATCCTTCGGTCATTCGTCCAACCCGATCAGCGAGATTGGGCCGTGCATATATACCCATGGTAGAATTCACATTGAACTCAAGTGCGAATAAATCAACAGGATTCGCCCCATTTGAGTTGGTATACGGATACCTCCCACAGATGACCATGTCTCTGCCATCATCTGAATTTCCGGGGGTAAAATCCTTTGCCCAGCGGGCCCTGGACAACATCCAGGCTGCTCATGATGCTATTATTAAGAGTCACGTAGAACAGGCTATCCAGGCAAACCGACATTGGTGCCCTGATTCCCCCGAACTGAAGAAAGGGGACTACACATATCTTTCAACGAAAGATCTGAACCTCCCCAAGGGGAGGGCACATAAGCTGTTGCCAACTTATATTGGCCCCTACGAAATACTGGAGGTATTTGAGGACCCATCAAACTACGTCCTCAGGCTTCCCCCAGTGTTGACGCAAAGAAATATCTTTGCAAAGTTCCACATCTCATGGCTCGCACCTCATGAGCCGAACGATTCTGTGCTGTTCCCTGGGTGCGCTGTAGAAGTATTTTATGACTTTGGCGATGACCCAGAATGGGAATACCAGGTTAAGGAAATCGTCGACCATCAGTGGGATGACAATAAATCTTTATGGTTCCATGTCCGATGGGGACTTGGTGACCTTACTTGGGAACCCTTGGCAACATAAACGATCTAATTGCGTTGGATGACTACCTAACAGTACAAGGGGTAGAGAATGTCGAGGAACTGAACCATCAACGATGGGATCAGACACCGGACAATAGATTCAGCAGACCATCACGACCGCGGTGTGAACATCGCCTACCGGTCCGATACCAGCAGATATCAATGCCTTATCACGGCCAACTATGGCATTGAAGCCATGAGTTGCCTAAACTGGCAAGTCCGGGAATATCCGAATAATATCGGATAAATGCGACGAAAGTGGGATCAAATCCTGCTTCCTACCATCAAATTTGAAATCGCTCAAATGAATGTGACTGAATCCCCCCTCGCTGATTCTTCCCTCGACCTTTCCCCCATCAAGGAGGCCCTCGTAGACTCCAGTCCAAACTCCCCACCTGTAAGTCCCACCATGGATGCTGCCATGTCGTTGATGGACGACAACTCCACAGTCGCTCAGACTGTCACCCCTGAAGTGCCCAGCATGGGCGTTTTAACCCCAAAACAGGACCATTTGGTCCTGCCCACTCGCATAAGCGCGAGTGAGAAATACCCCCACCTGCCGCATTCCATGCAGACAGGGCTCGATCAACTCAAAATGATTACGGAAGTCCTGTGGGCCCGTATCGAGAAGAAACTCGAGAAACGTAAAGAGACTACGTTCGAAGATGAACATAGGAATGATGAGCTCGACGAGCTCAGGAATAAGTATGAGATGCTGCAGAATGAGGCCAACGACCTGCGTTCTGAAAACAACCGTCTTCATCGACAGATCGAATCCCTCCAAAAGGCCAACGACGAACTCAACGAGGATGTCTTTAGAGTCGTGCGCACGGCAAGGGGACGCCCTGCATCTCCCAAACCCGCCCCGATTCAATCTTCTGCTCCCTCGTCGTCACAGCCCACTGTTCCCCAAACCATCGTTATCCCTGGGGTTGGCCTGGTGGATCCTGTGTCAGCCAAGTCTGCGCTGTCAAAAAAAACCACCTCTTCCAAGAGATGGGCTCCCATGTCCGACGATGATGAGATGGAAGGCGAATGGGTCATCGACCCTGATGCCCCCTTCAAAGAATTCGTTGCGAACCATCCACCTGGCTACCACTACTATGAGTACTACGACACCAAACTCACTGAAGTGCATGGCGAACCCCTACCCCCACCGACATATTGTCAATTGGTGGCCCTTCCTACCCGCTTCTATGACATCGACCATGTCGATAGAATCGAATTCCCAGACACGGCTGCGCTCGTCCGCGACAAAGAACCTAAGTGGTTCGAGTTGGTTTGAAACTACATACACACCAAAGAAGGTGTGAGGTTCTATGCTACAATGTACCATCTTGCCTGGTCGTTCAAGATGGGCAAGCCCTCGCAAGAGGACGTCGACACCTGTACTGACTGGTACAGGGTGGCTACAAACAACCGTGCCTCACGAATGCGTATGTTGTGCGACGACATTGAGACGGAGGTGAAAAGACTTCCTGACCAGTACCCCCCAGCTCGTATTGCACGGATGTACATCCTCGCATGTTGATGGATTAAACCAATGACTGACGACGCTCGTGAGCATCGTAAAATTCAACGTCGGGAACGAGCACTTATGTACTCCAACCCTCCCCCAACATCGTACTCAAACCCACCTATGATGTATGCAAGCCCACACCCTGTGGCGTATTCAAATGCCCCACCTCCGCTGCAATACCCCACTCCGACGTATGCACACTCATCGGTGTACGAATCCGCCCACGCACCACCAGTGTGTGGGCATGCTCCCTCCTCTTCTCATGCATGCGGCCATCCCGCGCACCATGCCCATTACTCGCACCGTCGTCAAGACGAGGATCGTCACTACGACGACAACTATCTCAGCGACGATGTCGCTGTCGATGCAGCTAGGTCCATGACGACTTGTGGGACTACATCAAATCACCCATCCAGCTCTGGCCTGTCCAGGTCCGCGCTGCATAAACAAATGAGGAACTGACCCCCTCATACCCATACCTTCGTCAACGACAATGCCATCGTTGATTAATAACTTCTTACCTTCGTCAACGACAATGCTGTTGTTGATTGTCTATTCTGTACCCTTCCTCTTTCGTCAACGACAACGTCGTTGATTATTCATTTTCTTCGTCGATGACAACTCTGCTGTCGATGACCTGCACTGTCAACATTGTCATGGTGGACGATGGTATTTAATAAACTCACAACGACGAGAAAGTCATTTCATTGTCGACAACTCTGTTGTCGAGATCTGGGTGCATATGTTCCAGGAGAAACTCTAAGTGGGCTTCGCCTACAAACTACTATTATAGCCTCCTGCAATGAGTGTGCCCCCGTTTGCATACATCTTTCGTATGTAGAATGTTAAAATTTTATTTCTTTAAAAATGCTTGCTTTCCTCTTGTGTATATATGCTTGTACCCTGTCTGCGATTTAATATCGCAAGGGAGGAGGATGTGAGGCCCTGGCCCATGTCTATATTCCACCCACAACATCAGTTGATGTTGTGTTGTCTAATAATTATGTCGCAATGCTAATTTAGCGTTGCAGAAGCTTCTCTATTTATTTGTGCCGAGAATGCATTAGATTGTATATAAACCCTCGGGGTAGCTGTAAAAGGCGGATCAGCCTTTACTTCTACCCCATTAATATACAGCAAATCAAAGCGTATACTTAGACAGACAACTGAGGCCTGAGGCGAACAGGGGAATGGAACATTACCATCCCCAAACTAGTAAGATAAACCTTTCAGCTATATACATGAGAGATATGAATCAATTGGAAGAAAAAGGATCAACAGAACTAAATGATGAGGTAGGCAACAAAGTAATAAAAACAGGGAGATACTCAGATCAAGGGGTGGAGTCAGATCAGGGAAAGGGGTGAGAGAGTTATGGGCTGATGCAGCTACATGCGGTGATATATGTAGTCATATGCTATGTCCCTGACATTCAGATTGGCCCACAAAGATATGCCAATATGGGTCTGATCTGCTAGGAGCCCTAGATGTCAGGTAGAGGGAGGGTGCATGGACACTCCTCCACATTAAAGTCTTGGCAGGTGACTGATAAACATGGAAGCAGGATTGCATATATACATGTTACCCAGGGAAATCAATGTTATTAAGTTGCCATCATAGTGTACCTGATATTAATCAGAGACAGCTAGCCATGTGTTCTGCACTTGCTCACTGTCCTTACTCCACATTGGTCACTGCAGGGGCTGTCCTGCTCTGCTCCATATGGCATTATTAAAGAGATACGTTCCCACCACACCACAGCCCCATACCCAACTTCCCAACTTCCCAACCCCCTACCTGACCCAACCCACCAACCCAAACCCCCAACCACCAACCCAACCCATGGGCAATTACTTTCCAGGCATGCATGCATACATACACACACTCACTCACACACACAGCACACACAACACAGCACACAGCACACTCAGCACTCAGCACTCAGCACTCAACACTCAGCACTCACACACACACCACACACCACACAGCACACCACACTCACACACTGCACTCACACACCACATACCACACCACACTCACACACTGCACTCACACACCACACACCACACTGCACTGTCAGGGCACACCCACCTGACCCGGTGCCCCACCATCCGCTCCTCCCGACCTCCCCCCTCTTCCCCTTTTACTCTTCTCTTTCTTCTTCCCTCTCTTTTCTCTTCTCTTTCCTCTTTATTCTTTTCTTATCACATGGATGACTTCCTTTGTATCAATGTACCATTGACCTGGCTGCAGTGTAACACGCCCGGACCCGGACACACCGGATGACCTCCCACATACCGGACGCTCCTAGGACCTCTTACAGAGGTACCCGGATGGATGTGGCTGTGTGTGTAGATGACATGGCGCTTCCCACGTGGCCTCAACCACATGTATATAAACACAGCCTAAGTGGGAACTGAGAAGCAACCTTCTTCTCACATTTCCCACTTTAGCCTGAGTGGCCAGGGACCCTTGTCTGCTTTGGGCCCATTGTTATGCACGCCCACGTCATACCTACCGGACCCTCAGCCCCAGGCAATATACCCGGGCGCTCTCGACCCTGGGTCGGTCCCTGACATGCACTCACACACTGCACTCACACACCACATACCACACCGCACTTGCACACAGCACTCACACACCACATACCACACCACACTCACACACTGCACTCACACACTGCACTCACACCCCACACAGCACTCGCACACCACACACACTCAGCACACTCAGCACTTGCACACACACAGCCCTTACCCAAACAAATGCATGCCTTGCAAGCTCAGCCAACAAACCACTGTCTCTGTCATATCCGTACAATCCCGACCTCCACTCCAGGCTCTTGGAACTCCAAAACTGACTTGCAGAGTCCTACTTCCCTTCTGTCACCTTCTCCTTATCCCACCTCTGGCTCCAACACCACCTTCCGTCCAACTCTGGAACATTCCAGGTCCGACCTCAACCTTGACACCTCCCAGATGAGCATGCAACACCTATGCTCCCGACTCCGGACCTCCACTTCGGAATCCTGTTTGTGTCTCCGTCTCCGGAACCCGGTCTTAGCTCCAACTTCGACTTTGACCCCACCTCTGCTTATACCCATTGTATTGGTTAGCTCATTCCATTTAATTACATTTGCCAATATTCCGGAGTTTAACTTCCGAGTTCGGACTTCCAGACTTACTTCAGACCTTGCAACTATTGCATTGCTCCATTCAATTCCGCTATTCTCCCTCATTCCTATTTGGGCTGCTGCTTCCTTTCTATTCAGTCAGCTAGCCATTCCCCACTCCCATCCTCCTTCCTTCCTCCTTGGGCCTTGGCCCTTCATTCCTCCTTTGGGAAACACCATTGAGTCAAACCCTTGACCCTCGGTGTTGTTCCTCCTTCCAGCTCCCTTTGTCTCCTTTCAGAGTACCCTTGCTCCTTTTGATTCCGGACCCCTCCTTATATACAATGTACTTAGTAACTTGTAACCTCAGTCTGAAATCGACTTGATTTCCCCCCAAGAGACTTTCCTTTGCTAGATCCAAAATTAGGGACCCCCAGGACAACCAGCAATGGCACAGCACTCCACCTGAGTCGCTGAGGCCAAGGTCCTTCCACACTAAGTCTCCGATTCCACTCTGGAGTTGTCCGAATCTGCCTGATCTATGGGGGCTGTGTAGATATGCTGACATACAAACAATGACATGAGGCAAGGACCTCTGACAAATAAGAAATGACTCGGCTCATGAGAGAGATAAAAAGGAAGTGATAAATGAGAATGAATGGAATAAATGGCAGAGAACTGCAGTACTCTGACAGTCTGTCTTGGACAATCATCAGGGATTCCTTATAATACTTGTCAGGGACAGTACAGGAGAGGCGGGGGTAGTGGCCTGGGCAGTGGCGGAGTAACGGGAATGTATGGTGAGTGGCCCTCACTCGCGCTCACGTCCCTGTCTGTCAGGGCACAGCCCTTGACCCCACTCACTCTCAGACACCCTCACCCTTTCCCTAACCACCCTCTCCCCACATTTCCCCATTCCCCCTATCCTTCCCCCCACTGTTTCACATAATGACACGCGTGCACGAACCCGTGGGAACGTTCTGGGCGAGTGACTCGCCCAGAAATGTACAGCCACAACCGTGGGAACATTCTGGGCAAGCAGCTCGCCCAGAACTTTCCCACGGGTCACATCCGTTATGGAAAGTCGGCAGCAAGCGGGAACTGTATAGTTCCTAGGGTCCTTTTGTGTCGGCCTCACAGGGGGCTGAGAAGCTTACCCTTCTTCTCAGCTCATTCCCTGTGAAGGCTGAGGCTAGTCCCCTCAGCGACTTCGAGGAGTTAGCAGCTGGGGAGAGTACCCCAGCTTCCACACCCGGCCTCGCCCTCTGACCACTCCCAGCTGGGGTCCGGATCCTGACACTGTCTGGCTTCTTAGGCTGAAGCAGTAATGGTTGTTATTAGAATGAAAGACTAAACTAAACTAAGCTAGACTAAGGTACTTGCCTGAAGCAGTAATGAGAAGAAGGTTACTTCTTCAGTTCTGCTTTGGCTCGGTTTATATACAGGTGGGAACGGGTCACGTGGGGGTGCCATGTCAGCCTGGGCAGAGCTGTGTCAAAAACCCGGATCGTAGGGGGTAAATGCGTGAGTCCGAATGCAGGCGGGGCTCAACTAGAGGGGGATCCGAGAGCTCCTGAACCGAAGCTTCTCCAGGAAGCCCGGTTCTGCTGGATGGTACAAGAGGCTCTAAGAAGGATGCGGCCTCAGCGACTCGGAGGGAGCACTGTGCCTCTGTTACATCTCAGTTAGTCCTTGTATTTCTTATGTCTGAGGTATCTTGTAGAACGGGAATGGGATTCACTCAGAGGGACTTTGGGTAGCATTTTAGTCAAGATTAGAACTGAGGAACTACAGGTTCTAATCTATGGGTATTTATAAAGGGGAATGGAAAGGACTTAGCCAAAGTCCGAATGACAATAGGACAACACCGAAAGGTGCTGAATGATACCGAGAGGTACCGAAAGGTCCCAAACAATATCTTTAACGGGGAACCGAGGTGTCGGACCAAGGAGGGCAGAGTAAGAGGCCGGAAAATGAATGGGAATGAGAAATGGGTAAGGGGGGTTAGCCGACTGAATGGTAAGAAGAAGATAGTTGTGCTAAGAATGGAAGGTGACTAATAAGTGATGACGTGAGTGAGATCACCAAAGGATGCGGGTAACTCCGAAAGCGGAGTTGCATATCCAAAGGATGTTGGGTGACTCAAATAAATGAAATGGGTGGAGAAATGGTTTAAGGGTATGTCACGGGATCTCAGAGGTCCGTCAGGATATCAGAGCAAATCCGGAGTCTCTGAATGTTCCGACTCAGGACCGAGCTTCCGGGATGGGAGTGGCCAAGGTTCGGTGTGCCACAACCAGACCGGAGCTGAGACAGTCAGGAGGGAAGGTGACTTGGGGAGTGGGGAGGCATGGTGTAGGGGATGGTGAAGTTGTTAGGAAGGTGTGGTGTGGTGGGAGTGCGTGGGGTCGGGATTCCGGGATATGACAAGCTGGGTGATCATGGGTGGCTCCATGGGTAATCCTGAGTGTTAGAGGAGAGAGGTACAAGTGAGGGTGTGCGGTGTATCCAGCGGCACAGTACCCACATGGAGTACTCAGTGTCAGACGCATCTGTGCTACACAGGTAAGAGGAGAGGTCGTTCTTATACAGAAAGAAAGAAAGAAAGAAAGAAAGAGAGAAGAAAGGGAAAGGAAAGAGGAGGAGCGGGAGGGTGCAGCATGGAGTGGAGCAGTGTGCCCTGACAATACTCAAGGAGTCGAGCTTAGGGTTTCTTTTCTACTTGGATCTCTCAGCACTACAGTCTCTTTTGTAGTCAAAAGGGAGGTCCTCTTTCCATTCCTATGTGTACAGGGCTTTTAAACACATGGAATGGCAATAATAAATGAAAAGAAAATATAAAATGAAAGATTGTTGTTACGAGCACCATGTAGACAGTTATGTATGGCTGATAAGTCCAATGGTCAATGTGGAAGTTCAATAAAAGAAAACAGGAGTGATAAGTGGGCTGTTAGAATGGGGCGGATTCGGACGACTCCGGAGTGGAATCGGAGACTTAGTGTGGAAGGACCTTGGCCTCAGCGACTCAAGCGGAGCGCTGTGCCATTGCTGTTTGTCCATTTGGTCCTTAATTTCACAGTAGGCAAGCAGGAAGTCTCTAGGGGGCATTTCAGGTCGATTTCGGACTGAGGCCAAAACGAGTATGTACAAGTGCCGATATATATAATGGAGGGGGCAAAAGCACAAGGAAACAAAGGGGATCCAAATCGGAACGAAGGCATCTGAACGGGAACAAAGGGATGACAGAAGCAGAGCGGTACCGAAGGTCATAAGGCAGAACCTGTGATACGTCCGACAGGAGGTGAGGAGGGCGAGGCCCAGAGGGGCAGGAGGATGAGGGGAAGTGGGGATGATGACTAACTGGCTAGAATGGGAAGAAGCAGTAGTCCAAATAGGGATGAGGGGAAAATGTGAGAGATACATTACAAGCAGCGAAAGTGCCGAAGATGATCTGCGAAGCTCGGAGGTTGCAGAGCTTACAGAGGTGGGGTTGGAAGTCCGAGGAATATTGGCAATGGTGTTTATGTAGTATGAGGTCACCAATGCAATGGACTGAGACCAAGGTGGAGTCAAAGTCCGAGGTAGGAACTATGATGGAGGCTCGGAGCAAAGGTACGAGCGGTGCCCGAGTACGAAGTACAGGTCAGCAGCGGAAGGTCGTAACTTGGCGGGAGGTCGGCGGAAGAGTACCAGAGGGAAGAGAGAAGGAGTGGCGGAAAGGAGAGTTGTCAGGTCCGAAGGTGAGTATCAGAGCGGATGGGAGAAGTGTAGGAGGATGACGGAAGGGTGGAGGTGTTGTGAGGGAGGAGCGGAGGAGTAAGAGGCGGAGTAGTAGGAGGGTGGCAAGAGGGGCGTGTCAGGGCACACCCGCCTGACCCAGGTCCACCCGGACCCACCCGGCCACACCACACCCGCTCCCCACTGTCCAACCCTCTCCCTCCTCCTTCCTCTGTCTCTCCTCCCCTTTCCTTTCTCTCTTTCTTCCCCTTTCTTTATCTCATTCCTCTCATCTTCCTTTTCTTGTTTATTTCCTTCTATCTACACGGACCACCTTCCTTTGTATCAATGTACTATTGACCCGTCCGGCCCACACACCCCGGACAGCTCCCTGCTGTGCCCAGCACGCGCGCATGCAGTGGACGCTCTCGGGATCCCCCGCGGGGATACCCGGATGCCTGTGGCTGTCTCCGAGGGTGACGTGGCATTTGTCATGTGACTCAAGCCGCATGTACATAAATGTACCTGAAGTGGGAACTGAAGAAGTAACCTTCTTCTCACATTCTCCACTTCAGGTAAGTAGTATAGTTTCCCTTTTAATAACAATAACACATTCTCCACTTCAGTCTAAGTGGCCAGGGACTGCTGTCCCTTCCCGGACCCGCCAGCATGCATGCCCGGTTTGCACCCCGCGAGGGCCCTTCTGCTGGGTGATACATCCCAACCCCCTCTACCCCGGACGCGTCCCTGACAGGGTGGTGTTCAGTCTGAGGTGAGTATCGGAGCGGACTGTTAGACACTGATCCGGAGTCGGCACCGAAGGTCGCCGATGCGGGCCGCTATTGGCCGCGATGGCCGTGATGCCATAGACAAGGCCCGAGGGTAGGGCATTTGGCCTCAGCAACTCTAAAGGGAGTGCTGTGCCCCCTAGCTGTCTCTTGGCCCTCATTTCGGACTCACTGGGGTTGCCTTGTTGGGGTCAGGACTTAGGGGTCGTGGTCACATCGATATTAGAGCTAAGGTAATAAGGAGCAGGGTTGGCCGCATAGCGGCCAGCAATGACCGAGGGTCGAAACAAACAATAACAGATAAATAAAGGAAAGAGTGTAGGGCCGCGATAGCGGCGATGGTATCGTAGTGGCGCTGGACTCAGAGTTGGGCCGGAGTTGGGCGCGGGGATGATAGCGGCCCTGTAGGGGCCAAGTGGGTAGGGTAGGGGAGTCGCACTGGGCACGGTGCCAGAGGCGGACTCAGGGTGGGGAGGTTGGTGCAGCAGCGGGGGAGTTGGCCAAGTGTGGGGGAGCCTAGGGGCAAGCAGGGGAGTGAGCAGGGAGTCCTCAGGGAGGGTAGAGCTGAGGTCGGGGCTCGCGCTCATGCTTGCATAGCGGGAATGGGCTCGGGCAGCATCGGGATGGGTGGCTAATGGGCCGGAATGCACGGCCGTGACATGGATGGAGATAGGGGAGGAGAGGGAAGGAGGAGTGGAGGTGGCATGGGAGGTAAGTGTCATATCCATACAATCCTGACCTCCGCTCCGGGCTCCCGGAACTCCGAACCTGACTTCCGGAGCCCTACTTCCCTTCCGTCACCTTCTCCTTGCCGACTCCCAAGAGGTTATCCCACCTCCGGCTCCGACACCACCTTCGGTCCGACTCCAGAACATTCCGGGTCCGACCTCAACCTCGACACCTTCCAGACAAGTACGCAACACCTATGCTCCTGACTCCGGACCTCCGCTCCGGAATCCCGTTTGTGTCTCCGTCTCCGGAACCTCCGGTCTCAGCTCCGACCTCGGACTTTGACCCCACCTCCGCTTATACCCATTGTATTGGCTAGCTCATTCCATTTAATTACGTTTGCCAATATTCCGGAGTTTAACTTCCGAGTTCGGACTTTCCGGACTTATGTTGGACCTTGCAACTATTGCATTGCTCCATTATACTCCCTCATTCCTATTTGGGCTGCTGCTTCCTTTCTATTCAGTCAGCTAGCCATTCCCCACTCCCAACCTCCTTCCTTCCTCCTTGGGCCTTGGCCCTTCATTCCTCCTTTGAGAAACACCATTGAGTCAAACCCTTGACCCTCGGTGTAGTTCCTCTTTCCATCTCCCTTTGTCTCCTTTCGTCCTACCCTCACTCCTTTTGATTCCGGACCCCTCCTTATATACAATGTACATAGTAACTTGTAACCTCAGTCCAAAATCGACATGAATTCCCCCCAAGAGACTTTCCCTCTGCTAGATCCGAAATTAGGGACCCCTAGGACAACCAGCAATGGCACAGCGCTCCGCCTGAGTCGCTGAGGCCGAGGTCCTTCCATGCTAAGTCTCCGATTCCACTCCGGAGTCATCCGAATCCACACGTTCTAACAATCAAGCCATGAAGCGACCTTGTATCAGGTGCCAAAAGAAGAGGGGTCAATGATGGATGTGGACGATGTGGAATTGGAGGTGGATGAGGTGGTCAATGACAAGGACAGGATCTATGAGGTGCTTCGTGACATCCATCAAGTGATCTCTGGTCTAACCGCTGTGGCAGGATGACTGTTGGAACATGTCTGTGACACTGAGGAGAGGCGATTGATGGAGGTGAGAGCAAGGTGCAAGGTGAGGGAAGCGGGGGAGAGGGAGGTGAGCGTGATGGGGTCAAGAGTTGATCGGCCCACGATGTCCACTTCCAACTCCTACTCTACTTTGTTCTTACATGATCCCTAGAACGCAATCCATCCATTCTGTCCCATGTCTTAGGTGCATATTGGTCCCAGCTTATCTGGGTATCATGAGTGAAAGTCTGCAACGAGGTCTCAAGTTCGGTTGCAGGGAGCCACTCCGTCTCTTCTGTCATCCCTTCGTAACCGTCCCAATGTACGAGATACAGCAGCTTGCAGCTTCGCTGGCAATCGATTTTAGAGTCAAGGATCTCAGCGATCTCATACTCGAGTTCGCCATCAATTTCGATTGGCAGCGGTGAAGGAGAGAATGAAGGAAGGTCAGTTGGGAGGTTCAAACGAGACCACCACCAAGCTGTTCCCTGGTTCTTTAGTTAGGATGGGGAAGTGTACTAGTGTTATTTATTGTAAATAAAGTACCAATCCGAGTGTTTTGGCTAATTCTATTTTTATGGGTTAGTTTTAAAGTTCCTGGGAATTGACTTACAGATAAACCGAGCCCTGCGGAGCTGTTTCTTTATTGAAATTTATTAATTTGTCTAGGTGTAATTCTGTGTAGCATTGTTTAATTTGGATTTAAACTTGAATTTAATCTTCTACTTGGTGAAGTTTCAAAGATTCTATTCAGTTAATGAATTTGGATTATGTCTGGAGTGTCCTTTGAGTTTGTTTTATTTTTGTCTTATTTTATTGCTTGTTTTAACAGTAGCAAAATAACTGTTTTGTGTTTACACTTTGAAATCTGGAGTGTTAACCAGCTCTCCTGTTGAAATATCTACTTAATATTTCTCTCCTTAATTGCTGCCTTTTACTACAGTGGCAATCTTAACTGTATATCACTTTTTCGCACTGGAGTGACAACCAGAAATGCTTGAGAAAAATAATACTCTATTTTCTTACTTCTCTGAGGGGGGCGAAAAGTCGCAGAAAGGGTCTCCCTTTTATACTCCTTGGGTCGCCTTCCTTTTTCACGCTCTACCTTCTATTTACAGGATTTATTTACAGTGTATTTTTCTCAAACTGAATAAAAAGTGAAATTTTCACGCTATAGTTCCACTGCGCTTTGCTGCGCTGAACTGCGGCTCTACTGCGGTCAGACTGCGCCTGGAATCCTTATTGTCCTTCCTCGCCTAAGCTATTTTAATGGTTAATTAGAATTTGTCTGCGCCGCATTTGCCGCAGTTCCCTATTTCAAATTCCCCATATTTCCCATTAAGTTTGCTATGACTCGGTCATACTGAATTCAAACCTTCGCATTACTATGCGTGCGACTGTGCTGAGACCTTCAGCTGATTTATTCCAATTTTATTTAGTGACATTTAGTTAAAATGAGACTGAAATGATAAATGAGTGAATTATTCAGGTTTAAAACTGAAAGAAAAAGTTGCTAGTAATCAAGAATTACTCAAACGAATGTGTTATAGCTCTCTACTTCATTAGAACATCGTTCCCTAAAATTCCCGCCATGGTCCGTCGTAGTTTAGTAGTTTTCGTGAATTTCGTTCATATTCCCTGATTCCCCTTTGTATTATCACATCCTAATCCTCCATATGTATTGTTCGTTGTTATAGTAGGTCGTCCTCGAAGATATCATATTTTTATGTATTTTATTTAGGGCTCTAGACCTCTTGAAGCTGTCTTCCCGCGTGTTTTCAGGTTTCTAACTTCATGTCCTTGTATCTCATTCATTTCTGGATGTTTTCTCACGTTCTTGGTATCATAAATTTTTATTTATTCCCACCTTTCCAATGGTACTAAGGTTGTGTCCTATTTCCCTGTATTCGTTGAGTTAGCAAAGTTTCGCGTGCACATTCGGTAATCACGTGCGTCGTTCCCATAGTTGTTCGTATGCGGGAGCCGTTTTCGTTTAGTTGTTCGGGATTTATGATATGCGCGGGTGTTTATTTCTTTCATATGGGCTTCTGTGATTTATTTCAGATTTTTCCCTCATGTTCTAAGGTTGTTTTGCACTTTCCGTGCTTTGTTTTGACCGGGCTCTTCCTTATTTGGACGGAAATTGGTCTTCGCGATCTGCCGAAGTGTGGATCTCGGTTCCGATGGCCGGTTCCCTGCGCATCGCCACCCTCACGTGTCATTACACATGATGCGGATTCCTATATTCCCGTCATGGGTATAACTTCACAATGGCTGGACCGTTTGGGCTGAGAATTTGCATAGCTATAGTTTCCTATTTTTCATAATTTCCGTGTAAATTTCGTTGTATGTTTTAATTATGGATCCTACGCAATCATCGTCTTGTCCCTGAGCTCGGACTTTTGATGTCGCTATTCCCGTTATTGGATTTCTCATTAACGCATGATCCTTTTATTATGGAAATTTGGGAGGATTAAGAGTAGATCCCTTCCTTTCTAATGGGCTATCAAGCTTGTCTCGGTCGTTACTAGTTAATCTTCGCGCTTGCTTTTTAGACATTGTCCTCGTTTTGCAGGAGTTTTAGTCATATCTCCGTCGTTTATGGGTAGCTTCCCCTGTAATTACTCTCATTGGTTCCGTTTGGGGGACATCTACATTTCCTATTATAAACACGACTTTGACTTTTGCATTAGTTCCTGAGGAATCTTTGTTCCATGGTACTTCCATCCTTGCTACATGTGCGGACGTGGGAAAGTAGTTTCCGTGGAGGTTCTCTGATTATTTTTATAGTCAAATCTTGGTCGATTGTCCTAATTCTTGGTTTAATATTTGCTATAAATTCCCCCGAGAATTCCGTCTCGTTGATGGTAAGCTTGAAGTATTTTTGTTATTTTTCTTTCTTTCGATTTATCGTGTATAGTCATAATAATTCGTAAAAATTCGTAAAATTCGTTAAAATTCAGGTCCTTCTATGTTCTCATATCTACTTGTCGTATGAGGTTTTTGTGATTTATCTGGCATATTTCCATAATGGGTTTCCATAGTGTGGCCGTTATTTCTCCTACAGCGGTGGTGGCTGTGTGCGGTTCGGGATGGAGTTGGGGACAGCGGGCTCAAGTTGGGAGACATGAAAGACTGGGTGCACAGCCTTCATGGTGTCAGGGAGGTGGAGGGTGTGAGAGTGCAAACCTGGCTGTGTGTCAGGGACTGACCCGGGGTCGAGAGCGTCCGGGTATATCGCCTGGGGCTGAGGGCCCAGTAGGGTGTAGCATGAGCATGCATAACGACGGGCCCGGGGCAGACAAGGGTCCCTGGCCACTTAGGCTAAAGTGGGAAGTGTGAGAAGAAGGTTACTTCTCAGTTCCCACTTAGGCTGTGTTTATGTACATGTGGTTGGGGGTCACGTGGGGGGCACCACGTCATCTATGTGCACAGCCGTGTCCACCCGGGTATCTCCATAAGAGAGTCCGGTGTGTAGGGCGTCACCTGGTGTGTCCGGGTCCGGGTGTGTTGTGCGGCCTGGTTAATGGTTAATGGTACATCGAGCAAGGAAGCCGTCTGTGTAGTAGAAAAGGAAAGAAGGAGAAAGAAAGGAAAGAAGAAGGAAGAAGAAGGGAAAGGAAGAAGGAGAAAAGGGAGGAGGGAGGATGAGGGCACCAGGTAAGGGTAGTGGGATCGGGTGGGGTCGGACCGGGTGGAGTGGGGTCAGGCAGGTGTGCCCTGACACTGTGCAATGATCTTGAATGGCCCAAGGTTCTTATCAGTGAGCTTTGCTGAAGGCCCAGTGGTGCAGAAGTACTTGGCCTTCACAAATGCAGAGCTGCCAATGTTGAATGGGGGAGTGGGTAGCCATCGAGCATCTGCAGGGCCTTGATGGCGCTGCTGTGCATGGTTCATTTCCTTGCACAGAAATTGGTGGAGAGAGTCGAGATTGACCGAGTATTCCTGGGCTTGCACTGAGGTCAGATCTCACTCAGGGTGTATGGCAAGGTTCGGGTGGTAACCTTTGTTAGCGAAGAACGGTTGACAGTGGGAGACAGTGGCACAGAGGTAACTGAGTTGTGGACGAATTACGTGGGATGTGGATGACTCAGCTTAGGGCTGAGTTATGGAAAATGTTTTGAAGAGGGAGTTTTGTACTTTTGGCACTCTTGCAGCCTCGGAGCTGCAAGACAAAAGTCACTCTTTTGGTTGACTTGCCAAAAGATGGCGAGTGTTGTGACTGACTTATGGCTGACTTGTGGTACTGTGAACGCCCCTATTGTGACCTTTAGGGAAATCCACCACGGAAAGAAGATAAACGAGAGTTACCAGTTATTTTTCCTCAAAGTCCCCTCCCTGTTAAATCTATGAACCTTTTCTACTGCAGCACCTGTTTAGCCCCCTTCTCTTTCTTCCCTAGCTCGTTGGGGGGTGAGTTGGAGTGCTACCTTCCATTTTCTGGAGGTGGTAGCAGATTCCCGCTTGCAATGCCAGTAAGCCAACAAGGAGAACAAGAAGAAAACAACCAGCCACAAGCTCCTAGGTGAAGGGTTGCCATGAATACTCACTGATCCAGAGTTCCGGGCCCTTGTTGAAGAGAATGAGGCAAACTGAAAGATGGCTCAGCAGGAAAAGCAAAATCGAGAACGTGCTTGTCAGTCAGCTGAAGCATGCAAGGAAATTGAGAAGAATGCATGGGAGAGGGCCAAAAAGATCTATGGGGATGCAGTACAGGTTTGGGAAGAGGAGACATCAGAACTCAAGGTTGCCAAAGTCCCAAAGAAAAATTGGCCTAATAAGCCACCACGCCCACGGAAAGCTGCAGTGCTTGCTGCAATTAACATGAGTGAGACACTCAAAAGCCTTGGGAATGATGGGGAAGAAGAGGGAGAAGTGTTTGATATAGGTTCTAATGAGGAGGAAGCAAAGAGGAGGCTGAGGTTGACTAGAGTGGGATATATGTCTATTTTCCCATGGCTGTGCACATTGGTGGACTGTCAGGGCATGCTGCCCCCTTCTCTCTCTCCTGTCTGTCTTCCTTTCTTTCTGTCTCCCTTTCCTTCCTTCTTTCTCCATGTGGACGACCTTCTCCTTCATACCTGTAGCCCAGATGCATCCAACACCAGGTACCCTGCAGGGGTACCGTGCTGCTGGATGCTGAAGGAGAGAACGAAGGAAGGTCAGTTGGGAGGTTCAAACGAGACCACCACTAAGCTGTTCCCTGGTTCTTTAGTTAGGTTGGGGAAGTGTACTAGTAAAATTTGTTGTAATTATAGTACCAATCTGAGTGTTTTGGCTAATTCTATTTTATGGGTTAGTCTAAAAGTATCTGAGAAATGACTTACAGATAAACAAAGCCCTGCGGAGCTGTTCCTCTATTGTGATTTCTCAATTTATCTGGGTGCAATTCTGTGTAGGATTGTTTAAATCTTTTACTTGGTGAATTTTCAAAGATTCTACTCAGTTAATGGGTTTAGATCGTGTCTGAAGTGTCCCTTGACCTTGTCTTATTTTTATCTTATTTTTTATTGCTTGTTTTAACAGTAGCAAAATAACTGTTTTGTGTTTAACTTTGAAATCTGGAGTGTTAACTAGCTCTCCTGTTGAAATATTTACTTAATATTCCTCTCCCTAATTGCTGCCTTTTACTACAGTGGCAATCTTAACTGTATATCACTTTTTCGCACTGGAGTGATAACCAGAAATGCTTGAGAAAAATAATACTCTATTTTCTTACTTCTCTGAGGGGGGGGTGAAAAGTCGCAGAAAGGGTCTCCCTTTTATACTCCTTGGGTTGCCTTCCTTTTTCACGCTCTACCTCGTATTTACAGGATTTATTTACAGTGTATTTTCCTCAAACTGAATAAAAGTGACTATAGTTCTACTGCGCTCAGCTGCGCTGAACTGTGGCTCTGCTGCGGTCAGACTGCACCTAGAATCCTTATTGTCCTTCCTCACCTAAGCTATTTTAATGGTTCAATTAGAACTTGACTGCGCTGGATTTGCTGCAGTTTTCTTTTTCAAATTCCTCATATTTACCATTAAGTTCACTATGACTTGGTCATTCTGAATTTAAACTTTGCATTACTATGCATACGGCTGCACTGAGACCTTCAGCTGATTTATTCTATTTTTATCCAGTAACATTTAGTTGAAATGAGACTTGAAATGATAAATGAGTGAATTATTCAGGTTTAGAACTGAAAGAAAAAGTTGCTAGTAGTAAAGAATTGTTCAAACAAATGTGTTATAGCTCTCTGCTTCATTAGAATATCGTTCCCTAAATTTCCCGCCATGGTCCATCGTAGTTTAGTGGTTTTCATGGATTGTGTCCATCTCCCCTGATTCCCCTTTGTATTATTGCATCCTAGTCCTTCATATGTATTGTTTGTTGTTATAGTAGGTCGTCCTCGAAGATATCATATTTTTATGTATTTTATTTGGGGTTCTGGACCTCTAGAAGCTGTCTTCCTGTGCGTTTTCAGGTTTCAAACTTCATGTCCTTGTATCTCATTCATTTCTGAATAGTTTTTCATGTTCTCGGCATCATAAAATTTCATTTATTCCCACCTTTCCAATGGTACTAAGTTGTGTTCTATTTCTTGGTATTCGTCAAGTTAGCAAAAGTTTGCATGCACATTCAGTAATCACATGCATTGTTCCTGTAGTCGTTCATATGCGGACACCGTTTCTGTTTAATTGTTCGGAATTTATTGTATGCACGGGTGTTTGTATCCTCAATATGGGCTCCCATGATTTATTTCAGATTTTTCCCTCATGTTCTAAGGTGTTTTTGTACTTTCCATGCTTTGTTTTGACTGGGGTCTTCCTTATTTGGACAGAAATTGGTCTTCGTGATCTGCTGAAGTGCGGATCTCGGTTCTGATGGCCAGTTCCTTTTGCATCCCCATTGTTGGCGTAACTTCACAACAGCTGGACCGTTTGGGCTGAAACCTTGCATAACTATAGTTTCCTATTTATCATAATTTCCGTGTAAATTTCATTGTGTGTTTTAAATATGGATCCTACGTAAACATTGTCTTTTCCCTGAGCCATGACTTTGATGTCACTCATCCTGTTTGTCAGAGACTGGGAATATTGTCGGAGTCGGACAAACTGTCAGAAGATGAATGGACTGAAGATGGAATGGATTTCTGTCTGAGTCGAGGTCGGAGGTGATGCAGAGGTCTGTTGGAGCGCGCGCGCGGATATGCGGGTGGAAATATGCGGCGCGTCCGGAAGCGCTGTTCAAGGTTAGCAGAGTGGGATCGCAGCCTCAGTGACTCAGGTGGAGCGCTGTGCCCTGAGCTTGACATTTGGGGGAGATCCCTTATTTACGGACTGACACTTACAGCGGACTTCAAACAAGACTTGCAGGCAGAGCAGACCTGTAGGAGGAGCGTGGACTCCGTGAGCATGGACTCAGAGGGGGGAAGCCCCCTTTGCAGAAGGAGGGACTCAGACCAGACAGGGGGGGTACTCTAGTTGATTTCAGACTGAGGTCCCCAAAAGTATTTACAAGGTATAAGTAAGTAAGAGAAATCAAAAGAGGGACCGGTCGGTCCGGTGCGGAAATAAGCGGAAATGAGCGGGGACTTGTCAAACTAAACCAAGGACAAGAACCTGGGAAATGGGAGGCAAGGAATGAATAAGGTCAAAGTGGATCAAGTACCAATATTGACAGATTAAATGAATGAATAGGAAAGTGCAATAGCACACGGATCAAATGCCAATATTGGGGTGAACATAATAGGCACTCAGCAGGGAATGAATGTTATGTTGCCGAGTGACAAAAATGGCCAGAGGACAAAAGCGGAGGTCAGCGTGCGGCGCCGATACAAGTCTGCAAATAAGCGGGGTCGGTGCGGTGCCGACACAAGTCCGCAAACAGAGGTTGATCTGCCAGCACTGTCACACAAGGACAGCATGAAGGCCAACAGAGGTACAGAGGGGAGTGGGAGTGTTGACCTGACCAGAGGTGTCAAGGGCAACCAGAAGTGGCCAGAGGGTGCAGAGATGGGCAGAGGGTGTGGAGTGGGCAGAGGGTGCGGAATGCATGGAAGCAGGGCATGGCTGTGACCACATAGCGGGAAGCAATGAGTGTGGTTCAGATGGAGACAAGGCAGGCATGACTGAATGCCGGGAGCGCCAAGGGCTCAGGAACTGGAGGTAAGGTCGGAATACCGGCAGGGTCTAGGTTCTGATTATTGGCCAAGTCTCACACAGTAAGGCAGGGGGCCAGACATGGGGTTGGGGGCTGGTTAGGATGGGTTTCGGGTCGGTGGATTTGCCTATCAGCATTGGTTCGCCGCTGATGGAGCCCCAGGATTTGTTGGTCATGACACTGTTATTGAATATCTCATGAAAATTTGGGTGAATTAAGATTAGATCCCTTCCTTTCTAATGGGCTATCAAGCTCGTCTCGGTTGTTACTGCTTGTTCTTTGCGCTTGCCTTTTAAACGTTGTCCTTGTTTTCCGAGAGTTTCAGTCATATCTCCGTCGTTTAGGGGTAGTTTTCCCTGTAATTACTTTCATTGGGTCCGTTTGGGAGACATCTACATTTCCTATTATAAACACGACTTTGAATTTTGCATTGGTTCCTAAGGAATCCTTGTTCCATGGTACTTCCATCCTCAGCTATGTGTGTGGGCATGGGAAGGTAGTTTCCGTGGAGGTTCTCTGGTTGGTTTTATAGTCAAATCTCGCCCGATTGTCCTAGTTCCTTGTTTAATATTTGCTATAAATTCCCCCGAGCATTCCGTCTTGTTGGTGCTAAGCTCGAAGTATTTTTATTAATTTTCTTTTTTCCGATTTATCATATGTAGTCATAAAAATTCGTAAAAATTCAGGTTCTTCTATTTTCTGATATGTATTTGATGTATGGGGTTTTTCATGGTTTATCTGACATATTTCCATAATGAGTTTCCATAGGATGACCATTATTTCTCCTACACCGCTCTGATACCCACCTTTGGACATGACCCCGTTCCTCTCTCCACTCCTCTCATCACTCACCTCCCTCCAACCCTCTTCTGCCAAACCTCCACCAAGTTACGACCTTCTGCCACCGTCCCATACCTTGTACTTGGACACCGCCTGTACCTTCGCTCCAAGACTCTGTCATGGTCCCGACCTTGGACTTTGACTCCACCTCAGCTTAAGTCCATTGTATTGGTGACCTCATTCTACATAAACACCATTGCCAACATTTCTCAGACTTCCAACCCTGCCCCTGCAATAAGCTCTGCAACCTCCAAGCTCCACAGACCATACTTGGCACTTTCACCACTTGTAATGTATCTTTCGCGATTTCCCCTCATCCTTATTTGGGCTACTGCTTCCTTCCATTTTAGCCAGTTAGTCATCATCCCCACTTCACCTCATCCTCCTGCCCCTCTGGGCTTCACCCTCCCTATCTCCTTTTGGTTGTACCACAGAGTCTGACCCATGACCTTCGGTATCACTCCACTTCCGTCATCCCTTTGTCTCTGTTTGGACACTGCAAGCGGGGCAGTGGAGCACAAGGGGGGGGTTGGGGACTGGATAGGGAATGGATGCGCGGCACAGCAGCACACCAACCTACCACCATGATCACCACCACCTCAACTACTTTGCACCACACCTACTCCCACCCAGCAGGATGAGAAACAAAAAAGGGGGCCAGCAAGCAGCTTCCTTGGACAGAATCAAGACTGAACTGAAAATTCAACTGGGACTCAGCATCCTATAACTCGGTGTGGATCTCCCTGAGGACACTGTGAGGCTACCTTTCCTCCCTCAAGACTACTGCACTCGACCACACCTCCAGCACACTTCACTTGGTGACCAGATCTAAACGTAGCGGAGGGGAAATCTCTGTTACAAATGGAACTAGCTAATATTATATACAAACGACCCTGCAAACACATCTGCGAGCTTCCAGCATGTTCCATGTGACTCATCTGGTCACGTCGCAAGAGAAAATAGAATAGGAAACACAATATCACAAGCAACAAATTATAAAACAATAGAAAGTGGCCACGGAAAAACCCAACCTGCATCTCCAGCACAAACCACTCGACACAACTGCACTCCCTCTACGTCAACCAACTTGCCTAAACTACAGCTATCCAACGCAACAAACTGCATCCAATTTGATGGAGAATTGAGTGAGATAGCATTGAGGTGGGAAATATCCGGCACATTTTCCTAACTTTCCAACCACATGTCGCCATGGTCCAAAAATTGGCACATCCTCTCGACCAGTCATACCATGAACAATGGATATTTATTCCCATTTTTCTGAAGCCTGAGGGATGCCAGGGACCATCTGTGCACCCCATTTCCCACGCATGTGCAATGAACATGTGACATGCATCACAATACACAACTGGAATCCACATATCTCTGCCAATACCTCACTGATTCTCTTTGCGTAACGTGCGTTGGAATCGCCTCGATGCCCTCTACCATCCGTACTATAACCTCATCACCTAATTCCTAGCCACCTTTCCACTGTATGTTTTCCTAACATTTTATCCTGCATGTGAGACCCAATATATTGCCTGTTCTGGGGTGTCTGTGACCACCACCCCTACAATGCCTTTGTTCCAATTCAGACCCCCCCTTTGACTTCCTTGTGCATTCATTACTATATACAGGTGCTTGTACATACTTGTTTTAGGCCCTCAGTCTAAAATTGACCAGAAATGCCCCTAGAGACTTCCTGCTCACTGCTTCTGAAATTAAGGACCAAATGGACAAACAGAAATGGCACAGCACTCTGCATGAGTCGCTGAGGCCAAGGTCCCTCCTTGCTAAGTCTCCAGTTCCCCTCCGGAACTGTCCGCCCTTGCCCAGTTCTAACAATACCTCCCCACTACTCCACTACCACCTGAGCCACTAGCACCAGGTGCTATGCTGCTGCTGTAAGCATGCTAGGGATGTAACCCAGCAGCAAACAAGAAAAGAAAAGGGGGCAAAGAAAATCTTACTACCAGTAAGGCCACACACTGAAGGGTTGCTTACTTATTTGGGGATGGTAACGTTCCGTTCCCCCATTCACCTCAGGCCTCAGTTAGTCCATCTAAATATAAGCTTAAATGTGCTGTATATCCAACGGGGTAGAGGTAAAAGGCTTCCGGGCCTTTACAACTACTCCGAGGTATATATATGTAAATTACATATCTCGGCACAAATAAATAAAGAAATGACCACATCACTATAATTGGAATTATAGCAATGCAACATAACACAAACATCACTATAATCAGAATTATAGTGAAGTAAGGTTAATCCCTTACACACACGGTCCCGGTGCAAGTGCACAATACTAATAAATTCTCTTAAACTCAGAACTCACCCTGGTCCTTCTTGGACAGTCATCAGGGAGTCAAACTAAGCTCTTCAAACATATGGAAGGGTCGCTCAACAGCACAGTTTTTGTAGCACAGATGAGGGGTCCAACAACTGTAAGTACAACGCAAACTGGGTGTATATATAGAAAAAAAAGAGAAATCAGAACAAAAAACAAGGAAAATAGCCGATGGATGGTGGCAATGGAAACAGGAAGAATGTTGAGAACTCGGCTAAGAAACAATAAGGCAAAAAAAATGTCCACAAGGTAACAATAAAAACAATAATTGAGGCCCATAAGGTCAATATCAAACATTAATCTCGCTTCTCCACCACGTATCTGTCACCCTAACTCCCATCCCGCCATTTCATCCTCTTCTCCTGATCCGTCGCTGTCCTTAGAGCTCAAAATCGTGTGAATTGGTGGAAAATTGGTGGAGATATGGGGGAAATGGTGGATAACCGTGAAATTTAGGGAAGTGGCAATATGAGTCCTGAGAAAAAAGCATGGAAAAAATTGAAAAAAAATGTGGAAATGTCTCGTGGGCATTGGGAATGTGTTGGAGGCTTGGGGGTGCTCGTTGGAGCCTCGAAAAACGTGTTTCTGGCCTTGTTTGTGTGGTACTTGCTGTGCCCTCCTACACCGCCCCTACCTCTCCTGCACTGTCCCTGACATGGACCCCCTGAAAATCAAGCTCCCTCAGAAAAAATGATTTTTCAAGCTCATATTTCAACTTCAAATTTTATACAGTGGTAGACCAGAGGCTACTTTACAAGATTGTGTCTTTTGTTTGGAGTTCTACAATTTCAACATGTGTGTATGGACAAAATATGAATACTGTGCATTTCGGAAGCAAATGACTGTATTAAGCAAATATTTCTAAGGAGAGCTGGTTAACACTCCAGGTTGCAAAAGCATAAACAAAACAGTTAGATTGCTACTGTTAAAACAAGCAATAAAAATAAGAGAAGGCCAAGAGACCCTTCAGAAACAATCTAAGACCATGAACAGAACACTTCTTTGATAATTCACTGAGTAGAAGATTTACTTCAGGTTTAAGATTCCAGAATTAGCAATCTGTCATATCCATCCACAGCCATCATCCTCCACAACTTCTGGTCCTTCCAGATTACCTCCACTCCTTCATCACTAACCTCGGAGCCTCTGTATTCTGTAATCACCTCCAACTCCCTCGATGGTCACCACCCCCTCAATCCAATATATTACCTATGCCTCCCTAAGTACAGATTCCCAAAGGCCTCCGGATAGCTCTGATGTCCACTAGCACACTCCCGCCTCTGCTGGGCAATTTAGTTGCTTGCCCTGCAAGCCTACCTTCAGGCCGATCCCTCCTTTCTGTTTCTGGGTTATAGCCATCACTCTGCTAAACCTGTAACCCAACTCATCAGTAATATTCAGTCAGCTAATGTTTAACTCCATTAGCTCTGCTCCACTCAGCCCCACCATTCATGGGCCCACCCTCGTTGTAACTATATATACATAACTTGTAGATAGGTTACACCCTAGTGATAAAATCAACTAGAGTTTCCCTCTTTCAAGTTCTTGTTGCCAGTAAGTAAATTAAGGCATGGACATGTAACTAGGCACAGTGCTCCTGGTCTGAGTTGCTGAGGCCAAAGCCCTCCACCATGGAGACATTTCCTTCTTCTCGCATCCAGTCTCTGACACAATCCTACACAGATTAACTCCTAGATAATTGAGAAATTTCACTCAGGGAACAGCTCTGCAGGGTTTAATTCACTTATAAGTCATTTTTCTGAGATTTTCAGACTAACCCATAAATAGAATTAGCCAAAACACTCGGATAGTACTACAATTACAAGTCATAATCGCTAGTACACCTTCCCCATCCAAATGAAGAACCAGGGAACAGATTGGTGGTGGTCTTGCTTGAGCCTCCCAACTGTCCTTCCTTTTTTCTCTCTTTCAGTGCCAGTTTAACCTCTGGGCTGAGCAGAAGTAGGAGAGGTTCCTGTGGTCAGTGAATATGTTGAAGCTCCCTGGGGTGTCTTCAAGGAAGTGGTACCACTCTTCTAGGGCTTGGACTATTGCCAGCATCTCCTTGTTGTAAATCTCATAGTTCCTCTCCACATCTGAGAAGCCTTTGGACATGAAGGCCACTGGGTGGAACTCTCCATCTTCTTGGAGCTGAGAGAGTACTACCCCCATGGCAAAGTTTGAGGTGTCGCACTCCAGTCGGAAGTGGCCAGATTTGGAGTGGAAGGTGAGGACTGGTGCCAAGGTGACAGCTTCCTTCAGCTCATTGAATGCCCCCTGTTCCTCTTTACCCCAGGTCCACTGCTTCGATTTCCAGGTGAGTGCATGGAGGGGCTGGGCCTTCTCAGAGAAGTCCTGGATGAAGTGGCAATAGAAGTTCATGAACCCAAGGAAGGATTGGACTTCCTTGACCTTGGTGGGTGCTGGTCAATCAGTCACTCCTCACACCTTCACCGGGTCCATGGCAACATGGTTCTCTGAGATGACTAGCCCCAGGTAGTTGATCTTCTGCTGTTTGAACTTGCATTTTTCTGGTTTGAGGAACAGCCTCCAGTTCCTTAGGGTGGCCAGGACCTCCTGGACCACCTTCCTCCAGGGTAGATGTGAACACCAGGATATCGTCCATGTAACAGATGACAACCCCTCAGTCTATAAAGTCTCAGAGGATGTCGTTCATCATGGTTTGGAAGGTAGTGGGTGTCAGGGCACACACCCTGACCTAGCCTGGACCCGGACCCAGCCACTGCACTTCCTGTGTGCACCCTGCACTGCATGCCCTGGGCCCCAGGTCTCATCCTTCATGTGACTTCTGGATATTCCTGGAAGGTTTCCTGATATTGTGGCCACTGTGGGAAGATGAGAAGTTGGCTTCCTTCTCATCTTCTTACCCACAGCAGTGTGCCCTGGACTGGGCTGTGTTTACATAGGAGCTGTGGACCATAGGGGAGGGTCATGGGGACCTGGGAATCATCCCCTGACAGCAGGGGAGTTGCACAGTCCAAGGAACATCACCATCAGCTCAAACAATCCCCAGTTGGTGGTGAAGGCAGCCTTCCACTTGTCCCCTTCTTTGATGCAGACATTGTTGAATCCCCATCACAGAGCAAGGGCTGAGAACTACTTGGCAGTGCAGAGGTGGGTGAGGATGTCAGAGACAAGGGGGAGGGGGTAGGAGTTTTTGATCATGATCTTGTTCAGCTTCCGGTAGTCCTGTACCAGCCTCAGGGAGCCATCCTTCTTTTTCACAAAGAACACCGGAGCCCCCATGGGGGATTTAGATGGGTGGATCCATCCATTGGCCAGATTTTCCCTGAGGAAGTCATTGAGCTCCTCGACAGTGGGAATGTCTTTCCCCATGGTAGCTTGGCCTTGGGGATGAGGTCAATGGTGTGGTCCCAGGGCTTCTGAAGGGGTAGCTCATTGAAGCCCTCCTTTGAGAACACATCCTTGAAGCCTTGGTAGTGCTGTGGCACCATCTCTTTGAAGGACCGTTCCCTTGACCTTGCTCAACATGCAGACATTTTTTGTTTTGTGGGTATGGTGTCTGGAGAACTGTCAAATGTCGCTGTGCATGGAAGGAATATCATCCTTTTCAATGACTCCATCATGCAAAACTTCCTTTGTGACCATTGCAAGCTGATGTCATATCCATACAAACCCAATCCCGATCTGACTCCCTGTAAGGGATTAACCTTACTTCACTATAATTCCGATTATAGTGATATTTATATTATGTTGCATTGCTATAATCCCCATTATAGTGATGCTGTTCTTTATTTATTTGTGCCAGGATATGTAATTTACATATATATACCTCAGAGTAGTTGTAAAGGCCTGGTAGCCTTTTACCTCTACCCCATTGAATATACAGCACATTAAAGCTTATATTTAGACGGACCAACTGAGGCCTGAGGCGAACGGGGGAATGGAATGTACCATCCCCAAAACAAGTAAGCAACCTTTCACTCCCAGACCCTCCGCTTCACCACCTCCGGAGTCCTACCCTATCCCCATTCGCTCCGATATTCACCTTCAGACCGAACATCACCCCTCTCACCACTCTCCCCCTCTTACTCCTCACTCTTCATGTCACCTCCACCCTTCCGTCCCTCTCCTACCCTACCTCCTTCTGCTCCGATACTCACCTCTGGACCCGACACCATTCCACCTCCACTCCTCCCCCCACTCTTCTCATGACTCTCCTCCCTCCGACACTCTTCCAACAAACCTCCGCCAAGTTACGACCTTCCACTGCCATCCCGTACTTTGTACTCGGACACTGCCCATGCCTTTGCTCCAAGACTCTGTCATGGTCCCGACCTTGGACTTTGACTCCACCTCGGCTTAAGTCCATTGCATTGGTGACCTCATACTATGTAAACACCATTGCCAACATTCCTCAGACTTTCAACCCTGCCTCCATAACCCTGTAAGCTCCGCAACCTCTGAGCTCCACAGATCATACTCAGCACTTTCGCCGCTTGTAATGTATCTTTCACATTTTCCCCTCATCCTTATTGGACTGCTGCTTCTCTCCATTCTAGCCAGTTAGTCCTCATCCCCACTTCTCCTCATTCTCCTGCCCCTTTGGGCTTCACCCTCCCTATCTCCTTTCGGATGTACCACAGGTTCTACCCTATGACCTTTGGTGCTGATCTGCTTCCATCATCCCTTTTTCCCCATTCGGACACCTTTGTTCCGATTTGGACCCCCTTTGATTCCCTTGTGCTTTCGTCTCCCTATTATATACAGGCACTTGTACATACTCCTTTTGGACCTTCAGTCTCAAATCGACCTGAAATGCCCCCTAGAGACTTCTTGCTCATCTCCTCTGAAACTAAGGACCAAATGGACAAACAGCAATGGCACAGCACTCCACATGAGTCGCTGAGGCCAAGGTCCCTCCTTGCTAAGTCTCCGGTTCCCCTCTGGGAATCGTCCACCCTTGCCCAGTTCTAACAGTATTTTAGACTCCCCATTGCTGTTGTCTAGTTCCAACATCAAGCACCTGGCGCCCGACTGCCTCCATCTCCTGCAGTTGACTGCACCCTCCGTCTTGGCTTTGGGTAAGCCATCCACCCCCCCACCTTCTGATGATCCAGCTCTTCGCTGGTCATCATCCAACTGTTGATAGGCACTGCTGGCACACCAGTACCCAGGCCATCAACCCACCCAATCTGCTTCGCTTTGGATTGAATCTACCTGGACAATCCCTTGTCACCCATAGATGGACCTTGCCTCGAAGTCCTGGGACACCTACTGACTCACCCAATATCGATCCTGTCATATCCCGGAATCCCGACCCCACGCACTCCCACCACACCACACCTTCCTAACAACTTCACCATCCCCTACACCATGCCTCCCCACTCCCCAAGTCGCCTTCCCTCCTGACTGTCTCAGCTCCAGTCTGGTTGTGGCACACCGAACCTTGGCCACTCTCATCCTGGAAGCTCAGCCCCGAGTCGGAACATTCGGAGACCCCGGATTTGCTCCGATATCCCGACGGACCTCCGACATCCCATGACATGCCTTTAAACCTTCCCTCCACCCATTTCATTTATTTGAGTCACCTAACATCCTTCGGATACGCAACTCCGCTTTCGGAGCTACCTGCATCCTTCGGTGATCTCCCTCACGTTATCACTTATTAGTCACCTTCTATTCTTAGCACGACTACCTTCTTCCTTTCATTCAGTTGGCTAACCCCCCTTTGTCCATTTGTCTTCCCCATTCATTTTCCGGCCTCCAACTCTGCCCTCCTTGGCCCGACACCTCAGTTCCCCATTTTAAATATCGTTCGGGACCTTTCGGTACCTCTCGGTATCATTCGGCACCTTTCGGTGTTGCCCCATTGTCATTCGGACTTTAACTAAGTCCTTCCCATTCCCCTTTTATAAATACCCATAGATTAGAACCTGTAGTTCCTCAGTTCTAATCTCGACTAAAATGCCACCCAAAGTCCCTCTGAGTGAATCCCATTCCTGTTCTACAAGACACCTCAGACATAAGAAATACAAGGACTAACTGAGACGTAATGGAGGCACAGCGCTCCCTCCGAGTTGCTGAGGCCGCGTCCTTCTTAGAGCCTCTTGTACCATCCAGCAGAACCGGGCTCCCTGAGAAGCTTCGGTTCACTACCAGAGCCCTCGGACCCCCCTCTAGTTGAGCCCCGCCTGCATTTGGACTCACACATTTACCCCCCCTTTGTCAGGGTTCAGCACCCTGCCTTAGGGTGCCCCGGACTCCCCACCTACTTTACCCCCTTTTATTCTTTGACTGTTGCCTTGTTGTTGTGTTGTGTACACGCGCGCGCACGGGATAGTGTGGGAACTTTCTGAGCGAGCAGCTCGCCCAGAATGTTCCCACGGGTCACAGCCACAGTTCTGGGCGAGCAACTCGCCCAGAACGTTCCCACGCTTACTGGGCACTGCCACCTGGATGTTCCCTCCGGGTCACACTACACAACTCTAGGAGCTGTATAGTTGTGGGCATGTGACCCATTCCTTTATATAGCAACCATGCGGGGAGATGAGACCTTTACCCTTCTTCTCATCTCATGCCCCGCATAGGCAAGTGTATATATTATCTTTCGTCTTACTATACATCTCATGCCCCGCATAGTGCGAGGACAGGTTAGATGGGGGCTGAGGTCAGGGAGCCTCCGAGTCCGAGGCCGGGCCCTGACACCCTTCCATCCCGGGTTTTTGACAGATCCATTGATTGAGGGTTTAAGAGCAGTTACCTAGTCTGTCCTTCGGGCACCCCAGGCTATTCTGCGATATATCACCCCAGTTTACCTTTGTCAGGGCTCGGTCCTTGATCGGGGACAGCCTGACCTCGGCCCTAGGTCTGTGCGGTGTTCTGGGTGGCTGGGCACTAGACCCTGTCCTCACCTCCTCAAACTCACTGAAGGGACTAAGCGGGGACTGAGTTGTCATGTATTACAGAGGGTAGCTACAACTTGCCTAAGTGGGGACTGAGTTGAGAAGAAGGGTAAGTTTCCCTATTCCCTGCTTGGCTACTATAAAAGGGAAGTGTACTGTACAGTTCGTAACGTGACTCTGGGTAGAAGCCGAGCATGTTCCTGTGACTCGGAAAAGGTGTCACATGGGTTAAGGCGAGTTGCTTGCCTTGACCCACGTGATTTTTCCTGCGGGCTCACATGCGGGCTGGAGTTGTGAGAGATATGTAGGGATGGGGAGGTCTGGGAAGTGGGGGAAGTCTGGGAGGGTGGTTCTGGGGTGTGGTTGGGTGCCCTGACAGTGGGGTCAGGGGCCGATCCCTGGCAACCTTCGGACTGTGTCCGTCAGTAGGCGCTGTTGCAGGGATAAACCCTTGCACTACAAAACAGTGCCTTTTCATGTACATACAGTGGCGAGTGTAGTTGGGGTGGTCCCGTACTGCACAGCCACAACTATACAGCAGCGACACCACAGCACCATACTACAAGGACCTTTAGTGATTCTTTAGTGACAGTCAGTGAGGCCATGAGACTACTGTCCCCCTGTGAGCCTGTGTGATGTTGGGATAAATTCCCTGTTACAGCACTTCACCCGATTCTCCATTGCACTCCCCACTGCCTGGCATTCCATCAGTAATGCTGAGTGCCCTACTCCAGGATAGCGAGCCACACTCCACTTCCACCCCATCTGGTCCCATTGTCAAAAACCCGGATCGTAGGGGGTAAATGCATGAGTCCGAATGCAGGTGGGGCTCAACTAGAGGGGGATCTGAGAGCTCTGGTAGTGAAGCGAAGCTTCTCCAGGAAGCCCGGTTCTGCTGGATGGTACAAGAGGCTCTAAGAAGGATGCGGCCTCAGCGACTCGGAGGGAGCGCTGTGCCTCCGTTACGTCTCAGTTAGTCCTTGTATTTCTTATGTCTGAGGTATCTTGTAGAATGGGAACGGGATTCACTCAGAGGAACTTTGGGTAGCATCTTAGTCGAGATTAGAACTGAGGAACTACAGGTTCTAATCTACGGGTATTTATAAAGGGGAATGGAAAGGACTTAGCCAAAGTCCGAATGACAATAGGACAACACCAAAAGGTGCCGAATGATACCGAGAGGTACCGAAAGGTCCCGAACAATATCTTTAATGGGGAACCAAGGTGTCGGACCAAGGAGGGCGGAGTAAGAGGCCGGAAAATGAATGGGAACGAGAAATGGGTAAGGGGGGTTAGCCGACTGAATGGTAGGAAGAAGATAGTCATGCTAAGAATGGAAGGTGACTAATAAGTGATGATGTGAGTGAGATCACCGAAGGATGCGGGTAACTCCGAAAGCGGAGTTGCATATCCGAAGGATGTTGGGTGACTCAAATAAATGAAATGGGTGGAGAAATGGTTTAAGGGTATGTCATGGGATCTCAGAGGTCCGTCAGGATATTGGAGCAAATCCGGAGTCTCTGAATGTTCCGACTCGGGACCGAGCTTCCGGGATGGGAGTGGCCAAGGTTCGGTGTGCTGCAACCAGACCAGAGCTGAGACAGTCAGGAGGGAAGGTGACTTGGGGAGTGGGGAGGCATGGTGTAGGGGATGGTGAAGTTGTTAGGAAGGTGTGGTGTGGTGGGAGTGCGTGGGGTCGGGATTCCGGGATATGACACCCATCTTCCTTCGGACCTCGCTCCGTTGGTTGATACCATGTCCTCCTCTCTCTTGATGACATTCTACACCACCCTGGCTGTCTTGCCTTGTGTCTTCTGTCGTCTCATGGCATAACTTGTCTCTCCTATGCGCTCCGTTGAGCGGTAGTTCTCAAGCTCACCTTTCCCGGACCTCCGAACTCCACAACCCAACTCATCCACCTCTACTTACTCTTCCGTTGCCTCCGGATTTCACACTGTTGGTTGACACACCTACCCCTATCAACTTCGAAGATGTTTTGTACATCGCCTTTGTCAAATGGACCTTGTCTATTGTCTAGGACACTGGTACTCTACCTCTTGCTCCGTTGAGCGACTGGTACCACAGTACATTACCCCAAACACTTTGGACACCCCAGTTTGACCACCTCACACTTCAACCTCGATTCTACTTCGCCTCATTGCCTTCGGTCAGTGCTCCACCGCTAGGATAACTGTCTCACCTATGTGCTCCATTGAGCCTAGACCATGAGCAGTATTTCCGAAACACCGGACACCCCACTGCATCTTCCCCATCCTCTTTCTGTCGCCTCCGGACTCACCTCCACTGGTTGACCCGTTCCTCTGTCCTCTCTCTTTGAGTTAGGATCCCATCTGTTGATGTTTGCACGTCTCCCCATTGGATAAGTTTGTGCTCAAGTATCTGGCTAATGTCTGCTCACCCTGAGACTCTGTTGAGTAATGGACCTGAGTAGACGTTGTCTAGGTATGAGAACACTCCCTTTCCTTTCACCTTTGCCTTTCCCCGTCGCCTCCGGACTCGTTCCAATGGCTGGCACTCCCTCGCTGTCTACCTCTTACCATGAGGAAGACTCCTACACCATTGGTAACCTTGTATGCGCCAAAGCTTGCTACCGGTTAACGTTTAACCTTTGCACATGGTATGCACGCATTTCTACCCCACTTACTCTCTTGCCTTCAGGCTCACCCCCAGGAGTTCTCTGGATGATCGTTATCATGATCTTGGCCCTCCAACATCTCCTTGGAAGTATTCTGGAACCCTACGGTTACTCCACACACCTCTCTTCCACTTCCCTATGATGTTCAGCTTCCGCTTCCAGATGATCCTGTTGGAGGAAGGGATCAAGTGATCTCCCAAACCATCAGGGAAGGGGTACCCCCCCATGGGCGAGTAGTGTATGGATGCACACTAGAAGTCCTGGGTTTGATACCAGGCTTGTCCATTTGTCCAGTCATGCTGGTTTACGTTGTAGGCAGGATAATCGCCCATGCACAGACTCGGCTCGGATACCCGCTTCCTGTCAGAAACTGTAGTATTCGAGGTGATCACAGGAAGTGGAGCGGAGTACGGTGGTGTAAGTGGTCACTTAGCTAATGAGCTACTCTGTTGCAAGGCATTGTGGGGGTTGGGACTTCGGCTTCAACGACTTGGCCAGAGCGTTGTGCCACGCATTCTAGGCTGTCCCGTATTTCACATTAGCGGGAAAGACCTTGTGGCGATGTTGACTTAAGTGGGGATGAAGTTGAGAGGTGAACTTAAGATGAGAGTACTTGGGGGGGGAATTCTAGTCGATATTCAAACTAAGGTACATTGACAGTAAACTACAAGTATAAATACGAAAGGAGAACAGAGAAGGGGCTGGTCGGTCCGGCGCAGGATGGGAGCGGGATGGTAAGTATGACAGAACTAAAAGAGCGATGAGGACCAGGGAAATGGAACAGAAGAAATGAATGGAACAGAGGATGGCGAAGTTGGGAGGCAGAATGAATAGGCCAACAATCTAGGCGCCAATATGGTGGCAGATCAGAATGTCAATATACGAATAAATCAAATGTCAATAAAGGAATAAACCAAATGTCAATAAGGAGCGGATCAGCAGCGACCATAACAACCGCTAGTTAGTTAAGCGAATGAATAAGAATAGAACAGTATCGGCTGAATGGCTGAGGAACTCAAGTGGTGGCAGGAGAACAAAGAAGGTGCTGCTATGGGGCCGTAGAAAGGGAACCACTATCGGCACCGCTAAGTGATGGGCAATGGCATGATTAACAGGTGCGAGTAACGGGCGCAAGAATGAGGGTGCAGAAAGTGGTAGAAGGGCAGGGACTTTGCGGGGCCGTGACAGTATCCCCCTCTTAGGCCTGAACCCCTGAAGGCCTAAGTTCCACGGCGTGAGAGTTTTCCGGCAACTTCCGGGGATTTTGTTTCCGCTGGCTAGAATCAAAATTTTTGTTCATCACTCTCATTCTCGCTTCTCAATACTTCCCACAATGTCTTTGGCGCGCACTACTAACATTCTGGACTTATCTCTCTGGGTGGACATGGTGCTAGAAGAGTGCATGTCGGACTCTGAGGAGCTGGCGATGGCCAAAGCTCGTGAATGACGCCTGCGTCGATGTTACGGGGATGGGGGAAATTCCCCATTCCTCGATCCGTTCTTATAGTGGGAAGACGAGAGTCATGTCTAGTTTGTACCATAACTGGAAGTGTAATCGATGAGTGATCCCAGTCTGACCTGGGAGTGGACGATCGAATTCCCATCGATCGCGATGGGTGATGTAGTGAGCTATTAAGGGATTGATGATTGATAGTCGGAGATATCAGGACAGATGGGTCAGCCACGGATACTTGGCGCTCCTCAATGGAGCGTACCGTGTGCGAGGTCGCGACTGGTGAGATGGGTGAGAGCTTCGCGTAGTTGCCATTGGGTACTTGGCATTCGCAGTGCGAATGTACCGGTAGCAGGTTGATATCGTAGGCGTGCAATGAGGGCTGACTATTAGGGCCTTCGGTGACTTGGCGTTCCCAAAGGGAACGTACCGTTGGCGGGGACATATGATGACTGGCAAAGGAAGAAACAGACAGTGGATGGGCGGCTACTTGGCGTTCGCGTAGCGAACGTGCCGGCATCGCGGGTAAGTGGGCCTCATAGTGTTCACGATCACCATGATCGTGATGGGACGTCGTATGTTGAGTACTGGGGGGAGAGCGGAGTGATGAAGACCCATAGGGTACAGGTTCAATAGGACGATACACACGTCGAGAGTCTTCGACTCTCGACTTCGAGTTCTCGCGGCGAGGGCCGTTAGAGGACTCGATATAACCAGACTTATAAGACATATTGAGAGTTGTACAGTCACACAGGTTCAGTTGAGTCACAGGGAGGGTTGTTACAGAAGACGGTACACGAGACAGTTGTAGAGCAGTTGTTAGTTAGCGGGAACCGCCTTCGGCGGTTTCCGTACAAGACGCGTGACTATCTACAAATGGTAAGGTCGCGGGAAATCCCGCGAAACACAAATAACCTCGGCCAGCACCAAAACCCCAGTTGGGGAAAGCTTTGCACGAGGGGGGGGAAAGGGGTAGAACGGATAAGGAGGATGGGGTATCGGGATAGAGGACGGAAGGGAGAAAGAGGGGAGGAACGATAATGAGGAGAAGTCTTTGACCATGTGACGGATATGGTCGTTGGAGACTCCGTATCCGTAACAGTCGATTGCAGGCCCAGAAGGAGGAAGAGGATCGATGGGTGAGGGAGGAGGAGCGTAAGGCACGTGAGGTGGAAGAATGAGAAAGGAGGAGGGTTGAGAGGGAGAAAAGGGAGCAATGGGCCAGAGCCCAGAAGGAGTTTGGCACGAGCTCGACAAGAGAAGAGGCGCGCAGAGGAATCAGGTGAGGGCTCGGCGCCTAACAAGGTGAGTAGGCCCATTTTCTTGAACTCATCTTTACTTGAACAATACTGATGGTTTCTTTCATTAGCGCCAAGTCGTTGAGGTCGAGTTACCCAGTCGAGAGTGGACCTCTTGTTCGTGGTGTGTCAGACGTAAGGTCCACTGCATGTGTGGTCCTGGCAAGGCCTGCCAGGAATGTTCCCGGGTGAGGCAGAGGTGTGACCTGGTCAAGCATGGCGCAGAAATGACACCTAAGCGCTGCCAGGTGGGGTCGTCAGACCTTGTACAAGAGCTTGGGGGGCTGAAGAAGGATGTCAGGGCCATCAGGGTCGCGATCGAGCGAGTTGGTGAGCGAGTTGGTGAGCGAGTTGGTGATATCCTGGAAAGGATCGCGGAATGGGTTGGTGAGGAGCCGCGTGGCAATGTGAAGAGGAGGGGTGTGGTCGAGAGTGAGGCGGATAGTGGAGAGAATTCAAGTGAGGAGGACGAGGATAAGGACGAGCAGAGGACAGAGGAAGAGTCGGAGGGAGTAGCAGGTGATGACGGCAGCAATAACGGCGCTGGGAACAAGGCCATGGACGTTGTAACGGGTCTATCGCCTAGACTCGAGACAGAGAGAAGGGGGAGGGTGGTAGTGTGCGCGGGTGTGGTTCGTTGGGCCGGGTTTTGGTCCGTGGGTGCTACTAGGTCTGCAAAAACCTCAAACAAACACTCACCTACGTCTCTCTTGGACGTCAAGGCTGAGTAGTATGATGAGAGGGGTCTTAGACGTTATCAACGAGCTCAATGGGGGCGTTAGGGTCGTGGATGGCGTCTTTGCCACTTGGATGCAACTTCTGCTTGTCCCTTCACGGGTCTATTCAATACTAACTTGTTATGTACAAGCTGTTATCTAGTTTATATATGTTGGAAATGAAATGAATGGACTGGGGGAATGTAAACGGGCCGTTAGGCAACCGTAAATGATGAATATCCAATTGGGAACAAAGAAACAATAAAAGAAATATGAGTGAATGGGGAAAATGTGACAACGGGTCCGAAATGGGAATTGTGAAGATTAACTCCGCAACAGTTCGCCACAGCACCCGCCTATCCTCCCGTCAGCAACCTCCTCGTCTCCAGCTTTCCAACGAGCCCTTATTCATCCCATTTGGTGCAGTGGTTCTTGAGATGTGGAGAGGGGGTGAAATTGGCGGCGTGGTTGGGCGTGGGAATTTGGCTTGGGGCTGTCGGGAATGATGGGGAAAATAAGGAAAAATATGGAGTGAGTGTATGGAGTGTTGGATAGTGATAGAATGGGTATCGGGAGCGTCAGCGGATATGTACTGCGTGTTAGTGACCAAATTCCGCAGAATCCGACTTTTTGCGGTACACGGAGTTGTCCCCACAACAACGTGGAGGCTTCCAATGTTGGTTCGCCCTCGTTGTAATCTAGATCCTTCTTCCCATTTTTTTGTTAATTAATTCCTCGTCCACTTCGAACTAAGTGTGATCAGGGCCCGGCTTGCCTGGGTAGCATGAGTGGAAATCAGTAACCAACTCTGAGGCATGTCCCAGCTCAGTAGCCAGTAACCAGGAAGTCTCGTCATCTGTCCCTTCATAACATAGCCAACGTACCAGATAGAGTAGCTTACAGTTGCGGCAGCACCGGTCGACCTTGGAGTCTAGAATCTCAGAGATCTCATACTCGGGTTCTCCATCAACCTCGATTGGCGGCAGCGGAGTTTGTACGCGGTTGGGAATGGTGTTTGGGGTAGATGGTTCAAGCTGAGAGACATGGAAGATGGGGTGGACAGATTTCAGGGTATCAGGAAGTCGGAGGGTGCGGGAGTGTGTACCAGGTTGTGCGATGATCTTGAAGGGCCCAAGGTTCTTTTCCAAAAGCTTTTTCGAAGGTCGAGTAGAGCGGAAGTACTTAGCTTTGACATAAACTGAACTACCGACTTCAAATAGCGGGGTGGTCATTCGGCGAGCATCGGCGGGACCCTGGTAACGTTCTTGAGCCTGATGCATTTCCTCACGAAGAAACTGATGCAGGGAATCAAGATCCATGGAGTACTCCTGGGCACAGGCAGAGGAGAGGTCTCATTCAGGATGGACAGAGATGGTTGGGTGGTAACCCTTGTTGGCAAAGAACAGCGAGACGCCATTGATAGTTACAATAAATGTGTAAGTACTGCTCCAGTGTCTGATTCATGCGTTCCGTCTGGCCATCGCCTTCGGGGTGATAGCCAGAGGTGAAATGGAGTCGCATGTCAAGGGCCTTACCCAAAGAACAGAGACGAACTCGGACCCTCTATCGGAAGTGACGTGCACCGGAACCCCATGTTTAGAGAAAACGTGAAGAAGGAACAACTTAGCTAGTTCGGGTGCCATGATAGTGTTGTGGGTCAGGATAAAGATGCATTGCTCGGAGAGGCGATCCACAACTACTAGTATGGCGGTGAAACCGGCGGAAGACGGAAGTTGTTCAATGAAGTCCATGGAGATAGAGTTCCACTGGCGTTCAGGGATGGGGAGTTGCTTTAACAGACCGTAGGGCTTGTGGCGCGGAACCTTGGCACGGGCGCAGGCGGTACAGGAAGAGACGTAATCTTTGACAAACGTGCGAATGCCTGGCCAAGTGTACTCTCAACGGATTAGGTCAAGGGTGCGGCTTTGCCCAAAGTGTCCAGACAGGGGGTGATTGTGCTTATACCTCAGAATCCGCAGACGGAGATTGTTAATGTCCGGCACATAGATGTGGTTGTCTAACCGAAGCAAACCATTATTATCTAGTGACCATCATGAATCTGCAGGAATCGGGGAAGTGAGGTGTTGGGCAATGGCGGGATTGGTGGGAAGGGCGGTGATGATGTCCTGATGGATGGCCTCGACGTCGACCAATGTGCCTGCATGGAGAATGGGGGTGGCGAGGCAAGTGGCTTGAAGGGAAGACGTGAGCTGTTCCTGGGTGAAGACTGGGCAGAAGTTTTGTGGATTAACGTGGGTGTAGTCCCTATCCCCCTCTTTGGGATAGACGTCCCAGTGTCTAGTCAACGCATCCGGCTTGGCACCGAGTCTACCAGGACGAAAATGGACAATCATGTTGAATTGGGAAAGGAACTCAGACCAGCAGGCTTGCTGGTGAGTGAGGAGTTTCGTAGTGGAGAAGTATTCCAGATTCTTGTGATCCATGACGACATCGATGGGGTTGGCAGAGCCTTCAAGATAGTGACGCCAGGAACGGAAGGCTTCGTAAATGGCTAAGAGCTCCTTGTTGTGTGTGCCGTAGTTGAGTTCCGGCGCTGTCAACGTCCGCGAGCGGAAAGCGACAGGACATATCTCTTCATCAGTACAACAAATAGAAATAATACCTGATATCGCATAGTCTGAAGCATCAGTTTCAATGATTAGCGGGGCGTTGGGAACCCAATGCATCAAGATGGGGGCGGAGGTGAAAGCGTCCTTGAGGCGTTGGAAGGCGGAGCGACAGTCGTCAGAGAATACCCAGGGTACTCCCTTATGAGTGAGGTGGGTGAGAGGGATCACAATGTCGGAATACTCATGAATGAAGCAGCGGTAGAAGTTAGTGAATCCCAGAAAGGATTGGATATCCTTTACTTTACACGGCTCGGGCCAATCCTGGATGGCTTTAATTTTCTCTGAGGACATGGACAATCCATTTGGCGAGAGAATGTACCCGAGGTACTCTGTCATATCAGTATGGAACTCACACTTCTGCGGATTGGCAAACAAGCCGTGAATGCGGAGCCTACGCAGGACCTCGTGAACATGTTCCTCATGTGAGGCCATATCAGCGGAGTAGATAAGAATGTCGTCAAGGTGGACTACTACACACACATCGAGGAGATCAGCGAAGACGGAATTCACGAACCGCTGAAACACCGCAGGGGCGTTTGACAGACCAAAGGGCATTACAAGCCACTCATAGGAACCGTAGCGCATGCGGAAAGAGGTCTTCCACTCGTCCCCAGTGGCGATGTGTACCAAGTGGTAGGCGTGCCGGAGATCGAGCTTCATATAGACTTGGGCACAGCTTGGGGCGTCTAGGAGGTCAGAAATTCGTGGGAGTGGATAGCGGTCTTTCTTCGTGATCATGTTGAGGCCTCTAAAGTCGATGCAAAGACGGAGAGAACCATCCTTCTTGCAGACAAAGAGCACGGGGGCGGCGTGGGTGGAGGATGATGGGCGAACGAATCCTGACACCAAGTGCTCATTGAGGAAAGTGCGTAGGGCCTCAAGTTCAGAAGGAGAGAGAGAGTACAAAGTACCCAGTGGTGGATGTGTACCTTCCTCTAGCTCGATCTTTAGGTCGAACTCACGGTGCGGTGCAAGCGTATTGGCTTTCTTCTTGCTGAAGACGTCCGCAAACTCATGGTATGCCGTTGGCATGGCTGAGAGGTCGATAGGCTCGGAAGGGACAGATGGATTAGTAGCTGCAGCACGCAGCTCACTGAATAGAACAGAAGTGCTCACAGCAAACGCTACGGAGCCTTCAAGTCGACAGGCCTTGGTGAAAACCTCGGCACTGACAAGCTCGATAGGCGGTGCATGGCTAACAGATGGTTGCGGTGTGTCGACAGATGGAATGCTTACTGACGGATTGGGATCCAGAGGTTCAGCAGAAGCGCTTATAGGTTCTAGGTGGGATTGTGTCGGCACTTGGAAGGTTATACTACTCGATACCCAGTCAATTGATGGATTGTTGCGGGTGAGCCAGTTATGCCCAAGTACCAGAACACACGTGCCATCTAGCGGAGTGACGTAAAAAGTCGACAGAATGACGACACCGGATGGAAAGCGGAGCGGAAGGTTGATGGCCTGTGTAATAAGGTTATTAGTAGTGCCATCAGACAGGCGGAGTTGAAGCGGGTCAACAGAGTAGGTTTCGAGATGGTTCTGATTAACAAAACTACTATCTACGAAACAATCGGATGAGCCGGAGTCCACTAAGGCGGGATAAGTCCCTCCAGGTAGAGCGGCGGCAACATAGGCAGATTCCGATGATGAAGAAGAAAAAGGAACAGTGGAAGGAGGAAATATTTTTGAGCCGGGGACATTCCCCCTTGAATCAGGAAACAAATGAGAACCAGGGGCATACCCCTTTGAAGGCGAAACAAGTGGAGAGCCAGGGGCATTCCCCTTTGAAGATGGAAGTCGACCATAATCAGACACAAAAGAAATAGGAATGGAAAGAGAGTTAGAAGAGAGAGTGGACACGTTAAGGCGAACCACTCAAAGCGCACTTTCGCGATTGTTACGACCATTCGAGAGTGCTGGACTCGAAAGATTGATGACTAGTTTTTTGCCTCGTCAGAGGTGTCGAGTCCGGTGTCAGGCACCTTGGTGATCGCCTGATGGGCCTTAGTCGCATTGGAAGATGATTTTCGACAGTCCCTTGCCATGTGGCCAGGCTTGCCACAGAAGAGGCAGAGTTTGTTGTCGACTCAGCGTTGACGCTCTTCAGGAGTGAGCTTACTGTCTTTTCCGAGTTTTGTCGAAAGGTCGGAGGTGAAGGAAGTAGACTTAGCGCTGGACGGCTTGTCCTTAGGTGCTTTACTACCAGAGGCGGAAGCGGAGGAAGGAAGAGATGACAAGGTCGAAGAGTTCTTGTTGCTGTCAGACTTGGGGGGCTTAGAGGATGACGGAGCGGAGGGAGAGGTGGCGTTGTTGCAGGAAGGTCGTATGCTGTCTTGGCAGCGTTCCCAGTAATGGGTGTCAAGTTCTTGCGCAAGATCATGAAGATCCCACAACGAATCAGGCCTACCAGATCGATAGATCTCATCTTCACCGTATCCACGTAACTGTGAAGCATAACGGTTGAACTCAACGATGTATTTGCTAATCCTTTGGTTGTCCTTCATGACCAAGTTTTTTAGTTGATGCTCCGTGTCGCAGGTGGGATTGTGTGAACCGAAGTTCTTGTGGAGTTCCTCAATGAAACGTTCCCAGTCGTCTTCCCAGGGAGGTGCTTGACCACTGGGTGCACGTAAGAGATCGGGTTTGAACCAGTTGAGCACGGAGCCTGTTAGGAATGACTGAGCATAGATAATCTTCTTACAGTCGGAGCTAAACGCCTGGGGATGATCCCGGAAATTTAGTTGACACTGAACTAGGAATGTACGGAGCTTCTTTTGGTCCAACCCATCAAACTGGTCAGGCTTGCGTACCTTCGTGTGATAATTGTCGATCAAGGCAGGTGGCGGAGGTGGAGGTGGTGGAGGTGGCAGCTGATGAGGGATGTTGGATTGGGTGAGAGCCGCAATGGCTCGAGTTAACTGAATCAGGATGCTTGCCTCATCTTGCACGTTAGCAGGATCATCAGGGTCAGGGTTGTTACCAACAGGACCATCAGGGGGCAGAACAACTGGGTCAACTGGTGGTGGTGGCCTTGACGAAGATGGCGGAGGATGAGGTGCGGAAGGATCGGGAACTGCGGTGGCGTCGACATCGCCTTCCACTTCAGCCTCAGATCGGGACCTTGTAAAAACAGGCGTCGACGATCGTTGGCCTCCGTGGTCAGCTGTGAAGCTAGCAAAGGGTGTATCGATGTCGAGGTCATAGTCGTCAGGAATCCCGAGACCAGATTGGTGCTGTTGTGTGGAGGTGGATGGTTCGCGGGTCTGTGAACGAGTTACATAGTGTCTAGAAGCCATTGGAATGCACAGTGAGTTCGAATATACTGTCAGAAACTGTATTTGAGGTGATCGCGGGAAGTGGAGTGGAGTACGGCAGCGTAAGTGGTCACTTAGCTAATGAGCTACTCTGTTGCAAGGCGTCGTGGGGGTTGGGACTTCGGCTTCAACGACTTGGCCAGAGCGTTGCGCCACGCGTTCTAGGCTGTCTTGTATTTCACATTAGCGGGAAAGACCTTGCAGCGATGTTGACTTAAGCAGGGATGAAGTTGAGAGGTGAACTTAAGATGAGAGTACTTGGGGGGGAATTCTAGTATTCAAACTAAGGTACATCGACAGTAAACTACAAGTATAAATACGAAAGGAGAACAGAGAAGGGGCCGGTCGGTCCGGCGTGGAATGGGAGCGGGATGGTAAGTACGACAGAACTAAAAGAGCAATGAGGACCAGGGAAATGGAACAGAAGAAATGAATGGAACAGAGGACGGCAAAGTTGGGAGGCAGAATGAATAGGCCGACAATCTAGGCGCCAATATGGTGGCGGATCAGAATGTCAATATACGAATAAACCAAATGTCAATAAGGAGCGGATCAGCAGCGACCATAACAACCACTAGTTAGTTAAGCGAATGAATAAGAATAGAACAGTATCGGCTGAATGGCTGAGGAACTCAAGTGGTGGTGGGAGAACGAAGAAGGTGCTGCTATGGGGCTGTAGAAAGGGAACCACTATCGGTGCTGCTAAGTGATGGGCAATGGCGCGATTGACAGGCGCGAGTAATGGGTGCAAGAATGAGGGTGCAGAAAGTGGTAGAAGGGCAGGGACTTTGCAGGGCCGTGACACTTCCACAACTATAAAACCCCTTCCATTCATGTGACAACTTGGTACGAATTTAGTATCTAAAAATAGGGCTAATTCCTACAATCCCATCGATACCAAGAACGTCCCAATCGGTGGAGAATTGACAGAGTTCCGTGTTGGAGAAGTTAGGCACAGCAGGTCACGAGCATGTGCGGGCATGGGAATCTCAAGCGGCAACCCAGAATTCCAGCCTCACTTGTTCCCATGGCGTCTAATAAATTGGTAAAAATGCTTATCAGCTGCATGAGAGCTATCTACGGCTTTATTTCCAATTTTGGCTTTTAATTCCGTAAATCCGTTGAGATATCGCTTATTTTCTTTTATTTTCATATTTTGCCATCATTTCAGTTATTGATCAATATTCTTGTATTGATACTGTTACCCTTTTCTATTATTTCGCCTAATAAGGTACCCAGGTGCCATATGGCACCAATATTTCTCATCTATTATTTCTAAAAATAATTATTTCTTATAATCCTGTACATACCGGATTTTTGAAAGGAAGTTCTCCCCTCCCCCAAATCCTCTAAGGTGCTAGGATGCGCTAGAGTGGGTGTGAGTGAGTGGAATTCCAACAGTAGGAATAAGGGCAACAAGCTAGCCTGCAACGAGTGGGTAGTGGATTTGTTGAGCCCGGACCTTGCGGAAATCCTGGAGAACCCACACAGAGTTAAGGATCGAGAGCATAGCGAAGTTTAGAGAGAAAGTAGAGAGTTTGGAGAGTAGTCCCCCATGAGCTGTGTCGGCATAGAGAGCTGCGAGCCCTCTTTCAACGTCATAAGAATTTGGAGCTCCAGATAAGTCCAGTAGTCGCACCGGATACAAATTTCTTCAGATCCGACTCTAGCCTGTTGTGTCAATCAGATGCTGGGACATCTAATCCTAAGAAGGGGATATGGACTCCGCTTCTATCTACCTCAGTGCTATACACCGGTCTCCACCAGAAGTATTTTTGCATCATCCCCACAGACAATCCTAGCTGCTTAAAGACCCTCGAGTTAGTTCCGTCTCCGATGCCAAAAACACACTCAACGTCATACCCTACCTCCACCTTCGTCACCCTGTGCCTTGCACACCCTCATCACCTCTGACAATGGAGATTCCATCAATGCAACCCATTCAGGTGGGCAACCGAACTCTCCTCCCTGACATCGACTACCCCTCGACCCTGTATCTATGATACACTCCCTTCCTTCAACAAACCTTACCTGGACGGTACCCCGATTGTCTGCTCTGGAACTTCGGACCTCTCTTTCCAGTCCATGGTACTCCTTCCCAAGCCTTTGGCTTGCACCCAAACAACTCCGATCCCCTTATGCCTTTGGAACTCCACTCTTGTGTTGTCAAACCTTGAGTTCCTCCCCATGTCAACTCCAAAAGGGATCCCGAGTTTGTTCTCCAACCTTCCCCTGTCCTCTGGTTATGGCCTCCTTAGGTACCTGTCCTCTGTCTACTCCAGTACCCATCCCGGGAAGACAAACATGCTGAGTGTTCATATGAGTTGCTCCATTAGCACCTCCACTCTTCGCCATAAGCCTCACCATTTGGACCCCTGCTCCTTCTGAGCGAGCTCCAGACCCACAAGTTCTTCAGAACACCACGGACTCGTCTCATCTCATCATTCCTCCTGTGACTGAGTTGTACCATGCGCAGCACAACCTCACCTTTGAGATTGTTGTCACAAATGGGAACTCCTTCACTCCGTTCCTTCGGATACTTCAGAGCCAGCCTCGGCCCTCTGTTGTATCATCACATGGACCTTCGGTCCCTCCCACACACCTAGCGAGCTGCCCATCCAGCCCCTTTGTGTCACCCCCTTGGAGCCCTCCATCCCTCAAGGATCCCCCAACCCACCAAAGCCTGGTCTTGGAACAGACCTTGCCCCGGATTCTCCACCATGACCCCTGGTGTTATAAAAATGGGGCCTAATTGGCCCATTTCTATAGCGTTCAGGTGCAGGAGATGTTGTAACTCAGGTTATGGCACCTCTGAGGATGACTTTAGTGTTTATACAAGTAGTAGAAACAGTAAAGTCCGACTCAGTAGTCATGTGACTTATATGGAGTGAGATTGAATAGGAAGAAAAGGATAACTTCAACAGGAGAGGGCCATGACATTGAAATGGTGTTACAGTTAATATGGCAGAGGTTGTAACCATGAGGTTTACAGGGACATTGACATTGGGTGTTTTTGGTGATAGTTGTTTGTTAAGTTGTTATTATTTACATGTCACGTGATATTACAGTACACATGTTGGAAAATCCCGTATATCGTTTAAACACCTGGGAAACGTTTCATGGCGTTTATTTACAACAACTACCCAACAGCTGATGAGAATACATTGGTCAGATGTGGTGGTACATTATGTGTTATATGAGACAGATTTTTGACGATTTTGATGCTGTAGGAAGCATTTATGACACATTTATTAAGTTATTAAAAACATATTCAGAGCGTTTGAGGGGTATAAAAACGCATTCAATAATATCAAAAAACGCCATAAACAATTTATCACAATGTTTAGATGCCGAAATTCACGTTTAAACATCAAATTTTGGCATTTTAAATGTCAAGCCTCGTGCTTTTGATTGATCTTGCGATTTTCTGGCACAGGGCCCATAAGAGGCTAGAAATGGGAAATTCCCATTTCCATAACACCCGGACTTCGACTCTTAGGAATTTCATGGAAGTTAAGACTGAAACTCCCCCCTTGAAGACCATGTCTACTTGATGTCATATCCATACAATCCCGACCTCCACTCTGGGCTCCCAGAACTCCGAAACTGACTCCGGAGCCCCACTTCCCTTCCGTCACCTTCTCCTTGCCGACTCCCAAGAGGTTATCCCACCTCCGGCTCTGACACCACCTTCGGTCCGACTCCGGAACATTCCGGGTCCGACCTCAACCTCAACACTTTCCAGACGAGCACGCAACACCTATGCTCCCAACTCCAGACCTCTGCTCTGGAATCCCGTTCACGTCTCTGTCTCCGGAACCTCCGGTCTTAGCTCCAACCTCGGACTTTGACCCCACCTCTGCTTATACCCATTGTATTGGTTAGCTCATTCCATTTAATTGCCTTTGCCAATATTCCGGAGTTTAACTTCCGAGTTCGGACTTTCCGGACTTATGTCGGACCTTGCAACTATTGCATTGCTCCATTCAATTCCGCATTCCTATTTGGGCTGCTGCTTCCTGTCATATCCATACAATCCCAACCTCCGCTCTGGGCTCCCGGAACTCCGAACTCCGACTTCCGGAGCCCTACTTCCCTTCCGTCACCTTCTCCTTGCCGACTCCCAAGAGGTTATCCCACCTCCGGCTCGGACACCACCTTTGGTCCGACTCCGGAACATTCCGGGTCCGACCCCAACCTCGACACCTTCCAGACGAGTATGCAAAACCTATGCTCCCAACTCCGGACCTCCGCTCCGGAATCCCGTTCGCATCTCTGTCTCCGGAACCTCCGGTCTTAGCTCCGACCTCGGACTTTGACCCCACCTCCGCTTATACCCATTGTATTGGTTAGCTCATTCCATTTAATTATGTTTGCCAATATTCCGGAGTTTAACTTCTGAGTTCGGACTTTCCGCACTTACCTCGGACCTTGCAACTATTGCATTGTCCTATTCAATTCCGCTATTCTCCCTCATTCCTATTTGGGCTGCTGCTTCCTTTCTATTCAGTCAGCTAGCCATTCCCCACTCCCTTCCTCCCTCCTTCCTCCTTGGGCCTTGGCCCTTCACTCCTCCTTTGGGAAACACCATTGAGTCAAACCCTTGACCCTTGGTGTTGTTCCTCTTTCCAGCTCCCTTTGTCTCCTTTCATCCTACCCTTGTTCCTTTTGATTCCGGACCCCTCCTTATATACAATGTACTTAGTAACTTGTAACCTCAGTCCGAAATCAACTTGATTTCCCCCCAAGAGACTTTCCCTCTGCTAGATCCAAAATTAGGGACCCCTAGGACAACCAGCAATGGCACAGTGCTCCGCATGGGTTGCTGAGGCCAAGGTCCTTCCATGCTAAGTCTCCGATTCCACTCCGGAGTCATCTGAATCCACACGATCTAACACTTGACCTCTTCCCTCACCTTTCAGCTCTTACTCGCCAGATGACCTCCTATATCTGTGCGACCCAACCCTTCCTGTCATACCCCATTCCTATTCCTGATTGAGTCCTTGCCATTTCTGGACCCGACTCCGCTCCTCCAAGTCTCCCCAATTCTGTCTAGTTCTTCGTGAAGTCCTCCTCTCTTCCTCCTCATGTTCCATCACCTCCTTCATCGGTAATGTAGCAGGTATATCCAGAGACCTATTCAAAGGCCTTCATGGGTTCAGGCCTAAGAAGGGGATACTGTCATATCTGTACAAACCCGAACCCAAACTGACTCCCAGACCCTCCACTTCACCACCTCCGGAGTCCTACCCTATCCCCGTTCGCTCTGATATTCACCTTCAGACCAAACATCACCCCTCTCACCACTCTCCCCCTCTTACTCCTCACTCTTCACGTCACCTCCACCCTTCCATCCCTCTCCTACCCTACCTCCTTCTGCTCCAATACTCACCTCCGGACCTGACACCATTCCACCTCCACTCCTCCCCCCACTCTTCTCATCACTCTCCTCCCTCTGACACTCTTCCAACAAACCTCTGCCAAGTTATGACCTTCCACCACTGTCCCATACTTTGTACTTGGACACCACCCATGCCTTTGCTCTGAGACTCTGTCATGGTCCCAACCTTGGACTTTGACTCCACCTCAGCTTAAGTCCATTGCATTGGTGACCTCATACTACGTAAACACCATTTCCAACATTCCTCAGACTTTCAACCCCACCTCCATAACCCTGTAAGCTCTGCAACCTCTGAGCTCCACAGATCATACTCGGCACTTTCGCCGCTTGTAATGTATCCTTCACATTTTCCCCTCATCCTTATTTGGACTGCTGCTTCTCTCCATTCTAGCCAGTTAGTCCTCATCCCCACTTCTCCTCATTCTCCTGCCCCTTTGGGCTTTGCCCTCCCTATCTCCTTTTGGATGTACCACAGGTTTTACCCTATGACCTTCAGTGCCAATCCGCTTCCATGTCCCTGTTCAGATGCCTTTGTTCCGATTTGGACCCCCTTTGATTCCCTTGTGCTTTTGTCTCCCTATTATATACAGATACTCATTTTGGACCTTCAGTCTGAAATCGACCTGAAATGCCCCCTAGAGACTTCCCCTCTACTAGATCTGAAATTAGGGACCCCCAGGACAACCAGCAATGGCACAGCACTCTACTTGAGTCGCTGAGGCCAAGGTCCTTCCATGCTAAGTCTCCGGTTCCCCTCCGGAATCATCTGCCCTTGCCCAGTTCTAAGCAGCTGGAAAGTGATTTCTATTCGTATGTTCTCACCCATTGGGGTCAAGGAGATGCAGTTGTGAGAGAGAAGCAAGAGCTTTGGAAGCAAAAGCGGAAAATGGAGACTTCAACTCATGACTGCTTGCCAAGCATTTGGTCGGACATTCAAGTGGGCGCTTTTCTCCACCACTTGACTTGATTCCTTGGAAGACCCTCCGACTTATGCTCATCAAGCAGAAGGTGGCTATCCATAACTGTCCCCTGAATATCTTCCTTGATCTCATTCGCAAGCGTGGTGACTATGTGATGAGCAGTGGTGCATCCTCTATGATGTTGTTGGTGGAGAAGCTCCAGCTGAAAGGTATGCAGAGTATGGGATGAACCCTTCCCTGAAGCTGGTGGATGTCATTGGAGTGCTGAGGACGGAGCTCGCATTCCAAACAGTAAGGACTACAAGGACATTGTCTTGCTTCAAGACAATCAAGGGGCTGGGGGTCATCAGGGTTGTGTGTTGTTGACCATATGTGATGCCTCTGGTCTTCTTTCAATGAATGAAGCACCCAGTTTGGCTGATATCCACCTGACTACATCCTAGGGCTCCTAGCGGATCGGATTGGTCCGGATCCGGATCCGGATCAGAATCCGCGGATTTTTAGAGGTTTGAAACAAAAACTGTATCCGGTGGTTAGAAATTGTCATATCCATGCATACCCGACCCCGACCCGACTTCCGGACCTCCACCCTCTTCACCTCCGGAGTCATAATCTACCGCTGCCGTTCCGATACTCACCTTCGGTCCTGGCAACACACCTCCTCCTTACCCCTCACCACCCTCCTACTACTCCGCTCCCCCTTCACAACACCTCCACCCTCCCGTTATCCTCCTACGCTTCCCCCATCCGCTCCGATACTCACCTTCGGACCTGACTACTCTCCTTTCCGCCACTCCTTCTCCCCTACCTGTCCCCTCTCTCCTCCCTCCGTTACTCCTCCGCCACCCTTCCGCCAAGTTACGACCTTCCACCACTGTTCCGTACTTCGCACTCGGACGCCGCTCGTACCTTACTCCGAGCCTCCATCATAGTCCCTACCTCGGACTTTGACTCCACCTCGGCCTTAGTCCATTGCATTGGTGACCTCATACTACGTAAACACCATTGCCAATATTCCTCGGACTTCCAACCCCACCTCCGTAACCTCTGTAAGCTCTGCAACCCCCGAGCTTCGCGGACCGCCTTCGGCACTCTCGCCGCCTGTAATGTATTTCTCGCATTTTCCCTTCATCCCTATTTGGACTATTGCTTCTTTCTATTCTAGCCAGTTAGTCATCATCCCCACTTCCCCTCATCCTCCTGCCCCTCTGGGCCTCGCCCTCCCTACCTCCTTTCGGACGTATCACAGGTCTTGCCCTGTGACCTTCGGTACCGCTCCACTCCCTCTACCCTTTGTTCCCATTCGGACGTCTTCGTTCCGATTCGGTCACCCTTTGTTCTCTTTGTGCTTTTGCCCCTTCCATTATATATATTGGCGCTTGTACATACTCGTCTTGGTTTCAGTCCGAAATCGACCTGAAATGCCCCCTAGAGACTTCCTGCTCACCTACTGTGAAATTAAGGACCAAATGGACAAACAGCAATGGCACAGCGCTCCGCTTGAGTCGCTGAGGCCAAGGTCCCTCCACGCTAAGTCTCCGATTCCACTCCGGAGTCGTCCGAGTCCGCCCCATTCTAACAGAAATCCGCGGATATGCGGATCAACCGCGGATTAATACGTTCCAAAATTATATTTCGTTAGAACGGCCCTGATGAGAGCTTTCTAACAATACCAAATATGTCCATATTGGTGGAGAACTGACAGAGATATGGGGAAAATGGCACAAAAGATGGGTGTCAGATGCCAAATTTGGAAATAACGGGCCTGGGTGGTTAGATAGGACTTGAAAAAATTGGGAAAAAATATGGAAACATAGGAGGGGTATCTAGGAAAGTGGGATATATTTAATCCACGGACAATCTGCAGACTAGAAACTGCAGATATTATCCTCTCAAAAGCCACAGTAGAGTAGGAGTTACAGTAAATATGGGGAATTTCACCCTTATTTGCCTCAGATCTCCTGCATATCTGCAAGCAATAAATCATGTGATAAAACTGTGGATAATCCGAAAATCCACGGATATTTTCCTCTGAAAATCCAAAACCAGATCTGTGAATTTCCGGATGTGGTTGCAGATATCCACAGATCATCTGATCCACTAGGAGCCCTACTACATCCATTATGGCTGTTCAACGTCCATGCTCCCTGCCGGCAACACTGAGTGGGTCTCCCTCTCACTTTCTGCCTTCGACTGTGACAGGATCGACATCTGGGACCCTGGACCCGATGGCTGATGTACCACCTTTCATGCTTCCAGTGGAGCCACTGCCACTATCTCACTCTTCATCCAGCATGTTTGACTTGCTGCTTTTAAATACGCTGACCTTCAGGACTGGTATTCCAACCTTGACTCACCACCAAACTACAGACATGAGTTTTGATGGTCTGGGGGACTTTGCTTGGTCTTAGGGCATAGAGATGTCCCTTTGCCTCCTCATTTGTTCTGTTGTTTGGCTGCTCTCACCGTATTCCTTCATTTTCTACTCACTTTTTATTGATTCACTGTCTTTTCAGGGCACCAATTTTGCATTGCTAAGCCCACCAAAGAGGTGGTTTTTACCAAGGGGCCCCCACATTGATCTTGGGGCCTGTCAAAAACCCCAAAAGAGGGTGTGAGTCCGAATGCAGGCAGGGCTCAACTAGAGGGGTTCCGAGAGCTCTGGTAGTGGACCGAAGCTTCTCCAGGAAGCCTGAGTCTGCTGGGTGGTACAAGAGGCTCTAAGAAGGATGCAGCCTCAGCGACTCAGAGGGAGCGCTGTGCCTCTGTTACGTCTCAGTTAGTCCTTTTATTTCATGTGTCTGAGGTATCTTGTAGGAGGGGGTCAGGATTCACTCATAGAGGGACTGGGGGTAACTTTTAGGCAAGACTAGAATGAGGTACAATGGGTTCTAATCTACAAATATTTATATATGGAGGAGGGAGAAGGACTTTAGTCAAAGTCCGAGTCATAATGGAAAACACTGAAAGGTGCCGAATGATACCAAAAGGTACCGAAGGGTCCCGAACGATATCCTTAACAGGGAACTGAGGTGTCGGGTCAAGGAGGGCAGGGTAGAAGGCCGGAGGATAAATGGGAACGAGAAATGGGTAAGAGGAAGTTAGCCGACTGAATGGAAAGAAGACAACAGTCATGCTACAAATGGGAGGTGACTAATTCATGATGATGTGAGCAGGATCACCAGAGGATGTGGGTAGCTCTGAAGCCGGAGTTACGTATCCAAAGGATGTTGGGTGACTCCAATAAATGAAATGGGAGGGGGAATGGTTTAGAGGTATGTCACAGGATGTTGGAGATCTGTCAGGAGGTCGGAGTAAATCCGGAGTCTCCGAATGTTCTGACTCAGGGCCGAGCTTCCGGGATGGGAGTGGCCAAGGTCGAGTGTGCCGAGTGTCAGAGTCTGGAATACTGTCAGAGTCAGGGAATATTGTCAGAGTCAGGCAGACTGTCTGAAGACGGACTGAAGATGGATTGGGTTTCTGTCTGAGTTGGGGTCGGAGATTGTGGCAGAGGTCTGTTGGAGTGCACACGTGCGGATATGCGGGCAGAAATGTGTGGCACATCCAGAAGTGCTGTTCAAGGTTAGCAGAGTGGGATCACAGCCTCAGCGACTCAGGTGGAGCGCTGTGCCCTGAGCTTGATGTTTGGGGGAGATCCTGTATTTATGGACTGACACTTACAGCGGACTTCAAACAAGACTTGCAAGCGGAGCGGACCTGTAGGAGGAGCACGGACTCCGCAAGCACGGACTCAGAAGGGGGGAAGCCCCTTTGCAGAAGGAGGGACTCAGACCAGACAGGGGGGGGGTACTCTAGTTGATTTCAGACTGAGGTCCCCAAAGTATTTACAAGGTATAAGTAGGTAAGAGACATCAAAAGAGGGACCGGTCAGTCTGGTTCGGAAATAAGCAGAAATGAGTGGGGACTTGTCAAACTAAACCAAGGACGAGAGCCCGGGAAATGGGAGGCAAGGAGTGAATAAAGTCAAAGCGGATCAAGTAACAATATTGACAGATTAAATGAATGAATAGGAAAGTGCAATAGCACACGGATCAAATGCCAATATTGGGGTGAACATAATAGGCACTCGGCAAGGAATGAATGAATGCTGCCGAGTGGCAAAAGGCCAAAGGAAAAGCGGGGTCGGCACATGGCACTGACACAAGTCCGCGAAATGGGATGCAGGAATCAGCATGGTGCTGATAAGTCCGCAACAGAGGGTGGTCCGTCAGTTGTCAGGGACGCATCCGGGGTGGAGGGGGCCCGGATGTAGCGCCCGGCAGAGGGACCCTCTTGGGGACTGAAGTGGGCATGCGTGCTGACAGGCCCGATCTGGGACTGTAGTCCCTGACCACTTAGACTGAAGTGGAAAACGTGAATTGTTATTAAAAGGAAGAACTACACTACTTACCTGAAGTGGAAAACGTGAGAAGAAGGTTACTTCTTCAGTTTCTACTTCAGGTACATTTATATACATGCGGCTTGGGTCACATGACAGGTGCCACGTCATCCATGGAGAGAGCTGCTGCCATCCAGGTGTCCCCGCGGGGGATCCCAAGGGCATCTGCTGCAGGCATGTGTGCTAGGCATAGTGGGAAGTCGTCCAGGGTGTCTGAGCCGGACAGGTCAACAGTACAATGATACAAGGGGAGGTGGTCCGTGTAAATAGAAAGAATAAACAGAAAGGGAGAATGAAATAAAGGAGAAAGAGGAAAGAGGGAAAAGGGAGGAAAGAGAAGGGGGGGAAGAGGGAGGATGGAGGAGGGAGGATGGATGGATAGCGGGGAGTGGGTGAGGTGGGCCCAGGTGTGCCCTGACATCAGTGCTGTCACAAATGAGGACAGGATGATGGTCAGCAGGTATGGAGGGGAGTGTTGACCTGACTACAGGGTGTGGAGGTCAACCAGGAGTGGCAGGGGTGCAGTGCAGAGGTGGGCAGAGGTCCGGATGTGGAAGATGCACGGAATATGGAAGATGCAGAATATGCGGAGGATGCGGAGGCAGGGATGTGAGACTGAGTTGTGCTATAGGCCTAGGAGGAACCAGAGGGACTGGATGCTGGGAGCCCAAAGGCTTGGGAACTGGAGGTAAGGTCGGAAAACTGGCAGGGTCTAGGTTCTGATTGTTGGCCAAGTCTCATGCAATAAGGCAGGGGGCCAGACATCGGGTTGGGGGCTGGTTAGGATGGGTTTCGGGTCAGTGGATTCACCTATTGTTAGAACTGGGTGAGGGCAGACGATTCTGGAGGGGAACCAGAGACTTAGCAAGGAGGGACCTTGGCCTCAGCGACTCAAGCGGAGCGCTGTGCCATTGCTGTTTGTCCATTTGGTCCTTAATTTCATAGGCAGCGAGCAGGAAGTCTCTAGGGGGCATTTCAGGTCGATTTTAGACTAAGGCCTAAAACGAGTATGTACAAGCACCGATATATATAATGGAGAGGGCAAAAGCACAAGGAAACAAAGGGGGTCCAAATCAGAATGAAGGCATCTGTAAGGGATTAATATTATAGTGATGTGGTCATTTCTTTATTTATTTGTGCCGAGATATGTAATTTACATATATATACCTCAGAGTAGTTGTAAAGGCCCAGCAGCCTTTTACCTCTACCCCATTGAATATACAGCACATTTAAGCTTATATTTAGACAGACTAACTGAGGCCTGAGGCGAACGGGGGAACGGAACATTACCATCCCCAAATAAGTAAGCAACCCTTCACTTTTTTAAGCTAGTTTCCTTTTATAATCTCGGCACTGCAATTGGTGACGGAACCCTACTGTATCCCACATGTGTTGTCTACCCTGACAACGTGCATCATTGATCACACATGCATTGTCCAGCCCGACAATGTGCATTTGCGCCTAGTTCTCACATGCAAATCACATGTGCACCATTCCTAGATGCATGCTCACCTAGGCTGTGCCTCAGAGTAGAGGCAAACCTTCCCAATCTTAGGATCTGGGAAGCCACCACGATACCGGTGCCAGAACCCCATTTGGCAACCGACGCGTCGTTGTCCCTGACAACGCGCACATTCAATCAAGGTTCACACCGGAACCTTTGATCCCACTTCCTGATGCTTGCAACCAGGAAGTTCCAGACTCGCACCCACACAGCTGGCCTTTCCTCCAGTCCCATGGTGGGAGTTGACACCACTCCATCTGGAAGTGGTGACTTGGGCCCGCAAGGGCCCAGCAACATGTCATACACATTGTACCATCTCAGGAGATGCTGAACCTGTTGCAGCATCTCAATCTCACCTGGTGTCTGTCCCACTGCCACCCTCACGTTCACCATCACGGGCCCACTCTCCCTACTTTAAGAGCACACGAGTATTATATGGACGCGTCAACCAAAGTTAGAACCACAGACAAAAATGTGAGTTGACCCACCCGTGGCCACTCAGGCCTGACTTCCCTCCCCACTCACTTGCACACTGGAGAGGCATTCTAATACTTCCCTTCCACCCAGTTTGGGATGGAATAACCATCTCCCTAGCGCTGTAGAGTGCAAACACATGGAGCTGCCCAGCACTTTGCCAGGTAAAGTTCTCAATGACTCTCCTGCCCCAGTGGGAGCCGAGTGTCGATCTAGCGCTGTGCTGATGGCCCAAGTGACTGGTTTACCATCGGTTATAGATGGAATCAGCAGCGCTTCAGCTGCTGCCAAGTGCCAGCTCATAGAGCTGCCCAGCGCTTCCGCAATTCCTGCTGGGTTTGACAACCCAGATGTTCCTACTCATCCTGATCTGAGGAAGGATAGATCCGAAGGGCCTAAGAGGCCCTCTTCACGCCAAGAGGAGCGTTTTTCCTGGCGCTTTTGAGTGCCAGGTCACCAGGATGCTCCGGACCACGGACCTGGTGGTTCATGATTCCCTACCCCTTCCATGGAAAGGAGACCAACCCTTTCTAAGGAAAGGGTTCTCATCTATCATGGTTTTAGATGGAATCAGCAGCGCTTCAGCTGCTGCCAAGTGCCAGCTCATGGAGCTGCCCAGCGCTTCCGCAATTCCTGGGTTTGACAACCCAGCAGCACCTACTCCTTCCACTCTGCAGGAAGTTGAATCCGAACCGACTCCTTGTGTTATGGAAATGGGAATTTCCCATTTTAGACTCTTATGGGTTCTGTATCACATGATTTGTATAGTAATTAAGTTTAACCAATCAACAATTACCAAAAAACCCGCTGTGCTAACATCTGTTAAACCTCATGTTACAACATCTGTGAAACCATCTGTAAACCCTAATGAACCACCTCACTTCCACTTTCCACTTTCCTGCGTCAAGAATGGACGAAAATGGGCGCCTCCGGCCCCATTTTTGTAACACCTTGGCCCTCTGCAGGCCAAGAGGGATGCTTTCCTGGCGCTGTTAAATGCCAGGTCACCAAGATGCACGTTCTGCATCGCGATTTTGGTGTTCATGATTCTCTACCCCTTCTGCGGAAGGGAGACCAACCCTTTCCAAGGAAAGGGTTCTCATCTATTGTTCACTGCATAGTGAACGATCTGTTCTGCCCACAGACACTCCACTCTGTGTGTTCCCGGCATTATTGGGGCCAGGTCCCCAAAATGCATGGTGCTTCTTTGTACTGCGCTCATTTCTCTGTTGCCTTTTCATCTGGAAAAGGGTTGTCTTCTGTCGTTCACTGCATAGTGAACGATCTGTCTTGCCAACAGACACTCCACCTCCAAGGGAAGGTCTGTATTTTCCTGGTGCTGTTGAGTGCCAGGTCATCAAAATGCGCAGTGCCTCTCTGCACCACGCTCATTTCCTTATTGCCTTCCCATCTGGAAGGCTGGCCCTTTCTAAGGAAAGGGCTTCTCTCTATTGTTCACTTCATAGTGAACAAGCTGTCCCACCGACGGACAAGCCGCCCCCAACAAAAAACCCATGTCTGAATGATCAGACATGCTCAGTCCTGCCCAGTTCATGGGCCACACTTCCATTCTGTCACTCATATGGACAGAATGACCTCTCTACTCCCCTAGATGACTATCTAGGGAGGAGCAGATCACTGCTCAGAACTCCGGCCCACATTCAAGTGTGGCGGAAATTTTTTCTTATTTTTTTTAACCTAGATTCCTAGGTTGAATTTTCAACTACTCCCCCAGACAACGGTCTAGGGAGGAGAAACAAACCTGTGCCACTCTTTAGTGGTTATCTTTGTGGGTCAGCATCACGCTGACTCATATCAAACTATTATTTTCCCAGACAACACTCTAGGGAGGAGTGGCCTCAGTGACCTTTGGAATCACTGGCCATCACTGGGGTATTGACCTTTGGTGAGTTATTTGTGTCACCAGAGTATCAACCTTCGGGTGTGGAATCACTGGCCATCACCAGGGCATTGACCTTGGTGAGTTACTGAAGAAATTTCACGTTGCCCTGCGGGACTTACTCCGTGAGATCCAACTGAATGATACAGTTAAGGTCACAAGACAAGGACATAAAATCATGGACAAGCCTGGCATCGAAACCAGGACCTCTCAGTGTGCTACCATTACACAACTCGCCCGTTTGACCATGCCGGTATAGGCTGTTAAACTCTATACCGATGGGAACAGATATCCATTCTCCAACAGTTACTACTTCCATCACTGGGGCATTGACCTTCGGTGAGTTACTTCCGTCACTGGAGTATCAACCTTCAGGTTGACTGCTTCATCTCTTGCTGGGTGGAAGCCATGATGCCGCAAACTTGTGGGCATTATAAACTCAACTGCACAGTATGTGCCCAATCCCGCAGTGGACCAATTCAGGTGTCACTGCCTTTTCTCATCAATAACAATGCCGTTGTTGGTTCTTTTCCTTTCCTTTTTTGATTTTCGACGGTGACTCAACTGTTACTCTAGCTTGTCATATTGACACTTGCTACTTCGTTGTCGACAATGCTGTTGTCGAGAGCTGGGTACATATGTTCCAGGAGAAACTCTAAGTGGGCTTTGCCTACAAACTACTACTATAGCCTCCTGCAATGAGTGTACCCCCGCTTGCATACTGTCAGGGACTGCGCGTCAGTTCGCGACGATAAGGGTGTTCCCGAGAATCCTAGTCGTTGTTAATGCTGAAGTGCCACCTTCAGCAGAGATAGGGCTTATATACATGGACACCGCTATCCACTAGAGTGCGGCTACAAACGAGATAAGAACAGCCGATAGAATGACGACATGAAAAGATAGATATTCATTTGGGTAATCGTAAGCGAGGTGTGGGAAAGGGGTGACATGTGGACGGAAGATAGAAGCGGGAGCTAAGCGAAAGCTAAGCGAGATTACCTGCATTCTTTGGATCACTCCGGATCGTCTTACGGCAACTCCCTTCCGGCATAGGGGGTCAGGGTAGCCGGTTAGGCCGTGCCCTGACACATACATTCTTCGTATGTAGAGTGTTATATTTCCTTAAAATGCTTGCTTTCCCTTTCATATGCTTGTACCCTGTCTGCGATTCAATATCGCAAGGGAGGAGGATGTAAGGGATTAACCTTACTTCACTATAATTCCGATTATAGTGATGTGGTCATTTCTTTATTTATTTGTGCCGAGATATGTAATTTACATATATATACCTCAGAGTAGTTGTAAAGGCCCAGCAGCCTTTTACCTCTACCCTGTTGAATATACAGCACATTTAAGCTTATATTTAGATGGACTAACTGAGGCCTTGTTATGGGAATGGACCTAGAATCTTATGGTCCGTGACTATAGACAATCAAACCTTAGCCCCTCCAACTTTATTTCTTTGTCAAACCCCATGCCAAGCTTTCCCACTGGGTTTTGGTGCTGGCTGGGGGATTTGTTGAGTTTCAAGGGACTTCCTTTGACCATTGTGAATTTTATATTAGAGTTAGAAGTCATATGATGTATAAGGCAGATGCCGGAATTGTTCTCTTCATCAAATATACAATCTCAGACTATCACCCAGTGATTGTAACTGTCACCCCAGTGTGCCACCACCTGTAAACCTTCCCTGTAACATCTGACTTGGTCAATATTGATGTCTACATCAATATTCTTACAATCCATGAGGAAACCTCAACGACCCAGTGAGTGCTCAGACACCGGACCTCACCCTTCCTGCTCCCACCCCCCCACTGGGTGGTTGAGCTCCCATTCCTACCCTTCCTGTAGTACCCTACCAGGCCCTACAGCCTTTCCTCCCTTCTTGGGAGGGAGAAGTGACTCAAGCAGCCCCAGGATGCTCGGCCACGTACCTGCGGGCCCAAATTCCCACGGTCACTCACTACCGTGCACTAGTCAACCAACCCGCTTGTCCCAACAATTCACACTGCCAGTACACTCCCCTGAGTGCCAAGTAACCGATAGTCGACCACTGGGCTGCTCCCTCAAGGAGTGCCAACTACCCATGCTACCGGTATGCTCATATGAGCGCCAAGTCACCGCTAGTCAACTGTTAGGTGGCTCCCTCAAGGAGCCCCCATTATACCCACTGCCGGTACGCTCCTTGGAGTGCCAAGTTACTGCTAGCATGTCACCACACCTGCTGCCAGTATGCTCCTTGGAGCACCAAGTTACCGTTAGTACACCCGGCCTCAGATCTCCTCCTGCTCTCCCTTCAATGGCTATGCAGCCACCTCCGTCCATGAGCAGAATGGCTCAGGTTGGGTTCCCCGGAACCCATTCCTGTAACAGGCCTGAGGCGAATGGGGGAACGGAACGTTACCGTCCCCAAATAAGTAAGCAACCCTTCAGCGTCCGAACAGGAACAAAGGGATGACAGAAGCGGAGCAGTACCGAAGGTCATAGGGCAGAACCTGTGGTACATCCGAAAGGAGGTAAGGAGGGTGAAGCCCAGAGGGGCAGGAGGATGAGGGGAAGTGGGGAAGTGGGGATGATGACTAACTGGCTAGAATGGGAAGAAGCAGCAGTCCAAATAAGGATGAGGGGAAAACATGAAAGATACATTACAAGCGGTGAAAGTGCCGAAGGTGATCCATGGGGCTCGGGGGTTATGGAGCTTACAGAGGCGGAGTTGAAAGTCTGAGGAATATTGGCAATGGTGTTTACGTAGTATGAGGTCACCAATGCAATGGACTAAAGCCAAGGTGGAGTCAAAGTCCGAGGTAGGAACTATGACGGAGTCTCGGAGCGAAGGTACGAGCAGTGTCCGAGTATGAGGTACGGGACAGCAGTGGAAGGTCATAACTTGGCAGAAGGTCGGTGGAAGAGGGCCAGAGGGAAGAGAGAGGAAGGAGGAAAGGGGAAAGGTGTGGAGGAGAGGAAAGGTGTCAGGTCCGAAGGTGAGTATTGGAGTGGATGGGCGAAGGGTAGGAGAATGACGGAAGGGCGGAGGTGTTGTGAGGAGGAAGAGGAGGAGGAGGGTGGCGAGAGGAGTGGTGTTCAGCCTGAGGTGAGTATCGGAGCGGACGGAGATAGGACAGGAGAAGGACGGAGGAGTGGAGGTGGCATGAGGGGTGAGGGCAGGTGTGGTGTCAGGTGTGGTGTCAGGACCGAAGGTGAATATCGGAATGGACAGCGGTAGGGTAGGACTCCGGAGTGGTGAAGAAGGAGGTCTGGGAGTCGGGTTGGGATCGGGTATACATGGATATGACACCTATTGGCATTGGTTCGCCGCTGATGGAGCCCCGGGATTTGTCCGTCATGACACCGAGATCCAGGCCGGAGCTGAGACAGTTGGGAAGGAAGGTGACATTGGGAAGTGGGGGGGTATGGTGTAGGGGATGGTGAGGTTGTTAGGAAGGTGTAGTGAGGTGGGAAAGTGCGGGGTCGGGATTCTGGGATATGACAGGGCCCTGCTGCCCTATTGTAAGGAATGCCCCACTATAAATAGTATACAACACATGTAATTACATATATAAATGATGTGGGGTATGATGAATGGAGGGAGACTCCTTTCCTCTACCTCGTTGAAATATAGCTCTATTCAAGCTCATATCTTTGACGGACTTGAGGAGTGAGGAGATACAAGGTCGGCACCTTGTTACAGGAATGGGTTCCGGGGAACCCAACCTGAGCCGTGCTGCTCACAGATAGAGGTGGCTGCGTAGCCGTTGAAGGGAGAGCAGGAGGAGATCTGAGACTGGGTGTACTAACGGTAACTTGGCACTCTGAGGAGCGTACCAGCAGCGGGTATAATGGGGGCTCCTTGAGGGAGCCACCTAACAGTTGGCTAGTGGGAACTTGGCGCTCCAAGGAGCGTACCGGCAGCGGGTATGATGGGGGCTCCTTGAGGGAGCCATCTAACAGTTGGCTAGCGGTGACTTGGTGCTCATGTGAGCATAGCGGTAGCGTGGGTAGTTGGCACTCCTTGAGGGAGTAGCCCAGTGGTTGTCTATCGGTTACTTGGCGCTCAAGGGAGCATACCAGTAGTGGGATTTGTTGGGACAGGCAGGTTGGTTGACCAGTGCACGGTAGCGAGTGACCGTGGGAATTTGGGCCCGTGGGTATGTGGCCAGGCATCCTGGGGCTGCCTGGGTCACTTCTCCCTCCCAAGAAGGGAGGAAGGGTTGTAGGACCTGGTAGGGTACTACAGGAAGGGTAGGAATGGGAGCTCAACCACCCAGTGGGGGGGTGGGAGCAGGAAGGGTGAGGTCTGGTGTCTGAGCACTCACCGGGTCGTTGAGGTTTCCTCATGGATTGTAAGAATATTGATGTAGACATCAATATGGACCAAGTCAGATGTTACAGGGAAGGTTTACAGGTGGTGGCACACTGGGATGACAGTTACAATCACTGGGTGATAGTCTGAGATTGTATATTTGATAAAGAGAACAATTCCGGCATCTGCCTTATACATCATATGACTTCTAACTATCTAATATAAAAATCATAATGGTCAAAGGAAGTCCCTTGAAACTCAACAAATCCCCCAGCCAGCACCAAAACCCAGTGGGAAAGCTTGGCATGGGGTTTGACAAAGAAATAAAGTTGAAGGGGCTAAGGTTTGATTGTCTATAGTCACGGACCATAAGATTCTGTCAGGGACTCGTCCGGGGTCGAGGGGGTCCGGGTATAGCGTCCGGGACCGAGAGCCTGGCGGGGGGCGGATCGGGCGTGCGTACTGACAGGCCCGATGTGGGACAGTAGTCCCTGGCCACTTAGACTGAAGTGGAAAGTTGTTATTATTATTAAAGGAGAAATATTGTACTACTTACCTGAAGTGGAAAGTTGAGAAGAAGGCTACTTCTTCGGTTCCCACTTCAGGTTCGTTTATATACATGCGGCTTGGATCACATGACGGATGCCACGTCACCCTCGCACACAGCCGTAACCACCCGGGTGTCTCCGTGGGAGATCCCGAGGGTATCTGGTGCAGGCGCGCGTGCTGGGCACAGCGGGAAGTCGCCCGAGGTGCCCGGGCCGGGTACATGGTGGGCGCGCTGCAGATGGGTCAGTTGTACATTGATACAGGGAAAGTCGTCCATGTAGAATAAAGAGAGAATAAAGGGGAAGTAAGATAAGGAGAAACTGAGGAGGGGAGGATGAGGGGGAAGAAGGGAAAGGGGAGGGGGTAAGGAAGGGTGGACTGGCGGGGTACCGGGTCAGGTTGGGCCGGGTGGAGCCGGGTCAGGCGGGTGTGCCCTGACATCACCCCCCCTTTAAGCCGCTTCGCCTCGAAGCGGCCAGGTGGTTCTCCCTTTCTCTCCCTGGGGCTTGGGGGTGCGTCCTGTGAAATTCTTCGATTCGGTCGGGGGCATGGGTTAGGTGGTCCCGCTGGAGCCATTGGTTTTCAGAGTTCGGCCAGCCAGTGAACTTTACCAGATACCAGAGTTTCCGGCGTAGCCACTTATAGTTCAGTATCTTCTCGACCTCATACTCTTCCTCTCCTTCTACCAGTTCCGGGCCTGGGCGTGGGTCAGCGGGTCTTTCTGCGATACCGTCCGGGAGGTGTGGCCTGACGTTCGTCACGGACACAACTGGGTGGATTCCCTTCTGTCGGGCGGTGAGCTGGAGCTTAACGGCGGCCGGGGAGATGACTTGGGTGATCTTAAAGGGGCCAAGCCACTTGTGGTCCAGTTTCTTAGTCGGACGGTCGGTCGTGTAGTTGTAGGCATTGAGCCAGACTTGGTCACCCTCTCGATACTTAGGGGCCGGGTCACGGTCCCGGTCGTAATATCGTGCCATCTCGTCCGCCGCGTGCTCTAGGGCTGCCTTTGCCTCCTCTTGCATTTTCATCATCCTTGACGAGAATGCATCGGCGGCTTCCACCTCGGATGTGCGCGTGGGTTCTGTCCCCATCCTGGGGTGTTGGCCGGTGTCGAGTTCAAAGGGGGTTCGGTGAGTGGAGGAGTGAACGCGGTTGTTGTAGGAGAATTCTGCTAGCGGGAGCCAGTCCGCCCAGTCGTCTTGGCGGTGGTTGACGAACACCCGGAGGTAGGCTTCGATCTCTTGGTTGACCCGCTCCGTCTGTCCATCCGTCTGGGGGTGGTAGGGCGTTGAAGGGGTCAGCTTGACACCTAGGAGGTCTGCGAGCTCCTTCGAGAAGCGGGAGACAAAGGCGCTCCCTCTATCGCTGAGGATCTCTTCCGGGAGCCCATGGTGTCTCCAGACATGCTCCAAGAAGAGTCGTGCGATACCCTCCGAGTCCACAGTCGTCACGGTGGGGACCGCGTGGATGCGTTTGGACAGCCGGTCTACTACGACCAGGATGGCATTATATCCTCTGGACTCTGGGAGCTCTCCTATCATGTCCACTGAGATGACCTGCCAACGATGGGTGGGGATCTTATTCGGGGTGAGTTTCCCAACCTTTCGTGAGGGGAAGGGTTTGACGCGATTGCAGGTGTCGCATCCGCATACATATCGTCCGACATACTCAGCCATCCGGGGCCACCAGTAGTCACGGGAGACGAGTTCCAGGGTTTTCCATCGCCCTGGGTGCCCCGTCGCCCGTGAGTCGTGGTGTAGCCGTACCAGATCATGGCAGAGCTGGGGATCTTTTGGGACATACACCCTTCCCCGGTACAGGATCAGGTCACCCTGCTTCTCCCATTCGTCCGACCTTAACGTCCCTTCACCCAGTTCTCGCATGGCCTTCACTACCTTCTCGTCATGGTCCCTTGCCTCGCGTATCCTTCCCAGAATACCCGCCTCTTCACCTTCTACCGAAACTGCCTCTGTCGCGCGGGCTTCAAACCAGGCGGGTTGGAGAAGAGTTAGCCCCTCGTTGTCGTCTCTCCCCTTCGGGTGGTCAGCACGACGGGAGAGTGCGTCCGGCTTCCCCATGAGCTTCCCAGGACGGTGGACGAGGGCGAAGTGGAAGCGGGAGAGGAAGAGGGTCCATCTGGCTTGGCGTCGATTCAGCCTTTGGGCCATCCGGAAATAGCTCAGGTTGCGGTGATCGGTGTAGATCTCAACCCTCTCTTCAACGCCTTCTAGGAAGTGCCGCCACTCTTCAAGGGCTCGGACGATCGCCAGCATTTCCTTGTCGTACACTTCGTAGTTGCGTTCTACGTCCGTGAAGCTTTTGGACATGAACGCTACCGGGTGGAACTCCCCATCCGACTGGAGCTGGGAGAGGACTGCACCGGTTGCGAAGTTCGAAGCGTCGCATTCGAGCTTGAAGCGGCCGGAGTCTGAAGGGAAGGAGAGGACGGGTGCAGTAGTGACGGCTTCTTTAAGGGCTAGGAAGGCACCGTCCTCATCCGGGCCCCAGTTCCAGGCTTGGGTTTTCCGGGTCAGCTTGTGGAGGGGGCGTGCTTTCTCTGAGAAGTCCTTGATGAACCGGCGATAGAAGTTCACGAACCCTAGGAAGGACTGCACCTCCTTCACTTTGGTTGGGACCGGCCAGTCAAGAACTCCACGGACTTTCACAGGATCCATCGCCACGTTGCCCTCCGAGATGACGAGGCCCAAGTACTCAATCCGTGTCCGCTCAAATTTACATTTTTCGGGTTTCAGGAAGAGCTTCCTCCTTCGCAGCGTCTCCAGGACCTCCCGTACTACCCTCCGGTGTTCCTCTAGGGTCGCGGTGAAGATGAGGATGTCGTCCATGTAGCAAATGACGACTTCCCGGTCGATGAAATCCCGAAGGATGTCGTTCATCATGGTCTGGAAGGTCGCGGGGGAGTTGCACAGGCCGAAAAACATCACCATGGGTTCAAATAACCCCCGGTTGGTCGCGAACGCTGCCTTCCACTCGTCCCCATCTTTGATCCGGACGTTGTTGAACCCCCAACGTAGGTCCAGGGCCGAAAAGTACTTGGCGTTGCGAAGGCGGGCGAGAACGTCTGAGATGAGGGGGAGCGGGTAGGAGTTCTTGACCGTGATTTCGTTCAGTTTCCGATAGTCTTGGACTAGGCGCAACGACCCGTCCTTCTTCTTGACAAAGAAGACTGGTGCCCCCATCGGGGATTTGGACGGGCGTATACGCCCGTTCTGCAGGTTTTCCCGTAAGAACTCGTCCAGTTCTTTCTGCTCGGGTCGCGAGAGAGGGAAGGTCTTTCCTCTGGGTAGCTTCGCGTCTGGCACCAGGTCTATGGCGTGGTCCCAGGGCTTCCGGGGGGGTAGCTGGTCAAAGGCTTCCTTAGAGAACATGTCCCGGAAGTCCTGGTAGTGCTCTGGTACCAACATCTCGAAGGGCACGGGCTCTGCTCCCGGGTCGTGGGCCTCCTGGGCCATCCGCTGGGATGGCGTCGTGGTTGCTCTCAGGTCATGTCCCCACCCCGGGGGGAGGATCGCAGCATAGATCCCGTCCCCGGGCTCTACCGTGAGGTCTTGGTCGTCTCTCACTCGCGACCCCCTGCAGGAGGATGGGCAGCGAGACATGACGACCTTCTGTCGTGCCCAGTCCACCTCTGGGTTGTGATGCAGCAACCACGAGTGCCCTATGATGAGGGATTGGCGTCCCAGGTTTGCAACTGCAAAGCGGGCCCGTTCTGTATGTCGTCCGAACGTCAGGAGGGCTTCCAGTTCTTCCGTTATGGCCCCATTCCCGTTCGGAGTGCCATCGACATTGCGGACGGGTATGGGCTGTGGGAGCGGGGTGGTCTCGAGCCTGTGCTTCCGGACGAACTCAGGGCTCACGAAGTTCCCAGTGGCCCCTGAATCCAGGAGGGCTGACACTGATACGGGGGCGAGAGAGGTCAGGGCGGTCAGCGTCACCGTGAGGTTGAGTGACCTGGGGGATTGTTTGGAAAGGATGTAAATGGCGGGTGGAGACACCACTACTTCGGGTGTTAGCTCTGGGCGTCTCTCACTTCTGTGGGTAGAGGATGCGCTTTTCCTCTTTTTCTTTGCGATAACTCGGTGGAATTTCTGCAGTGGCGTTGACTCGCGCACGTTGCGGTATTTACACGGGTTATCTTCTACAGGCGGCCGGGGCGCATCCCTCACCGGTCACCTTCCTGAAAATCCTCTCCCTGGGGGTCTGGCCCCGTCTCTCCCTCTTCTGCCTCTGGTCCCTCACCCAATTGCCTCTTCAGCCCTTCCATCAACGCTCGTAGGTCCTCCGGATGCAGGTGTCGGACTCGGTGGACCTTAGGGTGCGGGCACTCTCGTGCGACATGGCCTGGGGCATTGCAATTGTAGCACAACCCCTTTCGTCTTTGGTCAGTCCTCGATCGGTCGAGGTCCATTGGCTGTGGACCTGTTCCTGGCGTGGGACGGGTTGCGGGGGTTGGGGGTGCGGGTGCGGGCGTAGGTCGCGAGGTGGTGGGTGTGGGCCGCGCGTAGGGGGGGGCGGTGGCTAGAGGGGGTCTGGTTGGTGGGAGTGGGGGTCTAGGTGGGGGTGCTCGTGGCTGGGTGGCTTGGAAACGTCGCCACTGGTTGTCGAGGAGGGTGGCCTCGCGTTTCCATTCAGCCCAGGTGGTGGGCATAGGGCGGAGACGGTAAATGCTCTCGCGGAGCCGGGCGTTGATCGCTTGCTCGAAGCGGTCGACCAGCCCTACGTCACCCAGTCTTGAGGCAGGCCCTAATATCTCGAACTCCTGGATGACCTTGTCCACGGAGTCGCTCCCCTGTCGGATGGCCGCCAGCTTCTGCCGGGCAGTGGCTTCCCGATTTGGGTCCTGGAACATGTCGTCGAGTTCCGTGTTGAACTCGTCCATGGTGAGTGCCGGGGACCCTGCCGTCAACAGCGAGATCGTGCGTTGCGTTGCCCATGCTCCTGCCGGCCCTCCCTTCATGTAGGACAACACGAAGAGAATCTGGGAGAGGGCGGTGGGGAACTCGGACGCGCGGACGTGGAAGTAGATTCCACATTCGGCTTTGAAGCGGTCCAGGTCCTCGCTGGCTCCCGAGAAGGGCGTGGGGGGGGCGACCTTAGGTGGCTTGGGTCTGGGGGCGGGTGTGGGAGCGGGTGCGGGGGTAGGCGCGGGTGCAGGCGCAGGAGCAGGTGGGGGATGGTTAAGGACTTGGTTTTCCACAATAGCCTGCAGTTCCTGGAACCGGGCTAGGAGGTCATCGTACTGTTCTTCCGTCACCATGGCAGGAGAGGCAGGGGAGGCGGGGGAGATGAAGTTGAAGCCTTCTTCTGCTGTCAGGGACTCGTCCGGGGTCGAGGGGGTCCGGGTGTAGCGTCCGGGACCGAGAGCCTGGCAGGGGGCGGATTGGGCGTGCGTACTGACAGGCCCGATGTGGGACAGTAGTCCCTGGCCACTTAGACTGAAGTGGAAAGTTGAGAAGAAGGCTACTTCTTTGGTTCCCACTTCAGGTTCGTTTATATACATGCGGCTTGGATCACATGACGGATGCCACGTCACCCTTGCACACAGCCGTAACCACCCGGGTGTCTCCGTGGGAGATCCCGAGGGTATCCGGTGCAGGCGCGCGTGCTGGGCATAGCGGGAAGTCGCCTGAGGTGCCCAGGCCGGGTACATGGTGGGCGCGCTGCAGGTGGGTCAGTTGTACATTGATACAGGGAAAGTCGTCCATGTAGAATAAAGAGAGAATAAAGGGGAAGTAAGATAAGGAGAAACTGAGGAGGGGAGGATGAGGGGGAAGAAGTGAAAGGGGGAGGGGGTAAGGAAGGGTGGACTGGCGGGGTACCGGGTCAGGTTGGGCCGGGTGGAGCCGGGTCAGGCGGGTGTGCCCTGACAAACAGTCCAGCCGTTGTGAAGTTATACCCATGACGGGAATATAGAAATCCGCATCATGTGTAATGACACGTGAGGGTGGCGATGCGCAGGGAACCAGCCATCGGAACCGAGATCTGCACTTCGGCAGATCGCGAAGACCAATTTCCGTCCAAATAAGGAAGAGCCCGGTCAAAACAAAGCACGGAAAGTGCAAAACAACCTTAAATCATGAGGGAAAAATCTGAAATAAATCACAGAAGCCCATATGAAAGAAATAAACACCCACGCATATCATAAATCCCGAACAATTAAACGGAAACGGCGCCCGCATACGAACGACTATGGGAATGACGCACGTGATTACCGAATGTGTGCGCAAACTTTTGCTAACTCAACGAATACTAGGAAATAGGACACAACCTTGGTACCATTGGAAAGGTGGGAATAAATGAAAATTTATGATACCAAGAACGTGAGAAAACATCCAGAAATGAATGAGATATAGGGACATGAAGTTAGAAACCTGAAAACGGATGGGAAAACAGCTTCAAGAGGTCCAGTGTCCCAAATAAAATACATAAAAATATGATATCTTCAAGGACGACCTACTATAACAACCAACAATACATATGGAGGATTAGGATGTGATAATACAAAAGGGAATCAGGGAATATGAACGAAATTCACGAAAACCACTAAACTATGACGGACCATGGCAGGAATTTTAGGGAACGATATTCTAATGAGGTGGAGAGCTATAACACATTTGTTTGAGTAATTCTTGATTACTAGCAACTTTTTCTTTCAGTTTTAAACCTGAATAATTCACTCATTTACCATTTCAGTCTCATTTTAACTAAAATGTCACTAAATAAAAATGGAATAAATCAGCTGAAGGTCTCAGCACAGCCGTACGCATAGTAATGCGAAGTTTGAATTCAGAATCATCGAGTCATAGCAAATTTAATGGTATATATAGGGAATTTGAAATAGGTAACTGCGGCAAATGCAGCGCAGCCAAGTTCCAATTAACCATTAAAATAGCTTAGGCGAGGGAGGACAATAAGAATTCTAGGCACAGTAGAACCGCAGTTCAGCGCAGTAAAAAGCGCAGTAGAACTATAGCATGAAAATTTCATTTTTATTCAGTTTGAGAAAAATACACTGTAAATAAATCCTGTAAATAGAAGGTAGAGCGTGAAAAAGGAAGGCGACCCAAGGAGTATAAAAGGGAGACCCTTTCTGCGACTTTTCGCCCCCCTTAGAGAAGTAAGAAAATAGAGTATTATTTTTCTCAAGCATTTCTGGTTGTCACTCCAGTGCGAAAAAGTGATATACAGTTAAGATTGCCACTGTAGGAAAAGGCAGCAATAAAGGAGAGAAATATTAAGTAGATATTTCAAGAGGAGAGCTGGTTAACACTCCAGATTTCAAAGTGTAAACACAAAACAGTTATTTTGCTACTGTTAAAACAAGCAATAAAATAAGACAAAAATAAAACAAACTCAAGGGACACTCCAGACAGAATCCAAATTCATTAACTGAATAGAATCTTTGAAACTTCACCAAGTAGAAGATTAAATTCAAGTTTAAATCCAAATTAAACAACGCTACACAGAATTACACCTAGACAAATTAATAAATTTCAATAAAGAAACAGCTCCGCAGGGCTCGGTTTATCTGTAAGTCAATTCTCAGGAACTTTAAAACTAACCCATAAAAATAGAATTAGCCAAAACACTCGGATTGGTACTATATTTACAATAAATAACACTAGTACACTTCCCCATCCTAACTAAAGAACCAGGGAACAGCTTGGTGGTGGTCTCGTTTGAACCTCCCAACTGACCTTCCTTCGTTCTCTCCTTCAGCGGTCTTCTCTTTCTCTCCCTGGGGCATGAGGGTGCATCCGATGGAAGTCTTCCACTAGGTTGGAGGTGTGGGTCAGGTGGTCACATGCGAGCCACTGGTTCTCTGAGTTTGGCCAGCTGGTATACTTTACCAAGTACCAGAGTTTCCGGCACTGCCATCTGGAATCCAGAATTTTTTCGACCTTGTACTCTTCTTCCCCATCTATGAGGTCTGGGCCTGGGCGTGGGTCGGCAGGGCATTCTGCGATTTCATCAGGGCAGTGCAGCCTGACATTCGTCATGGACATGACTGGGTGGATCCCCTTCTGTCATGTGGTGAGTTGGAGTTTGACGGTGGCAGGGGAGACAACTTTGGTGATCTCGAAGGGGCCAATCCACTTGTGGTCTAGCTTCTTGGTCGGATGGTCAGTCATCTGGGTGCTAAGCCAGACCTGGTTGCCTTCTCGGTATGTAGGGGCTGCTGTCAGGGCAATAGCCCTGAACCCCGAGTCACATGTAAATTAGACACATATAGTCACGTGGGCAAGTGGGAACCTCCGGGTAACTGCTTACACACCACCGTAAAATACACATACTCGTATCACTTACAGCCTTGTGTGCTGAGCTACCCAAAGACCTCACACTTTTTTAAGTGTATGAGGTGTGTTTTACAACACAACCCACAACAAATATCTACTCTTAACATCTGACTCGGTAGCACTTATGGCACCCAAACATGCCTGCAAGGGCAAGGTCGCATCTGCAGCGACACTAAAAAGAAACGAGCGGTTTATTAAGAAACCGCAATCTCCCATCATGGGAGATTCAAACCAAAAGCCGTTGTCAGATGACGACGAGGATCAACATGATCCGGCATTAGCAACCACCTCAGGGCTGGTCCCTGAAGGTTTTAGAAAACTTACATGGAGTAAGTGCGGGGCCAAATACCCCCAGAACTCCACGACATACCGATCTAACCCAAGCTGGGGAAGATCCCTCACCTCCTCACGAGGTGATTGACTTGCGTGAAAAATGCGTAAGCACCAAACGATCAGCCCAAAAAGCTGATCGGATAGAGTCGCAGGAAACTCCAGGGCCCCACTATCCCCTGGAGTCCCCCTCACATCCCCAAGTCAAGCCCCAAAGGCAGACAAAGGGAAACGAAGGGAGGAGCCCCCGCATCGGCTATCCGAAAAACTACTGGACTTGTTCCAGGTTCTGTCTGAATGGAGGACAGAAAGTGAAGACCAACTTCTTCTCAGGCTGAAAGCCCGAGAAGGTGGGAAGATACGCCCTGAGAGTAGGATCTCCCAGAGTGTGGAAGCTCCAAAAGAACTTCCACTGTTTACACTCCCACACACCATGCCAGACAAGGCAAGGTCGCCAACCTTGGAGGAGGTCTCCAAGATAATGAAGAGGAGGCGAACTGAAATGAGGGAGTTCGCTGAGGAAGCCTTACATAAAAGTAAGGAAAAACCAGCGAACAGACCCCTCTATGAAAGGGAAGCACCCTCTGCAACGGCCTCGCCTAAACAAAGCGAGCATGGAGTGTTCACTCCAAGAACCCATTCTGGAACCCCCAGAAGCGGAAATGTCAACTGGGGAGAGTCTCTGCTCACCCAACCAAACTTCCTCCTGGAAAACCAGGAATCGCGCATAATAAACACGATAAACTCGATCCAAAAAAAGATCGAGGAAACAAACCATAATAGTATGGCTCGTCTAGAGATAACTCTAGAAAGAATGGCCAACACAATAGACGCGTTGACTGAAAAAATCAGCGAACAAACAGACTTGCTGAAGTGTTACAAAAATGGGGCCGGAAGCGCCCATTTTCGTCCGTTCTGGCGCAGGAATAGGGAAGGGGGTTGGACATAGGGGTTTACAGGTGGTTTCACAGATGGTTTAACATGTTGTTGAACAGGTAGTGTGGCAGCGGGTTTTTGTTGATTAATGATTGGTTAAACTTAATTACTATACAAATCATGTGACACAGAACCCATAAGAGTCTAAAATGGGAAATTCCCATTTCCATAACATGAAGGAAATAAATTTCTCACAAAAAAGTGAGGAAACAAATAAACACCCCTGGACCATGGTCCAGGACATAAATAGAACTCGTGAAAAATTCACAAAAAGAACCACCAGTGAAAGCACACTGGAATATCATCAGTGACTCGACAGAGATGCTAAGGAAATCCTTCTCCCAAGGATAGGAGAAGACGATGCCGAAAGAAGGCATCGTTCAGAGATTAGAAGGAGAATCGGCACGTACCAAAGGTTTGGCCAAACGTCCACTTATGACGAACCTCTCAAACAGAGAGGTAACTCAATCACACCCTCTCAAAACAATGAGAGAATACAAATACAACTTCAGGCGAATTCGCCTGAAACCAAAGAAACACTGCGAGGAAGATTTCCCCCAGCAAAAACCCCCCCAAAGGAGAGATCTCCATTGGATAGCGACCCCGCGAAGGCAGGGGAGCAAGAAGAGTACCTGGAGAAATGGTACAAAAAGGCCATAAGAATGGCCGAAGTGAGAATACTCACTCCCTACCCAGAAGGAGTGAAGCCAGAAGCCCTAAAGAATGGGCCGGCATTCCCTGACAAGAAATGGTCAGGGGAGAACGACATGGAATCGTTCTGGCAGTGGTTCACAGAACTACTGGGATTCCTCGCCTCGCGAGGATGCAAAGGTCCCCAATTCGACGAAGTCCACCTGGACTGCTTGATTCGTGGATTAGGGGGGCCCATGTTCGACCTCGGAATTAGACTCCGAGATGAAACTCTCCTCAGAGGAGACGAGGGCATGTTCCTCGAAGTTCTCAACATATTGATGAGAACTTTCATTAAAGCCTCTGCCATGCTGAACGTGACAAAGAAGTACCGCAACGTCAAATACGAAGCGGAAAAAGGCCTAAAACAGTTCTACCTAGAACTGTCCAAAGCAGCGTCCCAGATGGTGACACCGCCAGACCAGGCGTCCTTCAACGCCAGGTTCCTAAACTACATTCCCCTCGAATGGAAGAGGGAAATGATTGCTCATGATAGAATCAGAGCAGACTTCTCCTCAAACGAGGAGATGTTAAAAGCAATATCTCATGTAGACAAGATAATTGACGGGCTGAAGATGTCTTCAGCCTACAAATCAGGTTACTATACCTGAACAACTACCATGGCAACCACAAGCCGCGGTAGAGCCCTCCCATCAGGAAAGAAGGCTGAAGAGCTGAAACCCAGATGGAAAGAGGATACATCCTCGAAAAACTCGAGGAAAACTGACCAAAAGTCAATTCCAATTTGCGGCAAATGCGGCAAAATGGGGCAAACGAAAGATTGCCCAAGACACAATGTAATGAGCGATGAAAAACCAAGGCGCATAGCTGCCATGGAGATCGCGACCTCAACGGATGAAGAGTCGAAAGGCTCATCAGATGAGAAACCAGAGAACAACTCTGGTAACTCTGAAGCATCAAGCTTCAAAGTAGAGGACCCATACGAAGGATCTCAATACTCATCCGACTCAGAGGGTGAGGAAGTCAACGTTGGGACCATAAGGATGGGCCCAATGTCAGTCGTCGACAACGATGACATAAATTACAAAATCAAACTGGCTGTAGCACGCCAATTAGAAACACAGCAGACGAAAAAGTCGCCGAAGCCTTGGTGGAAGCACCAAGAAAAGACGCCTTGGGGAAATACACCAAAGTACCCAAGGAAAACAAGGACAAAGGGAAGAAGGACCAAAAGTACATCGAAATCCAGTCCCCCTTGTTTGATGCGAAATTCCGCATCTCAAAAGACGTGGGAAAATACCCCACAAACAGACCACTCTCAACAAAGAGAACGCTGACGGCTCACATAAAAATAGCAGGCACAAAAGCCTATGTGCTATTTGATAGTGGAGCCGAAACGGACGCTTTATTGCCGGACTTTGTCCGCTGTAGGAGAAATAATATTCAAAGAATAAAACAATGATCTATCAGAATAGTCAACGAACAGGTGACAAGTTCAGACATTTAACAGATCTCATGATCTTTATGAGACTGGACAGACATTAGAAGATCATTATAAATTATCTACACCCATGTAGCATGAGATTTAATCTACTACAATCATGCCTAGAACCTGGCATAGGTGTAATATCCAAAGAATATATCCCTACAACAAGAAAATAGCACATAGACGGCAGAATGAGGAGGGGCATTGGGAAAGAAATGTGAATATCTCGGGAACCAGTAAACTTTTGACTGTAATCTTTAGACCATCTGAAAGGACTGTTTCTTAACTTTATCCACGGTTTTGTTTCATTCTAAAAGCTTCAAAACTGACGGAGATATTGCTCAAACGGTGAAACACCTTATAATTCATATATATTTATTTGCTAATTCTTACAAAAAGTAATGTGACTCAAGGGAAATATATTGGCGCCCGGAAGTCTAGCGGACCGAATACCATATGATAGAGTATTCCCCGGCGCGGGCGGACAGTTTTTGATCGCATCAGAAGAGGAGAAAATGCTAAAAAACCGGATCTTGTATATTTCCCCATGATTCATCAAAACTTTTTGATTTTAAGCTCAAATAAATCGGAACAAAGGAATGATTGATGATCTGGATCTCGGATCATAAGCATGAAGTGATTAAGAAGTCCGCGTATTAGTTAATTAATTGGGAAGGCTCTAGAACATTAGTAATGATGCGGCTTCACAAAAAGGGGTCAATTAGAGAACAGTCTAGAAAGTTCCTTTATAGCCGAGTCATTTCTAAAGATAACCGTTCGTAATTAAGGCGGTGTGGAGCATAGCTTCAGCGCTACAAGATCCCGCTAAGATCGGCCCAAAAGACAAAGAAATGAATTACTTATTGCTGAGTCATGTCCTAAGTCCATTATTAAGCTTACACAGCCCAAGCCCCTATATCATTCTAGAACTATCTATAATACAAATGTAGCACATGTAACTAGTGCGAGGCGTGGGAGTAGAGAGGCCTCTGAAAAGCATAAAAGGCCGCCGCTTCTGCCCCCTCTCAAACCTCAGGTAGAAATAAAAGTTTAATTCTCCTCACCAGTGGTTGGTTCATTTGCTCCAAAAGATAAAGCAAATATTAGTTGTTAGCTAATATAAAACTAACACGTCACTCTAAGCGTGAGTTAGGGTCAGTTAGACACAGCTGAACAAAAGTGTCATAGTGAGAATTAGTGAGAATTTGGTGGAGGGACTTCTTAATTGAATAATCTCTCAGCAATACTTGGTTATCACACCACAGGAGAAAAGTGAGCGATCCTGAACCTGCTAGATAACTAGCACGCACTCTAAGCGATAGAAAGAGCAGTTTGGTTACTCCTGTATTGAGTAACATTTAATGCGGAATTATTTTATTAGTAGTTTTCCTTCAGTAAATTATCAGGAAAATCATGTCCTACTGAAAAGTGGTATATCCAGGTGTAACATTGACTAGAAATCATAGTAAAGTCAATATAAAATTTTATCCATAGACGATCTATACGTCAGGTGAGATCGTTGGGGGGTATTTATTGTTGTTTAGACAGTGAACAATCATATAATTGGCAACCAAAACATGGTCAGTACGCAAATCAGCACAAACTCTGATATCGTTATTGGACGTAGGAAACTGGTTACATAAGGTGATCCAGCTCTGCTCCTTCACCACGCAGTCCACATCCCAATTCTCCAATTGGAGAACCCAGTCGTCCTTCAAATGGGGATGAAAGGAACAAGATCACAGATCCTGTTCGGAACAAACGTGGACGTTGAGATCAATGGCCACGTAGAAAAACACTACTTTGATGTAATTAACATCGACAGATACGATGCCATCTTCGGCACCTGCTGGTTAAACAAAAACCAGGTAAGCTTAGACTTCCGGTCCCACAAAGTGAGAACGGTGAACAAGGGCAACATAGACACCCTTGGAATAAGTGAAGACCATGTGACGAGATCACATGGATGGAAAACTCGAGCAAGAGCCCGAGAACAACCAAAAAAGAAGCCCCCTGACAGGGAGGCGGGATTGAAACACACCTCAGGGTAATCAAAAGAAAATACCCTGAAGGTTGGCCCAATCCTAGTCCGGAAGGACTAGAACTTCCAGATGTACCACACCTGGAAGGTCTCTCCATGAACAACCCCGAGTTCGAAATACTCAGGGAGTGGTGGAGAGAAAAATTCGAAACTGTAATGGCGCCAGCGCCATTAGAAATGCCTCCCTTGAGGGAGGTGAACCATCGAATCCCATTAAAGGATCCAAACAAGAAATTTCGGGAAAACACCCCGAGATGTCCTGCAGCACTGCAGGAAGCACTAGCGACCAAAATAGATCGCTATGTAAAAGCAGGATGGTGGTATCCCGTGAACAGCGAGTGAGCATGCCTGCTACTGTGTATCCGCAAAGCAGATGGATCTTTGTGCACAGTAATAGATGCGAGGAATCATAACTCAAACACGATCCTCGATGTCACACCAATGCCAGACATGCGACTGATCCAAGAATCAGTCGCCAGAGCAACATACTGATCCAAGATCGATATGTCGGATGCATACGAACAAATATGCATGGATCCAGATGACGTCCATAGGACGACATTCTCTACGCCCCACAGGACGTACAACTCGAACACAATGCAGCAAGCAGACTGCAACGCTCCCTGCACCTTCCAGTGCGCACTGACCTGGGAACTACAAGGAGAAGTAGGCAGACGCCTACATGTCTGGTTCGACAATATATTCACCAGCACAAGCTTGGTGGAAAACCACAATAAAGCACTATTGTGGTTGTTCACTCACCTAAATTCTACATAAGCCGGAAAAAATTCCAGCCATTTGCCCCAATCCTAGACGTTCTAGGAAGCTGTGTGGACGAACAGGGCATCCACGCTCAAGCGGATAAAATGGAAAAAATCCGCAACTGGCGAGAGCCAGTAGACCACACAGGAGTCCTAAGATTCCTGGGAATGGTAGAATACCTATCGATATTCATGCCAAACGTCAGCGGTTACACAGGACCACTGCAAACGATCTGCTCAAACAAGCAGACATTCAGGTGGACACCACTCCACCAGAAATGCTTCGACGAGATCAAACGTCTAGCATGCAGGGCTCCGATCCTGAAGCCCATCCAGTGGAACCCACCAGAAAGCCTCTCAGAAGACGAGAGGACCAAACTCCATGTCTGGGTCATAACAGACGCATGCCCAGCGGGCATGGGTGCATTAATTGGACAAGGCGAAAGGTGGCAGACTTGGCGCCCAGCCGCATTCATGTCCAAAAAGTTCACCAACACACAACGTAGGTACTTCGCCTACGAGCTCGAGGCACTGGGTGTCCTCGAAGCACTCATGAGATGGCAAGACAACCTCCTGGGAGGCCGTGAATTCACAGTAATCACGGACCACAAAGCTTTGGAATATTTCAAAGCGAAAAACCACAACTCAGGTAGACACCTGAGATGGCAAGCCTTTTTCGCAAGCTTCAACTGCGAAATAAAATACATGGAAGGCCACAAGAACAAAGTGGCAGATGCACTCTCACAATACTATGGCTCGTCAATGGACGAGGATCTGCATTTCGACGACTATGTGTCGGCGGACATCCACCTGGACAAAAATGCAGAAGACATTATCCCTGACAGAATCGAGGAATACGAAGAACTGCTACTAAGCAGTACCCTGAGTAAAAACTCAGAGAGAAAGAGACTCGCAGCGATATGTGCGAGAAATACCCTAGAGGAAGCTCTAGGGGGGAGCGATAACCTAGAGGAAACTCTAGGGGGGAGTGCCCAAAATCTGGAAGAAATCATAATTCCAGAAGAGAACCTTCAAAAACAATTCGAAGAAAAAGACCTCATTGAGGCAATAAAACCTGGATACTCGAAAAGCCAGATCCACCGGGAAATCCTAGAGAACCCAGGGAACCTCAAAAACTTCTCTGTAAAAGATGGGCTGATAACCCGACTTGGAGAAGACGACCCAAATAGTAGTCCCAAAAGGGAACTACGAAAGGAAGTCCATTCGAGGAATAATCCTCGAGAACATCCACAAAACACTTGGACACCTAGGATCCAAGAAAACAGTGGAAACCCTCCATTGACACTTCTGGTGGAAGTCGATGAGGAAGGATACCCACAAGTTCTGCAGGTCTTGCGGAACTTGTCAAACAACAAAGAAAAGCACCAGGAGAAATCCCGGAATGCTTCAGGCACTCCCGACCCCGGAGACACCATGGTCGTCAATAGCTATGGACTTCACAGGTCCATTCCCAACAAGCTTGGGATATGATTACCTCTGGGTAATCATTTGTAGGTTGATGTCCAACGTCCACCTAATTCCAATAAGACAACAACGAACGCACTAGAACTAGCATTCGTATTTCTTCGTGAAGTTGTAAGACTCCACGGTCTACCACACTCGATCATATCAGATCGAGATTCGAAATTCACGTCAAAATTTTGGTGCGAACTACACCGAATACTCGGTGTGCAGTTGAAATTCACAACTGCATTCCACCCGCAAGGCGACGGCCAAGCAGAAAGAATGATACAAAAAGTAGTACAAATACTATGCGCAATGGTTAGACCAGATCAACGCAACTGGGCAGCGAAACTGTCGATGGCGGAATTCGTGATCAATGCAAGCTCGAACACATTGACAGGATTTGCCCTGTTCGAATTAATCTACGGCCATATGCCAAAGATGTGCCTAACAGCACCACTCTCGGACTACCCGGGAGTAAATGACTTCGCCCAAAAAGCGAAGGAAAACCTCATGGCAGCACACAACGCGATAATACACAATCGCACTGCTCAAACAATCCAGGCGAATAAGAAAAGACGCCCGGACCCGCCTTTGAGAAAAGGTGAGCTTGCATACTTATCCACGGATAAGCTGAACCTACCCAAAGGAAGGGCAGGAAAACTAAAGCCCTTATACATAGGGCCTTACGAAATTCTGGAAACATTTCCAGAGACGTCAAACTACATCCTCAAGTTGCCACCACAACTTGAACAACGCAGAATCCACCCAAGATTCCACGTATCCCGGCTTGCACCTCACGAGCCGAATGACCAGGAAATCTTCCCAAATAGGGAAGTAAACATATTCTACGACTCTGGGGAAGACCCCGATCGCAAAGCAGTAGTTCGCGAAATCCTAAACCATGCATGGGTTCACAACAAACTTCAGTTTAAGGTCAAATGGGAACTAGGGGACACCACATGGGAACCCCTAGGAAATTGCAACGACCTCGTCCACCTGGACGAGTACCTCACCTTACAAAATGTAAGGGAACCAGAAAAACTCCCTATCAAAGAAGACAGGGAACTCTCGGCATCGCTACACCCCCAAAAACGGAGGCAGAGGAAGTAAAGCCGAGGGACAATGGCCCACAGCCAAGAGCGTGGGAAAGTTCTGGGCGAGTAACTCGCCCGGACAGCCACACCATGTACTAGAGATCACATGGGCTAGGCAAGTAACTCGCCTAGACCACGTGAACCACAGGTGTCACGACCGACAAATCCCGGGGCTCCATCAGCGGCGAACCAATGCCGATAGGCGAATCCGCCGACCCGAAACCCATCCTAACCAGCCCCCAACCCCATGTCTGGCCCCCTGCCTTACTGCATGAGACTTGGCCAGTAATCAGAACCTAGACCCTGCCGGTATTCTGACCTTACCTCCAGTTCCTGAGCCCTTGGCGCTCCTGGCATTCAGTCATGCCTGCCTTGTCTCCATCCGAACCACACTCATCACTTCCTGCTATGTGGTCACAGCCATGCCCCGCTTCCGTGCATTCCGCACCCCCTGCCCACTCCGCACCCTCTGCCCATCTCTGCACCTTCTGGCCACTTCTGGTTGCCCTTGACACCTCTGGTCAGGTCAACACCTCTGTACCTCTGTTGGCCTTCATGCTGTCCTTGTGTGACAGTGCTGGCAGATCAACCTCTGTTCGCGGACTTGTGTCGGCACCACACCGACCCCGCTTATTTGCGGACTTGTATCGGCGCTGCATGCTGACCTCCGCTTTTCCTCTGGCCATTTGTCACTTGGCAGCTTATCATTCATTCCTTGCTGAGTGCCATTTATTGTTTGCTTCCCTGCCAATATCGGCATTTGATCCCCTCTTTATTGGCACTAGGTTATTGATCTCATTCAGTTATTCATCAATAACCCTTGCCACTTATTGTTTATTGATCTGTTCCTCATTTCCAGTTCCCGGGCTCTTGTCCTTATTTAGTTTGACAATCCCCGCTTATCTCCGCACCGGACCGCGCCAGACTGACCGGCCTTTCTATATTCCCTCTTGCCTATTTATATACCTTGTAAATACTTTTGGGGACCTCAGTCTGAAATCAACTAGAGTACCCCCCTGTCTGGTCTGAGTCTCTCCTTCTGCAAAGGGGGCTTCCCCCCCTCTGAGTCCGTGCTCACGGAGTCTGCGCTCCTCCTATAGGTCCGCTCCGCCTGCAAGTCTTGTTTGAAGTCCGCTGTGAGTGTCAATCCGTAAATACGGGATCTCCCCCAAACGTCAAGCTCAGGGCACAGCGCTCCACCTGAGTCGCTGAGGCCGCGATCCCACTCTGCTAACCTTGAACAGCACTTCCGGACGCGCCGCATATTTCCGCCCGCATATCCGCGCGCACGCTCCAACAGAACTCTGCATCACCTCCGACCTCAACTCAGACAGAACCCAATCCGTCGTCTATCTGTCTTCTGACAGTCTGCCAGACTCCAACAATATTCCCAGTCTCTGACAGCATCCCAGATCTCTGACAGTATTCCGACTCCGACAATAATCCAGACTCTGACAACAGGCTCACATGCAAAGGAACACACAACTGCGGTGAATCCCACGCACGCAAGAACGAAAACCCCTCCCACCACCATGAGAAACATAACGACGAAATGTCGTTCTCTGGGGGAGGCAACCCTCGGTTCGATCCAAACAAGCCACCAGATATCGAAATACGACAACCCGGGGAGCAAGGCTCCCTGGAACAACAACAACACCAGGCGCAGATAAGTGCCATGGACTACACGATGCATGCAGCACAAATGAGTGCTGCGAACCAACAACCATCCGCGTTGCTAACAGGCACCGCATACCCCCAGCTTCTTCAGAGGGGCTTCCAACTATACATGGTGCAAACTGCACCGATGGCGCAACAAGCACCATTCCAGGGGCAGCTTTTGCTGCTGCAGCCCCAGGCATACTCCCCAGGGAACTTCCCTGGCCAGATTAACCCCTGGATTGGCCAATTCGGCCCAGGCCCAACAACACCCCAGCCAAATGCAGGCTGGGAATCAGCCATTGCGTCAGCGGTAGCTGCTCAGACAGGTCAGCTCTGCGAGGAGCTGAAAGAAATGAAGTCCCTCGTAGGAGGGAGACGAGGGAGCAACAGCGGCTCCTCGTCCAGACCGTCCAAACGGGCATGGTCTGATAACTCGAGGGCATCAGAAGATGCCTGCGACCATTGTGCCCACTGGAGGCACGAATACAACAGAGCACGAAGAGATGCTGAGGGCATCTTCGACTCTCTGAAAGACACAGAGAGAGAAGTTGATCTCCAAAAAAGGGAGATCAAATTACTGAAATGCGAGCTCAGAGAGGCACGTGCACTGGCAGACCTCGCTGCCAAACCCATCATGATGGGGGCCTCCCAGGTCAGGGGGAGGGGATACGGTTCCGGGCCTCATGAGGCACGACCACACATGGGGACTAGCTGTCATATCCATCCCCAGCCATCGACTTCCGGTCCCTCCGATCCCTCCAGTCTACCTCCACTCGTTCTTCACTAACCTCGGAGCTCCCGTATTCCGCAATCCCCTCGGTACCCCTTGATGGTCACCACCCCTCCTTTCAATGTATTACCTATGCCTCCCTAAGTATGGAGCCCCGAAGACTTCCAGACAGCTCCGACGTCCGCTAGCGCACTCCTGCCTCCGCTGGGCAATACACTCGCCTGCCCTGCAGAGCCCACCTTCGGGCCTATCCCTCCTTTCTGTTTCTGGGTTATCGCCTGCCTTTCCGTTAACCCTGCGACCCGACTTGTCGGTAATATTCAGTCGGCTAATGTTTAACCCCATTAGCTCCACTCTGTTCGGCTCCACCATTGCGGACCCATCTTCACTGTAACCATATATATATCCAACTTGTACATAGGTTACACTTCAGTAATAAAATCGACTAGAGTTAACCCCCTTCAGTTCTGGTTGCCAGTTAGTAAGTTAGGGCACGGACGTGTTACTAGGCACAGTGCTCTTGGCATAAGTCGCTGAGGCCGAAGCCCTCCGCCACGGAGACTTTCCTTCATCTCGAACCTGGTCTCTGACACTAGCGCATCAAGGGGTGGGGCACTGACTATCCCGCCACCCTGTGGGCAGGCGACCCTGTCTGGGTTGCATAAGGGCCCGCCCTCAGAAGGGCAAACCCATGTTGAGGGGAAGAGGGAGAGCGGTAGGCAACCGACAGCAGACCCTAAAATGGGGACCACTGCCAGAGGCGGCGGGCCGCTGAGTACCTCAGCACCCTATGGGCAAGCTACCCTGCCGGGAAGTGTCCACATGCTATACGAGACCGCCGAACTCAATGAGTGTGGCAAAGTCGAAGCTCCAGTCGACGTAACATTCGACCCCAACTTCCCCATGAGGAGAATAGTGGGGTCAGAAGTGGCGCACAATGCTGCATACACTTGGTGGACAAGCGTGAGTGGGAAAGAATTCGTACACTGGTACGAACAGGCCGAAGCCACCTTCAAAAGCGGCAAGGTACACAGAACCCTTCGCGATAAAGCGAAGGAAACTGAGAAATACTTCTTGGGACTCCCGAGTATTGCAAGACTCGCGGAGGAGTATAATTCCCCGGAGAATAAGGGAAAAATCTCCTGGGAAAGTCTAGGCAAAGCCACCTAAAGTCCCAAACCACTCAGGACTCCTGAGGAAGGTGCCGCAAGAACTGCGGAATGGGAAGCGAAAGCTTCCAAATACCGGGAAAGAGATGCAAGTCTCCGCGCTGGACAACCAGCCCAACAACCACCCTTCCCCATGGGAAGAACGGTAGACCTACCGTACTCCACACCTGAGCCAAGTAGCTCAGGAACACAACAACCCGCTCCCACCCAGGGAGCGCCCACTTCATCGAGCCCACAGCCCGACAATGTAGCCCAGGCTACGTCATCGCATCCAACGCAGCAATCAGATGTCCAGATGGACAATCCAGAGGAAAACCCTCCTCCGGGGCAATGACTCCACCCTTGAGAAAAGGGAAAGTGACACGGTAATATGCCATCGAGGCGCCCATGAAAACACCTTCCCCCAACTCGAGGCCCCACACACAATACTGTATGCGAGGAACCGCAAGTAACAATTGCGGAAATCTCCACTCCGCCAAAAGACCCACATCCACCACCACTCATGTGTAAACACCACTTACACATGAACCCTCATGGAACAAGTGAGGAACACCAAAGATGTCATATCCGTGCATACCCGACCCTGACCCGACTTCCGGACCTCCACCCTCTTCACCTCCGGAGTCATAACCTACCGCTGCCGTTCCGATACTCACCTTCGGTCTTGGCAACACACCTCCCCCTTACCTCTCCGACCCTATCTCCGTCCGCTCCGATACTCATCTCGGACCGAACACCGCCCCACTCGCCACCCTCCTACTACTCCGCTCCCCTTCACAACACCTCCACCCTCCTGTCATCCCTGCTTCCCCCGTCCGCTCCGATACTCACCTCGGACCTGACTACTCTCCTTTCCACCACACACCTCTTCCTTACCTTTCCCCTCTCTTCTCCCTCTGTTACTCCTCCGCCACCCTTCCGCCAAGTTACGACCTTCCACCGCTGTTCCGTACTTCGCACTCGGACACCACTCGTACCTTACTCCGAGCCTCCGTCATAGTCCCTACCTCGGACTTTGACTCCACCTCAGTCTTAGTCCATTGCATTGGTGACCTCATACTACGTGAACACCATTGCCAATATCCCTCGGACTTTCAACCCCGCCTCCGTAAGCTCCGTAAGCTCCGCAACCCCCAAGCTTCGCGGATCGCCTTCGGCACTCTCGCTGCTTGTAATGTATTTCTCGCGTTTTCCCCTCATCCCTATTTGGACTACTGCTTCTTCCTATTCTAGCCAGTTAGTCATCATCCCCACTTCCCCTCATCCTCCTGCCCCTCTGGGCCTCGCCCTCCCTACCTCCTTTCGGACGTATCACAGGTCCTGCCTTATGACCTTCGGTACCGCTCCGCTCCTTCTACCCTTTGTTCCCGTTCGGACGTCTTCGTTCCGATTCGGTTACCCTTTGTTCTCCTTGTGCTTTTGCCCCTTCCATTATATATATCGGCGCTTGTACATACTCATTTTGGTTTAGTCCGAAATCGACCTGAAATGCCCCCTAGAGACTTCCTGCTCACCTACTGTGAAATTAAGGACCAAATGGACAAACAGCAATGGCACAGTGCTCCGCTTGAGTCGCTGAGGCCAAGGTCCCTCCACGCTAAGTCTCCGATTCCACTCCGGAGTCGTCTGTTTCTGCCCGGTTCTAACAAAAGACATACAACCTTTGGGTCGAAATTCATTTTCAACAAACTCCACTATTTTTCTCCCTGCGATACCCATGTATCGCCGTTCACTTCAAAGTAACGGCCCACACTCATTTATTCCTTAAACCCTCTCTCTCTCCTTCACTGACATGTATAAAATCGCCCACTTTAAAGTGGCAACAACAAAACACTCATTGATAATTCCAAACTCAATGTAAATCAACTATTAAAACTTTGTTTTATTTCACTATCAACCTTGTATGCGTCGCAAATGCAACGCAAGGGGGGAGAATGTCAGGGCAATAGCCCCGAACCCCGAGTCACATGTAAATTAGACACATATAGTCATGTGGGCAAGCAGGAACCTCCGGGTAACTGCTTACACACCACCGTAAAATACACATACTCGTATCACTTACGGCCTTGTGTGCTGAGCTACCCAAAGACCTCACAGCTGCCCTGCAATTGCGGTCGTAGTAGTGGGCCATCTCGTCCGCCGCATGCTCCAGTGCCGCCTTTGCCTCCTCTTGCATTTTCATCATTCTTGAGGAGAATGCATCTGTGGCTTCCACCTCGGACGTGCATGTGGGCTCTGTGTCAGGGATTGGCCCCTGACCCCACTGTCAGGGCACCCAACCACACCCCAGAACCACCTTCCCAGACTTCCCCCACTTCCCTGACCTCCCCATCCCTACATATCTCTCACAACTTCAGCCCGCATGTGAGCCTGCGAGAAAAATCACGTGGGTCAAGGCGAGCAACTCGCCTTAACCCATGTGACACCTTTTCTGAGTTGCGGGAACATGCTCGGCTTCTACCCGGAGTCATGTTATGAACTGTACAGTACACTTCCCTTTTATAGTAGCCAAGCAGGGAATAGGGAAACTTACCCTTCTTCTCAACTCAATCCCTGCTTAGTCCCTTCAGTGAGTTTGAGGAGCTGAGGACAGGGTCTAGTGCCCAACCACCCGGAACACCGCATGCACCCAGGCCTGAGGTCGGGCTGTCCCTGATTGAGGACCGAGCCCTGACAGCAGAAGAAGGGTTCAACCTACTTCTATCCCCCCCGATGTCGCTGGAAGATCAGATAGCGGAGCTGACCCGCCAGCTCCAAGATCTCCAGGCCCAACTGGCCGCCCAGACCAGACCCACGGCCCCAGCCCTGGCCCCTACACCCACTCCAGCTCATAAGCCACCCAAAGTAGCCACCCCTACCCCCTTCTCTGGGTCACAAGATGACCTAGACCGCTTCAAGGCAGAGTGCGGACTCTACATGAGCATGTGCCATGCCGAGTTTCCAGACGAACACAGCCAAGTCCTGTTTGTCCTGTCATACATGAAGGAGGAACTGCCGGACCATGGGCCACCCAACGCATCAACACCCTCCTTGCCCCAGGAGCCCCAGCCATTTCCTTTGATGACTTTGCAGAGGAACTCGATTCTATGTTTGCAGACCCAAACCGACAAGCCACAGCCCGTCAAAAGCTTGCCTCACTCCGACAAGGGAATGAGTCGGTAGACAAACTGATCCAGCAGTTTGAGCTGCACGGCCCAGTGTCATGAATGGGAGATGTTGCTCTGGTGGACCGATTTGAGCACGCCCTTCACCCACACCTTCGCGAAAACATCTATCGCCTCCGGCCCATGCCCACGACATGGGCGGAATGGAAGCGTGAAGCCTCCCTCCTCGACAATCAGTGGCGACGATTCCAAGCCACCCAAGCTCAAGCCCGCCCCCTGGCTGTCAAGCCATCCCCATTCCACTCCCGACCTCCTCCCGGACCCGTTCCCCCTCCCACTGCATCCACACCCTCAGCCCCAGCCCCGAAAGTCGGCCCCCAACCCATGGACCTGGACCGCCTCTGCCCCCCCAGGACTGAGCAGAGGCGCATTGGACCCTGCTATAACTGCAATCGGCTAGGGCACATAGCCCGAGACTGCCTGAGGCCGAGACCCTATCAGGCCCGGGCCACATTACAAGGGGAGGCCCCTAGGGAGATGACCCGCCTGGCCCCGGAAGACCTCCAGGTGATCGCAGACCTGCTAAAGGACCGCCCCCTCACCCAGGAGCTGGACCGTGCAGAGGAGGAAGCGGGGGAGGAGAGACCTGCTGAGGATTTTCAGGAGGACGACCAGTGAGGGATGTGCCCTGGTCGTCCCCCAGCGTCACTGTACCTGCATGTAGATACCATGGCAATTCCAAGACTACAGCACAACCTAAGTTACACCGAGTGATCGCTAAGAAAAAAAGAGCCACACCCACAAAACCCCGCAGAGAGAACCCACAATGCGCCTCGGCTGAGGTTGCTGTTCCCCCACCTGCGATCTACGTACTATCCAAACGCCCTCCCCGGTCCCTCAACCTTCTGGTGAAGCTGACTGCAACCACCTCTCTCGCCTCAGTGACCACCTCCGCCCTCCTAGACTCAGGGCCACAGGGATGTTTGTCAGTCGTGAATTCGTCCGGAAGCACGGCCTGGAGACTACCCCCCTACCCCAACCAATCCCGGTCCACAATGTGGATGGCACCCCAAATGAGAATGGATCCATCACGGAGGAGGTGGATGCACTCCTTACATTTGGTCAACACATGGAGCGAGCTTTGCAGTGACCAACTTGGGGCGCCAGTCAGTCATTATTGGTCACTCGTGGTTGACACACCACAACCCGGAAGTGGACTGGGCCCGACAAAAGGTCATCATGTCCTGCTGCCCACCTGCCTGCCAAAGGCTCAGGGTGGCGCCAATAGCTCCGAAGGAGCCTGACCTCACAGTAGAACCCAGGGATGGACTGTATGCAGCCGTGATTCCCCCAGGATGGGGACACGACCTGAGGGCGACCACCACCCCATCGCAGCGGATGGCCCAAAGAGCGCAGGACCCCACCCCAGGGGAAAAGCCTCTCAAGGAGATGGTGCCCGAGTGCTACTGAGACTTCAGGGACGTCTTCTTGAAAGAGGCCTTTGACCAGCTACCACTCCGGAAACCTTGGGACCACACCATTGACCTCATCCCCGAGGCTAAGCTGCCACAAGGAAAGACCTTCCCACTGTCCCCTGCAGAACAAGGAGAGCTCAATGACTTCCTCAGGGAGAACTTGGAAAATGGGCGGATCTGCCCATCCAAATCCCCCATGGGGGCCCCAGTGTTCTTCATGAAGAAGAAGGACGGCTCCTTAAGGCTGGTCCAGGACTATCGAAAGCTGAATGAGATCACCATCAAGAACTCCTACCCCCTCCCCCTAGTTTCTGACATCCTCACCTGCCTCCGGGATGCCAAGTGGTTCTCAGCCCTCGACCTGCGGTGGGGGTTCAACAACGTCCGCATCAAGGAGGGAGACGAGTGGAAGGCGGCCTTTGCAACCAACCGAGGGTTGTTTGAGCCAATGGTGATGTTCTTCGGACTGTGCAACTCCCCGGCCACCTTCCAGACCATGATGAACGACATCCTCAGGGATTTCATAGACCGAGGGGTCGTCATCTGCTACATGGACGACATCCTGGTGTTCACACCCACCCTGGAGGAGCACCGGAAGGTCGTCCGGGAGGTCCTATCCACACTGAGGGGCCGGAAGCTGTTCCTCAAACCGGAGAAATGCAAGTTTGAGCAGCAGAAGATCAACTACCTGGGCCTTGTCATCTCGGAGAACCATGTTGCCATGGACCCAGTGAAGGTTCAGGGAGTGACTGACTGGCCAGCACCCACGAAGGTCAAAGAGGTCCAGTCTTTCCTGGGGTTCGTCAACTTCTACCGCCGCTTCATCCAGGACTTCTCCAAGAAGGCCCGGCCCCTTCACACACTCACCCGGAAGTCGAAGCAGTGGACCTGGGGGAGGAAGGAACAGGAAGCATTTGACAGGCTGAAGGAGGCTGTCACCTCAGCACCGGTCCTCACCTTCCCATCGGACTCAGGTCAGTTCTGACTGGAGTGTGATGCCTCCAACTTCGCAACAGGGGCGGTACTCTCCCAGCTCCAGACAGATGGGGAATTCCACCCGGTGGCATTCATGTCAAAGGGCTTCTCAGATGCAGAGAGGAACTACGAAATCTATGACAAGGAGATGCTTGCCATAGTCCGAGCCCTGGAAGAGTGGTGCCATTTCCTTGAAGGCACCCCTGAGAGGTTCGACATATACACCGACCACAGAAACCTCTCCTACTTCCACTCAGCCCAGAGGCTAAACCGGCGTCAGGCACAGTGGTCCCTCTACCTCTCCTGCTTCCACTTCCTGCTAGTCCATAAACCAGGGAAACTCATGGGGAAGCCCGATGCCCTCTCACGTTGGCCGGACCACCCGAAAGGGAAGGACGACAACATGGACATGACCCTCCTACACCCGGGCTGGTTTGAAGTCAGAGCTATGGAGGGGGTCACAGTGGAGGGAGAAGAGGCAGACATCCTGGACAGGATACGCAGGGGGAAGGAGCATGACGAGGGAGTGGTAAGGCAATGAGAGAGCTGGAAAGGGGGACCCTACACTCGGATGAATGGGAGAAGGAAGGGGAACTGATCCTCCACCGGGGCCGGGTGTACATCCCAAAAGACCCACAGCTCCGCCATGACCTGGTACAACTCCACCATGACTCGGTGGCAACAGGCCACCCTGGGCGGTGGAAGACTGTGGAGCTCATCTCCCGAAACTACTGGTGGCCCCGGATGGCACAGTATGTTGCACAGTACGTCTCAGGGTGTGACACCTGCAACAGAGTGAAGACATTCCCATCTCGGAAAGTCAGGAAGCTCATCCCAAACAAGGTCCCCACCCGCAGGTGGCAGGTGATTTCAGTAGACACCATTGGGGAACTCCCAGACTCCAAGGGGTACAACGCAATCCTGGTAGTGGTAGACCGACTTTCCAAGCGCATTCACGCAATCCCCACAGTCACTACGGTAGACTCAGCAGGCGTGGCCCAGCTCTTCCTCGAACACGTCTGGAGGCATCATGGCCTCCCAGAGGAAGTGCTCAGCGACCGAGGCAGTGCATTTGTCTCCCGCTTCTCCAGGGAGCTAGCAGACCTCTTAGGGATCAAGCCCGCCCCTTCAACAGCCTACCACCCACAGACTGATGGCCAGACGGAGTGTGTCAACCAGGAAATAGAAACCTACCTCTGGGTGTTCGTCAACTACAGGCAGGATGACTGGGCTGACTGGCTGCTGCTTGCCGAGTTCGCCTATAACAACCGCATCCACTCTTCCACCCACTGCACCCCCTTCGAGCTTGACTCCAGGCAACACCCACGCATGGGGACCGAACCAACCCGCATGTCTGAAGTCGAAGGGGCTAATGACTTTGCCTCTCGGATGATGAAGATGCAAGAGGAGGCAAAGGCAGCACTGGAGCACGCAGCAGAAGAGATGGCACGGTACTATGACAGGAACCGGAAGGCAGCACCAGTCTACCAAGTTGGGGACAAAGTCTGGCTCAACACTCAAAACTACATGACAGACCGACCAACCAAGAAGCTTGACCACAGATGGATCGGCCCCTTCCAGATCGTCAAGGTGGTATCCCCAGCAGCAGTAAAGCTACAGCTTACAGCCCGTCAAAGAGGAATTCACCTGGTAGTCTCGGTCTCAAACACCCGCCCCTACGCCCCAGACAGAATCTCCGAATGCCATGCAGACCCGCTCCCTGGCCCGGACATCGTGAATGGAGAAGAGGAGTATGAAGTGGAGAAAATCCTGGATTCCAGGTACCGGTATGGACGGCTCTGGTACTTTGTCAAATTCTCTGGCTGGCCAAACTCAGAAAATGAATGGCTCCCCAGAGAGAACCTGGAGAACTCCCCAGACCTCCTGAAAGAATTCCACCAGCCCACCCAGAAGCCCCCAGACCAAGGAGGATAAAGGAAACCCCCCAACCACGGACCACAGCCACTTCGAGGCGAAGTGGCATAGAGGGGGGGTGATGTCAGGGATCGGCCCCTGACCCCGCTGTCAGGGCACCCAACCACACCCCAGAACCACCTTCCCAGACTTCCCCCACTTCCCTGACCTCCCCATCCCTATATATCTCTCACAACTTCAGCCCGCATGTGAGCCCGCGGGAAAAATCACGTGGGTCAAGGCAAGCAACTCGCCTTAACCCATGTGACACCTTTTCCGAGTCACGGGAACATGCTCGGCTTCTACCCGGAGTCATGTTATGAACTGTACAGTACACTTCCCTTTTATAGTAGCCAAGTGGGGAATAGGGAAACTTACCCTTCTTCTCAACTCAATCCCCACTTAGTCCCTTCAGTGAGTTTGAGGAGCTGAGGACAGGGTCTAGCGCCCAACCACCCGGAACACCGCATGCACCCAGGCCTGAGGTCAGGCTGTCCCTGATCGAGGACCGAGCCCTGACACTCTGTCCCCATCCTGGGGTGTTGCCCGGTGTCGAGCTTGAAGGGGGTTCGGTGGGTAGCAGAGTGGACGCGGTTGTTGTAGGCGAACTCCACTAGTGGGAGCCAGTCCGCCCAGTCGTCTTGGCAGTGGTTGACAAACACTTGAAGGTAGGCTTCTATCTCCTGGTTTACCCGCTCGGTTTGTCCATCCATCTGTGGGTGGTAGGGTGTTGAGGGGGTGAGCTTGACTCCGAGGAGGTCTGCGAGTTCCTTTGAGAAGCGGGAGATGAAGGCGCTTCCTCTATCGCTGAGGATCTCTTCGGGTAGGCCATGGTGTCTCCAGACGTGTTTGAGGAAGAGCCGCACGATTCCCGCTGAGTCCACCATCATCACCATAGGGACCGCATGGATGCGCTTGGACAGGCAGTCCACTACGACGAGAATGGCATTGTATCCCTTCAACTTGGGAAGCTCCCCTACCATGTCGATGGAGATCACTTGCCAGCGGCATGCAGGGACCTTGTTCGGGATGAGCTTTCCAACCTTATGGGAGGGGAAGGACTTGACATGGTTGCAGGTGTTGCACCTGCACACATAGTGTCCTACATACTCCACCATCTGGGGCCACCAGTAGTCCCAGGAGACAAGTTCCAGGGTCTTCCATTGCCCTGGGTGCCCTGTTGCCCATGCGTCATGGTGTAGCCGCACCAGGTTGTGGCAGAGTTGTGGGTCCTTGGGGATGTATATTCTTCCCCTGTATAGGACTAGCTCCCCCTGTTTCTCCCATTCATCTGACCTAACCGTCCCTTCTCCTAGTTCTTGCATCACCTTCACCACGCTCTCATCCAGGTCCCTTGTTCTGCGGATCCTCTCGAGGATAGTCATCTCTTCTCCTTCTATGGAGATCGCCTCTGTTGTGCAGGTTTCAAATCAAGTTGGTTGGAGGAGTGTCAGCCCCTCATTGTCATCCTTACCTCTCGGGTGGTCAGCGCGGTGCGAGAGTGTGTCCGGTTTCCCCATGAGCTTTCCTGGGCAGTGGATGAGGGTAAAGTGGAACTGAGAGAGGAAGAGTGACCACCATGCTTGGTGCCGGTTCAGGCACTGCATGGTGCGGAAGTACCCTAGATTGCGATGGTCAGTGTAGACATCGACCTTCCCCTCTGCTCCTTGCAGAAAATGCTGCTATTCCTCGAGGGCGCACACTATTGCGAGCATCTCCTTGTCATCCACCTCATAGTTGCATTCCACATCTGTGAAGCTTTTCGACATGAAGGCCACTGGGTGGAATTCTCCATCCATCTGGAGCAGAGAGAGGACGGCACCGGTTGCGAAGTTGGAAGCGTCGCACTCGAGCTTGAAGTGGCCTGTATCAGCAGGGAAGGGATGGGGGCGGAGGTAACGGCATCTTTGAGGGTGCAGAACGCACAGTCCTTGTCTGGTCCCCAGGTCCATGTCTTCATCTTGCAGGTTAATGCATGGAGGGGGCAGGCTATCTCCGAGAAATCTTTGATGAACCAGCGGTAGAAGTTGACGAACCCCAGGAAGGACTGCACCTCTTTGACCTTAGTTGGGGTTGGCCAGTCGAGGACTCCATGGATTTTCACAGGATCCATCGTGACACTGCCCTTGGCAATGATGAAGCCGAGGTATTTGATTCAGGTCCGCTTGAACTTGCACTTCTCCGGCTTCAAGAAGAGCTTCCTTCTTCGCAGCGTTTCCAGGACCTTGCGGACGACCTTCCGGTGTTCCTCCAGGGTAGTGGTGAAGTCATCCATGTAACAGATGACAACCTCCCAGTCGATGAAGTCTCGGAGTATGTCGTTCATCATGGTCTGGAACATTGCTGGGGAGTTGCATAGGCCAAAGAACATGACGGTAGGCTCAAACAGCCCCCGGTTGGTCGAGAACACTGCTTTCCATTCATCGCTGTCCTGGATGCAGACGTTATTGAACCCCCAGTGGAGGTCTAGCGCCGAGAAGTACTTGGTGTTTTGGAGGCGCACAAGGACATCCGAGATGAGGGGGAGGGGGTATGAGTTCTTTACCGTGATCTCATTGAGCTTGCGGTAGTCCTGGACCAGGTGTAGTGACCCATCCTTCTTCTTGACAAAGAAGACTGGCGCCCCCATCAGGGACTTGGATGGCCATATGCGTCCGTTCCACAGGTTCTCATGGAGGAACTCATCTAGTTCCTTCTGTTCTGGCCTTGACAGGGGGAAGGTCCTCCCTCTCAGGAGTTTGGCCTCCGGTGCCAGGTCTATCGTATGGTCCCAGGGCTTCCACGGAGGTAGCTGGTCGAAAGCCTCCTTCGAGAATACATCTCGGAAGTCCTGGTACTGCTCTGGCACCAGTGCCTCAAACTGCACAGGTTCTGCCTCTGGCTCGCAGGCCTCCTGGGCCATCCGCTGTGATGGCGTTGTAGTCGCTCTTAGCTCATGTCCCCACCCCGGGGGAATGATAGCAGTGTAGATCCCATCCCTGGGCTCTATTGCAGGGTCTGAGTCAGCTCGCACTCGTATCGACTGGCAGGATGTTGGGCAGCGGGACATGGTGACTTTCTGCCATGTCCAGTCCACTTCCGGGTTGTGGTGTAGCAGCCACGAGTGTCCTATAATGAGGGACCGCCTCCCAAGGTTTGCGATGGCGAAGCAGGCCCACTCCGTGTGTCGCCCAAATGTCAAGAGGGCCTCTAGCTCCTCGGTTATGGCTCCATTCTCATTTGGGGTTCCATCGACGTTGTGCACAGGGATGGGCTGGGGAAGTGGGGTCGTCTCGAGCCCATGTTTTCTGACAAACTTGGGGCTCATGAAGTTCCCTGTAGCTCCGGAATCTAGGAGCACTGACATGGAGATGGTGGCGAGGGAGGTTAAGGCAGTCAGCTTCATGGCGAGGTTGAGGGATCTGGGAGGCTGCATGGACAACACATAGATGGCGGGCAGCGGGACCGCTACCTCCGGTGCCGTTTCTGGGGCTTCTCTGCCCTTGCTGGTTGAGGATGCGTTTTTCCTCTTCTTCTTGGCAATGACTCGGTGGAATTTAGATATCGGCGCTGGGTTAGGTGCCTCACAGTATCTACACGAGCTAGTACTATCGCCTGCAGGTGGCTGGGGCACGTCCCTCACCGGTCGCCTTCCTGAAATCCTCCTGGGCCTCCGCTTCCTTGTCAGAGTCTGGAATATTGTCAGAGTCGGGGTTACTGTCAGAGTCGGAAAGACTGTCAGAGGACAGACTGAAGATGGATTGGGTTTCTGTCTGAGTTGGGGTCGGAGGTGATGCAGAGGTCTGTTGGAGCATGCATGTGCGGATGTGCGGGCGGAAATATGCGGTGCGTCCGGAAGTGCTGTTCAAGGTTAGCAGAGTGGGATCACGGCCTCAGCGACTCAGGTGGAGCGCTGTGCCCTGAGCTTGACGTTTGGGGGAGATCCCTTATTTACGGACTGACACTTACAGCGGACTTCAAACAAGACTTGCAGGTGGGGTGGACCTGTAGGAGGAGCGCGGACTCTGTGAGCATGGACTCAGAGGGGGGGAAGCCCCCTTTGCAGAAGGAGGGACTCAGAACAGATGGGGGGTACTCTAGTTGATTTCAGACTGAGGTCCCCGAAAGTATTTACAAGGTATAAGTGAGTAAGAGAAATCAAAAGAGGGACCGGTCGGTCCGGTGCGGAAATAAGCGGAAATGAGCAGGGACTTGTCAAACTAAACCAAGGATGAGAACCCGGGAAATGGGAGGCAAGGAGTGAATAAAGTCAAAGCGGATCAAGTACCAATATTGACAGATTAAATGAATGAATAGGAAAGTGCAATAGCACACAGATCAAATGCCAATATTGGGGTGAACATAATAGGCACTTGGCAAGGAATGGATGAATGCTGCCAAGTGGCAAAAGGCCAAAGGAAAAGCGGGGTCGGCACGCAGCACTGACACAAGTCCGTGAAATGGGATGCAGGAATCAGTGCGGCGCTGATAAGTCTGCAACAGAGGGTGGTCCATCAGTGCTGTCACAAATGAGGACAGCATGATGGCCAGCAAAGGTACAGAGGGGAGTGTTGACCTGACTACAGGGTGTGGAGGTCAACCAGGAGTGGCAGGGGTGCAGAGGGTGCAGAGGGTGCAGAGGTGGGCAGAGGGTGCAGAGGTGGGCAGAGGGTGCAGAGGTGGGCAGAGGTCTGGATGTGGAAGATGCATGGAATATGGAAGATGCAGAATATGCGGAGGATGCAGAGGCAGGGATGTGAGACTGAGTTGTGCTATAGGCCTAGGAGGAACCAGAGGGACTGGATGCCAGGAGCACCAAAGGCTCGGGAACTGGAAGTGAAGTCGGAATGCTGGCAGGGTCTAGGGTCTGATTGTTGGCAAAGTCTCACTTGATAGGGCAGGGGGCCAGACATTGGATTGAGGGCTGGTTGGATCGGGTTTTGGGTCAGCAGATTCGCCTATCGGCATTGATTCACTGCTGATGGAGCCCCGGGATTCGTCAGTCATGACATTCCTGCCCTTCTCCCTCTGTCTCTGGTTCGTCTACCAGCTGTCTCCTCAGCCCCTCCATGAGTGCTCTGAGGTCTTCGGGGTGCATCCGTCTGGCTCGGCAGGTTTTCGGTTGCGGGCAATCCCACGCGATGTGCCCTGGTGCGTTGCAATTGTAACACAGCCCATTTTGCCTCTGGTCGATCCTCAAGCGGTCGAGGTCCATGGGCTGTGGCCCTGCTCCTGCCATGGGGTGTGGCGGCAGTGGGTAGGGGGTGTGGCTGCGGGAGAGTGGTAGGGAGTGGGGGTCTTGCGGGCAAGAGTGGGGGCCTGGTGGGGGCCAAGCAGGGTTGCGTCGCCTGGAAACGCCGCCACTGGTTGTCAAGGAGGGTGGCCTCATGTTTCCACTCAGCCCAGGTCGTTGGCATGGGGTGGAGGTGGTAAATGCTCTTGCGGAGCCGGGAGTTGATTGCCTGTTTGAAGCGATCTACTAGCCCCACGTCCCCTAGCCATGAGGCAGGTCCGAGGGTTTCAAACTCCTGGATGATCTTATCCACAGAGTCGCTGCCCTGCTGCAGAGTGGCCAGCTTCTGTCTGGCTGTGGCCTTGCGATTTGGGTCCTGGAACATGGCGTCAAGTTCCATGTTGAACTCGTCCATGGTGAGCTGGGGGGAGCCTGTCATCAGTAGTGCGATGGTGCGCTGCATCACCCACACCCCTGCAGTCCCTCTCTTCATATAGGACAAGACAAAGAGGATCTGGGAGAGGGTGTTGGGGAATTCTGCTGCTCGGACATGGAAGTATATGCTGCACAGTCTGGGGGCGGGTGTGGGTGTTGGTGCAGGAACCAGCACTGGTGCAGGCGTGGCTGGGGGCTGGTTTTGAGCTTGGCTCTCTACAATGGCCTAGAGCTCTTGGAATTGGGACAGCAGTTCATCATACTGCTCTTCGGTCACCATGGTGGGGGAGGTGGGGGAGATGAGGTTGAAGCCTTCTTCTGCTGTCAGGGACAGCTCTGAAAGTGGTGAGGTCCCGGCATGTGGGACTTGGTGGGATGAATAGCGGCTGTGCGTAGTGGCGATCCCGTCGTGGGGTGAGTGTCCCCGACCACTTAGTCTGAAGTGGGAATGTGAGAAGAAGGCTACTTCTTCAGTTCCCACTCCAGCTGTTATTATATACATGTGGGATCGATCATGTGGGGCATGCCACGTCACCCTTGCACACAGCCATGGCTCTCCGGGTGCCTCTGTGGGAGATCTCGAGAGGGCCTGCTGTGGGTGCAGGGCGAGTGCGGTGGTGGTGGCGGCGATATAGGGATGGTAAGATACAGGAGGGGAAATGGGCATGCATGCCGGTGATACATTGAACAGCAGGAAAGGTGGTCTGTGTAAGAGAGAGAAAGAAAGAAAGAAAGAAAGAAAGAAAGGAGAAAGGAAAAGGGAAGGGAGGGAGAAGCGGTGCGGAGCGGGGAAGCGGAGTGGGGGTCGGGCGGGGCATGTTGGGGTGTGCCCTGACATGGACCTGGCATGTTCCAGTGTTACAGGAATGGGTTCCAGGGAACCCAATCTGAGCCGTTCTGCTCACAGACGGAGGTGGCTGTGTAGCTGTTGAGGGGAGAGCAAGAGGAGATCTGAGGCCAGGTGTGCTAACAGTGACTTGGTGCTCCAAGGAGCGTACCAGCAGCGGGTGTGGTGGTCTGCTAACAGCGACTTGGCACTCTGAGGAGCATACCGGCAGCAGGTTTGGTGGTCTGCTAACGGTGACTTGGCACTCCAAGGAGTGTACCAGCAGCGGGTATAGTGGGGGCTCCTTGAGGGAGCCACCTAACAGTCAGCTAGCGGTGACTTGGCACTCATGTGAGTGTACCGGTAGCGTGGGTAGTTGGCACTCCTTGAGGGAGTGGCCCTGTGGTTGACTATCGGTTACTTGGCGCTCAAGGGAGCGTACCGGTAGCGGGATTTGTTGGGATAGGCAGGTTGGTTGACCAGTGCGCGGTAGTGAGTGACCGTGGGAATTTGGGCCTGCGGGTACGCGGCCAGGCATCCTGGGGCTGCCTGAGTCACTTCTCCCTCCCAAGAAGGGAGGAAGGGTTGTAGGACCCAGTAGGGTACTACAGGAAGGGTAGGAATGGGAGCTCAACCACCCAGTGGGGGGGGTGGGAGCAGGAAGGGTGAGGTCCGGTGTCTGAGTACTCACCAGGTTGTTGAGGTTTCCTCATGGATTGTAAGAATATTGATGTAGACATCAATATGGACCGAGTCAGATGTTACAGAAAAGGTTTACAGGTGGTGGCACACTGGGGTGACAGTTACAATCACTGGGTGATAGTCTGAGATTGTATATTTGATAAAGAGAACATTTCCGGCATCTGCCTTACATGTCATATGACTTCTAACTATCTAATATAAAAGTCACAATGGTCAAGGGAAGTCCCTTGAAACTCAACAAATCCCCCAGCCAGCACCAAAACCCAGTGGGAGAGCTTGGCATGGGGTTTGGCAATGAAATAAAGGAGGAGGAAATGGAGGTGACCCTGGGTCCCCTTGCTTGCAGCCATGGACCATAAGATTCTAGTCCATTTCCATAACATCCAGAGTCGGACCGAAGGTGGTGTTGGAGCCGGAGGTGGGATAACCTCTTGGAAGTCAGCAAGGAGAAGGTGACAGAAGGGAAGTAGGGCTCCGGAGTAGTTTCGGAGTTCCGGGAGCCCGGAGCGGAGGTCGGGATTGTATGGATATGACATGCCGAGATATGTAATTTACATATATATACCTCGGAGTAGTTGTAAAGGCCTGGTAGCCTTTTACCTCTACCCCATTGAATATACAGCTCATCAAAGCTTATGTTTAGACGGACTAACTGAGGCCTGAGGTGAATGGGGGAACGGAACATTACCGTCCCCAAAATAGTAAGCAAAACCTTTCCCGACACTTATCCATCTCCAACTGCATTTTCGATACCAACGATTGGGAATCCCAATTTTGAGTAATAAAGAATGTTGTACAGACCAATTGTAGTTTTCTAATGAGCTATAGAAGACCGATATTGATGGAAAACTCATGGAGGTCGACAAGGAAGGGGTGTTCTTTGGAGGATCCAACATAAAACTCAACGTTTGCGCCATCTACAAATCGCTGAGGTTTTTTCTTGGGTTCGTTCGATAGAGGAATATCAGAGCTATCTGCCTGTAGATTTTAGAGCTGATCGGCCAACTACTTCAGGAGTTATGAATGAAGCCACCTAATGCCTTCCCATCCCATGCGGGGTACCTACTGACACAAGCATTCTTGCTCACGATTCTCATGCCTGGCTTATAGCTCCCACAGTCCCTCACCTGGGAACGCTGCATTTTTCCAGCACTTGTGCCTGCCTGATGCTCATCCAACATGATGCACATTGTCAGAGACCGGGTTGAGATGAGGGAATGTCTCCATGGTGGAGGAGGGCTTTGGCCTCAGCGACTTATGCCAGGAGTGCTGTGCCAAGTAACATGTCTGTGCCCTAACTTACTAAACTGGCAACCAGAACTGAAGGAGGATAAACTCTAGTCGATTTTATTACTGAGGTGTAACCTATGTACAAGCTGAGTATATATATAGTTACAACGAGGGTGGGTCCGCAAATAGCAGAGCCGAGCTAACAGGGTTAGACATTAGCTGATTGAATATTACCGACGAGTCGGGTTATGGGGTTAACGGAAAGGCAGGCGATAACCCAGAAACAGAAAGGAGGGATAGGCCCAAAGGTGGGCTCTGCAGGGCAAGTGAGTGTATTGCCCAGCGGAGGCGGGAGTGCGCTAGTGGACGTTGGAGCTGTCTGGAAGCCTTTGGGGCTCCATACTTAGGGAGGCATAGGTAATAAATTGAAAGGAGGGGGTGGTGACCATCGAGGGGTACCAAGGGGATTGCGGAATATGGGAGCTCCGAGGTTAGTGAAGAAGGAGCGGAAGTAGACTGGAGGGATTGGAGGGATCGGAAGTCGATGGCTGGGGATGGATATGACAGTATCCCCTTCTTAGGCCTGAACCCTTGAAGGCCCAGAATTAGTAAGGTGAGGGGAGCTGTACTTACAGAAAAGAAAAAATGAAAACGGAAGTGAGGAGTGGAAAGAAAAGGAGAGATGGGAGAGGAGTCAGGGTTCCTAGGGAGCTTCGGGTCCAGGCTTATCTGGGTACCGAGAGTGGAACGCTTTGACGAGGTCAGAGGCGTGATCGAGTTCGCTGGCAAGGAGCCATTGTGTCTCCTCGTTGGTCCCTTCATAGCCTAGCCACTTGACCAGGTAGAGCAACTTGTTGCATCTATGTCGGTCGATCTTGGAGTCGAGTATCTTCTCAATCTCGCCTTCGATTTCTATGGGAGGCGGAGGTGGCTGGTGGTGGTTCGGAATGATGTTCAGGATGGAGGGTTCGATCTGCGAGACATGGAATACTGGGTGAATGGCTCGCATGTTTTCTGGCAGGCGGAGAGTGAGGGAGTGAGTTCCAACGCGGGCAATGATCTCAAATGGGCTGAGGTTCTTCTCGGAGAGCTTTTTGGAAGGTCAGGTGGAGCAGAAATACTTGGCCTTTACATAGACCGAGGTCCCTACTTCGAAAGCTGGGGCAGGACTCCGATGGGAGTCTGCCAGGCCCTGATAACGGATCTGAGCAAGATGCATTTCCTCATGAAGGAAGTGGTGGAGGGAGTCGAGATCTACGGAGTACTCTTGGGCGCATACTGATGTTAGGTCTCGCTCCGGGTGAACGGTAATGTTTGGATGGTAGCCTTTGTTGGCGAAGAACGGAGAGATGCCTGTGGTGGCATTCGGAGCATTGTTGTAGGCGAACTCCACGAGAGGCAGGAGTTCGGACCAATTGTCCTGCTGGTAGTTACTGTAGATGTGCAGGTACTGCTCAAGCCTCTGGTTCATCCATTCAGTCTGTCCATCTCCTTCCAGATGATAACCAGAGGTGAAGTGGAGGTGGATGTCGAGGGCCTTACCAAGTGAACGGAAAAAATGAGAGACAAACTCCGGACCCCTGTCGGAGGTGACGTGGGAAGGAACTCCGTGCTTGGAGAACACATGGAGGAGGAAGAGCTTGGCCAGTTCTGGAGAGGTGATGGTGTCGTGGGTAGGGATGAAAATGCACTGTTTGGACAGGTGGTCCATGACGACCAAGATGGAAGTGAATCTGGAAGAGGAGGGTAGCTGTTCGATGAAATCCATGGAGATGGAGTTCCAAGGGCGTTTGGGGATGGGAAGTTGTTTGAGCAAGCCGTAAGGCTTATGATGGGGGACTTTGGCACAGGCACAAGAAGAGTCCGGTTTTGACCGAAGTGTCCGGAAAGTTGGTGGTTGTGTTTGTCTCGCAAAATGCGGAGATGGAGATCGTTAGAATCCGGAACGTAAATGCGGTTGTCCAGCCTTAACAGGCCTTCGGCATCAACGGACCAGCGGGAATTGGGGAGATTGGGGGAAGCGAGATGAGAAGAGATTGTGGTGTCGGAGGAGAGGGAGGCTAGAATGTCTCAATGGAGAGCCTTTGTGTCAACGAGTATGGCTGCTTGTATTACTGTGGCAGCTAGGAACGTAGCCCATAAGGACGCAGTGAGCTGCTCCGAAGTGAAGACCAGTCAGAAGTTCTGCGGATTGACGCAAGCATAGTCCATATCCCCTTCTGATAGACGTCCCAGCATCTAGTCAACGCATCTGGTTTTACTCCGAGTCTTCTGGGATGGAATCGGACAGTCGTGTGGAACTGGGAGAGGAACTCCGACCAGCGGGCTTGCCGCCGGGTCAAGAGTTTGGTGGTGGAGAAATACTCAAGGTTCTTGTGGTCAGTGATGACGTCGATTGGGGTTCCTGAACCTTCAAGGTAATGACACCACGAACGGAACGCATCATGAATGGTGAGCAGTTCCTTATCATGGGTGTCGTAATTGAGCTCCGGTGCCGAGAGTGTTCTAGAGCAGAAAGTGATGGGGCGAATCTCTCCATCATCACAGCGGATGGACAGGATTCCGGAGATTGCGTAGTCAGAGGCATCGGTTTCTACAATGAGGGGGGTGTCGGGTAGCCAATGTGTGAGGATAGGAGCAGAAGTGACGGCTTCTTTCAAGGTGTTGAAAGCAGAGCAACAGTCGTCAGAGAATAACCAGGGGGCTCCTTTACACGTAAGGCATGTCAAGAGGACCACAATGTCGGAGTATTGGTGGATGAAACGCCGATAGAAGTTAGCAAAGCCAAGGAAGGATTGGACATCCTTGACTTTACAGGGCTTGGGCCAATCTTGGACGGCTTTGACCTTCTTGATGGACATGGTGAGTCCGGAAGGAGAGAGGCAGTATCCGAGATATTCCGTAGTGTCCGTATGAAATTCGCATTTCTTCAGGTTGGCGTATAGGCCGTGTTTGCAGAGTCTCCTAAGAACTTCTCGGACATGCTCCTGATGTGAAGCCATGTCTTCCGAGTAGGTAAGGATGTCGTCTAGGTAGACTACCACAGAAATGTCCAAGAGGTCAGCAAAGATCGTGTTAATGAATCGCTGGAAGGCCGCAGGTGCATTTGTGAGACCGAATGGCATGACAAGCCACTCATAGGAACCATAGCGTGTGTGGAAGGAAGTCTTCCATTCGTCGCCTGCTGCAATGCGAACCAGGTGGTAAGCATGCCGGAGGTCGAGTCTGGTGTAGACTGTGGCATGGCTAGGTGCGTCAAGGAGGTCGGAGATGCGGGGGAGTGGGTAGCGATCCTTTTTGGTGATCTTGTTCAGCCCTCGGAAGTCAACGCAAAGACGGAGGGATCCATCCTTCTTGTGGACGAAGAGGACCGGTGCTGCGTGAGTGGAAGTAGCAGGACAAATGAACCCGGAGGCTAGGTGTTCATCTAAGAACGCCTGGAGGGCCTCAAGTTCCGAAGTAGAGAGAGAGTACATAGTACCCAAGGGTGGAGAAGTGCCTTCCTCAAGGTCGATCTTCAGGTTGTGCTCACAGTGCAGTGCCAGCGTCGAGGCTTTGCTCTTACTGAACACATCCGTGAACTCATGGTACTCCTTTGGGATGGCTGAGAGGTCAATGGAATCGGTGTGGGAAGAGGCAGCCCTTAAGCGGCTGTCCTCGGAAGGGATGGTTAGGCTGAAGGATACCGATCCTTCAAGTCGACAAGCCTTCGCGAATGCGGAACGGCTGATGAACTCGATAGATGGTAATGGAGGAGTGGGAGCCTGTGACTGAGGTGCTGGCGAAACATCAGATGGTTGGATGTCGGACGACGGCAGTGGTGCCGGAGACGATGGGGGAGATGTTACGGGGATGGGGGGAAATCCCCATTCCTCAATCCGTTCTTATAGTGGGATGATGAAGGTCGTATCTAGTCTGTACCATAACAGGATATGTAATCGATGAGTGATCCCAGTCTTGCATGGGAGTGGACGATCAAATTCCCATTGATCGTGATTGGTGATGTAGCGAGCTATTAAGAGGACTCGACATAACCAGACTTATAAGACATGTTGTGAGTTGTACAGTCACACGGGTTCAGTTGAGTCACAGGAAGGGTTGTTACAGAAGATGACACACAAGACAGTTGTAGAGCAGTTGTTAGTTAGCGGGAACCACCTTCGGTGGTTTCCGTACAAGACGCGTGACTATCTACAAATGGTAAGGTCGTGGGAAATCCCACAAAACACAAGTAACCTCGGCCAGCACCAAAACCCCAATGGGGAAAGCTTTGCATGAGGGGGGGAAAGGGGTAGAACAAGTAAGGAGGGTAGGGTGTTGGGATAGAGGATGAAAGGGAGAGAGAGGGGGAGTGATAGAGAGGAGAAGTCTTTGACTATGCGACGGATATGGTCGTTGGAGACTCCGTATCCATAACAGGAGAGCTCAGAGTAACTGTCTTGGTAGGTTCGGAAGTTCGGAATGTAATACTGCTTGAGACCCAGTCAATCAACGGATTGTAGCAGGTAAGCCAGTTGTGTCCTAGGACTAAGGAACATGATCCATCCAGCGATGTGACAAAGAAAGTCGTGGGGGTGATGTTTCCGGAAGCAAAGCGGAGGGGAATATCAACGGCACAGGTTATGATTGAGTTGGTGCTACCGCCGAATAGGTGTAGTTGTAGGGGTTTAATCTGGTATGTCTTCAAGGCCAACTTCTTTACGAATGTGTCGTCGATGAAGCAGTCCGAAGACCCAGAGTCTATGAGTGCAGGGACATTCTCATAGGAGCGGAAAAGTTTATTTTGTGTCCTATCATTGGACGGAGGAGGAGGAACAGGAGAAGAGAAAGAAGAGAAACGGAGAGAGGTGGATCGATCTACGGAAGTAGTCAGAGGGGGCGGAGGAGAGAGTGGTACATCAGCAACACTATCTACAGCAGGTAGAACATTAACCGAAGGGTCAACATTGAGAGGAGAAAATAGACCATTTGAAAGAGAAAAAGAAACGGGAATATGGAGGGAGGAGTTGGAGATGGAAGACACGTTTAAACGCACTTCTTTGAGCGCACGGAAGGAAGGATCGCAACCCCCGGTCCGTGCGGTGTCCACGGGGGTGCAGACTAATTTTTTGCTTCTGCAGAAGCGGATCCTTGCTCCTCAGTCTGGGCCAAACGGGCCTTAGATGCGTGAGAAGAAGACTTGGGGCAGTCCTTGACCATATGGCCAGACTGACTGCAGAACATACAAAGTTTCTCGTTGAGATGACACTTACGCTCTTGTGGCATGAGCTTGCCATTGTCTCCGAGTTTAGACGAAAGGTCCGGTTTAGTGGAGCTGGCCTCGGACTTCTTATTGTCCTTCGGAGGCTTGCTACCGGAAGCGGAGTTGAAAGAGGAGGAGGAAGGGACGGGGTCGGAACGAGAAGCAGCGGTGGACTTGTCGAAAACGTTGGAGGAGGGTTTCACGTGACGTGTAACTTCAGATTTACGCTCCCAATAGCGCGCATCAAGAGTTTGTGACAAGGTGCGAAGTTCTGAAAGAGTAGAAGGTTTACCTACTCTGGCAATATCGTCCTTGATACGTTCCGGCAATCCATTATAGAAAAATTGACAAAGCACAGCTTCTCCATAACCATGAAGTTGAGAGGCGTGTCGGTTGAACTCGACAACGTACTTATTGATGTGGTGCCCATCCTTCATGTCCAGGGTCATTAGTTGAACCTCGGCATCGCCCACAGGATCGTGAGGACCGAAGTTGGTTTGGAGTTCGTTGACAAACTCTTGATAGTTATTCATCCATTGCGGACGAAGCGTAGAATTTTGGTCGAATAATAGATCTGGCTCGAACCAATTGAGGGCCATTCCCTTGAGGTAGGACTGCACAAAGATGACCTTAGCGCGGTCGCTAGCAAAGGTGAGGGGATGGTCCTGGAAATTGAGTCCACATTGGACCAGAAATACTCGGAGTTCTCAGGGATCTTTCCCATCGAACTGTTCGGGCTCACGGACCTTGGTCCGGAGAGCGGAGGATGGTGGTGGTGGTGGATGACCAGTGTGACAAGCCAAGCTGGCAATGGCTTGGGCTAATTGTGCAATAGCCATGTTGGAGGTGGGTTCAGCATCATCGGCGGTTGGGACAGTGGGGATGGGAGGATCAGCAGGAGGAGGGTCGACAAAGTCGGGGACCTCGGAACCGAGTCCAAAGAAGTGAACGGGGTCTATGGGTTGTTCTGTGGTGTCTCTGAAGTCGGAATCTGCAACTGGTGATCGATTCCTAACAGGGCGCATGATCGGAGTCGATGGAAGAGGGGTTTCAAGATTAGAAAAGCTTCAAAACTCAACTGGGTTTCTCGCCAATCGACTAGGGCCAGGCTGTGAGGGTTCCGGGGAAGGTGAGGCAGAGTTTGGAACTAATGTGCATAGTTGCGAACAAGTGCGAGGGGCTTTTGGTGCCATACAAGATGTGTACTAGTCAGGGAGTAATAAAATACTGTCAGAGACCAGGTCGAGATGAAGGAGTGTCTCCATGGCGGAGGGCTTCGGCCTCAGCGACTTGTGCCAGGAGTGCTGTGCCAAGTAACACGTCTGTGCCCTAACTTACTAAAATGGCAACCAGAACTGAAGGGGGATAAACTCTAGTCGATTTTATTACTGAGGTGTAACCTATGTACAAGTTGAGTATATATATAGTTACAACGAGGGCAGGTCCGCAAATAGCGGAGCGGAGCTAATGGGGTTAGACATTAGCCAATTGAATATTACCGACGAGTCGGGTTACGGGGTTAACGGAAAGGCAGGCGATAACCCAGAAACAGAAAGGAGGGATAGGCCCGAAGGTGGGCTCTGCAGGGCAAGCGAGTGTATTGCCCAGTGGAGGCGGGAGTGCGCTAGCGACGTCGGAGCTGTCTGGAAGCCTTCAGGGCTCCATACTTAGGGAGGCGTAGGTAATAAATTGAAAGGAGGGGGTGGTGACCATCAAGGGGTACCGAGGGGATTGCGGAATATGGGAGCTCCGAGGTTAGTGAAGAAGGACCAGAGGTGGACCGGAGGGATCGGAGGGATCGGAAGTCGATGGCCAGGGATGGATATGACAGCTGTTCATGATGAACGCTTAGTTCATAACACTTTCTGTTTCCCCCTTCCCCAATAACTTGCAACTGCATGGTTGCCGCCTGACTTCCCGCTCCCATGCATGTACAAAAGTTGATGCAAGCGCCTATGCTTGCATGACCATTCAAATTGCCATCTGTTTGATCTCACCCATCCACACCATTGCTGCACATGACTGTACCATCCTCTGTGCCACCCTTGCTGTCACTGCTGCCATTAGCTGGGTGGTATCCCAGCGCTTTGAGCAAGGGGGTTTTGCTAGCTGATCTAGTACTCAAAGCGCAGCTGTTACTGCTGCTGATTCCAAAAAGCTATGAGATCTCATAATATGATATGTGTGGGTACAGAAACAAAATCACATTATTTAAGCATCCAAAAACTTGCTGCAATTCCGTTCATGTATGCATCATAAAAATCCCGCTCCAAGCCATTTATAGCCACCTGTGGCAACAGTCTGCCAAATGACATGATTAAAATCCTGCTTCACTCAACCTCCAGCAAACCAGCATCAACAGTCTGTGAAATGACACGATAACTGAGAAAATCCCATTCGCAAAAATCCTACAGTGGAGGAGGATTTCTTGTGAAATCCTGCTGTGTTATGTGACAAAATGCTGGAATTATTTTCCTCAGTGCATCTTTGTTATCTATGATCCTCCTTTTCTTTATTCCACTGTTATGGTCCTTCCATGCAGTCTTGTTTTTTTTTTTTCATCGCTCTCTCATCACCATCAATCATCTCATCGTCCAACTCACAATCGATTTGTCTAGCAAGTCATCTCATTCACTGTCTCATTTGATTCCCTATTCACGGTTCACAAAGGGACTCAGTATGTTGTCCCAAATCTCCATCCATAGTGTTCCAGTTGCCGAACTGACTGTTCATTGGCCAAGCTTGCAAGGCGTTTGTTTACAGTGGAGGTTCGTTTTTTTTTTCCATGGGAAAGTGTGTTGTGGAGTTACCCTGTGGGACTTCATCGGATCTAAATGCACTTCTCAACTGCACCGAAGGCATTGCAAAGCTCGGCCATCCAGTTTGAGGGGGACCTTCATAACAATTGTAGCCTGGTTTCCAGCCCCTTTTTCTCAAGTTGTTTTTTCTGACCTTCATGGTTTTCTTGCCCAGACGTTGTCGTTTCTTGGTCTGTGTCATATCCATACAATCCCGACCTCCGCTCCGGGCTCCCGGAACTCCGAAACTGACTTCCAGAGTCCTACTTCCCTTCCGTCACCTCCTCCTTGCTGACTCCCAAGAGGTTATCCCACCTCCGGCTCTGACACCACCTTCGGACCGACTCTGGAACATTCCGGGTCCGACCTCATCCTCGACACCTTCCAGACAAGCATGCAACACCTATGCTCCCGACTCCGGACCTCCGCTCCGGAATCCCGTTCACATCTCTGTCTCCGGAATCCCGTTCACATCTCTGTCTCCGGAATCCCGTTTGCATCTCTGTCTCCGGAACCTCCGGTCTTAGCTCCGACCTCGGACTTTGACCCCACCTCCGCTTATACCCATTGTATTGGTTAGCTCATTCCATTTAATTACGTTTGCCAATATTCCGGAGTTTAACTTCCGAGTTCGGACTTTCCGGACTTATGTCGGACCTTGCAACTATTGCATTGTCCTATTCAATTCCGCTATTCTCCCTCATTCCTATTTGGGCTGCTGCTTCCTTTCTATTCAGTCAGCTGGCCATTCCCCACTCCCATCCTCCTTCCTTCCTCCTTGGGCCTTGGCCCTTCACTCCTCCTTTGGGAAACACCATTGAGTCAAACCCTTGACCCTCAGTGTTGTTCCTCCTTCCAGCTCCCTTTGTCTGCTTTCGGAGTACCCTTGCTCCTTTTGATTCCGGACCCCTCCTTATATACAATGTACATAGTAACTTGTAACCTCAGTCCAAAATCGACCTGAAATGCCCCCAAGAGACTTTCCCTCTGCTAGATCTGAAATTAGGGACCCCTAGGACAACCAGCAATGGCACAGCGCTCTGCCTGAGTTGCTGAGGCCAAGGTCCTTCCACACTAAGTCTCCGATTCCACTCCGGAGTCGTCTGAATCTGCCCGTTCTAACAGTCTGCTAGTCTAGCTGGCTTCAAGCTTAGCATTTGAAACACAATGAAATTAGTTGCTTTTTTGTCAACTCAATACCAGAAGACCATGAAGTCACATTCACATTTGCGGGACAGTGCGAAGTGGTGGTGATGATGCTGAATGAACCATTGGCCCTGTCATATCCCAGAATCCCAACCCCGCGCTCTCCCACCACACCACACCTTCCTAACAACTTCACCATCCCCTACACCATGACTCCCCACTCCCCAAGTCACCTTCCTTCCTAACTGTCTCAGCTCCAGCCTGGTTGCGGCACACCGAACCTTGGCCACTCCCATCCCGGAAGCTCGGTCCCGAGTCGGAACATTCGGAAACTCCGGATTTGCTCCAATATCCCGATGGATCTCCAACATCCCATGACATACCCCTAAACCATTCCCCCACCCATTTCATTTATTGGAGTCACCCAACATCCCTTGGATACATAACTCTGCCTTCGGAGCTACCCGCATCCTTCAGTGACCCCACTCACGTCATCACTTACTAGTCACCTTCCATTTATAGCATGACTATCTTCTTCTTTCCATTCAGTCGGCTAACCCCCTCTTACCCATTTCTCGTTCCCATTCATCCTCCAGCCTCTTACTCTGCCCTCCTTGACCCGACACCCCGGTTCCCCGTTAAGGATATCGTTTGGGACCTTTCAGTACCTCTCGGTATCTTTCGGCACCTTTCGGTGTTTCCTATTATCGTTCGGACTTTGACTAAAGTCCTTTCCTCTCCTCCATATAAATGCCTGTAGATTAGAACCTGTAGTTTCCCCTAGTTCTAATCTCGACTAAAATGTTACCCCAAGTCCCTCTGAAGTGAATCCTGACCCCTTTCTACAAGATACCTCAGACACATGAAATACAAGGACTAACTGAGATGTAACAGAGGCACAGCGCTCCCTCCGAGTCGCTGAGGCCGCATCCTTCTTAGAGCCTCTTGTACCATCCAGCAGAACCGGGCTTCCTGGAGGAGCTTCGGTTCACTACTGGAGCTCTTGGATCCCCTCCAGTTGAGCCCCACCTGCATTCAGACTCACGCATTTTCCCCTACATTCAGGGTTTTTGACAGGCCCCCCTCAGCATTCAGTGTGTCAAAATCAAATGTAAAAATCATTGCACACCGGAACGATTTCCTGCACAACCAATTACGGGACAGACTCGTACCCAGCTGTGCAAAATCTCGACTCAGTTGTTGTTGTATTACTAGAAAGGTTGCTTTGCAACCATGACCTTGCTTGCAGATCATGCAAATATTTGGAATGTTGCTCATCATGGGTTGCGATGGAATTCACCAGATTTACTCATGTCAGTTCAAGAAATTATTCTTCGAGTTGGGGTTAAGGGTGCAATACTACCAAGTGGACATATGAGTTGAATGTCAGGGCACGTCTTCGGGTCGCAAGCATAAGTAGCGCAGCGCCACATGGCCCATATCCCCATCAGGTTCTTCTTCTTTTCCGCTTCTGATCTTCTATTTGATCCGGTCACACGGTATCGGTTATGATGCTGTGTGTCATATCCATCCCCGGCCAACGACTTCTGGTACCTCCGATCCCTCTGGTCTACCTCCGCTCCTTCTTCACTAACCTCGGAGCTTCCATATTCCGCAATCCCCTCGGTACCCCTCGAAGGTCACCACCCCCTCCTTTCAATTTATTACCTACGCCTCCCTAAGTACGGAGCCCTGAAGACTTCTGGACAGCTCCGATGTCCGCTAGCGCACTCCTGCCTCTGTTGGGCAATACACTCACCTGCCCTGCAGAGCCCTCCTTCAGGCCTATCCCTCCTTTCCGTTTCTGGGTTATCGCCTGCCTTTCCGTTAACCCCATAACCCAACTCGTCGGTAATATTCAGTCAGCTAATGTTTAACCCTGTTAGCTCCGCTCCGTTTGGCTCTGCCATTTGCGGACCCATCTTCGCTGTAACCATATATATATCCAACTTGTACATAGGTTACACTTCAGTAATGAAATCAACTAGAGTTAACCCCCTTCAGTTCTGGTTGCCAGTTAGTAAGTTATGGCACGGACGTGTTACTAGGCACAGCGCTCTTGGCATAAGTCGCTGAGGCCAAAGCCCTCCGCCATGGAGACTTTCCTTCATCTCAAACCTGGTCTCTGACACTGTGTGATCTTCTATCATCTTTGATCTGCTTCTACCGGTTATTAGTTAGTTGGCTAGTTACCATCTCTACCATGTACATATATATCCTTTGCTGGGGTGGGCATGTCCCCCAGCTTTGCTATCAACTTGGTTTTGGGTGCATCCTTTGTTGCGAGCATGCACGACCCTGACATTGAATCAAGAATCGGGTCCAAAACTATCAAAGATGTAGAACTACCAAGCAAACATATTGAGTTGGATCAAGAATAGGACTCTTCTTGTGAATATGTGAGTGACGATCTTGAGTTGAATAAAGGATGGGTTTGTTCACGCAATGCCGGACTTTTTGTGAATTCATCATGGCTTTCGCTCCGTTACCCACCATCCTGCCTTCTTATCAGGTTGGATGGTGGTAATTAAAGTCAGGCTGGTGGTTTAGGAGTGGTTCCAAGTTTCGGATCTACCAACTAAGGATTGGGGGGACCTAACAATCAGCCATATCATAATTGACCTGGTGCCACCTCCGACCGGAGCACTGACACCATTCAGTGTGTGTGTGGTGCTATCACGTAGCTCAGGCATTAAGACTGTTGCGAGACTTCGATGAATCGTTGTCCATGCGGCCTGCGTGCAAAGCCTTGAATGCGGAGAACTTCAGTCAGTTAAACGATGGTGATGACAACCATAACATGACACAATTCATTGAATAGTCACATGCTCTCGGAACTCACATGAGAAGTAAAAGTAATATAAACACATTTTTCCCACGCAATTGTGGGTTTGGTTGCAAGCAAGGTAACAATACAAAAGTCACATGTGACGGACATAAACACAAGTCCGATCACCTACTCCGGAAACCAACTCGCGACACTTCGCTCCGACGACTCCCCCTTTGACACGCGGTAACCTGCAACGAGCTGCCTTCACAGCGTCTAATCCTCTGCAGCTGAGGTTCAACCTAGTAGTCAGCCATGACAACTCGCGGACATTCCAAGCGTGTTTATTCTCTAGACGGTACGTCACAGCCTTGCTATAGTGTTTTTGTCATCTCCTCATTCCGATGCAGTCTTCGAGGCTAGAGATATCAGGAAAGCGTCCCCAGCCCTGGCGCTTTATGTCAGACCTATACTTTCGGGAAATAAATTTGAGAGAACCGAGGTGAAACGAAACTCGACCCCAGCTTGGGAGTACACTTGTTCTCTGTGGGTCTCTCGCGATCAGGGTAGATCAACCCGGATAGCTCAGTGAAGTACGCACTTTTAGGACTGCAGAATTATCTTCCGTCTTGTCCCTTCACCTCAAGCACTCTCGCTGGCCGTGTTTACCCGCCGAGCTTGGTTCCGTGCACATCAAGATAGAGGAGTTGTTGGACCGATGTAAAAATGACCAACGTGAGCTGGTTATCTTTAGTCTTACCTCCTTGTGTAGCCTCATCTCATACTGCTATAGGAGCTACCCTAGGACTCCGTGACAAACGAGGTCGAGAGGCAGGCTCCCTCATTGTGCAGCTGCGGGAAACTACGGCACATGCCTTTGAAGCCGCTGTCGAAAATGCCACCTACGACGTTGACCAGGGGCTGCTTGATTTGCCTCCGATTCCCCAGCCGGTTCAAAATGTTGTTGACTCCACCGCTACAGTCCGAAATCTGGGTGTCGTGAGCTTGCTCAAACAAGTGGTCGAAAAGACAAAGGTCGTGGTCGATCTTGTCGATAAAACAGCTAAGGTACATGTTGCCGATGGTGGCGTGTCTTTAGTTTGCGCTGATGTCGTTGAAAGCTCCATCCTTACGCAAATATTGCTTGGCAAATCTTGAGTTCGGCATACCAAGTATGGATCTGTCATTACCATAGCGAGAGCCCGTTGTACCTGACGATTTCGAGCGGTTGTCCCAGGCCGTTCAAGGACAGACTGAACGAGATGATGCACTCCTTAGTCTGGTCGACTCTATGGCCGATCTCTATTCGTTCGTCGATGACGTCGATGAATTGGAAAACAAAATCAAGTCTCTCGAGCGTGTCATTATTCGAATCTCTGTCCAAATGACCGAATGCGGTATTTTCATTAAGCAGTTTGTGTCCCATGGATTCGCAGGTAAGCTGCTCGATCGCCCATTGGTTTTTCAGTGTTGAACATCCAGTGTGCGGCAGGCCGACTGGTACGCCAACCATTCTCGAACACCTCCCAAACCATCTCGAACCTCTCGCAGGCGCTGAAACAACTCGGTGGAGAGCTTCAGCTTGGAGTAACGTCTCACACTGCATTCGTCTCGGCTCAAATATCCAGGGACGTGGAGAAACTTGGTGCGATGACCTCCATCTTATGTGCACAAGACACTGCATAACTTAAGGATTATAGCCCAAACCGAAGCCTTAAAAACTCTGAGCCCCGCAGCTATGGATGCTGGAAATCGAGATACATGTTTACCCGGGACTCGAGCGGACATCCTGGAAAACCTCATTAATTCTCTGATAGATCCTTCCGGTCATAACATCATCTGGTTTCGTGGACCGGCAGGATCCGGCAAGAGTACGATACTCACCTCCGTTGCTCAATACTTCTCAGAGCTGGGCCGACGTGGCTCTTTTCTGTTTTGGGACCGAAACGACCCTGTCAATAGTGACCCTGTCCGTGTGATTCGTACTCTTGCCTTCCAGCTGGGTCGTTTCAAACCTGAGATTCGGGCGAAACTGGCCGCACAGATCGAAAATTCGCCCGACATTACTACATCCCCCCTCGATACGCAATTCAAGCATCTTCTCGAGCAGCCTCTGGCCGAACTCGCAAAAGAGTGCGATCTAGCTCCTATTGTAATCGTCCTTGATGCCCTTGATGAGTGTGGCACTGCAGGGACGAGGAGAAATCTCCTTCGCACATTCTCCGAAGGCCTTGCTAGGCTTCCGAGTATGTTCCGGTTATTGGTGGCCAGTCGAGATGAGCCCGACATTCGTGCTGCCCTCTCACACCTGGATGTCGACGTGCGGGACGCACCGATCGGCGATAAGTCCACATTATCCGATATCAAGCTGCTTTTCCAACAGCAGCTTGCCAGCAACGCTGACGCCTTCAAAACGTATTCTCTGCCACCCAATTGGCTGACAGAACCTGTGATAGACAAACTAGTTACTCTGTCCGGAGGCCTTTTCATCTGGGCATCTACAACCATACGCTTCATTCAATCCGGCTTTCCCGAAGAACGGTTGGAAACAGTATTAAGTGGATCGGTGCATGACCCGTCGGACGATGGGTTGAATGAGCTGTATCGGGTCGCTCTTACTCATCCATTCAAGTCATACAACGAAAGTGAATTTAAAGTCGTTCATTCCATCGTTGGCGCAATCGTAGTCGCTCGTGAGCAGCTAATGGATGAGCAGCTTCGTCAGCTCCTAGAATTGGGCATAGGCAAGGTCCAAGCTGTACTCTCTCAGTTTCAACCGCTGCTGCGGGGGGACTATGGGGGTCCTATTCAAGTCTTGCATACATCTTTCACTGATTTCTTGTGCAACCCCAATCGGTGTCAAGATCCGCGATGGTACATTAACCCATCCGTCCATCACCTTGACCTCGCATCTCGCTGTCTCCGAATCATGCAGCGAGATCTCAAATTTAACATCTGTGGGATCGAGACGTCCTATTGCCGAAACAAGGAAATTAAGGGGCTTCAGGAGCGTGTCAATCGAGCCGTAACACCTGTACTGATGTATGCGAGCCAATACTGGGTAGACCATCTGGAATTTGGATCTGGGCCAGAACCAGCCTCGCCCCCTCTTACAAATGAAATCATGGATTTCTTCCTTCACCGATTCCTACACTGGATTGAAGTGTTCAGTGTGATGGATCGGATCTCCATGTTGAGCGTAATTCTAAGGAGGCTGGTCAGTTGGGCTAGTGTAAGCCGCTTTTCTCATGCGCGATGGTAACAATTGACAGACTTTATGGATAGAATTATGCACAAGGACTTGAAGAAATTATCTCAGAAGCATACAAATTTGTGAATGCATTTGGGTATCCAATCAGTCAGAGCCTCCCACACATCTATCTGTCAGCTTTACCGTTTTCACCTCAATCTGCTGTTCTGCAATATGTGCACCATGCATTCCGGAAAACTCTGTCCATTTTGGGGCAGGTTTCCAAACAATGGCCTGTGGTTCGCCAGAAGCTTATGGGGCACTCCGATTTGGTCAGATCTGTTGCATTCTCTTCCGATGGCACCCGCATTGTCTCAGGCTCTGATGACAAGACAGTGCAAATTTGGGATGCGGCATCCGGGGTGCCAATTGGTGAGCCTCTGCAAGGGCACTCCGATTCGGTCACATCTGTTGCATTCTCTTCCGATGGCACCCGCATTGTCTCAGGCTCTGATGACAAGACAGTGCAAATTTGGGATGCGGCATCCGGGGTGCCAATTGGCGAGCCTCTGCAAGGGCACTCCAATTTGGTCAGATCTGTTGCATTCTCTTCCGATGGCACCCGCATTGTCTCAGGCTCTGATGACAAGACAGTGCGAATTTGGGATGCGGCATCCAGGGTGCCAATTGGTGAGCCTCTGCAAGGGCACTCCGGTTGGGTCAGATCTGTTGCATTCTCTTCCGATGGCACCCGCATTGTCTCAGGCTCTTATGACAAGACAGTGCGAATTTGGGATGCGGCATCCAGGGTGCCAATTGGCGAGCCTCTGCAAGGGCACTCCGGTTGGGTCACATCTGTTGCATTCTCTTCCGATGGCACCCACATTGTCTCAGGCTCTTATGACAAGACAGTGCGAATTTGGGATGCGGCATCCAGGGTGCCAATTGGCGAGCCTCTGCAAGGGCACTCCGATTGGGTCAGATCTGTTGCATTCTCTTCCGATGGCACCCGCATTGTCTCAGGCTCTTATGACAAGACAGTACGAATTTGGGATGCAGCATCCAGGGTGCCAATTGGCGAGCCTCTGCAAGGGCACTCCGATTGGGTCAGATCTGTTGCATTCTCTTCCGATGGCACCCGCATTGTCTCAGGCTCTGATGACAAGACAGTGCAAATTTGGGATGCGGCATCCGGGGTGCCAATTGGTGAGCCTCTGCAAGGGCACTCCGATTGGGTCACATCTGTTGCATTCTCTTCCGATGGCACCCTCATTGTCTCAGGCTCTGATGACAAGACAGTGCGAATTTGGGATGCGGCATCCGGGGTGCCAATTGGCAAGCCTCTGCCTCCTCTGCAAGGGCACTCCGATTGGGTCACACCTGTTGCATTCTCTTCCGATGGCACCCTCATTGTCTCAGGCTCTGACAAGACAGTGCGAATTTGGGATGCGGCATCCAGGGTGCCAATTGGCGAGCCTCTGCAAGGGCACTCCAATTTGGTCACATCTGTTGCATTCTCTTCCGATGGCACCCGCATTGTCTCAGGCTCTTATGACAAGACAGTGCGAATTTGGGATGCGGCATCCAGGGTGCCAATTGGCGAGCCTCTGCAAGGGCACTCCAGTTGGGTCACATCTGTTGCATTCTCTTCTGATGGCACCTGCATTGTCTCAGGCTCTTATGACAAGACAGTGCGAATTTGGGATGCGGCATCCAGGGTGCCAATTGGCGAGCCTCTGCAAGGGCACTCCGGTTGGGTCACATCTGTTGCATTCTCTTCCGATGGCACCCACATTGTCTCAGGCTCTGATGACAAGACAGTGCGAATTTGGGATGTGGCATCCAGGGTGCCAATTGGCGAGCCTCTGCAAGGGCACTCTGATTTAGTCAGATCTGTTGCATTCTCTTCTGATGGCACCCGCATTGTCTCAGGCTCTGATGACAAGACAGTGCGAATTTGGGATGCGGCATCCAGGGTGCCAATTGGCGAGCCTCTGCAAGGGCACTCTGATTCAGTCAGATCTGTTGCATTCTCTTCTGATGGCACCCGCATTGTCTCAGGCTCTGGTGACAAGACAGTGCGAATTTGGGATGCGGCATCCAAGGTGCCAATTGGCAAGCCTCTGGAAGGGCACTCTGATTCAGTCAGATCCATTGCATTCTCTGCTGACAGTGCCTGCATCTCCAGTGCCTTGGTGGATAAGATGGCTCCATCATCACCTGCTTTGGCATGGGCAGCCAGCTGTATGTCTCAATTATGGCCTTTGTTATCTTAACTAATATACATTCCAGCCCATCCAAATGTGTGCAATGGAACACTGATGTCCTCCAGTGACTTGCTTTGTGAGGATGGCTGGGTCACTACAGCAGATGGACTACTTCTCTTTTGGGTTCCACAGGAGCATCGCCTTGGTCTATGCTGGCCTCATACTCTTGTGGTTGTAGGGGCTCAGCCAACTCAACTCAATATGCAATGTTTTGTTCATGGTCCACAATGGACACAATGTCACACTGGAACAAGGGATTGCTAGACTGGTGGTTTGTACACTAATAGTAAGGGTGGGAAATTGTAAGGAAGGGAGGCTGTGTCACAATCCAGCAACCTCCAGGGACATGAACCTCCATCCTACCCTTTTCCCTACCTCCGTTCCCATGCTGAACCCTCTGCTCTTTGGCCATGACCTGCCAAGGCCTTGCCGTTGTAACATATCAAGTAACCTCTTTATCTACTATTCTCTGTGTCAGGGACTGATCTGGGGTCAAGAGTGCCTGGGTATACCACCCAGCACTGAGGGCCTGGTAGGGTGAGATGTGGGCATATGTAGCAATGGACCTGGCACAGATGTATGTCCCTGGCCACTTAGACTGAAGTGGGAATTGTGAGAAGAAGGCTACTTCCTCAGTTCCCACTTAGGCTATGTTTATATACATGTGGCTGAGGTCACATGGGAGGTGCCACATTATCTATGTGTACAGCTGCATCTCCATGGGAGATCATGAGGGTGTCCAGCATGCAAGAAGGTCGCCTGGTGCACCCAGGGCTAGGCATGTCGTGTGTGCACTGCAGCCAGGTCAATGATACATTGATGGAAGGGAAAGTCATTTGTGTGATAAGAAGGAAACAAGAAAGAAGAGAGGAAAGGAAAAAGGAAGGAAGGAGGGAGGTGAGGAAGAGGAGGGGGAGGGACTTGGGAGTAGGGGCACTGGGTGGGGGAGAATGGGATTGGGTGGAACTAGGTCGGTCAGGCATGTGTGCCCTGACACTCTGCTGCCAGCCAGGCCACTGCATGTGTACACTCATTGTCTCTGTTTCTCTTTATTTTTCTGTTGCCCCTTCAGTCAATGCTGCTCTGTTCAGATCATGTTCCCTTTGTTTGTTTTCTTTCCTCTTACCTCCACCTGCAATCTCTGCAAGATCTTGTAGGTGAAACTTATCTAATCTCTCTGCTTAAATACCAGTTGTACTATGAAGCCTGTAGATCAGTTCAAATATCAACTAGGGTTACCCCTCTGTCCCCCTCATCTGCAAGGACCCTTCCACTGTGAAATATCAGGACCATGTCGAGAATGAGGTGCAATGCTCCACTGAGTCATTGAAGCCAAAATCCCAACTGCACCCTTGTGCCCATGGCCTTGAGTAGTGGTGTGGTTGTTTGCCTCTGTGTCACGAACGTTGTTGTGGGGACAACTCCATGTACTGCAAAAAGTCGGATTCTGCGGAATTTGGCCACCAACATACACCACATACCCTCTGACGCTCCAGATGCTCATTCTATCACTATCCAACACTCCATAAACTCGCTCCTTATTTTTCCATATTTTCCCCATCATTCCCGACAACCCCAAGCAAAATTCCCACGCCCAACCATGCTGCCAATTTCACCCCCTCTCTACATCTCCATAACCACACATACAACCCAGCCGTTTTTCTACCCGATAGTGATGCTATGCCTTCCTTCTTAACCCCCGGAGCATTTCCCAGAATGGCAATCCCATACCCGGATGGTTCAGCATGGAGTAGAGTCTCACATGGTCTTGACAGCACCTGTCATTGGCCACATCTCAAGAAGTACTGCACCAATTGGGATGAATAAGGGCTCGTTGGAAAGCGGGAGACGAGGAGACTGCTGACGGGAGGATAGGTGGGCGCTGTGGTGAAGTGTTGCGGAGTTAACTTTCACAATTTCCATTTCGGACCCATTATGATATATTCCCCATTCATTCATATTTCTTTTGTTGTTTCTTTGTTCCCAATTGGATATTCATCATTTACGGTTGCCTAACGGCCCGTTTATATTCCCCCATGCCATTCATTCCATTTCAAACATATATAAACTAGATAACAGCTTGTACATAACAAGTTAGTACTGAATAGACCCGTGAAGGGACAAGCAGAAGTTACATCCAAGTGGCAAAGACGCCATCCACGACCCTAACGCCCCCTCTGAGCTAGTTGCTCATGTCTAAGACCCCTCTCATCATAATACTCAGCCTTGACATCCAAGAGAGATGTAGGTGAGTGTTTGTTTGAGGTTTTTGCAAACTCAGTAGCGCCCACGGACCAAAACCTGGCCCCACAAACCACACCCGCGCACACTACAACCCTCCCCCTCTTCTCTGTCTCGAGTCAAGGCGATTGACCCGTTACAACGTCTTTCTTTGAGAGGATAGGTCGATCACTATCCAGGCGATGCTGTCAGGTGGAGCTCGGTGTTCCGGGTTGTCTGATGGTGGGTCGGAGACAGACTGGAGGTGGGGCGGAGCTCCGAGGGTGATGGGGTGTTGAAGGGACTCGGCTTCAGCGACTCAGAATGGAGCGCTGTAGGAGAAATAACGGCCACACTATGGAAACCCATTATGGAAATATGCCAGATAAATCACAAAAACCTCATACGACAAGTAGATATGAGAACATAGAAGGACCTGAATTTTAACGAATTTTACGAATTCTTACGAATTATTATGACTATACACGATAAATCGAAAGAAAGAAAAATAACAAAAATACTTCAAGCTTACCATCAACGAGACGGAATTCTCAGGGGAATTTATAGCAAATATTAAACCAAGAATTAGGACAATCGACCAAGATTTGACTATAAAAATAATCAGAGAACCTCCACGGAAACTACTTTCCCACGTTCGCACACGTAGCAAGGATGGAAGTACCACGGAACAAAGATTCCTCAGGAACTAATGCAAAAGTCAAAGTCGTGTTTATAATAGGAAATGTAGATGTCCCCCAAACGGAACCAATGAGAGTAATTACAGGGGAAGCTACCCATAAACGACGGAGATATGACTAAAACTCCTGCAAAACAAGGACAATGTCTAAAAAGCAAGCGCGAAGATTAACTAGTAACAACCGAGACAAGCTTGATAGCCCATTAGAAAGGAAGGGATCTACTCTTAATCCTCCCAAATTTCCATAACAAAAGGATCATGCGTTAATGAGAAATCCAATAACGGGAATAGCGACATCAAAAGTCCGAGCTCAGGGACAAGACGATGATTGCGTAGGATCCATAATTAAAACATACAACGAAATTTACACGGAAATTATGAAAAATAGGAAACTATAGCTATGCAAATTCTCAGCCCAAACGGTCCAGCCGTTGTGAAGTTATACCCATGACGGGAATATAGGAATCCGCATCATGTGTAATGACATGTGAGGGTGGCGATGCGCAGGGAACCGGCCGTCGGAACCGAGATCCGCACTTCGGCAGATCGTGAAGACCAATTTCCGTCCAAATAAGGAAGAGCCCGGTCAAAACAAAGCACGGAAAGTGCAAAACAACCTTAGAACATGAGGGAAAAATCTGAAATAAATCACAGAAGCCCATATGAAAGAAATAAACACCTGTGCATATCATAAATCCTGAACAACTAAACGAAAACGGCTCCCGCATACGAACAACTATGGGAACGACGCACGTGATTACCGAATGTGCGCGCGAAACTTTGCTAACTCAACGAATACAGGGAAATAGGACACAACCTTAGTACCATTGGAAAGGTGGGAATAAATGAAAATTTATGATACCAAGAACGTGAGAAAACATCCAGAAATGAATGAGATACAAGGACATGAAGTTAGAAACCTGAAAACACGCGGGAAGACAGCTTCAAGAGGTCTAGAGCCCTAAATAAAATACATAAAAATATGATATCTTCGAGGACGACCTACTATAACAACGAACAATACATATGGAGGATTAGGATGTGATAATACAAAGGGGAATCAGGGAATATGAACGAAATTCACGAAAACTACTAAACTACGACGGACCATGGCGGGAATTTTAGGGAACGATGTTCTAATGAAGTAGAGAGCTATAACACATTCGTTTGAGTAATTCTTGATTACTAGCAACTTTTTCTTTCAGTTTTAAACCTGAATAATTCACTCATTTATCATTTCAGTCTCATTTTAACTAAATGTCACTAAATAAAATTGGAATAAATCAGCTGAAGGTCTCAGCACAGTCGCACGCATAGTAATGCGAGGTTTGAATTCAGTATGACCGAGTCATAGCGAACTTAATGGGAAATATGGGGAATTTGAAATAGGGAACTGCGGCAAATGCGGCGCAGACAAATTCTAATTAACCATTAAAATAGCTTAGGCGAGGAAGGACAATAAGGATTCCAGGCGCAGTCTGACCGCAGTAGAGCCGCAGTTCAGCGCAGCAGAGCGCAGTGGAACTATAGCGTGAAAATTTCACTTTTTATTCAGTTTGAGAAAAATACACTGTAAATAAATCCTGTAAATAGAAGGTAGAGTGTGAAAAAGGAAGGCGACCCAAGGAGTATAAAAGGGAGACCCTTTCTGCGACTTTTCGCCCCCCTCAGAGAAGTAAGAAAATAGAGTATTATTTTTCTCAAGCATTTCTGGTTGTCACTCCGGTGCGAAAAAGTGATATACAGTTAAGATTGCCACTGTAGTAAAAGGCAGCAATTAAGGAGAGAAATATTAAGTAGATATTTCAACAGGAGAGCTGGTTAACACTCCAGATTTCAAAGTGTAAACACAAAACAGTTATTTTGCTACTGTTAAAACAAGCAATAAAATAAGACAAAAATAAAACAAACTCAAGGGACACTCCAGACAGAATCCAAATTCATTAACTGAATAAAATCTTTGAAACTTCACCAAGTAGAAGATTAAATTCAAGTTTAAATCCAAATTAAACAACGCTACACAGAATTACACCTAGACAAATTAATAAATTTCAATAAAGAAACAGCTCCGCAGGGCTCGGTTTATCTGTAAGTCAATTCTCAGGAACTTTAAAACTAACCCATAAAAATAGAATTAGCCAAAACACTCGGATTGGTACTATATTTACAATAAATAACACAAGTACACTTCCCCATCCTAACTAAAGAACCAGGGAACAGCTTGGTGGTGGTCTCGTTTGAACCTCCCAACTGACCTTCCTTCGTTCTCTCCTTCACCGTGCACACTCCCGCCTACTGAGCAGCCACCTCCGGGATCTCACCAACTCTTTCTCAGGCTGAAGGCCCAAGAGAGCACAAAGGAACGCTCTGAGAGCAAGATCCCTCAGAGCGTTGAAGGAGAGAACGAAGGAAGGTCAGTTGGGAGGTTCAAACGAGACCACCACCAAGCTGTTCCCTGGTTCTTTAGTTAGGATGGGGAAGTGTACTAGTAATATTTGTTGTAATTAAAGTACCAATCTGAGTGTTTTGGCTAATTCTATTTTATGGGTTAGTCTAAAAGTTTCTGAGAATTGACTTACAGATAAACCGAGCCCTGTGGAGCTGTTCCTCTATTGTAATTTCTCAAATTGTCTGGGTGTAATTCTGTGTAGAGTTGTTTAATTTTTGTCTTATTTTATTGCTTGTTTTTAACAGTAGCAAATTAACTGTTTTGTGTTTACACTTTGAATTCTGGAGTGTTAACCAGCTCTCCTGTTGAAATATTTACTTAATATTTCTCTCCCTAATTGCTGCCTTTTACTACAGTGGCAATCTTAACTGTGTATCACTTTTTCACGCTGGAGTGACAACCAGAAATGCTTGAGAAAAATAATACACTATTTTCTTACTTCTCTGAGAGGGGGAAAAAGTCGCAGAAAGGGTCTCCCTTTTATACTCCTTGGGTTGCTTTCCTTTTTCACACTCTACCTCGTATTTACAGGATTTATTTACAGTGTATTTTCCTCAAACTGAATAAAAAATGAAATTTTCACGCTATAGTTCTACTGCACTCTGCTGCGCTGCACTGCGGCTCTACTGCAGTCAGACTGCACCTAGAATCCTTATTGTCCTTCCTCGCCTAAGCTATTTTTAATGGTTAATGTCAGAGACCAGGTTGAGATGAAGGAAAGTCTCCGTGGCGGAGGGCTTCGGCCTCAGCGACTTATGCCAGGAGCGCTGTGCCAAGTAACACGTCCGTGCCCTAACTTACTAACTGGCAACCAGAACTGCAGGGGGTAAACTCTAGTCGATTTTATTACTGAAGTGTAACTTATGTACAAGTTGGATATATATATAGTTACAGCGAAGACAGGTCCGCAAATGGTGGAGCTGAGCGGAGCAGAACTAACGGGGTTAAACATTAGCCGACTGAATATTACCGACGAGTCGGGTTACGGGGTTAACAGAAAGGCAGGCGATAACCCAGAAATGGAAAGGAGGGATAGGCCTGAAGGTGGGCTCTGCAGGGCAGGCGAGTGTATTGCCCAGCGGAGGCGGGGGTGCGCTAGCGGACATCGGAGCTGTCCGGAAGTCTTCGGGGCTCCGTACTTAGGGAGGCGTAGGTAATAAATTGAAAGGAGGGGGTGGTGACCATCGAGGGGTACCAAGGGGATTGCGGAATACAGGAGCTCCGAGGCTAGTGGAGAAGGAGTGGAGGTAGACCAGAGGGATCGGAGGGACCGGAAGTCGTTGGCTGTGGATGGATATGACAGTTAATTAGAACTTGACTGCACTGCATTTGTTGCAGTATTGTATTTCAAATTCCTCATATTTACCATTAAGTTCGCTATGACTTGGTCATTCTGAATTCAAACTTTGCATTACTATGCGTATGGCTGCGCTGAGACCTTCAGCTGATTTATTCTATTTTTATCCAGTAACATTTAGTTGAAATGAGACTTGAAATGATAAATGAGTGAATTATTCAGGTTTAGAACTGAAAGAAAAAGTTGCTAGTAGTCAAGAATTGTTCAAATGAATGTATTATAACTCTCCGCTTCATTGGTATATCGTTCCCTAAAATTCCTGCCATGGTCCATCGTAGTTTAGTGGTTTTCATGGATTTTGTCCATCTCCCCTTTGTATTAGTGCATCCTAGTCCTTCTTATGTATTGTTTGTTGTTATATTAGGTCGTCCTCGAAGATATCATATTTTTATGTATTTTATTTGGGGCTCTGGACCTCTAGAAGCTGTCTTACCGCACGTTTTCAGATTTCTAACTTCATGTCCTTGTATCTCATTCATTTCTGAATGGTTTTGCTCGTTCTCAGTATCATAGATTTTCATTTATTCCCACCTTTCCAATGGTACTAAACTTGTATTCTATTTCTTGGTATTTGTCGAGTTAGCAAAAGTTTGCACACAAATTTGGTAATCATGTGCATCATTCCCGTAGTCGTTCATATGCGAGTGCCATTCCTGTTTAATTGTTCGGGATTTATGGTATGGGCAGGTGTTTGTATCCTTCATATGGGCTTCCGTGATTTATTTCAGATTTTTCCCTCATGATCTAAGGTTGTTTTGTACTTTCCATGCTTTGTTTTGACCAGGGTCTTCCTTATTTGGATGGAAATTGGTCTTCGTGATCTGCCAAAGTGCGGATCTCAGTTCCGATGGCTGGTTCCCTTTGCATCGCCACCCTCATGTGTCTTTAAACATGATGCAGATTTCTATATTCCCATCGTTGGTATAACTTCACAACGGCTGAATCGTTTGGGCTGAAAATTTGCATAACTATAGTTTCCTATTTATCATAATTTCCGTGTAAATTTCGTAGTGTGTTTTAAATATGGATCCTACATAAACGTCGTCTTTTCCCTGAGCCCAGACTTTTGATGTCGCTCTTCCCATTATTGGATATCTCATTGATGTGTGATCCTTTTATTATGAAAATTTGGGTCGATTAAGATTAGATCCCTTCCTTTCTAATGGGCTATCAAGCTCGTCTCGGTCGTTACTGCTTGTTCTTCACGCTTGCCTTTTAAACGTTGTCCTCATTTTCCGAGAGTTTTGGTCATATCTCCGTCATTTATGGGTAGTTTTCCCTGTAATTACTTTCATTGGGTCCGTTTGGGGGACATCTACATTTTCTATTATAAACACGACTTTGGATTTTGCATTAGTTCCTAAGGAATCCTTGTTCTGTGGTACTTCCATCCTTGGCTACATGTGTGGACGTGGGAAAGTAGTTTCCATGGAGGTTCTCTGGTTGTTTTTATAGTCAAATCTTGGTCGATTGTCCTAATTCTTTGTTTGATATTTGCTATAAATTCCCCCGAGAATTCCGTCTTGTTGATGCTAAGCTTGAAGTATTTTTGCTAATTTTCTTTCTTCCAATTTATCGTATGTAGTTGTAATAATTCGTTAAAATTTGTTAAAATTCAGGTTCTTCTATTTTCTCATATCTACTTGTTGTATGGGGTTTTGTGATTTATCTGGCATATTTCTATAATAGGTTTCCATAGTGTGACCGTTATTTCTCCTACAGCATGGAAGCTCAAATAGAACTTCCACTACCTGCACAACCCCATGCCATGCCAGAAAAGGCAAGGTTGCCAACCTTGCAGGAGGTCTCTGAGATTATGAAGAGAAGGTGAACCGAAATGAGAGAGTTTGCTGAGGAAGCCTTACAGAAAAGTAAGGAAAAATCAGCGAGTAGACTCTTTGTCAGGGACATGTTGGGGCGGAGGGGGCCCGGATGTAACACCCGGCAGAGGGACCCTCTCAGGGAGCGAAGCAGGCGTGCATGCTGACGGGCCCAATCTGAGACTGTAGTCCCTGGCCACTTAGACTGAAGTGGAAAATGTGAGAAGAAGGTTACTTCTTCAGTTCCCACTTCAGGTACATTTATGTACATGCGGCTTGGGTCACATGACGGGTGCCACATCATCCTTGGAGAGCGCCACAGCCATCCAGGTGTCCCCACAGGGGATCCCGAGGGTGTCCGCTGCAGGCGCATGTGCTAGGTGTAGCGGGAAGTTGTCCAGGGTGTCTGAGCTGGATGGGTTAACAGTACAATGATACAAAGGAAAGTGGTCCGTGTAAATAGAAAGAATAAACAGAAAGTGAGAATGAAACAGAGGAGAAAGAGGAAAGAGAGAAAAGGGGAGAAAGAGAAGGAGGAGAAGAGGGAGGAAGGAGGAGGGAGAAGGATGGGTAATGTTAGAACTGGCAGATTCGGACGACTCCGGAGTGGAATCAGAGACTTAGCGTGGAAGGACCTCGGCCTCAGCGACTCAAGCAGAGCGCTTGTTAGATACTGATCCGGGGTCGGGCACCGAAGGTCGCCGATGCGGACCGCTAAGGGCCGCGATGGCCGCGATGCCTCAGACAAGGCCCGAGGGTAGGGCATTTGGCCTCAGCAACTCTAAAGGGAGTGCTGTGCCCCCTAGTTGTCTCTTGGCCCTCATTTCGGACTTACTGGGGCTGCCTTGTTGGGGTCAGGGCTTGGGGTCGTGGTCAAGTTGATATTAGAGCTGAGGTACTATAAAGTAGTATACAGGATATATATATGAAGATAAAATGAATAGAAGCGGACCCGGGCCGAAGGCCGAAGGGTCCGGAAGCAGATAGGAACAAAGAGCGGGGTTGGCCGCACAGCGGCCGGCAATGACCGAGGGTCAAAACAAACAATAACAGATAAATAAACGAAGGGGTGTAGGGCCGCGATAGCGGCGATGGTATCGTAGCGGAGTAGGCGATGTCGCGGAGTCACGCTAGGTCGGTACCAGAGGCGGACTCGGGGCAGGGAGGTCGGTGTGGCTGTGGGGGAGTCGGCCAGGTGCAGGGGAGCCTAGGGGCAAGCGGGGAAGTGAGCAGGGGGTCCTCAGGGAGGATAGGGCTGAGGTCGGGGCTCGCGCTCACGCTCGCATAGCGGTAACGGGCTTGGGCGGCATCGGGACGGGCGGCTAACGGGCCGGAATGCACGGCCGTGACAGCGCTGTGCCATTGCTGGTTGTCCTGGGGGTCCCTAATTTCGGATCTAGCAGAGGGAAAGTCTCTTGGGGGGAATTCAGGTCGATTTCGGACTGAGGTTACAAGTTACTATGTACATTGTATATAAGGAGGGGTCCGGAATCAAAAAGAGCGAGGGTACTCTGAAAGGAGACAAAGGGAGCTGAAAGGAGGGGCAGCACTGAGGGTCAAGGGTTTGACTCAATGGTGTTTCCCAAAGGAGGAGTGAAGGGCCAAGGCCCAAGGAGGAAGGAAGGAGGATGGGAGTGGGGAATGGCTGACTGACTGAATAGGAAGGAAGCAGCAACCCAAATAGGAATGAGGGAGTATAGTGGAATTGAATAGGACAATGCAATAGTTGCAAGGTCCGAGGTAAGTCTGGAAAGTCCGAACTTGGAAGTTAAACTCCGGAATATTGGCAAACATAATTAAATGGAATGAGCTAACCAATACAATGGGTATAAGCGGAGGTGGGGTCAAAGTCTGAGGTCGGAGCTAAGACCGGAGGTTCCGGAGACGGAGATGCGAACAGGATTCCGGAGCAGAGGTCCGGAGTTGGGAGCATAGGTGTTGTGTGCTCACCTGGAAGGTGTCGAGGTTGAGGTCGGAACTAGGATGTCCCAGAGTCGGACCAAAGGTGGTGTCGAAGCTGGAGGTGGGATAACCTCTTGGGAGTCGGCAAGGAGAAGGTGACGGAAGGGAAGTAGGGCTCCGGAAGTCAGGTTCGGAGTTCCGGGAGCCTGGAGTGGAGGTTGGGATTGTATGGATATGACAGGTAATGGGGGAGTGGGTGAGGTGGGCCCGGGTGGGCCTGGGTGGAGCCGGGTCAGGCAGGTGTGCCCTGACACTCTTCCATGAAAAGGAAGCACCCTCCTTGACCCCCTCGCCTAGACAAAGCAAGTGTGGAGTCTACACTCTGTCATATCTGTACATACCTGATCCCGAACCGACTTTCGGACCCTCCTCTCAACCACCTCCGGAGTCCTACCTTACCACCATCCACTCCGATACCCACCTTCGGACATGACCCCATTCCTTTCTCCACTCCACTCCTTACTCCTCTCATCACTCTCCTCCCTCCTCCCCTCTTCTGCCAAACCACTGCCCGTACCTTCACTCCAAGACTCTGTCATGGTCCTGACCTCGGACTTTGACTCCATCTTGGCTTAAGTCCATTGTATTGGTGACCTCATTCTACATAAACACCACTGCCAACATTTCTTGGACTCCCAACCCTGCCTCCGCAACCTCCGTAAGCTCTGCAACCTCCAAGCTCCACGGATCATACTCGGCACTTTCGCCACTTGTAATGTATCTTTCACACTTTCCCCTCATCCCTATTTGGACTTTCCTTCTATTTTAGCCAGTTAGTCATCATCCCCACTTCACCTCATCCTCCTGCCCCTCTGGGCTCTGCCCTCCCTATCTCCTTTCGGATGTACCAAAGAGTTAACCCATGACTTTTGGTACCACTCCGCTTCTGTCATCCCTTTGTCTCCGATTCGGACGCCTTTGTTCTGCTTCGGACCCCCTTTGATTTCCTTGTTGTAAGGAAGGGATCCCAGTTACATTATTCCTTTATTATTTCTTGTTGTACCTCCTGTATTTACTTATGTATTGCCTGGAGTTGAGTGAAGGGTCTTCACTCTTCTCCTCATCACGTCGAAATACTGAGTTCTATACAACCTAGCTTTCGACTGTCTTGAGAACTGAAGAGGCACCAAGGTCAGCACCTACACTGGCCTTACACTTGTGCTTTCGTCTTTCTACTATATACAGTTCTCCAAAAAACGGTTTCGATGTTTGGCACTTTTCACTTGATGGGCTTATAACATTATGGAAACACAGTCTAGATTTTTCATAGAATCATGAGATATTACTTACTATTTCATTTACAGATCTGCAAATTATCTTCGCAATATGTCCATTTTTGGTAAAGTTATTCAATTCACAAGGCACCAGCATCCATGCCAGCTGTCAGGGACTGACATTCACCATGCCCAACACCTCATTAACTCTGGCACGACTGACAACTCTTCCCAAGTCACCCAAATGCTCCAAAAAATCACCAACAAGAGCCTCTCACCTGGGACTGTCTGCCTGCACTTGAAGGAAGCTGGTTGGAAAGCAGTGGTGAAGAAGAAGTGGCCTATGCTGAGCAGGAAGCATAGGAAAACAGAATGGACTTTGCAATAAGCCACAGGGAGTGGACTCTGGAGGACTGGAAGAGAGTGGTGTGGTCAGATGAGACCAAGGTTAATTGCCTGGGCTCAGATGGGAGGAAATGGGTGTGGAAGAGGGTGAGCCTCAGTGACAGGCTGGTGCAAGGGACCAAAAAGTTTGGTGGTGGATCAGTCATGGTGTGGGGATGTATGATGTGGGATGGGGTTGGGATGGCATGCAAGATTGATGGGAGGATGGATGGGGAGCTTTACTGCCAAATCCTGGATGATGAACTCCAACAAACCCTATCATATTATGGCAAGAACCCTGCCCATGTCCTCTTCCAACAGGACAATGATCCCAAACATACCAGCATAACTGGTTCAACAATCATGGTATTAGGGTCATGGAGTGGCCCTCCCAGTCCCCAGCCCTCAATCCAATCGAACACTTATGGAATCATGTGAAAAGGAAACTTGGGGAGTATGGAGAACCTCCAAATAGTGTTCATGATCTGTGAGATCGGTTTCAGGAGGAATGGGACAAGATAGAACCAAAGATTTGTCAGAATTTGATTGAAAGTATGCCTAAGAGAATTGAGGCAGTGATTAAGGCAAAGGGTGGCTATACCAAGTATTAATAAATGCTATTTTCTTCTCCCAAAAATCAACTCCAAAAAACCATTTCGATGACATGGGTGCCTTGTAAATTGAATAACTTTACCAAAAGTAGATATATTTCTGAGATAATTTCCGTATCTGTAGATGAGATAGTAAGTAATATTTCATGATTTTATGGGAATTTTAGAACGGGTTTCCATAATGCTATAAGCCCATCAAGTGAAAAGTGCCAAACATTGAAACAGTTTTTTGGAGGACTGTACAGGCGCTTGTACATACTCATTTTAGGCCCTTAGTCTAAAATCGACCAGAAATGCCCCCTAGAGACTTCCTGCTCACTCCTTCTGAAATTAAGGACCAAATGGACAAACAGCAATGGCACAGCGCTCCGCATGAGTCGCTGAGGCCAAGGTCCCTCCTTGCTAAGTCTCCGGTTCCCCTCCGGAATCGTCTGCCCTTGCCCAGTTCTAACACATGCCAAGAACCCCTGCTGGAACCCCCAGAAGCGGCAACATGAACTGGGGAGAGTCACTACTTGCCCAGCTGTCAGGGGACGACCCTTGGGTCCCCATGACCCCTCTCTATGGCCCACAGCCTAACCTGTGATAACAGCCCATCTCAGGGCATGACTCTACTGTGGGTAAGAAAGTGAGAAGAAGGTTAACTTCTCACTTTCCTACAGTGGCCCCAATATGGCAAAAACTTTCTGGGGATACCTGGAAGTCACATGGGGGCAGGATCCCAGGGCTGGACCATGCAGTGCACAGGAAGTGTAGCAGGTCCAGGCTAGTCAGGGTGTGTGCCCTGACACCAGCCTAACTTCCCCCTGGAAAACCAGGAATTGTGCATGATAAATGTGATAAACTTGATCCAAAAAAGATCAAGGAAACGAGCCACAATAGTATGGCTCATCTAGAGATAACTCTAGAAAGAATGGCCGATGTGGTTGACGCATTGACCAACAAAATCAGCAAGCAAACAGACTTGCTGAAAGAATTAAACTTCTCACAAAATAGTGAGGAAACAAAAAAAATATCCCTGGTCCATGGGCCAGGAAAAAACTAAAACTTGTGAAAAATTCATGAAAAGAATGACCAGTGAAAGTACACTGGATTACCACCAGCGACTTGACAGAGATGCTAAAGAAGTCCCCACTGTTACGGATACGGAGTCTCCAACGACCATATCCGTCACATGGTCACGGACTTCTCCTCCCTATCGCTCTCCCTTTTTCTCTCTTTCGTCCTCTATCCCGATACCCTACCCTCCTTATTCGTTCTACCCTTTCCTTCCCCCCTCGTGCAAAGCTTTCCCCATTGGGGTTTTGGTGCTGGCCGAGGTTACTTGTGTTTCGTGGGATTTCCTGCGACCTTACCATTTGTAGATAGTCACACGTCTTGTACGGAAACCACCGAAGGCGGTTCCCGCTAACTAACAACTGCTCTACAACTGTCTTGTGTGTCGTCTTCTGTAACAACCCTCCCTGTGACTCGACTGAACCCATGTGATTGTACAACTCTCAACATGTCTTATATGTCTGGTTATATCGAGTCCTCTAACGGCCCTCGCTGAGAGAACTCGAGGTCGCGAGTCGAAGACTCTCGACATGTATTTTGTCCTATGGAATCTGTACCCTATGGGTCCTCATCACTCCGCTCTCCCCCCAGTACTCGACACACGACGTCACATCACGATCATAGAGATCGTGAACACTCTGAGGCCCACTTTCCCGTGATGCTGGCACATTCGCTACGCGAACGCCAAGTAGCCACCCATCCACCATCTGTTTCTTCCTTCGTCAGTCATCATGTTTCCCCGCCAACGGTACGTTCCCTTTGGGAATGCCAAGTCACTGAAGGCCCTGTTAGTCAATCCTCGTTGCACGCTTATGATATCAACCCACTACCGGTACGTTCGCACTGCGAACGCCAAGTGCCCGATGGCAGCTATACGAAGTTCTCACCCATCTCACAAGTTGCGACCTCACACACGATACGCTCCATTGAGGAGCGCCAAGTACCCGTGGCTGACCCGTCCATCCTGATATCTCTGACTACCTACCATCAATCCCTTAATAACTCACTACATAACCAATCGCGATCGATGGGAATTCGATTGTCCCCTCCCAGACAAGACTGGGACCACTCATCGATTACTTATCCCGTTATGGTACAGACTAGACATGACCTTCATCTTCCCACTATAAGAACGGATCGAGGAATGGGGAATTTTCCCCATCCCCGTAACACCCACCCCCAAAGATAGGAGAAGATGATGTCGAAAGAAGACATCATTCAGAAATCAGGAGAAGGATTGGCACATACCAAAGGTTTGGCCAAACCTCCCCAATGACAAACATCTTGAACAGAGAGGTAATAACTTGCTCTCTAAAAAGAATGAGAGAATCTATATCCAGCCTCAGGTGCAACCACCCAAAACAAAAGAACCACTGAGAGAACAGTCTCTCCCAGTGAAAAACCCTCCAAAGGAGAAATCTCCATTGGACAGTGACCCTGCTAAGGCAGGGGAACAAGAGGAGTACCTGGATAAATGGTATGAAAAGGCCATAAAGATGACTGAAGTAAGAATACTCACTCCATACCTGGAGGCTCTGAAGAACGGCCCAGCTTTCCCTGACAAGAAATGGTCAGGGGAAAACGACATGGAGTCGTTCTGGCAGTGGTTCACAGAACTACTGGGATTCCTCACCTTGTGAGGGTGCAAAGGCCCCCAGTTTGACAAAGTCCACTTGGACTGCTTAATCCACGGACTAGGGGGACCTGCATTTGATCTCGGAATACTCCGAGATGAAACTCTCCTCAGAGGAGACAAGGGCATGTTCCTCAAAGTTCTCAACATACTGATGAGAACTTTCATAAAAGCATCTGCTGCATTAAACGTGACAAAGAAGTACTGCAACGTAAAATACGAGGCAGGCAAAGGTTTAAAACAGTTCTATTTAGAACTGTCAAAAGCAGCATCCCAAATGGTGACACCACCAGACCAGGCATCCTTTAATGCCAGGTTCCTAAACAACATTCCCCTTGAATGGAAGAGGGAAATGATTGCTCATGACAGAATCAGAGCAGACTTCTCAAATGAGGAGATGATAAGAGCAATATCTCATGTGGACAAGATAATCAATGGGCTGAAGATGCCTTCAGCATATAAATCGGGTTATTACACCCGAACAACCACCATGGCAACCACAAGCTGCAGTAACACCCTCCCATCAGGGAAGAGGGCTGAGGAGCCCAAACCCAGATGGAAAGAGGACTTGTCCTTGGAATATTCGAGGAAAACTGACCAAAAATCAGTTTCAATTTGCAGCAAGTGCAGCAAATTAGGGCAAACAAAAGATTGCCCTAAACATCATGCAACAAGTGATGAGAAACCAAGGTGCATAGCCACCATGGAAGTCACTCATTTATCAGAAGAAGAGTCGGAGGAGTCATCAGAAGATAAACCAGAGAATAACTCTGGTGACTCTGAAGTGTCAACCTTCGAAGTTGAGGACCCATATGAGGGACCTCAATACTCACCTGATTCAGAGGGTGAGGAAGTCAACATTGGGACCATAAGAATGGGCCCAATGTCAGTTGTTGACCATGGTGACACCAATTACAGGGTCAAACTGGCAGTAACATGCCAGTTAGAAGAATCTGTGGACAAGAAAGTCGCAGAGGCGTTGTGTCATATCCATCTATGGCCATCGTCCTCCATTACCTCCGATCCCTCCAGACTACCTCCGCTCCTTTGTCACTAACCTTGGAGTCCCTGTATTCCGCAATCCCCTCCGACTCCCTCGATGGTCACCACCCCCTCAATTCAATATAACCTACGCCTCCCTAAGTACGGAACCCCAAAGGCCTCTGGACAGCTCCAACATCCGCTAATGCACTCCCACCCCTGCTGGGCAATTCACTTGCTTGCCCTGCAAGTCTACCTTCGGGCCTATCCCTCCTTTCCATTTCTGGGTTATAGCCCGCCACCCCGCTAACCTCATAACTCGACTTGTCAGTAATATTCAGTCGGCTAATGTTTAACCCCGTTAGCTCCGCTCTGTTCAGTCCCATCATTCATGGGCCTGCCCTCGCTGTGGCTATATATACTTAACTTGTAGATAGGTTACACCCTAGTGATAAAATCAACTAGAGTTGATCCCCCTTTTTAGTTCTCATTGCCAGTAAGTAAATTAGGGCACAGACGTGTAACTGGCACAGCGCTCCTGGTCTGAGTCGCTGAGGCCGAAGCCCTCTGCCACAGAGACAACTCGCTTCTGGTCTCTAACACTTTGGTGGAAACACCAAAGAAGGATGCCTTGGAAACCTATGCCAAGGAACCCAAGAAGAACAAGGGGAAAAGGAAGAAGGACCAGAAGTCCGACAAAACCCAAACCCCCTTATTTGATGCGAAATTTTGCATCTCCAAAGATGTGGGGAAATATCCCATGAACAGACCGTCTACCAAGAGAATGCTGATGGCCCATGTCAAAATAGCAGGCATAAAAGCTTATGTGCTATTCAACAGTGGGGCCGAAATGGATGGGATATCACCGGATTTTGTCTGTGTGGTCCACATCCCAATTCTCCAGTTGGAGAATCCGGTCATCCTCCAAATGGGGATTGTCATATCCATACCAACTCTGCCTAATGTCATATCCATACAATCCCGACCTCCGTTCCAGGCTCCCGGAACTCCGAACCTGACTTCCTGAGTCCTACTTCCCTTCCATCACCTTCTCCTTGCCGACTCCCCAGAGGTTATCCCACCTCCGGCTCTGACACACCCTTCAGTCCGACGCCGGAACATTCCGGGTCCGACCTCAACCTCGACACCTTCCAGATGAGCATGCAACACCTATGCTCCCGACTCCGGACCTCCGCTCTGGAATCCTGTTTGCATCTCTGTTTCCGGAACCTCCGGTCTCAGCTCCAACCTCGGACTTTGACCCCACCTCCGCTTATACCCATTGTATTGGTTACCTCATTCCATTTAATTGCCTTTGCCAATATTCCGGAGTTTACCTTCCGAGTTCGGACTTTCCGGACTTATGTCGGACCTTGCAACTATTGCATTGCTCCATTATTCTCCCTCATTCCTATTTGGGCTGCTGCTTCCTTTCTATTCAGTCAGCTGGCCATTCCCCACTCCCATCCTCCTTCCTTCCTCCTTGGGCCTTGGCCCTTCACTCCTCCTTTGGGAAACACCATTGAGTCAAACCCTTGACCCCCGGTGTTGTTCCTCCTTCCAGCTCCCTTTGTCTGCTTTCGGAGTACCCTTGCTCCTTTTGATTCCGGACCCCTCCTTATATACAATGTACATAGTAACTTGTAACCTCAGTCCAAAATCGACTTGATTTCCCCCCAAGAGACTTTCCCTCTGCTAGATCTGAAATTAGGGACCCCTAGGACAACCAGCAATGGCACAGCGCTCTGCATGAGTTGCTGAGGCCAAGGTCCTTCCATGCTAAGTCTCCGATTCCATTCCAGAGTCGTCTGAATCCACCCAATCTAACAGGGGAAGGGGAAGTAAATAGAAGAAGCCCACAAGACAAATAGGAATAGGTGAAAAGCCCAAATTACGTCTGAAGTTTTGTGGAGTGAGAGAAATAAAAGCCAACTGAATGGCAAGGTCTGGAAGCGTCTATGAACAAGCAGGGAACTACAGAGAAGAGGCATCCGGAAAGGTCTGGAGCCCGGAAGTTGTAGTCCGGAAGATTGGGGTTGTAGAAAATATCAAATGATAAAACAATAAGATTATTGAGACCATGTCAGAGACCACCTCGAGATGAAGGAGTGTCTCTGTGGCGGAGGGCTTCGGCCTCAGCGACTTGTGCCAGGAGTGCTGTGCCAAGTAACACGTCCGTGCCCTAACTTACTAAACTGGCAACCAGAACTGAAGGGGGATAAACTCTAGTCGATTTTATTACTGAGGTGTAACCTATGTACAAGTTGAGTATATATATAGTTACAACGAGGGCGGGTCCGCAAATAGCCGAGCCGAGCCGAGCTAACGGGGTTAGACAGAAAGGAGGGATAGGCTTGAAGGTGGGCTCTGCAGGGCAAGCAAGTGTATTGCCCAGCGGAGGTGGGAGTGCACTAGCGGACGTCGGAGCTGTCCAGAAGCCTTCGGGGCTCTGTACTTAGGGAGGCGTAGGTAATAAATTGAAAGGAGGGGGTGGTGACCATTGAGGGGTACCGAGGGGATTGCGGAATATGGGGGCTCCGAGGTTAGTGAAGAAGGAGCGGAGGTGGACTGGAGGGATCAGAGGGATCGGAAGTCGATGGCTGGGGATGGATATGACAGACCGGAGGTGTGGGGACCAGAGGTAGGAAGGGGGATGGAATGACAAGTTGGGATTCGTCAACAACGAGCAAGCCCATCTCCTTGGAACAAGGGATCCGAGGAGGTGGAGGTATGATGGTAGAGGTCCAGAGGTGCTGTGGATGTAGGTGGGTGGCAGAGCGGGAGAGAGTCAAAAGAGGAGGTAGTCCTAGGGTTATTGGCATCGACCGGAGGCAGCAGAGAGAGATTGGGAGGGCTGGTGGAGGTCATAGGAGTCGTGTATGGATAGAGCAGGGGGAGGCGGAAGATCCGGGATATGACACTCTATGCCAACTAAGCTCATGGGGGCCAAACTCTCAAAACTCTACTTTCTGCACTAAACTCGCTATGCTGAAAGAGGGCTTGCAGCTCTCTATGCTGACTAAGCTCGTGGGGCCAAACTCTCCAAAACTCCTACTTCTTGACTAGACTTTGCTTAACTCAATCCTAAAACTCCGTGGTGGTTCTCCAGGATTTCCACAAGGTCCGGGCTCAGCATCCACTACTCACTCGTTGTGAGCTAGACAGCTGCCCTTATTCCTACTGTTGGAATTCCACTCACTCACACCCACTCTAGCGCATCCTAGCACCTTAGAGAATTTTGGGGGAGGGGAGAACTTCTTTTCAAAATCCGGTATTGTCATATCCTGTTATAGGAATGGAGTCTCTCGTGACTGTGTCAACCGAACGTCCACCACGGTGGGCCCTCCTTCTCCATATCCTCCCTTCTCTTTGTTACCTTCTCCCCGCTTCCCCCCTTTCTTACACGTTCACTCTGCGCTAAGCTTTCCCTTATCGAGTTTTGGTGCTGGCCGGAATATTTATTCTATTTCGCGAGATTTCTCGTGATCATTTCTTATTCAATAGTTAGTGTCACGTTTATGTACGGCAACAGCTGAAAAGACGAAACCTAACGAATAACACACCATCCTCTTCTGTGCAACAACTGTAAACCTCCTTGTGCCAACACTGTATCGTCTGTGTAAGATTGTGTATGTCTCGGTCACCATCTATATGGGTCATCCCTGCCGAGGTTGACGACTCTAGCCACGGATCATCGAGTTCGTGCGTGACTCAACTCAGGTATGCGCGATCACCTTTTGTTACGACTCACATCGTTCGCCCAGGTACTGGGCTCACGTCTGTCTCACCTTACGGTGAGCATCTGGTTAATTCTATGGATGGATGGGTATTCGATACAAGCCCATTCCCTTCGTCGCCGGTACGCTCTTGTGAGCGCCAAGTAGCCGTCAAACCCACCATGTGTCGTTTGACCTACGATCAACCAACTCCTCCATCACTGGTACGCTCTTACGAGCACCAAGTACCCGTTGACACATATACAGACCGTCCGCCAGATGAACGGTCTCATACCTCGTTGCTGGTACACCCATCTGGGTGCCAAGTATCCGTTAACCCAGCCTCTGGCAGCTCCCTCAAGGAGCTGGAACATCACTCGTTGCCGGTACACCCAATTGGGTGCCAAGTACCCGTCAACCAATTCTCAGGAAGCTCCCTCAAGGAGTCGCTATCTCACTCGCTACCGGTACGCTCCCTCGAGCGCCAAGTACCTGCTAGCCCTATGTCCTCGACTAGTCCCACTCTGGACATTCTCTCAACCTGTGATCCTATATACCCACGCACGGTACGCTCATGTAACGAGCGCCAAGTATCCATCGTAACAGACTCCCATTCACCGCGAGGTCTCAGCTTTCTGTCAAAAGCTCCACGGCCATCGGACAATTCTAATTACATGACTAAACTGCCCTACATACATGAGGTGGACGATTCTAAGTCGTCTATAAGGACGGAAAGAAGTGGGTTGCCCTTAACCCATTTCTTTAACATATCCATCCACGACCATCATCCTCCACTACCTCCAGTCCCTCCAGATTACCTCCGCTCCTTCGTCACTAACCTTGGAGCCTCCATATTCCACAATCACCTCCACCTCCCTCGATGGTCACCACCCCCTCAATCCAATATATTACCTACACCTCCCTAAGTACGGATTCCCAAAGGCCTCTGGACAGCTCCAACGTCCGCTAGCACACTCCTGCCTCCACTGGGCAATTCACTTGCTTGCCCTGCAAGCCTGCCTTTGGGCCAATCCCCCCTTTCCGTTTCTGGGTTATAGCCTGCCATTCTGCTAACCCCATAATAAAATCGACTAGAGTTTCCCTCTTTCAAGTTCTTGTTGCCAGTCAGTAAATTAGGGCACAGACATGTAACTAGGCACAGTGCTCCTGGTCTAAGTCGCTGAGGCCGAAGCCCTCTGCCACGGGGATGTTTCCTTTGTCTCACATCCGGTCTCTGACAGTATTTTATCACTCCCTGACAGTACACGACTTGTATGGCACCCAAAGCCCCTTCCACTCATTCACAACTATGCACATTGGTTCCTGACTCAGCCTCCCCATCTCCCGAACCCTCACAGCCTGGTCCTAGTCATCTGGCGAGAAACCCCTCTCCCATCGACTCCGATCATGTGCCCCATTAGAAATCAATCACCAGTTGCAGATTCCGACTTTGGAGACACCACTGAACAGGTAGATCTGGTCCACTTCTTTGGACTTGGCTCCGAGGTCCCCGACTTTGTCGACCCTCCTACTGTTGATCCTCTTATCCCTACCATCCCAGTCACCAACGATGCTGAGCCCATTCCCAACATAGCTATCACACAGCTAGCCCAGGCCATTGCCAGCTTGTCTTGTCACACCGGACGCCCACCTCCTCCACCATCTTCTGCTCTCCAGACCAAGGTCCATGAGCCCAAACAGTTCAATGGAAAAGACCCCCATGAACTCCAAGTATTCTTGGTCCAGTGCGAGCTGAATTTCCAGGACTGCCCTCTTGCTTTTGCTAGTGACCATGCCAAGGTCATCTTCGTGCAGTCCTACCTCAAGGGGATGGCTCTTGATTGGTTTGAGCCGGACCTACTGTTTGACCAAAATTCCTTACTTTGTCCTCATTGGATGAATAATTACCAGGAGTTCGTCAATGAACTCCAGACCAACTTCGGTCCTCACAATCCTGTGGGCGATGCTGAAGTCCAACTTATGACCCTAGACATGAAGGACAGTCATCACATCAACAAGTACGTCGTCAAGTTCAACTGACATGCATCACAACTTCACAGTTATGGAGAAGCCATGCTCCACCGTTTTTTCTATAATGGGTTGCCGGAACGTATCAAAGATGACATTGCCAGGGTAGGGAAACCATCCACCCTTTTGGAACTTCACACCTTATCACAGACTTTCGATGCATGCTATTGGGAGCATAAATCCGAAGTAACTCATCATGCGAAACCCTCCACCTCCAATGTCTTCGACAAGACCACTACTGCTTCCCACTCCGACACCATTCCTTCCTTCTCCTTGTTCAATCCCGCTTCCGGTAGCAAGCCTCTGAAGGACAACAAAAAGTCCAAGGCCAGCTCCGCTAAGCCGGATCTCTCATCAAAACTCGGAGACAATGGCAAGCTCACACCACAAGAGTGTAGGCATTGTCTTGATGAGAAACTTTGCATGTTCTGCAGACAGTCTGGCCACATGGTCAAGGACTGCCCTAAGTGTTCTTCTTGCATGTCTAAGGCCCGCACAGCCAGGACTGAAGAGCAAGCCGCTTCCACAGAGGAAAAAATTAGTCCACACCCCTGTGGACTCCACACAGACTGGGGGTTGTGATTCTTCCCTCCATGCACTCAAAGAAGTATGCCTAAACGTGTCTTCCATTTCCGACTTTTCCTCCCTCCACCTTCCCATTTCTTTTTCTCTTTCTAATGCTCTACTTCCTTCTCTCAATGTTGACCCTTCAGTTGATGTTCTACCTGTTGTAGATAGTGTTGTTGATGTTTCACTTTCCCTCTTCCACCTCCAACTACTTCCGTAGATTGCTCCACTTCTCTTCTCTTCTCTTCTCTCACTTCTCCTGTTCCTACTTCCCTGTCCGATACTAGGACAAGCAATAAACTCTTCTGCACCTATGAGAATGTTCCCACACTCATAGACTCTGGGTCTTCAGACTGCTTCATCGATGAAAAATTCATGAAGGAGCTGGCCCTGAAGTCATATCAGACAGAACCTCTACAACTACACCTTTTCAACGGTAGCACCCACTCCATCATAACCCATGCCATTGATATTCCCCTCCACTTCGCTTCTGGAAACATCACCCCCACGACTTCCTTTGTCACATTGCTGGATGGATCTTGTTCTCTAGTCCTAGGACACAACTGGCTTACCCACTACAATCCATTGATTGACTGGGTCTCAAGCAGTATTATGTTCCGAACTCCCGAACTAACCAAGACAGTTACTCCGAGCTCCCTCCCATCGTCTCAGGCACCACTGCCGTCATCCGACATCCAACCATCTGATGTTCCGCTAGCACCTGTGTCCCAGGCCCCCATTCCTCCAGTACCATCCATTGAGTTCATCAGCCGTTCCATGTTTGCAAAGGCTTGTCAGCTTGAAGGATCAGTATCCTCCAGCCTGACCATCCCTTCCCAGGAAAGCCACCTAAAGGCTGCCTCCTCCCACACCGATTCCGTTGACCTTTCAGCCATTTCAAAGGAGTACCATGAGTTCGCAGATGTGTTCAGCAAGAGCAAAGCCTTGACACTAGCACCACACCATGAGCACGACCTGAGGATTGACCTTGAGGAAGGCACTTCACCACCCTTGGGGACTATGTATTCCCTCTCTACTTCGGAACTTGAGGCTCTCTGGGCATTCTTAGATGAACACCTAGCCTCCGGGTTCATATGTCCTGCTACTTCCACTCATGTTGAAAGAGGGCTTGCAGCTCTCTATGCTGACACAGCTCATGGGGGACAACTCTCCCTAAACTCTACTTTCTCCACTAAACTCGCTACGTTCTTGATCCTTAAACTCCATGTGGGTTCTCCGGGATTCTGCAAGGTCCAGGCTCAGTGTCCACTACTCACTCGTTGTGAGCTAGATCACTGCCCTTATTCCTACTGTTGGAATTCCACACACTCACACCCTCTCTAGCGCATCCTAGCACCTTAGAGAATTTTGGGGGAGGGGAGAACTTCCTTTCAAAAATCCGGTATGTACAGGATTATATCTAATAATTATTTTTAGAAAGAATAGATGGGGAATATTGGTACCATATGGCACCTGGGTACCTTATTAGGCAAAATAATAAAAAGGGTAACAGTAACAATAAAAGAATATCAATCAATATCTGAAATGATGGCAAAATATGAAAATATAAGGAAATAAGCGATTTCTCAGCGGATTTATGGAATTAAGAGCCGAAATTGAAAATGAAGCCGGAGATAAATCTCACACAGCCGATAAGCATTTTTACCAATTTATTAGACGCCGTGGGAACGAGTGAGGCTGGAATTCTGGGGTTGCTGCTTGAGATTCCCATGCCCGCACATGCCCGTGACTAGCTTGCCCAACATTGAACTCCATCAATTCTCCACCAATTGGGACATTCTTGATATCGTCGGAATCGTACGAATTAGCACTATTTTTAGATACCAAATTCGTATCGAGTCGTCGCATGAATAAAAGGGGTTTTCTAATCGTGGAAACGGGTATCCGAGCCGGCACTGCGTGTGGGTGATTATCCCGCCTACAACGTGGCACCAGTCCTCTTCATCCACAAAAAAGATGGATCCCTCTGTCTTTGCGTTGACTTCCGAGGGCTGAATAAGATCACCAAGAAAGATTGCTACCCACTTCCCCACACCTCAGACCTCCTTGATGCACCTAGCCATGCCACTGTCTATACCAGACTCGACCTCCGGCATGCTTACCACCTGGTTTGCATTGCAGCAGGTGACAAATGGAAGACTTCCTTCTGCATGTGCTATGGTTCCTATGAGTGGCTTGTCATGCCATTTGGTCTCACAAATCCACCTGCAGCCTTCCAGCAATTTGTCAACATGATCTTTGCCGACCTCTTGGACATTTCTGTGGTAGTCTACCTAGACAACATCCTTACCTACTCGGAAGACATGGCTTCACACCAGGAGCATGTCCAAGAAGTTCTTAGGAGACTCCGCAAACACGGCCTATATGCCAATCCAAAGAAATGAAAATTTCATATGGACACTATGGAATATCTCAGATATTGCCTTGCTCCCTCCGGACTCACCATGTCCATCGAGAAGGTCAAAGCTGTCCAAGATTGGCCTGAGCCCTGTAAAGTCAAGGATGTCCAGTCCTTCTTCACTAACTTCTTGTCAGGGCACGCTGTGCCACACCCCTCTCTGCCCTCTCTTTCTCCATCTGTCTCCATCCTCCTTTCCTTCTTTCTTTCTCTTCTCTCTCTCTCTCCTTTCTATCCTTATACAGACGACCTCTCCCTTTTCCATATTTGTAGCATGGACATGTCCGATGCCGAGCACCCTGCAAGGGTACTGCAATGCCAAATGCACCATGCATCCCTACTTGTATTTCTCTTCTCTTACACCTGGGATAGACTGCGGAGTTGCCCATGACAACCCGGCTTCATCCGAGGTCGATGTGGCACCTCCACATGACCCGTTTTCACATGTATATAAACCCAGCCGAAGCAGGACCGAAGAAGCAGCCTTCTTCTCATTCCTGCTTCAGGCAAGTGTTTCAACCTAGTTTAGCTTTTCACCTTAATAACAATACATTCCCGCTTCAGCCTAAGAAGCTGCACAGGGACATCCAACTGAGTGAGGGTTACCCGCCATATGGTCTCACTGCCCCACTGCCATCCAGGCCGCTAATGCCGAGCGTCATGCCACTGCCCCGCTAGCCCTCTTGCACCGCTACGATACCATCGCCGCTATCGTGGCCCTACGCTCTTTCCTTTATTTATCTGTTATTGTTTGTTTTGACCCTCGGTCATTGCCGGCCGCTATGCAGCCAGCCCCGCTCCTTATTCTTGTTTGCTTCCGGACCCTTCGGCCTCCGGCCTGGGTCCACTTCCATTCATTTCTTCCTCCTATATATATCCTGTATGATACTTTATTGTACCTTAGCTCTAATATCAATGTGACCATGACCCCTAAGTCCTGACCCCAACAAGGCAACCCCAGTGAGTCCGAAATGAGGGCCAAGAGACAGCTAGGGGGCACAGTGCTCCTTTAGAGTCACTGAGGCCAAATGCCCTACCCTCGGGCCTTGTTTGCAGCATCATGGCCATCATGGCCTATAGCGGCCTGCAACAGTGACCTTCGGTGCCGACCCTGGACCAGTGTCTAACAACAACCCCCTCCACTCCTTCCCCTCTTGGCCTTCCCCTTTTCGGAAGCACCATAGAGTCCCAACCCTTGACCCTTGGGCTTGTTCCCTCATCCAGCCCCCCTTTGTCCTCCTTCCAGTTCCCTTTGTCCTCTGACTCCACTCCTGTATTATATATAGACTCTGTACATAGTTTCCTGTACCCTATCAGGGACAGCTCCGAAAGCAGCAAGGTCCCGGAGCGGCGATCCCATTGCGGGGTGAGCATCCCTGACCACTTAGTCTGAAGTGGGAAGTTGCATTATCATTAAAGGGGAGAAGCTACAGTACTTACCTGAAGTGGGAAGTTGAGAAGAAGGCTGCTTCTTCTGTTCCCACCCCAGGCACTATTATATACATGTGGTTGGGGTCATCTGGGGGGAGCCACGTCATCTCTGCACACAGCTGCACCTCCCTGGGTATCTCTGCAGGAGATCCCGGAGGTGTGCTGCTCTGTAGGCAGGAATGCGTGTGGCAGGTGCAGCAATCAGGGGAGTGGGGTTAGGTGTGTAATGATACATAGAGAAAGGGAAGTTGACCGTGGAATAGAAATAGAGAGAAAGAAGAAAAGGGGAAAGGAAGAATGGGGAGTGATAGCAGGGGGAGCGGAGTAGGGTGGGGTGGCAGTGCAGTGGCACGGGGTCAGGTGGGGTGTGCCCTGACATCACCCCCCCCTTAAGCTGCTTCGCCTCAAAGCGGCTGGATGGTTCTCCTTTTCTCTCACTGGGGAATGGGGGTGCATCTGATGGAACTCCTCAACTAGGTCGGAGGCATGGGTTAGGTGGTTGTGTGTGAGCCATTGGTTTTCCGAGTGCGGCCAGCCTGTATACTTTACCAGGTACTGGAGTTTTCGGCATAGCCACTTAGAGTCCAGGATTTTCTCGACTTTGTACTCCTCTTCTCCATCTATAAGGTCTGGGCCTGGGCAGGGGTCAGCAGGGTGTTCCGTGATTTCATCAGGGCAGTGCAGTCTGATGTTCGTCACGGATACAACTGGGTGGATTCCTCTTTGTTGGGCAGTAAGCCGGAGTTTGACAGCAGCAGGGGAGATGACTTTAATAATCGTGAAGGGGCCGGTCCATTTATGGTCCAGCTTCTTGGTTGGGCAGTCCATTGTGTAATTCTGGGTGCTGAGCCAGACCTGGTCACCTTCTTGGTACATAGGGGCTGCCTTGCAGTTCCGGTCGTAGTAGTGGGCCATCTTGTCCGCCATGTGACCCATCCTTCTCCCTCTTCTCCTTCTTCTCTTTCTTCCCTTTTCTCTCTTCCCTCTTCCTCTTTTACTTCATTCTCCCTTTCTGTTTATTCTTTCTATTTACACGGACCACTTTCCTTTGTATCATTGTACTGTTAACCCGTCCAGCTCAGACACCCTGGACAGTTTCCCACTATGCCTAGCACGCACGCCTGCAGCGGATGCTCTCAGGATCCCCCGTGGGGACACCTGGATGGCTGCAGCTCTCTCCGAGGATGACATGGCACCCATCATGTGACCCAAGCCGCATGTACATAAATGTACCTGAAGTGGGAACTGAAGAAGTAACCTTCTTCTCACATTTTCTACTTCAGTCTAAGTGGCCAGGGACTGCAGTCCCACATCGGGCCCATCCGCATGCACACCCACTTCGCACCCCAAGAGGGTCCTTCTGCTGGGCGTTACATCCGGGCCCCCTCCACCCCGGACATGTCCCTGACAGGATGTGCATGTGGGTTCTGTCCCCATCCTGGGGTGCTGGCCAGTGTCGAGCTCAAGGGGGTTCGGCAGGTGGAGGAGTGGACGTGGTTGTTATAGGCAAACTCCACTAGTGGGAGCCAGTCCGCCCAGTTGTCTTGGCAGTGATTGATGAATACCCAGAGGTAAGCCTCTACCTCTTGGTTCACTCTCTCCGTCTGCCCATCTGTCTGGGGGTGGTAGGGCATTGAGGGGGTGAGCTTGATGCCGAGGAGGTCTGCAAGTTCTTTTGAGAATCATGAGATGAAGGTGCTGAAGGAGAGAATGAAGGAAGGTCAGTTGGGAGGTTCAAACGAGACCACCACCAAGCTGTTCCCTGGTTCTTTAGTTAGAATGGGGAAGTGTACTAGTAATATTTGTTGTAATTATAGTACCAATCCGAGTGTTTTGGCTAATTCTATTTTATGGGTTAGTCTAAAAGTTTCTGAGAATTGACTTACAGATAAATCGAGCCCTGCGGAGCTGTTCCTCTATTGTAATTTCTCAATTTGTCTGGGTGTAATTCTGTGTAGAGTTGTTTAATTTGGATTTTAACTTGAATTAAATCTTCTACTTAGTGAAGTTTCAAAGATTCTACTCAGTTAATGGGTTTAGATTGTGTCTGAAGTGTCCCTTGAGTTTGATTTATTTTTGTCTTATTTTATTGCCTGTTTTAACAGTAGCAAAATAACTGTTTTGTGTTCACACTTTGAATTCTGGAGTGTTAACCAGCTCTCCTGTTGAAATATTTACTTAATATTTCTCTCCCTAATTGCTGCCTTTTACTACAGTGGCAATCTTAACTGTATATCACTTTTTTGTGCTGGAGTGACAACCAGAAATGCTTGAGAAAAATAATACTCTATTTTCTTACTTCTCTGAGGGGGCGAAAAGTTGCAGAAAGGGTCTCCCTTTTATACTCCTTGGGTCGCCTTCCTTTTTCATGCTCTACCTCATATTTACAGGATTTATTTACAGTGTATTTTCCTCAAACTGAATAAAAAATGAAATTTTCACACTATAGTTCTACTGTGCTCTGCTGCACTGCACTGTGGCTCTACTGCGGTCAGACTGCGCCTAGAATCCTTATTGTCCTTCCTCGCCTATGCTATTTTAATGGTTAATTAGAACTTGACTGCACTGCATTTGTCGCAGTTTTTCTATTTCAAATTCCTCATATGTACCATTAAGTTTGCTATGACTCGGTCATTCTGAATTCAAACTTCGCATTACTTTCCGTACGGCTGTGCTGAGACCTTTAGCTGATTTATTCTATTTTTATCCAGTAACATTTAGTTGAAATGAGACTTGAAATGATAAATGAGTGAATTATTCAGGTTTAGAACTGAAAGAAAAAGTTGCTAATAGTCAAGATTTGTTCAAACGAATGTATTATAGCTCTCCACTTTATTGGTATATCGTTCCCTAAAATTCCTGCCTTGGTCCATCATAGTTTAGTGGTTTTCATGGTTTTCATCCATCTTCCCTGATTCCCCTTTGTATTATTGCATCCTAGTCCTCCAGATGTATTGTTCGTTGTTATAGTGGGTCGTCCTCGAAGATATCATATTTTTATGTATTTTATTTGAAGCTCTGGACCTCTAGAAGCTGTCTTCCCGCACTTTTTCAGGTTTCTAACTTCATGTCCTTGTATCTCATTCATTTCTGGATGGTTTTTCACGTTCTTTGTATCATAAATTTTCATTTATTTCCACCTTTCCAATGGTACTAAAGTTGTGTTCCATTTCTTGGTATTCGTTGAGTTAGCAAAAGTTTGCACACACATTCGGTAATCACATGTGTCGTTCCCATAGTCGTTTGTATGCGGGCACCGTTTCTGTTTAATTGTTCGGGATTTATGATATGCTCGGGTGTTTGTATCCTTCATATGGGCTTCCGTGATTTATTTCAGATGTTTCCCTCATGATCTAAGGTTGTTTTGTACTTTTCGTGCTTTGTTTTGACCAGGGTCTTCCTTATTTGGATGGAAATTGGTCTTCACGATCTGCTGAAGTGCAGATCTCGGTTCCGATGGCCGGTTCCCTTCACATCACCACCCTCACATGTCTTTAAACATCACATGTCTTTAAACATGATCCAGATTTCTATATTCCCGTCGTTGGTATAACTTCACAACGGCTGGATTGTTTGGGCTGAAAATTTGCATAACTATAGTTTCCTATTTATCATAATTTCCGTGTAAATTTTGTAGTGTGTTTTAAATATGGATCCTACACAAATGTCGTCTTTTCCCTGAGCCCAGACTTTTGATGTCTGTCAGAGACCAGGTTGAGACAAAGGAGTGTCTCCATGGTGGAGGGCTTCGGCCTCAGCGACTTATGCCAGGAGCGCTGTGCCAAGTAACATGTCTGTGCCCTAACTTACTAACTGGCAACCAGAACTAAAAGGGGGTAAACTCTAGTCAATTTTATTACTGAGGTGTAACCTATCTACAAGTTGAGTATATATAGTTACAACGAGGGCGGGCCCGTAAATGGCGGGGCCAAGCAGAGCAGAGCTAATGGAGTTAAACATTAGCCGATTGAATATTACCGACAAACCGGGTTATGGGGTTAGTGGAATGGTAGGCGATAACCCAGAAACAGAAAGGAGGGATAGGCCCGAAGGTGGGCTTGCAGGGCAAGTGAGTGTATTGCCCAGCAGAGGCAGGAGTGCGCTAGCGGACGTCGGAGCTGTCCAGAAGCCTTCAGGGCTCCATACTTAGGGAGGCATAGGTAATAAATTGAAAGGAGGGGGTGGTGACCATCGAGGGATATCGAGGTGATTGCGGAATACGGGAGCTCTGAGGTTAGTGAAGAAGGAGCGGAGGTAGTCCGGAGAGATCAGAGGTAGTGGAAGTCGATGGCCATGGATGGATATGACAATGTCACTCTTCCCGTTATTGGATATCTCATTGATGTGTGATCCTTTTATTATGAAAATTTGGGTGGATTAAGATTAGATCCCTTCCTTTGGCTATCGAGCTCGTTTCGGTCGTTACTGCTTGTTCTTCACGCTTGCCTTTTACACATTGTCCTTGTTTTCCGAGAGTTTTGGTCATGTCTCCATCGTTTATGGGTAGTTTTCCCTGTAATTACTCTCATTGGGTCCATTTGGGGGACATCTACATTTTCTATTATAAACACAACTTTGGATTTTGCATTAGTTCCTAAGGCATCCTTGTTCCGTGGTACTTCCATCCTCAGCTACATGTGTGGACGTGGGAAAGTAGTTTCCATGGAGGTTCTCTGGTTGTTTTTATAGTTAAATCTTGGTCGATTGTCCTAATTCTTTGTTTAATATTTACTATAAATTTCCCCGAGAATTCCGTCTTGTTGATGCTGAGCTTGAAGTATTTTTGCTAATTTTCTTTCTTCCAATTTATTGTATGTAGTCGTAATAATTCGTAAAAATTCGTAAAAATTCAGGTTCTTCTATTTTCTCATATCTACTTGTCATATGGGGTTTTGTGATTTATCTGGCATATTTCTATAATGGGTTTCCATAGTGTGACTGTTATTTCTCCTACAGCGCTCCCTCTGTCGCTGAGGATCTCTTCAGGGAGACCATGGTGCTTCCAGACGTGTTCAAGGAAAAGCTGCATGATCCCTGCTGAGTCCACCGTTGTCACCATTGGAATTGCATGGATGCGTTTGGATAGGCAATTCACTACAACTAGGACAGCATTGCAGCCTTTCAACTCAGGGAGCTCTCCGATCATGTCCACTGAAATCACTTGCCAGCAGCAGGCAGGGATCTTGTTTGGGATGAGCTTCCCCACTTTATGAGAGGGGAAGGATTTGACATGGTTGCAGGTGTTGCATCTGCATACATACCGCCCAACATACTCTGCCATCCATGGCCACCAGTAGTCACAGGAGACGAGTTCCAGGGTTTTCCACCACCCTGGGTGCCCCATTGCGCATGTGTCATGGTATAAGCGCACCAGGTTGTGGCAGAGTTGCGGGTCTTTCGGGACTGTTAGAATGGGTGGATTCAGATGACTCCGGAGTGGAATCGGAGACTTAGCGTGGAAGGACCTCGGCCTCAGCGACTCAAGCAGAGTGCTGTGCCATTGCTGTTTGTCCATTTGGTCCTTATTTCACAGTAGGTGAGCAGGAAGTCTCTAGGGGGCATTTCAGGTCGATTTCGGACTGAGCCTCCTACGAGTATGTACAAGTGCTGATATATATAATGGAGGGGGCGAAAGCACAAGGAAACAAAGGGGAACCGAATCGGAACGAAGGCGTCCGAACGGGAACAAAGGGATGACAGAAGCGGAGCGGTACTGAAGGTCATAAGGCAGAACCTGTGATACATCCGAAAGGAGGTAAGGAGGGCGAGGCCCAGAGGGGCAGGAGGATGAGGGGATGTGGGGATGATGACTAACTGGCTAGAATGGGAAGAAGCAGCAGTCCAAATAGGGATGAGGGGAAAACGCGAGAGATACATTACAAGCGGCGAAAGTGCCGAAGATGATCTGCGAAGCTCGGAGGTTGCAGAGCTTACGGAGGCAGGGTTGAAAGTCCGAGGAATATTGGCAATGGTGTTTACGTAGTATGAGGTCACCAATGCAATGGACTAAGACCGAGGTGGAGTCAAAGTCCGAGGTAGGAACTATGATGGAGGCTCGGAGCAAAGGTATGAGCGGTAACCAAGTACGAAGTACGGGGCAGCAGCAGAAGGTCATAACTTGGCAGGAGGTCAGCGGAAGAGGACCAGAGGGAAGAGAGGGGAAGAGGAGAGGAGAGGTGTCAGGTCCGAAGGTGGGTATCGGAGCGGACGGGAGAAGAGTAGGAGGATGATGGAAGGGTGGAGGTGTTGTGAGGAGGGAGCGGAGGAGTGGGAGGAGGAGTAGGAGGGGGGCTGGCGAGAGGGGTGGTGTTCGGTCCGAGGTGGTTATCGGAGCAGACGGAGATAGGACAGGAGAGTGACAGAGGAGTGGAGGTGGCATGGGAGGTGAAGGGTGGTGTGGTGCCAGGACCGAAGGTGAATATCGGAACGGACAGCGGTAGGGTAGGACTCTGGAGGTGGGGAAGGAGGAGGTCCGGAAGTCGGGTCAGGATCGGGTATGCACAGATATGACAGGGACGTACACTTTTCCTCTGTACAGACCCAGCTCTCCTTGTTTCTCCCACTCATCTGACCTCAGCGTGCCCTCTCCTAGTTCCCGCATTGCCTTTACCACTTTCTCATCTAGGTCCTTTGCCTTGCCGATCCTCTCGAGGATAGTCATCCCTTTGCCTTCCACCAAGACTGCCTCCACCATGCGGTAGACCATCTTGGCCAATTTAAAAACCCCCTTGCAGAATATTCATGACACACCAAGAATAAGGCCTTGTTCGGTATGTTCGGTTTCTTATCAACAAACCATCTTTTATTCTGAACCATATTCATGTTTCCCACTTGCACTTTCAGGAGATTTACTAACTGCTCTGTTCAGTAGGAAGAAACAGGTTTTTTCGGATTGTTTCCTTCATGTTGTTTCTTTTTCATCCTTGAAAAAACTCCTGTTGACAGTTTCTTTGCATGCCTATTGATTGAAGTGAAAATGGTTCCTGTGCACAAGGCTAACACTACATAAAGCATTGTTGTATTGATGGCATCAGCGTTGCCGACTTGTTTCAATTTCTGCTGGGCATTGTCTATAAAGCACGGTTTTGTCAACTATCATATAAAGTATAATTTGTATGCCAAGGGATGACAAAGAAACTGATGTACTTGAACAGTCACCGTTTTTCTAGTCGTTTCTTGGCAAAAGCCAAAGAACAATGCAGAATAACCTTTGAATCAAAAAACAACCTGTTTCTTCAGAACATTACACAACTCCATTATGCTGAGAAGTTAGGATTGGAGCCAGGGATCATTGACCCTATGCTACATCCTTTACTTGAGCCTCAAATGGTTGCATGGCAGTGTCATTTTCATTTGATTTTCCATTTACTCCAACGACATCTATACACCATCATTCACATCTCATGCACATAGACCTGACATCCAGCTGCATGTTTCTGACTAAGAGGACCCTCCTGTGCTTCCAAAAGAAGCCTGTGATTGTAACTTTGACTGTCTCCAAGCTTCTTTCCGTAAAGGGCATGCTCCCATGGTTCACCTTGCCAGGTGTTGATGTGCCTTCACCTCTGTTGCTCCTCGATGCCTGGGTGTCCCAGAACCATGTCACCTTGAACGGTGCTTGGTTTAAACCTGAGGTATGCCAATTGGCCCAAAGATCAGGTTTCTTTGTCACTTCAGATTTTAGGGACAGTGTCATATCCATCCACAGCCATCGTCTTCCACTACCTCCGATCCTCCCAGATTACCTCCACTCCTTCTTCACTAACCTCAGAGCCCCTGTATTCCACAATCGTCTCCGACTCCCTCGATGGTCACCACCCCCTCAAATCAATATATTACCTATGCCTCCCTAAGTACAGACCCCTGAAGGCCTCCGGACAGCTCCGATGTCCGCTAGTGCACTCCCGCCCCCGCTGGGCAATTCACTTGCTTGCCCTGCAAGTCTTCAGGCCTATCCCTCCTTTCTGTTTCTGGGTTATAGCCTGCTACTCCGCTAACCCCGTAACCCGACTCGTTGGTAATATTCAGTCGGCTAACATTTAACTCCGTTAGCTCCACTCCGTTCGGCCCCACCATTCACAGGCCCACCCTCGCTGTAACTATATATACTTAACTTGTACATAGGTTACACCCTAGTGATAAAATCGACTAGAGTTGATCCCCCTTTTAGTTCTTGTTGCCAGTAAGTAAATTAGGGCATGGACGTGTAACTTGGCACAGCGCTCCTGGTCTGAGTCACTGAGGCCGAAGCCCTCCACCCTCCTTCATCTCGCTTCTGGTCTCTAACAGACAGGACTTGATGGTCTGCGAGCTCATCCTGCCATTAGACTGTCTGTGGCAAAATGAACTGCTCAGAACATGTCGATGTCAGTTTCCAGAAGACAATCTTGGCCACAAGTCAGATTGGAGTGTTTCTATCTGTGAGGTTGAAAGTGTGAAGAATCTAGAGGCAGCAGGTATGTATAATACTGTGGTGGTGTTTGTGTGAACATGTTATGATTCTTGCTTGCACTGTGACTAGGCTACCAAGATGTGTTTTGGGCTTTTCCATGTGATTCAAGAGGGTTGCATCAAATATGCAGACGCGATGGAAGGGATTGATGCATCCACTTCACCATCATTTTTGATCGTTCCACCCACCCAGACTAAGTCCCCCTCCAACATGGAGTTGAAAGACCTGAATGTGTGGAGAAAATATGGGATTTTATTCCAATTATCCCCTTATGGCACTGTTTGGGCACTGAAGTCAGTGATGAGTTTCATCTCCCGATGAAACCTTACAGCATTTTTCATGTTTGATTTCCAACATGTCTCGCTGAACCATTATGTATGTCATCCAATTATTTAATGTGTTCCAACTCTATTGTCCCAAATGTGCGATTTACCGGCTGTTCATCATTCATTTGCTGCCATTTTTGAACCATCACATGACTGCCATGGTTTGTCTCTTGAATTGGTCAATTTGTTGCATCCGAAGTCTAAACTGTAAGGTTGGTGTGGGTTCCGACCTGGGTGACTCAGTCCTCTGGCTGTCAAGATCATAGGCTGTATCAAGCTTAGATTTGACAGGGGTGAGGGTAAAGAGTAAAGAACCCTTTACCCAAGCCCGAGCCATACAAATGTAAATACAGTTGTGTACGACAAGAAATAAAGTAATAAACACTGCTCCACCATCCATTCCTTACATAAACCCATTCATTTCTCCCATGTCACAGAACCAGATGTCGAGTCGTCCCTGCGGCCCAAGCTCAGCTTGTGATGTGGCATGCTCCCAAACCATGGAGCCTGCTGTTCCAGCTGGACCAATAGGTCCCCACCTGGTTGAAACACCGACTGAAATGGTGTGATTGGGGGTGGTGTTCTTGAATGTGTATTGAATTACTAATAGGGAATTGGGTTTGATACTCTGCTGACCTGGACCATGTCTGGGACATTCATACAATGGGAGCCCATAGGGCCTTCCAGCACTGCATGCCGAAGTATGGAAGAATGGGCTGTTCATATACAGGCAGGTATGTTCCTTTCCTTTGATCTTGAAAAACAATTTGTCGTTGATGACCCATCAGGTATCCGGACCACAAAGCCACCCAGAGACTTTCTCACTCACACATGGATACTGTTGGAATAACCATCAGGGATAGAGTAACCTCCCTGGGATAATGGGTGAGTAGTGTATGGATGCATGCTAGAGGTCCTGGGTTTGATACCAGGCTTGTCCATTTTATGTCATTCGTCCAGTCACCCGGTTTACATTAGTTGAATTCATGACATAAGTCTATAGCGCTAGCAACATGAATTTCTTCAGATACTTCATTATGCTAACACTCTGAGGGAGTTTTGCTTTCTTGGGAACCATGTCGAGCAACCCATTTATCCCTTCACCCTTCATCATGATTGTACCCCTGCTGGGTGAAGAAAGATACACAATGCCCCTCAGTATCCAAAAATTCCCCCTATTCCCTCCCTCTACTGATCATCAATCTCTCGTGTGCCTCTCGTGTTCTCACACAATGCACTGTATTGTCCATTCATTTGTTGCACTTCACTTGATCCCCCACTTCCTGGTCCCTTGGTTGTCGAAAACCACCATGGCGGAAAATGTCTTAGCAATGAATATATTCTCCAGGTCAAAGCATTTGTACAGTCTCAGTTCGACCTATTTTTGTGGTGGGATGCGATCCAGGACACGTTGTTAGTGGAACAATGCATGCCAATGCCTCAAACTCAGGATGGGCTGTGTAAGGGATGGACAGGGATGGGATGATGCGTGCTTTGCATGCATTCCTTTATTCTTTATTTCTTAATATTCCTCGTAATAAACAATGTATAACAACTGTATATACATATATAGCATGCGGGGTCGGGAAAAGGAGCTTAGCGCTTCTCCCCCCCTGTTGAATACTAGCTCCATACAGTCTATGTTCTCGACAGCCTGAGGATTGAGGAGTCACCAAGGCTGGCACCCCAACCAGCCTTACAGGCTGACTGCAGAATCCTTTCAATGGAAGGATAGGCTGAGGCATATGGGGGGGAATATTGAAGGGCTAGTCAACAACGTAGATGAAGTGCTTGCATTTTCATACGAGTTGGGTGGCATTGGTCAATGGTACTGTCATCATCACACCAAGCAGCTCCTTCATGAACATGATGGCAATCATTTCTTGGGGTGGATGATGAGCTGATAGGTGTTGTGTTTGAACTCCCTTTCGCAGATGACTGCCCATCATTAAGGACAAGAATGGAAATGCTGTACCCTCACAGTGTTCCTGTTTTCAGTGTTCAGGTCATTGGGAGTGGGGGTAGTCTTTGGCAAGATTCCGTGCCACGGTGCAGGACGGATTTTAAAACTTATGCAATGGCAGTTCAGTCTGCATCCCTTCCAGCAGTATGGCCAAGGGGCATCATTTTCAAGCAGCTCAAGTTCACACCTGCTCACCCAATACCCTGGATCATCAGGCCAACCCATGGCTACCCTGGTTTATGGGACCCCTCAATCATGATGGAATTGGCCCTTGTGTCAGAGACCGGATGTGAGAAGAAGGAAACGTCTCCATGGCAGAGGGCTTTGGCCTCAGCAACTCAGACCAGGAGCACTGTGCCTAGTTACACATCCGTGCCCTAATTTACTTACTGGCAACAAGAACTTGAAAGAGGGAAACTCTAGTCGATTTTATCACTAGGGTGTAACCTATCTACAAGTTATGTATATATAGTTACAACGAGGGCGGGCCCATGAATGGCAGGGCCAAGTGGAGCGGAGCTAACAGAGTTAAACATGAGCTGACTGAATATTACTGACAAGTCAGGTTATGGGTTTAGCGGAGTGATGGCTATAACCCAGAATCGGAAAGGAGGGATCAGCCCAAAGGTAGGCTTGCAGGGCAAGCAACTAAATTGCCCAGCGGACATCAGAGCTGTCTGGAGGCCTTCTGTCATATCTGTACATACCCGATTCCGACCCAACTTCTGGACCCTCCTCTCCACCACCTCTGGAGTCCTACCTTACCCCTGTCTGCTCCGATATCCACCTTCAGACCGAACATCACCCCTCCTCCTCACTCCTCACATCACCTCCTCCCCTTCCATCCCTTCCTACCCTACCTCCATCCGCTCCAATATCCTCGTTCAGACCTGACACCATTCCTCCTCCCATTCCTCTCTCCACTCCTCTTGTCATATCCGTACATACCCGATCCCAATCCGACTCCCGGACCCCCCATCTTCATCACCTCCGGAGTCCTACCCTACTCCCATCCGCTCCGATACTCACCTTTGGACCGAACATCACCCCTCTCACCACCCTCCTCCTCTTACTCCTCATGGCACCTCCACCCTTCCATCACTCTCCTACCCTACCTCCATCTGTTCCAATACTCACCTTCGGACCTGACACCATTCCTCCTCCACTCCTCTCCCCACTCCTTCTGTCACTCTCCTCCCTCCTCCCCTCCCCACCAAACCTCTGGCAAGTTATGACCTTCCACTGCTGTCCCGTACCCTGTACTCGGACACCGCTCATACCTTCACTCCGAGATTCCATCATAGTTCCGACCTCGGACTTTGACTCCACCTCAGCTTAAGTCCATTGCATTGGTGACCTCATACTATGTAAACATCATTGCCAACATTCCTTGGACTTTCAACTCCGCCTCCGTAACCTCCATAAGCTCCGCAACCTCCGAGCTCCACAGATCATACTCAGTACTTTTGCTGATTGTAATGTATCTTTTGCGCTTTCCCCTCATCCTTATTTGGACTGCTGCTTCTCTCCATTCTAGCCAGTTAGTCATCATCCCCACTTCACCTCATCCTCCTGCCCCTCTGGGCCTCGCCCTCCCTATCTCCTTTCGGATGTACCACAGGTTCTAACCTATGACCTTCGGTACCACTCCGCTTCTGTCATCCCTTTGTTCCCGTTCAGACGTTGTAGGAGTGCATAATGGGTGTGCTCAAATTCATGGAACCTTATGCAGCAAATACGTCAAAATTGGGCTCCCACCCTTGTACATTATTAGGAAGAAAGAATGATAGAGGGGAGTAATAGGAAAGAAGAAAGAGGGTTTTCATACAAACCAAAAGAGCCTTTCCACGAAGTGAGATTTGGTGGAGAAATTCAACCTGAGATGTCCTCATGTGTGTTAGAGACAGGCGGATTCAGACGACTCCAGAGTGGAATCGGAGACTTAGCATGGAAGGACCTTGGCCTCAGCGACTCAAGTGGAGCGCTGTGCCATTGCTGTTTGTCCATTTGGTCCTTAATTTCACAGTAGGCAAGCAGGAAGTCTCTAGGGGGCATTTCAGGTCGATTTCGGACTGAGCCCAAAACAAGTATGTACAAGCGCCGATATATATAATGGAGGGGGCAAAAGCACAAGGAAACAAAGGGGATCCGAATCGGAACGAAGGCATCCGAACGGGAACAAAGGGATGACAGAAGTGGAGCGGTACTAAAGGTCATAAGGCAGAACCTGTGATACATCCGAAAGGAGGTAAGGAGGGCGAGGCCCAGAGGGGCAGGAGGATGAGGAGAAGTGGGGATGATGACTAACTGGCTAGAATGGGGAGAAGCAGCAGTCCAAATAGGGATGAGGGGAAAACATGAGAAATACATTACAAGCGGCGAAAGTGCCGAAGGTGATCTGTGGAGCTCGGAGGTTACGGAGGTTATGGAGGTTACGGAGGTGGGGTTGAAAGTCCAAGGAATATTGGCAATGGTGTTTACATAGTATGAGGTCACCAATGCAATGGACTAAGACCAAGGTGGAGTCAAAGTCCGAGGTAGGGACTACAACAGAGGCTCAGAGCAAATGAGTATGAAGTACGGGACGGCGGTGGAAGGTCATAACTTGGCAGGAGGTTGGCGGAAGAGTACCAGAGGGAAGAGAGAGGAGAAAGGGAAGAGGGAAGGAGTGGCGGAAAGGAGAATTGTCAGGTCCGAAGGTGAGTATCGGAGCGGACAGGAGAAGCATAGGAGGATGACGGAAGGGTGGAGGTGTTGTGAGGGAGGAGCGGAGGAGTAGGAGGAGGAGTAGTAGGAGGGTGGTGAGAGGGGCGGTGTTCGGTCCGAGGTGAGTATCAGAGTGGATGGAGATAGGGGAGGAGAGGGAAGGAGGAGTGGAGGTGGCATGGGAGGTAAGAGGAGGTGTGGTGCCAGGACCGAAGGTGAATATCGGAACAGACAGCGGTAGGGTAGGACTCCAGAGGTGGGGAAGGAGGAGGTCCGGAAGTCGGGTCGGGATCAGGTATGCATGGATATGACAATGTGCAAAGTCCGTGCACTTGACTGCAGCCATGAGAACAAGGTCAAAGGCTGACGGAAGAGGACGATCTTGGGGTCATTAAATCGAGAAAAATGCCCAAATACTCAGCGTTGAATTTCACCCTAATCGGTTCAGTGGTTGTATTATCAGGCATGACAGGAGTCATGGGAGAATATGAACTATGTGGATGCTCATGTGCGAGCTAGTCTCAGTGAAATTCCAGGAGAATATGGGCTAGTTAAATGATACAAATGCTAAAGAAGACATTGGAGGAGTCTTGGAATTATGGCATATTATTTGGCCCAAGTTTCCCTGTGCACAGATAATCAAGATATATATTCCATTTCTGAGAATTCCTGTTCTCAGTCAAATCTCCACCAGATTTCACAAAATCGGTATCGATAGAAAGCTATGGATGTGGAGAGTCGAGTGGGATAAAGGGACGGAGGTTTGACGCAGTGTTTGGAGTGATATGAGGAAGTTTGTGTTTTTCTTTTCAATTTCCTTTCCTTTGTTATTTGGAATTTTTTTCTAAGCCAATGGCAGCCAAACCTTACTGCCGTTGTTGGTGGAGGCTTAGCTCAGCCAAACCCATATATTTCGGACTCTTTTCACAGATTGTATGTTTGCTGTATGGGTATATGTACATAGTGATTGAAATGGACCAGAGATTTTCCCCCTCCCGCTACTTTTGAAGTCCATGTACTTGGGTGCTGTGAGTGGCCACATGATTGGTAAAGGGCTATCATGACCTTTAGGAAAATCCACCACAGAAAGAAGAAAAGCAAGAGTTACCAGAGTTATATATTTCCCTGAAATCCCCCCCCCCCTCCCATTGATTATATGGATGTGTTCTTACCACAACACCCCTTTAAGCCCCCTTTCTCTTTCTTCCCTAGCTTTTGGGGAGTGAGTTGGAGTGCTACCTTCCGTTTCCTGGAGACAGTAGCAGATTCCCACTTGCAACGTCTTTGTTCAGATTTGGACCCCCTTTGTTTTCCTTGTGCTCTCATCTCCCTATTATATACAGGCACTTGTACATACTCATTTTGGACCTTCAGTCTAAAATCGACCTGAAATGCCCCCTAGAGACTCCCTGCTCACTGCCTCTGAAATTAAGGACCAAATGGACAAACAGCAATGGCACAGCACTCCGCATGAGTCACTGAGGCCAAGGTCCCTCCTTGCTAAGTCTCCAGTTCCCCTCCAGAATCGTCTGCCCTCACCCAGTTCTAACACCTCTCATCACTCTCCTCCCTCCTACCCTCTTCCACCAAACCTCCACCAAGTTACGACCTTCCACTGCAGTCCCGTACCTCGTACTCGGACGTCCATTGCATTGGTGACTTCATTCTACGTAAACACCATTGCCAACATTCCTCAGACTTCCAACCCCACCTCTGCAACCTCCGTAAGCTCACAACCTCCAAGCTCCATGGATCATACTTGGCACTTTTGCTGCTTGTAATGTATCTTTCGCACTTTCCCCTCGTCCCTATTTGGACCACTGCTTCCTCCCATTTTAGCCAGTTAGTCATCATCCCCACTTCACCTCACCCTCCTGCCCCTCTGGGCTTTGAACAATCAGACCCTGGACCCTGCTGGCATTCCGACTTCACTCCCAGTTCCTGAGCCTTAGGTGCTCCTGGCATCCAGTCCCTCTGGTTCCTCCTAGGCCTGTGGCACAACTCAGTCTCACATCCCTGCCTCCGCATCCTCCGCATATTTTGCATCTTCTGTATTCTGCACATCTTCCACATCCAGACCTCTGCCCACCTCTGTGTCAGGGCATACACCCTGACCTAGCCCATACCGCATCCACACCCACACTCGCACCTGCACCCGTGACTGCACCCGGCTGTTGCACTCCCCGTGCACGCCCTGTGCCGGATGCTCAGTGCGGCCGGATGGCCCGGACCTCGGGTCTCGGGTCTCGGGTCTCATGTGACTTCCGGATATCTCCGGAAGTTTTCGATGTATTGTGGCCACTGTGGGAAGATGAGAAGTTAACTTCCTTCTCATCTCTGACCCACAGTAGGCAAGTTGTATATACTTGCCTCTCTTTTATATACCATCTCTGACCCACAGTAGGTTGTACCCTGGACAGGGCTGGTTACACCTGGGACTGTGGACCATAGGGGAGGGTCATGGGGACCCGGGAGTCGTCCCCTGACACTCTGCACCCTCTGCACCTCTGCCACTCCTGGTTGCCCTCCACACCCTGTGGTCAGGTCAACACTCCCCTCTGTACCCTTGCTGGCCATCATGCTGTCCTGTTTGTGACAGCACTGATGGTGTAACGGGTCAATCGCCTTGACTCAAGACAAAGAAGAGGGGGAGGGTTGTAGTGTGCGTGGGTGTGGTTCGTGGGGCCAGGTTTTGGTCCGTGGGCGCTACTGAGTCTGCAAAAACGTCAAACAAACACTCACCTATGTCTCTCTTGGATGTCAAGGCTGAGTATTATGAGCAGAGGTATCTTAGATGTAAGCAACAAGCTCAAGGGGGTGTTAGGGTCATGGATGGCGTCTTTGCCACTTGGATGTAACTCTTTTCTTTAGTTCTTCACAGGTCTATTCAGTACTAACTTGTTATGTACAAGCTATTATCTATTTTATACGAGTTGGAAAAAAGAAACAATAAAAGAAATATGAATGAATGGGGAATATATGATAACGGGTCCGAAATGGGAATTGTAAAAGTTAACTCCGCAACGCTTCGCCACAGCGCCCGCCTATCCTCCCGTCAGCAATCTCCTCGTCTCCAGCTTTCCAACGAACCCTCATTCATCCCAATTGGTGCAGTAGTTCTTGAGATGTGGCCATTGACAGGTGCTGTCAAGACCACGTGAGGCTATACACTGTGCTGAACCATCCGAATATGGGGTTGCCATTCTGGGAAATGCTCCGTGGGTAAAGGAGGAAGGTATAGCATCACTATCGGGTAGAAAAACGGCTGGGTTGTATGTGTGGCTAAGGAGATCTGGAGAGGGGGGTGAAATTGGCGGCATGGTTGGGTGTGGGAATTTTGCTTGGGGTTGTCGGGAATGATGGGGAAAATATGGAAAAATAAGGAGTGAGTGTCAGGAGTGTTGGATAGTGATAGAATGAGCATCGGGAGCGTCAGCGGGTATGTAGTGGGTGTTTGTGGCCAAATTCTGCAGAATCCGACTTTTTGCGGTACACAGAGTTGTCCCCACGACAATGGACCACCCTCTGTCTGCGGACTGATCAGCGCCACGCTGATTCCCGCACCCCATTTCACGGACTTGTGTGCCCATACACCTTCCCTTGGCAGCTTTGCATTTTGATGGTAGGTGATAATCACCTTCCAATACCCTTCCAAATCATACTCCTTAACTCGATGAGGATGGTTATTCTTCTTTGATCGTTCCTCTGGCTGGGGTTCAACTCCTTTGCCCTCAAACGCATCTCCAATTGCATTCAGCCTTCTAATTCTTGATGGACCAACCCAAACCACCTCCAAGGCTTTACACTCTCCATATTTTCTCATTAAGCATGTTCCCCTTATTGTAATTTCTTTGCCTGCATCAAATTCCTGATCCCTAACCTCTTGTATTCCTGAAATCATTGCTATACAACTCCTCTACTTCCTTCACCAATTTAACTCCATCTTCCACATCCAATTCTCTGTCACTATAGTCAGAATCTTCCCCTCCTTTCCTAGGCCTAGATAATCCATCTGGCGCCTTATGCTTATGTTTCGGATTATGTTCAATCTCAAAACTAAATATAAGTAATCCACCTAGTCATTGCCGCATTGGGCAAATCTGGTGAATTAATCATCTGGATCAAAGATATTGTGTCCACCTGAAGCTTAAGTGAATATTATACAACTGATGCCTTTCTGCCTTAAAGGCCCACAGGACACTGTAGAGTTCAAGCTTAGGCTGCGAATATCTACTCTCCAGATCATTGAATGTAAGAGACCTGAAGACAATGGGATATTTCCCATCCTCAAGCTCTTGGTGAATTACCCATCCAACTCCAATCATGGACAAGTCCACTTGGATAGTCACAAGTCCTAAGTCCTAAGTCTCCTTCCCTCTGATTCCTTGGTTGAACCCGTGAAGCTAGATGAAAATCCAAAGCTCGTATTGGAACTGCCTGTGATGTCAGATCTCTGAGTTCTTTCATTGCAGCCTCTGCTTCCTCCATCCATTTGAACTCATGAGGAGCCATCTTCTTCATGAGAAGAGTAAGAGGCTTAGCTATTTTTGCAAAATCTTTGATCCAATGCCTGACTACTCCAACCATACCCAAGAATCCCCTGACCTCTGTTGGGTTTCTACATGAAGGCCAATTTCTCAGCTTGGCTGTAATCTAATGCGACACATGCATTCCCTCAATTGATATGATAGCTCCCAGCATAGCCAAGCATGGCATCACAAGTACCATCTTTGTCCCCAATATGGTTGCACCACTCTCCAAAACCCTCGCTAACAGTTCCTGCAAATTCTTTCCATAAACCCACATGAACTTCCTAATCTGAGGATTCCCCACTACAGTCTCCTCATTACTCCTAGACTTTGGCCCCTTCAGTGCACAATCATCGATAAACACATCGGCCTTCCCTGGAATCATCGGTTCAATCATATGGGTTGTTCTTCTCTGAAACTCCACCAGGGAATTGGCATATCCCTGGGGTAAGGTGGTCTGTCTCAGAGATCCCATCCGATTTGCACCAAAGGTCATCATATCGTGCAAGACAGGTGCCAAAACACAACTGTCAAACCCGCTCTTCAAGTCAAAAATCCCGTAGATTGCCACTCCTGCAAAAGAATCCAACATTTCATCTATTCTTGGCAGTACTGTTGAATCCCTAATAATTACTGCATTTAAGGGTTGTAAATCATGTACAATCCTCAAACTTTTATTCCACTGTGAAGAACCTGGCCCGGTACGAAGACTGGGACAGCTCATATTTTCCAGCCTCCATCTGGTCCTTCAACATTCCCATGATCTCTTCCATCCTCACTGTGGGTAGCCTCAAGGGCTTTATCTCCCATTGTCATATCCATACATACCCGATCCCGAACTGACTTCCGGACCCTCCTCTCAACCACCTCTGGAGTCCTACCTTACCTCCATCCGCTCCAATACCCACCTTCGGACGTTGTAGGGGTGGTGGTCACAGACACCCCAGAACAGGCGATATATCAGGTCCTTCATGAAGAATAAATGTTAGGGAAACATACAGTGGAAGGTTGGGTAGGAATTAGGCGATGATGTTATAGTACGGATGGTAGAGGACATCTAGGCGATTCCAACGCACGTTACGCGAAGAGAATCAGTGAGGTATTGGCAGAGATATGTGGATTCCAGTTGTGTATCGCGATGCATGTCACATGTTCATTGCGCACGCGTGGGAAATGGGGTGCACAGATGGTCCCTGGCATCCCTCAGGCTTCAGAAAAATGGGAATAAATATGCATTGTTTATGGTATGACTGGTCAGGAGGATGTGCCAATTTTTGGACCATGGCAACATGTGGTTGGAAAGTTAGGAAAATGTGCCGGATATTCCCCACCTCAATGCTATCTCACTCAATTCTCCATCAAATTGGATGCGGTTTGTTGCGTTGGATAGTTGTAGTTTAGGCGAGTTGGTTGAGGTAAAGGGAGCGCAGTTGTGTCGAGTGGTTTGGGCTGGAGATGCAGGTTGGGTTTTTCTGCGGCCACTTTCTATTGTTTTATAATTTGTTGCTTGTGATATTGTGTTTCCTATTCTATTTTCTCTTGCGACATGACTGTCATATCCGTACATACCCGATCCCAAATGGACTCCTGGACCCTCATCTTCTTCTCCGGAGTCCTACCTACCGCCGTCCGTTCTGATATTCACCTTTGGACCTGAACACCACTCCTCCTCTTACCCCTCATGTCACCTCCACCCTTCCGTCCTTCTCCTACCCTATCTCCATCCATTCCGATACTCACCTTCAGACCGAACATCACCCCTCTTGCCACCCTCCTCTTCTTACTCCTCACGACACCTCCATATGTCAGGGCACACCCGCCTGACCCGGCCCCACCCGGTACCCCGCCACCCAGTCCTCTCCTACCTCCTCCCCCCTTCCTCTTTCTTTCTTTCTCCATTTCACTTCCTCTTCATTTATTTCACTTTCTCTTTATTTTCTCTTTATTCTACATGGACGACCTTTCCTTGTATCAATGTACCATTGACCCACCCGCAGCATGCTCATGACATGCCCAGCCTGGGCGCCTCAGGCAACCCCCCGCTACATCCAGCTCACGTGTTCACAGCGGATGCCCTTGGGATCCCCCACGGGGACACCTGGGTGACTACAGCTGTATGCAAGGATGATGTGGCACCCATCATGTGACCCAAGCTGCATGTATATAAACATACCTGAAGTGGGAACCGAAGAAGTAGCCTTCTTCTCACCCTTTTCCACTTCAGTCTTAGTGGCCAGGGACTGTCTCCTGAGCCGGGCCCGCCAGATGCACGCCCGCTCCACACCCTGCAAGACTTCTAGTGTCAGGCGTCTCACCTGGGCCTCCTCTACCCCAGACGTGTCCCTGACACTTCACCCTTCTGTCACTCTCCTACCCTACCTCCGTCTGTTCCGATACTCACCTTCAGACCTGACACCATTCCTCTACCATTCCTCTCCCCACTCCTTCCATCACTCTCCTTCCTCCAACCCTCTTCCACCAAACCTCTGCCAAGTTACGACCTTCCACCACTGTCCCATACCCTGTACCTGTCAGGGCCCGGCCTCGGACTTGGAGGCTCCCTGACCTCAACCCCCATCTAACCTGTCCTCACACTATGCAGGGCATGAGATGTATAGTAAAAAGGAAGAGAGTATATACACTTGCCTATGTGGGGCATGAGATGAGAAGAAGGGTAAAGGTCTCATCTCCCCACATGGTTGCTATATAAAGGAATGGGTCACGTGCCCACAACTATACAGCTCCTAGAGTTGTGTAGTGTGACCCGGAGGGAACATCCAGGTGGCAGTGCCCAGTAAGCGTGGGAACGTTCTGGGTGAGTTGCTTGCCCAGAATTGTGGCTGTGACCTGTGGGAACATTCTGGGCAAGCTGCTCACTCAGAAAGTTCCCACGCTATCCCATGCGCACATGTACACAACACACAAAGGCAACAACAAGGCAACAGTCAAAGAATAAAGGGGGTAAAGTAGGTGGGGAGTCTGGGGCACCCTAAGGCAGGGTGCTGAACCCTGACAGTACCTGGACACCGCTCATGCCTTCGCTCCGAGATTCCATCATAGTTCTGACCTCGGACTTTGACTCCACCTTGGCTTAAGTCCATTGCATTGGTGACCTCATACTACGTAAACACCATTGCCAACATTCCTCGGACTTTCAACCCCACCTCCGTAACCTCTGTAACCTCCACAACCTCCGAGCTCCACAGATCATACTCGGCACTTTCACCATTTGTAATGTATCTTTCATGTTTTCCCCTCATCCTTATTTGGACTGCTGCTTCTCTCCATTCTAGCCAGTTGATCATCATCCCCACTTCACCTCATTCTCCTGCCCCTCTGGGCTTCGCCCTCCCTATCTCCTTTCGGATGTACCACAGGTTCTGACCTATGACCTTCGGTATCACTCCGCTTCCGTCATCCCTTTGTTCCCGTTCAGACGCCTTTGTTCCATTTCAGACCCCCTTTGATTTCCTTGTGCTTTCGTCTCCCTATTATATACAGGCACTTGTACATACTCGTTTTGGACCTTCAGTCTAAAATCGACCTGAAATGCCCCCTAGAGACTTCCTGCTTGCTGCCTCTGAAATTAAGGACCAAATGGACAAACAGCAATGGCACAGCGCTCCACATGAGTCACTGAGGCCAAGGTCCCTCCTTGCTAAGTCTCTGGTTCCCCTCCGGAATTGTCTGCCCTTGCCCAGTTCTAACAGCAGATGCCTACATGTCTGGTTCAATGATATCTTCACCAGCACAAGCTCAGTGGAGAACCACAATAAAGCATTATTGTGGTTGTTTACTTGCCTCAAGGGGGCAAAGTTCTATATAAGCCGGAAGAAATTCCAGCCATTCGCTCCAATCCTAGATGTTCTAGGAAGTGTCAGGGCACACCCGCCTGACCCGGGCCCACCCAGGCCCACCCGGCCACACCACACCCGCTCCCCACTGTCTATCCCCTCCCCCCTCCTTCCTCCCTCTCCTCCCCCTCTTTTCCCTTTTCTTTCCCCTTTCTTTATTTCATTCTTCTCATCTTCCTCTTCCTGTTTATTTCTTTCTATCTACACGGACCACCTTCCCTTGTATCGATGTACTATTGACCCATCCGGCCCACACACCCCGGACGGCTTCCCGCTGTGCCCAGCACGCGCGCATGTAGCGGACGCTCTCGGGATCCCCCACGGGGACACCCGGATGCCTGCGGCTGCCTCCGAGGATGACGTGGCACCTGTCATGTGACTCAAGCCGCATGTACATAAATGTACCTGAAGTGGGAACCGAAGAAGTAACCTTCTTCTCACATTCTCCACTTCAGTCTAAGTGGCCAGGGACCACTGTCCCGGATCGGGCCCGCCAGTACGCACGCCCGCTCCACACCCCGCGACGGCCTCAGTGCCGGGCTGTCAGGGACTCGTCCGGGGTCGAGGGGGTCCGGGTATAGCGTCCGGGACCGAGAGCCTGGCGGGGGGCAGATCGGGCGTGCGTACTGACAGGCCCGATGTGGGACAGCGGTCCCTGGCCACTTAGACTGAAGTGGAAAGTTGTTATTATTATTAAAGGAGAAATATTGTACTACTTACCTGAAGTGGAAAGTTGAGAAGAAGGCTACTTCTTCGGTTCCCACTTCAGGTTTGTTTATATACATGCGGCTTGGATCACATGACGGGTGCCACGTCACCCTCGCACACAGCCGTAACCACCCGGGTGTCTCCGTGGGAGATCCCGAGGGTATCTGGTGCAGGCGCGCGTGCTGGGCACAGCGGGAAGTCGCCCGAGGTGCCCGGGCCGGGTACATGGTGGGTGCGCTGCAGATGGGTCAGTTGTACATTGATACAGAGAAAGTCGTCCGTGTAGAATAAAGAGAGAATAAAGGAGAAGTAAGATAAGGAGAAACTGAGGAGGGGAGGATGAGGGGGAAGAAGGGAAAGGGGGAGGAGGTAAGGAGGGGTGGACCGGCGGGGTACCGGGTCAGGTTGGGCCAGGTGGAGCCGGGTCAGGCGGGTGTGCCCTGACACGGGCATTACCCCCGGGCCCTCTCGACCCCGGATGCGTCCCTGACAGGAAGCCACATGGATGAACAAGGCATCCACACTCAAGCAGACAAAATGGAAAAAATCTGCAACTGGTGAGAGCCAGTAGACCACACAGGAGTCCTAAGATTCCTGGGAATGGTAGAATATCTATCGATATTCATGCTGAACGTCAGTGGCTACACAGGGCCACTGCAAACAATCTGCTCAAACAAGCAGACATTCAGGTGGACACCACTCCACCAGAAATGCTTTGATGAGATTAAATGTCTTGCATGCAGGGCTCTGATTCTGAAGCCTGTCCAGTGGAATCCACCGGAAAACCTCAGAAGAAGAGAGGAGTAAACTCCACATCTGGGTCATAACAGACGCATGCCCAGCGGGCATGGGCGCACTAATTGGACAAGGCGAAAAGTGGCAGACCTGCTGCCTGGCTGCATTTATGTCCAAGAAGTTTACCAACACACAATGTAGGTACTTCGCCTACGGACTCGAGGCACTCAGTGTCCTCAAGGCACTCATGAGATGGCAAGATGATCTCATGGGAGGCCATGAATTCACAGTAATCATGGATCACAAAGCTTTGGAATATTTCAAAGCAAAAAACCACAACTCAGGTAGACACCTGAGATGGCAAGCCTTCTTCGCAAGCTTTAATTGCAAAATAAAATACATGGAAGGCCACAAGAACAAAGTGGCAGATGCACTTTCACGGTACTACAACTTGTCAACTGATGAGGATCTGCATTTCGATGACTATGTGTCAGCAGATATCCATCTGGATAGAATTGCAGAAGACATCATCCCTGACAGAGTTGAGGAATATGAAGAACTGCTGCTAAGCAGTACTCTGAGTAAAGACTCAGAGGAAAGAGACTCACTGTTAAAAATGGGGCCTAATTGGCCTCTATAGTGTTCAGGTGCAGGAGGGAGCCATGACATTGAGAAGATGTTACAGTTAATGTAACAAGTGTTGTAACAGTTGAGTTTACAGTAACATGAACATGGGGTTTTTGGGTAGTAATAGTTGGTTAGGTTGTTATTATTTACATGTCACGTGATATTGTACTGCATAGAGCCCATAAGAGGCTAGAAATGGGAAAATCCCATTTCCATAACACTCACAGCAATATGCACGAGAAATACCCTAGAGGAAGCTCGAGGGGGGAGCACCCAAAACCTGGAAGAAATCATAATTCCAGAAGAAAACCTTTGAAAACAATTTGAAGGAAAAGACCTCATTGAGGCAATAAAATCTGGATACTCGCAAAGCCAGATCCACTGGGAAATCCTAGAGAACCCCAGGAATTTTAAAAACTTCTCCATAAAAGATGGGCTGATAACCCGACTTGGAGAAGGAGGGACGACCCAAATAGTAGTCCCAAAAGGGAACTACAAAAGGAAGTCCATTTGAAGAATAATCCTCGAAAACATCCATGAAACACTTGGACACCTAGGATCCAAGAAAACAGTGGAAACCCTCTGTCGATACTTCTGGTGGAAGTCGATGAGGAAGGACATGTCAGAAACTGTATTCAAGGTATTCGTGGGAAGCGGAGCAGAGTACGGCAGCGTGAGTGGTCACTTAGCTAATGAGCTACTCTGTTGCAAGGCGTCATGGGGGTTGGGACTTTGGCTTCAACGACTTGGCTGGAGTGCTGCACCACACATTCTAGGCTGTCCCATATTTCAAGTTAGTGAGAGGTACCTTGCGGCAATGTTGACTTAAGTGGAGATGGAACTGAGAGGCGAACTTAAGATGAGAGTACTTGGGGGGAATTCTAGTCGATATTCGAACTGAAGTACATCGACAGTAAACTACAAGTATAAATACGAAAGGAGAACAGAGAAGGGGCCAGTCGGTCTGGCGTGGGACGGGAGCAGGATGGCAAGTACTAAAAGAGCGATGAGGACCAGGGAAATGGAACAGAAGAAATGAATGGGACAGAGGACAGCGAAGTTGGGAGGCAGAATGGATAGCCTAACAATCTAGGCGCCAATATGGTGGTGGATCAGAATGTCAATATATGAATAAATCAAATGTCAATAAAGGAATAACCAAGTGTCAATAAAGGAATAAACCAAATGTCAATAAGGAGCGGATCAGCGGCAACAACATCAACCGCTAGTAAGTTAAGTGAATGAATAAGAATAAAACAGTATCAGCCGAATGGCTGAGGAGCTCAAGTGGTGGCGGGAGAAAGAAGGAGGCGCTGCTACGGGGCTGTAGACAGGAACCACTATCGGCGCCGCTAAGTGATGGAAGTGGTAGAAGGGCAGGGACTTTGCGGGGCCGTGACAGGACACCCACAAGTTCTGCAGGTCTTGCAGAACTTGTCAGACAACAAAGAAAAGCACCAGGAGAAATCCCGGACTGCTTCACCCACTCCCGACCCTGGAAACACTGTGGTCATCAATAGCCATGGACTTCACAGGTCCATTCCCAACAAGCTTGGGATATGATTACCTCTGGGTAATCATCTGCAGGTTGACATCCAATGTTCACCTGATTCCAATAAAAACAACCATGAATGCATTAGAACTAGTGTTTGTATTCCTTTGCGAAGTTGTAAGACTTCATGGTGTACCACACTCGATCATATCAGATCGAGACTCGAAATTCACACCAAAATTTTGGTGCGAACTACACTGAATACTCGGTGTGCAGCTGAAATTCACAACTGCATTCCATCTGCAAGGCGATGGCCAAGCAGAGAGAATGATGCAAAAAGTAGTACAGATACTACATGCGATGGTCAGACCAGATCAATGTGACTGGGCAGTGAAGCTGTTGATGGCAGAATTCGCAATCAATGCGAGCTCAAACACATCGACAGGATTTGCCCTGTTCGAATTAATCTATGGCCACATGCCAAAGATGTGCCTAACAGCACCACCCTCAGACTACCCAGGAGTGAACGACTTTGCCCAAAAGGTGAAGGAAAACCTCATGGCAGCACACAACGTGGTAATACACAATCATGCTGCCCAAACAATCCAGGTGAATATGAAAATATGCCTGGACCTGCCTTTGAGAAAAGGTGAGCTTGCATACTTATCCACAGATAAGTTGAACCTACCCAAAGGAAGGGCAGGCAAACTAAAGCCTCTGTATATAGGGCCTTATGAAATTCTGGAAACATTTCCAGAGATGTCAAACTACGTCCTTAAGTTGCCACCACAACTTGAACAATGTGGAGTCCACCCAAGATTCCACATATCCCGGCTTGCGCCTCATGAGCCGAACAACCAAGAAATCTTTCCAAATAGGGAAGTAAACATATTTTACGATTTCAGGGAAGACCCCAATCGTGAAGCAGTAGTTTGTGAAATCTTAAACCATGCATGGGTTCATGATGAACTCTGGTTTAAGGTCAAATGGGAGCTAGGGGACACCACATGGGAACCCCTAGGAAATTGCAATGACCTCGTCCACCTGGACCAGTACCTCACATTACAAAATGTGAGGGAACCAGAAAATCTCCCTATCAAAGAAGATAGGGAACTCTCGGCATCACTATGCCCCCAAAAATGGAGGGGGAAAAAGTGAAGCCAAAGGGCAATTGCCCACAGCCAAGAGCATGGGAAAATTCTGGGCAAGCAACTTGCCCAGACAGCCACACCATGTGCTAGAGATCACATGGGCTAGGCGACTAACTTGCCTAGACCATGTCAACCACAGGCTCACATGTAAAACCATACACAATTGCAGCGAATCCCACACATGCAAGAACCAAAACCCCTCCCACCACCACGAGAAACGAAACGATGAAATGTCATTCTCTGGGGGAGGCAACCCTCGATTCGATCCAAACAAGCCACCAGACATTGAGATACAACAACTTGGGGAGCAAGGCTCCTCGGAACAACAACAACACCAGGCGCAGATAAGCGCTGTAGGAGTGGTGGTCACAGACACCCCAGAACAGGTGGTATATCGGGTCTCACATGCAGGATAAAATGTTAGAAAATCCTGCAGTGGAAGGTTGGCTAGGAATTAGGTGACGAGGCTATGGCAGAATGGTAGAGAATGTCGAGGCAATTCCGACGCACATTACACGAGGAGGATCGGTGAGGTATTGACAGAGATATGCAGATTCCAGTTGTGTATCGTGATGCGTGTCACATGTTCATTGTGCTGAAGGAGAGAACGAAGGAAGGTCAGTTGGGAGGTTCAAACGAGACCACCACCAAGCTGTTCCCTGGTTCTTTAGTTAGGATGGGGAAGTGTACTAGTGTTATTTATTGTAAATATAGTACCAATCCGAGTGTTTTGGCTAATTCTATTTTTATGGGTTAGTTTTAAAGTTCCTGAGAATTGACTTACAGATAAACCGAGCCCTGCGGAGCTGTTTCTTTATTGAAATTTATTAATTTGTCTAGGTGTAATTCTGTGTAACGTTGTTTAATTTGGATTTAAACTTGAATTTAATCTTCTACTTGGTGAAGTTTCAAAGATTCTATTCAGTTAATGAATTTGGATTCTGTCTGGAGTGTCCCTTGAGTTTGTTTTATTTTTGTCTTATTTTATTGCTTGTTTTAACAGTAGCAAAATAACTGTTTTGTGTTTACACTTTGAAATCTGGTGTTAACCAGCTCTCCTCTTGAAATATCTACTTAATATTTCTCTCCTTTATTGCTGCCTTTTACTACAGTGGCAATCTTAACTGTATATCACTTTTTCGCACTGGAGTGACAACCAGAAATGCTTGAGAAAAATAATACTCTATTTTCTTACTTCTCTAAGGGGGGCGAAAAGTCGCAGAAAGGGTCTCCCTTTTATACTCCTTGGGTCGCCTTCCTTTTTCATGCTCTACCTTCTATTTACAGGATTTATTTACAGTGTATTTTTCTCAAACTGAATAAAAATGAAATTTTCATGCTATAGTTCTACTGTGCTTTTGCTGCGCTGAACTGCGGTTCTACTGCGGTCAGACTGTGCCTAGAATTCTTATTGTCCTCCCTCGCCTAAGCTATTTTAATGGTTAATTGGAACTTGGCTGCGCTGCATTTGCCACAGTTACCTATTTCAAATTCCCTATATATACCATTAAATTTGCTATGACTCGATGATTCTGAATTCAAACTTCGCATTACTATGCGTACGGCTGTGCTGAGACCTTCAGCTGATTTATTCCATTTTTATTTAGTGACATTTAGTTAAAATGAGACTGAAATGGTAAATGAGTGAATTATTCAGGTTTAAAACTGAAAGAAAAAGTTGCTAGTAGTCAAGAATTACTCAAACGAATGTGTTATAGCTCTCCACCTCATTAGAATATCGTTCCCTAAAATTCCTGCCATGGTCCATCGTAGTTTAGTGGTTTTCGTGAATTTCGTTCATATTCCCTGATTCCCTTTTGTATTATCACATCCTAATCCTCCATATGTATTGTTGGTTGTTATAGTAGGTCGTCCTTGAAGATATCATATTTTTATGTATTTTATTTAGGACTCTGGACCTCTTGAAGCTGTTTTCCCGCACGTTTTCAGGTTTCTAACTTCATGTCCCTATATCTCATTCATTTATGGATGTTTTCTCACGTTCTTGGTATCATAAATTTTCATTTATTCCCACCTTTCCAATGGTATTAAGGTTGTGTCCTATTTCCTGGTATTCGTTGAGTTAGCAAAAGTTCGCGCGCACATTCGGTAATCACATGTGTCATTCCCATAGTCGTTCGTATGCGGGCACCGTTTCCGTTTAATTGTTCGGGATTTATGATATGCGTGGGTGTTTATTTCTTTCATATGGGCTTCTGTGATTTATTTCAGATTTTTCCCTCATGATTTAAGGTTGTTTTGCACTTTCCGTGCTTTGTTTTGACCGGGCTCTTCCTTATTTGGATGGAAATTGGTCTTCGCAATCTGCCGAAGTGCGGATCTCGGTTCCGACGGCCGGTTCCCTGCGCATCGCCACCCTCACGTGTCATTACACATGATGCGGATTTCTATATTCCCGTCATGGGTATAACTTCACAACGGCTGGACTGTTTGGGCTGAAAATTTGCATAACTATAGTTCCCCATTTTTAATAATTTCCGTGTAAATTTCGTTGTATGTTTTAATTATGGATCCTACGCAAACATCGTCTTTTCCCTAAGCTCGGACTTTTGATGTCACTATTCCCGTTATTGGATATCTCATTAACGCATGATCCTTTTATTATGAAAATTTGGGAGGATTAAGATTGGATCCCTTCCTTTCTAATGGGCTATCAAGCTTGTCTCGGTCGTTACTGGTTAATCTTCGCGCTTCCCTTTTAGGCATTGTCCTCGTTTTTGCAGGAGTTTTTAGTCATATCTCCGTTGTTTATGAGTAGTTTCCCCTGTAATTACTCTCATTGGGTCCGTTTGGTGGACATCTATATTTCCTATTATAAACACGACTTTGAATTTTGCATTAGTTCCTGAGGAATCCTTGTTCCGTGGTACTTCCATCCTTGGCTACGTGTGCAGACATGGGAAAGTAGTTTCCGTGGAGGTTCTCTGATTGTTTTTATAGTCAAATCTTGGTCGATTGTCCTAATTCTTGGTTTAATATTTGCTATAAATTCCCCCGAGAATTCCGTCTCGTTGATGGTAAGCTTGAAGTATTTTTGCTATTTTTCTTTCTTTCGATTTATCGTGTGTAGTCATAATAATTCGTAAAAATTCAGGTCCTTCTATTTTCTCATATCTACTTGTCATATGAGGTTTTGTGCTTTATCTGGCATATTTCCATAGTGTGGCCGTTATTTCTCCTACAGCGCACACGTGGGAAATGGGGTCCTGGCATCCCTCAGGCTTCAGAAAAATGGGGATAAATATCCATTGTTCATTGTATGGCTGGTCGGGAGGATGTGCCAATTTTGGGACCATGGCGACATGTGGTTGGAAAGTTAGGAAAAATGTGCCAGATATTCCCCACCTCAACGCTATCTCACTCAATTCTCCATCAAATTGAATGCGGTTTGTTGCGTTGGATAGCTGTAGTTTAGGAGAGTTGGTTGACATGAAAGGAGCGCAGTTGTGTCGACTGGTTTGGGCTGGAGATGCACCTTGGGTTTTCCGCAGCCACTTTCTATTGTTTTATATTTTGTTGCTTGTGATATTGTGTTTCCCATCCTACTTTCTCTTGCGACGTGACCAGATGAGTCATATGGAACATGCTGGAAGCTTGCAGACGTGTTTGCAGGGTCGTTTGTATATAATATTAGCTAGTTACATTTGTAACAGAGATTTCCGCTCTGCTACATTTAGATCTGGTCACGAAGTGAAGTGTGCTGGAGGCATGGTCAAGTGCAGTAGTCTTGAGGGAGGCAAGGAAGCCTCACAGTGTCCTCAGGGAGATCCACACCGAGTTATAGGATGCCAAGTCCCAGTTCAGTTTTCAGTTCAGTCTTGATTCTGTCCAAGGAAGCCGCTTGCTGGCCCCCTTTTTCGTTTCTCATCCTGCTGGGTGGGAGTAGGTGTGGTGTGAAGTAGTAGAGGTTCAGGTGGTGGTGGTGGTAGGTTGGTGCGCCGCTGTGCCATGCATCCATTCCCTATCCGGTCCCCGACACCCCTTGTGCTCTGTTACCCCACTTGCAGCACCATGGACTATATGATGCATGCAGCACAAATGAGTGCCGCAAACCAACAACCATCTGCAATGCCAGCATACCCCCAGCCTCCTCAAAGGGGCTTCCAACCATATGCGGTGCAAACTGCACCAATGGTGCAACAAGCGCCATTCCAGGGGCAGCATTTGCTGCTGCTGCCCCAGGCATACTCCCCAGGGAACTTCCCTGGCCAAATCACCCCCTGGATCGGCCAATTTGGCCCAGGTCCGACAACACCCCAGCCAAATGTAGGCTGGGAATCAGCCATCGCATCAGCAGTAGCTGCTCAGAGAGGTCAACTCCGTCAGGAGTTGAAAGAGATGAAGTCCCTCATAGGAGGGAGATGAGGGAGCGACAGTGGCTCCTCGTCCAGGCCGTCCAAATGGGCATGGTCTGATAACTTGAGGGCATCAGATGATGCCTGCGATAATTGCACCCATTGGAGGTGCAAGTACAATAGAGCACAAAGAGATGCTGAGGGCATCTTTGCCTCTCTGAAAGACACAGAGAGAGAAGTCGATCTCCAAAAGAGGGAGATCGAATTATTAAAATGCGAGCTCAAAGAGGCACATGCACTGGCAGACCTCGCTGCCAAACCCATCATGATGGGGGCCTCCCAGGTCAGGGGGAGGTGTTAGATATGATGCGCGGATTCAGACGACTCCGGAGTGGAATCGGAGACTTAGCATGGAAGGACCTTGGCCTCAGCAACTCAAGTGGAGCGCTGTGCCATTGCTGTTTGTCCATTTGGTCCTTAATTTCACAGTAGGCAAGCAGGAAGTCTCTAGGGGGTTCAGGTCGATTTTGGACTGAGCCCAAAACGAGTATGTACAAGCGCCGATATATATAATGGAGGGGGCAAAAGCACAAGGAAACAAAGGGGATCTGAATCGGAACAAAGACGTCCAAACAGGAACAAAGGGAAGACAGAAGCGGAGCGGTACCGAAGGTCATAAGGCAGAACCTGTGATACGTCCAAAAGGAGGTAGGGAGGGCAAGGCCCAGAGGGGCAGGAGGATGAGGAGAAGTGGGGATGATGACTAACTGGCTAGAATGGGAAGAAGCAGCAGTCCAAATAGGGATGAGGGGAAAACGCGAGAGATACATTACAAGCGGCGAAAGTGCTGAAGGTGATCCACGAAGCTCAGAGGTTGCGGAGCTTAGGGAGGCGGTGTTAGAATGGGGCGGACTCGGACGACCCCGGAGTGGAATCGGAGACTTAGCGTGGAGGGACCTTGGCCTCAGCGACTCAAGCGGAGCGCTGTGCCATTGCTGTTTGTCCATTTGGTCCTTAATTTCACAGTAGGTGAGCAGGAAGTCTCTAGGGGGCATTTCAGGTCGATTTCGGACTGAAACCAAGACGAGTATGTACAAGCGCCGATATATATAATGGAAGGGGCAAAAGCACAAAGAGAACAAAGGGTGACCGAATCGGAACGAAGACGTCCGAACGGGAACAAAGGGTAGAGGGAGCGGAGCGGTACCGAAGGTCACAGGGCAAGACCTGTGATACATCCGAAAGGAGGTAGGGAGGGCGAGGCCCAGAGGGGCAGGAGGATGAGGGGAAGTGGGGATGATGACTAACTGGCTAGAATAGAAAGAAGCAGTAGTCCAAATAGGGATGAAGGGAAAACGCGAGAAATACATTACAGGCGGCGAGAGTGCCGAAGGCGGTCCGTGAAGCTTGGGGGTTGCGGAGGTTACGGAGGTTACGGAGGCGGGGTTGGAAGTCCGAGGAATATTGGCAATGGTGTTTACATAGTATGAGGTCACCAATGCAATGGACTAAGGCCGAGGTGGAGTCAAAGTCCGAGGTAGGGACTATGACGGAGGCTCGGAGTAAGGTACGAGCGGCGTCCGAGTGCGAAGTACGGAACAGCGGTGGAAGGTCGTAACTTGGCGGAAGGGTGGTGGAGGAGTAACGGAGGGAGGAGAGAGGGGACAGGTAGGGGAGAAGGAGTGGCGGAAAGGAGAGTAGTCAGGTCCGAAGGTGAGTATCGGAGCGGACGGGGGAAGCGTAGGAGGATAACGGGAGGGTGGAGGTGTTGTGAAGGGGGAGCGGAGTAGTAGGAGGGTGGTGAGAGGTAAGGAGGAGGTGTGTTGCCAGGACCGAAGGTGAGTATCGGAACGGCAGCGGTAGGTTATGACTCCGGAGGTGAAGAGGGTGGAGGTCCGGAAGTCGGGTTGGGGTCGGGTATGCACGGATATGACAGGCGGGGTTGAAAGTCCAAGGTAGGGACTATGACAGAGGCTCAGAGCAAGGTACGAGCGGTGCCCGAGTATGAAGTATGGGACAGTGGTGGAAGGTCGTAACTTGGCAGGAGGTTAGCAGAAGAGTACCAGAGGGAAGAGAGAGGAGAAAGGGAAGAGGGAAGGAGTGGCAGAAAGGAGAGTTGTCAGGTCTGAAGGTGAGTATCAGAGCGGACAGGAGAAGCGTAGGAGGATGGTGGAAGGGTGGAGGTGTTGTGAGGGAGGAGCGGAGGAGTAGGAGGAGGAGTAGTAGGAGGGTGGCGAGAGGGGCAGTGTTCGGTCCGAGGTGAGTATCGGAGCAGACGGAGATAGGGGAGGAGAGGGAAGGAGGAGTGGAGGTGGCATGGGAGGTAAAAGGAGGTGTGTTGCCAGGACCAAAGGTGAGTATCGGAACGGACAGCAGTAGGGTAGGACTCCGGAGGTGGGGAAGGAGGAGGTCCGGAAGTCGGGTCGGGATCGGGTATGCACGGATATGACAGGAGGGGATACAGTGCCATGGCATTGACTATCCCACCACCCTGTGGGCAGGTGACCCTGTCTGGGTTGCATAAGGGCCCGCCCTCAGAAGGGCAAACCCATGTCGAGGGGAAGAGGGAGAGCGGTGGGCAACCAATGGCGGACCACAAAACAGGGACCACTGCCAGAGGCAGCGGGCCGCTGAGTACCTCAGCACCCTATGGGCAAGCTACCCTGTGTCAGGGGACGACTCCCGGGTCCCCGTGACCCTCCCCTATGGTCCACAGTCCCAGGTGTAACCAGCCCTGTCCAGGGCACAACCTACTGTGGGTCAGAGATGATATATAAAAGAGAGGCAAGTATATACAACTTGCCTACTGTGGGTCAGAGATGAGAAGGAAGTTAACTTCTCATCTTCCCACAGTGGCCACAATACATCGAAAACTTCCGGAGATATCCGGAAGTCACATGAGACCCGAGACCCGAGGTCCGGGCCATCCGGCCGCACTGAGCATCCGGCACAGGGCGCGCGCGGGGAGTGCAACAGCCAGGTGCAGTCACGGGTGCGGGTGCGAGTGCGGGTGTGGATGCGGTATGGGCTAGGTCAGGGTGTATGCCCTGACACCCTGCAGGGAAGTGTCCACATGCTATACAAGTCCACTGAACTCAACAAGTTTGGCAAAGTCAAAGCTCCTATCGATGTAACAATTGACCCCAACTTCCCCATGAGGAGAATAGCAGGGTCAGAAGTGGTGCTGTAGGAGAAATAATGGTCACCCTATGAAAACTCATTATGGAAATATGCCAGATAAATCACAAAAACCCCCACACGACAAGTAGATATGCGAAAATAGAAGAACCTGAATTTTAGCGAATTTTTACGAATTATTACGACTACATACAATAAATTGGAAGAAAGAAAATTAATAAAAATACTTCAAGCTTAGCACCAACAAGACGGAATGCTCGGGAGAATTTATAGTGAATATTCAACAAGGAACTAGGTCAATCGAGCAAGATTTGACTATAGAATCAACCAGAGAACCTCCACAGAAACTACTTTCCCATGCCCACACACATAGCCAAGGTTGGAAGTACCACAGAACAAGGATTCCTTAGGAACCAATGCAAAATTAAAAGTTGTGTTTATAATAGGGAATGTAGATGTCTCCCAAACGGACCCAATGAAAGTAATTTCAGAGATATGACCGAAATTCACAGAAAACAAGGACAACGTTCAAAAGGAAAGCATGAAGAACAACCAGTAACGACCGAGATGAGCTTGATGGCCCATTAGAAAGGAAGGGATCTATTCTTAATCCACGCAAATTTTCATAATAATAGGTTCACACATCAATGAGATATTCATTAACAGGATGAGCGACATTAAAGTCATGGCTCAGGGAAAAGTCAACATTCACGCAAAATCCATATTTAAAACTCATAACTAAATTTACATGGAAAATATGATAAATTAAAAACTATTGTTATGCAAAGTTTCAGCCCAAACGGTCCAGCCGTTGAGAAGTTACACCAATGATGGGAATATAAAATTCCACACTATGCTTAAAGACATGTGAGGGTGGTGATGTGAAGGGAACCAGCCATTGGAACCGAGATCTGCACTTTGGCAGATTGCGAAGACCAATTCCTGTCCAAATAAGGAAGATGTCACGGCCGTGCATTCCGGCCTGTTAGCCACCCAACCCGATGCCGCCCGAGCCCGTTCCCACTATGCGAGCGTGAGCACGAGCCCCAACCTCAGCCCTATCCTCCCTGAGGACTCCCTGCTCACTCCCCCGCTTGCCCCTAGGCTCCCCTGCACCTGGCCGACTCCCCACAGCCACACCAACCTTCCCACCCTGAGTCTGCCTCCGGCACCGTGCCCAGCGCAACTCCCCTACCCCGCCCACTTGGCCCCTACAGGGCTGCTATCATCCCCATGCCCAACTCCGGCCCAACTCCGAGTCCAGTGCCACTACGATACCATCACCGCTATTGCGGCCCTACACTCTTTCCTTTATTTATCTGTTATTGTTTGTTTTGACCCTCGGTCATTGCTGGCCACTATGCGGCCAACCCCGCTCCTTCTTCTTGTTTGCTTCCGGACCCTTCGGCCTCCGGCCCGGGTCCGCTTCCATTCATTTCTTCTTCCTATATATATCCTGTATGATACTTTATTGTACCTTAGCTCTAATATCGATGTGACCATGACCCCTAAGTCCTGACCCCAACAAGGCAACCCCAGTGAGTCTGAAATGGGGGCCAAGAGACAGCTAGGGGGCACAGCACTCCCTTTAGAGTTGCTGAGGCCAAATGCCCTACCCTTGGGCCTTGTTCGCAGCATCACAGCCATCACAGCCTATAGCGGCCCGCAACGGCGACCCTCGGTGCCGACCCCGGACCAGTGTCTAACAGTATATTAGAGCTCTCTCCCTAGGTTGTCTCAACATTGTTCCTAGTTTTGACTCTGATCTCAGCTTTCCCGTGATACCGTGCCACATCGCCGATCACGGATCTTTCCCACGGCCGATAATCGCGCGAAAACCACTCCCACTGAAGCTGGATCATTCTCAGTAGGAATTCTTGGGTCCCTGATGCTAGTGTAGCTCAAACCCGCGTTCTGTGACCCTCTGGGGCCTTGGATAGGCACTCAGATGGGATTTCTAGGTCGCTGAATACCATATTCACTGGATGCGCGATATTTCAGTTCCAACCCGACTCTGGCTATACCACCCTGTGCTACAGATTGTGCCCCGATCTGCGAGCCTGAGTTGTAGCCCCTTCCTGTCCTTTCTGACCCTTCATCCAGTCTTATCGCGACCCCCATCAGTCTTATCCGATCTCGATCAGATTTCGGAAACCTGACTTCTGCCAATCCCGATCTCCAATCCGACCCTTCTGACGCCGCTAGCAAGCCACTGGCACCCCGAGCCCTTGTGGGCATCTCTTCCAAAGTCCTGGAAGCAGTCCAGATAGGCACCCATCATCCACTTCGACCCCGACATCCAAACCTTCGGCAAGCACGCAACTGATCTCAAGATCGCCGCCACTTTGCACCCCAATACCCCTTCCAAAGTCCTGGAAGTAGGTTGATTTAGGCACCTCCACTCATTCACCTGCAATACCGTTAACCTCGGTTATCAATCCCGCATTCCAAGCCACTGGGTATTTGTCAGGGCACACCCGCCTGACCCGGCTCCACCTGGCCCAACCTGACCCGGTACCCCGCCGGTCCACCCCTCCTTACCTCCTCCCCCTTTCCCTTCTTCCCCCTCATCCTCTCCTCCTCAGTTTCTCCTTATCTTACTTCTCCTTTATTCTCTCTTTATTCTACACGGACGACTTTCTCTGTATCAATGTACAACTGACCCATCTGCAGCGCGCCCACCATGTACCCGGCCCGGGCACCTCGGGCGACTTCCTGCTGTGCCCAGCACGCGCGCCTGCACCAGATACCCTCGGGATCTCCCACGGAGACACCCGGGTGGTTATGGCTGTGTGCGAGGGTGACGTGGCACCCGTCATGTGATCCAAGCCGCATGTATATAAACGAACCTGAAGTGGGAACCGAAGAAGTAGCCTTCTTCTCAACTTTCCACTTCAGGTAAGTAGTACAATATTTCTCCTTTAATAATAATAACAACTTTCCACTTCAGTCTAAGTGGCCAGGGACCGCTGTCCCACATCGGGCCTGTCAGTACGCACGCCCGATCCGCCCCCCGCCAGGCTCTCGGTCCCGGACGCTATACCCGGACCCCCTCGACCCCGGACGAGTCCCTGACAGTATTCACCCGGATCTCTAACTGTTGATCGCTGGAGACGCTTAGTGCGCCGCTGGTCACATCATGGTTGGATTTCCTTATGGGTTTTCCCTGCTGGCATCCAGCTCTCCTCAGTCCGCTGATGGTTGAGTTCGCCATCACCCCCGCATACGGCTAGACGCCGCTACTCTGTTAGGCCCGAGTGGTTAGGAGTATGGCGAAAGTCTCGGTGAGACAGTACCCACACCCCTACCCTCAGCCATTACCTTGTACCCTAGGATGCATCTGTAGATGCTTGTGAAACCCGTTAGGTCGATAGGAACCGACCACCCCCGCACTTCTGCAATCCCATTAATCTGCAGCAAGTCCAGGCCTAGAAGACCAAAGACTGCCAAAGATCGCCGCTACACCCATGCCATTGTTGAAGCTCGCTGCTTCACAACTTTTTGTTAGTCTGCAGTTAGCCCAGCCTAGACGGCTAGGGATTGCCAAAGACCTTTGTCACATTCTGACCCATTGTTGAAGCTTGCTGCTTCACAACCCCGCGTTAGTTTGCGGCTTTTCTGGCCTTAACAGCTTTGAATCGCCTAAGACTCTTGTTAGTGCACCTTTGGCCTGAGCAACCAAGGCTGCACCTCCGGAAATCAAACTGGGTGTCTCTTCTGAGACAAAACAAATAGTCTGCTCCATTTCCGTTTTTCTTTTTCTGTTTCCTTTTTTGGTTTGACTACGGTCGATTTCCCGTTCAAGGGGACATGCCCCGGCTCTAGGTTGTTTTCCATTTCCGGGACTTCTGTCTCCCGTCCAATCCTTGTCTTTCTTGTTCCTAAGACTTTCAAATAAAAATATGACTTCTCCGATAAGTTGTTAAACTTTGCCGATACTTCATTCACCAGCATTTCGCCGATATTTTCGCCGATTTTGGCTTTCCATCTCTGTTTCTCTTCAATGGTCTACTTTCATTTTGAAACATGTCACTCGTTCTCAATGTCTCTCTGTTTCCTGTTTCTGTTTCTGTTCTTCTGGGACATTTGTTTCCTTTTTGGGAACACTGTCCACTCCGTCTGAGGACTCTGTCCTCTCGCCGATTTTTTCGGTCACCGTCTCCTCGTCTCTGAGGATTTTTGTCACCCCCCGATGATCTGGCTCATCGCTGATTATCACTTTGACTGTTGTTGAGGTACTACTGGCAACCCGGTATCCAGGCCCGCAACAAGTCTCAAATCCGCTACGCTACCGGTGCAATCAATTTGGACATTTCAATGTCACCTCGCTATATGGACCTTACCCTACCATTTCTGGGACACCAACTACACTCACCCACCTCGCTCCGTTGAGCGACCGGGATTTTGAGCAAGTAAATCAGTCTGAATGTCCGAGTATTCCAGTTTAGTACCCCCGCACACCCCCGGCCGCCTTTGGGCAGTACTCCCATTGGTTGGCATTCAAGCCAATTCGCCGTGTATGCACTTTGACCGCCAGGCATTCCATTAGTAATGCTAGGTACACCATCCCGGGATAGCGCACCTTTGTGCCGCTTCCACCCTTAGCTTCCCCATCACCTTCGGCCATCACACCGCTGGTTGACTACCCACCTTCGCCTATTTCGCCAATGCCTTGTCATCACTTTGTTGGATGGGCCGCGATCCCACTTGTCTTATGACAAGGTTGTTCTCCCTGAGGCTCCGTTGAGCAATGGTACTTGAACATACCGCGTCTAGACAACGGCGCACCCAGTCCAATCCCAAACACTCCACTCCGACTTTACTCCGCCTTGCCGGACTTCACCACTCTACCGCTAGGATCACAGACTCTAGTCATGATACTCCGTTGAGTGATTGATGTTATGGGCCACACATCCTGAGCATCTGAGCACCTAAGCCCCGCACCCTCCAACCTTACCAGTCACCGGCTTTACCCCCGCTGGCTGACACCCCGCCTGGCTGTCACCGGCCTTGTATTATGGGCTAACACCCCATTGCTGTCGACCTCTCTGCCGACTCCGAGGGTATACCATGTTTTATCATGGGTTTAACCTTAGGATCGACTTTGAGGAAGAACCTTTGCCATTCCGCCTGTGCGTGGAATCCCGAACACCCATGGTAGTTTATTGGGAATTACCCCGATAGCGCCGCACCCTCCGGCTTCGGCTATTTTGGCTTGCCCATTAGTTGAAGTACTATCCCGACACCATGATGTTCTGCTGCCATCCCCAGAAGACTCGGTGCAAGCCTATAAGTACAGTTAGACGATGGGACGTCTTCCCTAAGAGGGGGATAAGGACTCTGCGCCTAACAACTTCTGGCCTTTGACCGGTCTTCACCTAGGATTTTCGCTGTGTCATCCTGTCAACCACCACACTGCTATAGCCTGGAGCAAGCCCATGCGTGACGCCGATCCTCCCTCACCACACGGACATCATCCCTATCCACTCCCGACCCTTTGGTGCCTGAGTGCACACCCCTACAGTCCTCTCCCGACCTCATAGGTCAGTCATTGCAGAAGGCCTAGTATGGCCGACTCTTGTATCCAACCCCCAATGACCTCTGAGCCTGTATCTGATGATACAACACCACCGGTTCCAAACCCACCTGGCCGGGTCCTCGTAACCCAGTTGAGGACTAGATGTCTTCCTCCACCCATGCCTAGGTACCCCGCTCCGAGCCTGTTTGGCTCCCCCAGTTGACTCTGATTCCCCAAATGGCCATGGGACTCCATCCCGTCAATCCCGCTATTGCCGCTCTCGCCATAACTAACATAGCGGCATGGAGTACCTCCTTGTGCCATCACCGAATGGGATCCCGAGTCCTTCGTCCCCGTTCTCCTGGTCACGCCATTGCCACTTAGCCGATTACTCATACCAGATGCCGCAAATCAGTGCATTCCCGGCCCTTGGCAGGCTAACCACCTGAACACCCTGAGCGAGTCTACCCTTGGCCTGTGCTCCAGCACTCTGAGGACCTCGTCTCAACACCACCATTTCCTTCCGTGATGAGTTTGCATCATGCCGCAGCAGTACCATGCCTTGTACTGCTGCACCGCTGGGAACTCTATCACATTCCACTCCTTCGGGCACTATGAGAGTCACTTGTGTGGTCTCCCATGTGTCATCATTTGACCCCTCCGCTTGTGGCTGCCTTGTGAGTTGACTTCTGTCCTCCTTGCGCCGCATCCCCGAACTCGGCGGTCATGTTGAGTGGACTCTTGTCCTCCATGCACCGCACCTCTGAACCCTTGGACATGATGTGAGTTGCCCAACTGGCCCCCATCTGTTGCCTCCGCACCCTTCGGGCCGATTAGGCCACTTCATTCCCGCTACCCAGATCCCTGGACTCATAGGAAGCATGGTAGGAAGGCCAAGTTTGAGTTAAGAGACAAGTCCACTAGCTTGTTCTCCTCCAACCTTCTACTCCATCGCCGACTCCCTCTCTGACTTCCATTTTGAGTACCACACCAATCCCGTGCTGACTTCACCTCCACTTGAGGCACTTTGACCTTTTCCACGCTGCTGTTTGCGGCGCTCCGACTTTGTCTCCTTGTGGGACACCCTCTGCCATACCCTCTGCTGATTCCGGACTCGGTGCCACATGCGCTGACTGGATACCAAAGCAAGGTACCGTGCCCTTGTCCTTTTATGGACACCAAGGCCCTGCCGAGATGTCGGCACATCAGCAAACTTGGTAGGGAGCTCTCAGAGCTCTGTGAGCAAATTGAGTCTTTTTGCTGTGCACCCTCTACACATTGGGTGGAGAAAATTAAATGTTTGAATGATTTTATTCTCCTAAGGATGCAGAAGTGCAAAGATAATATGTATATACATTTTTGGAAATGCATATTAAATGGCCAGCATCATTACTTGAAACACTCTATGAGCTCTATGAGCTCAGTGAGCTCATAGAGCTCATAGAGCTTTTTGTTTTTAAATCATGGATGGTCTTCATATCTCCATGAAATCTGCTTAGTTATTTTGGCACCAGTAGTGCAAAGATAATATGGATATATATGTGTGTAAAATGGCCATTGTCATTGCTCTGAAAGCTCTATGAGCTCTATGCACTCTATGAACTCAGTGGGCTCATAGAGCTCATATACCTTTTGTGTTTACTAAAATCAGCACCTTATTTGTTTATTGGTATTTACAAAATATGAGGAAAACTCTGAAATTCAAAAATTTGCACTTTATCTTTCATCTCATTTCTTGCTCAAAACTCAACCAATTTTGATGATTCTATGTGAATTGGAAAGCACCAAAGTGTGGCAATGTAACCATGCATGTTATGTAGGGTATAAATCAGTTTTAACAAAGTGTTCCAAATGAAGTAAATTGAAAATACCACCCAATAAAGCAAACAAAAAGCTGATGTATTCTTCAGATATCATCCAAGCCTTTGACACTAAATTTCCCATGGTCAAAAAGCCATGGTTATTTGGCTCACTGTCAGGGCCCAGCCCTTGTTCTGTGATGGGCCCAGGGGGATCCTCCTAGTCGCTGGGGCATCTAGTCCCAGTCCGAGATCCTCAAACTCACTGAGGGGGCTAAACCTTCTCAACCTCCTCTACAAATGGGAGCCAGGAACTATGCAGTTTTCAGCTCTTTGTTGACTTTCCATAAATGGCACCCCCCCCGTGGGAACGAGCTGCTCACCCAGAAAGTTCCCACAGTTGTGGCTGTGATGGTTTCTGGGTGAGTAACTTGCCCAGAACTTTCCCATGGGTCTGCATGCATGCAGGATTGTGGAATAGTGAGGGGCTGTGCCCTGACACTCACCAAAACATGGTGGGAGACTTTTCTAACACTGAAACATACATTGCTACATTGCCCCACTTTGGCACTTTCCAATGCACATTGAATTATCAAAAAAGTGAATTAATTTTTTTTCCAATTATTCCTAATTTCCTGAAATATCTCTCCCTAACTTATCCCAAAATTTCTGATTTTTCCCCTGATTTTTTGGACATTCTCCTTTTTTAGAAAGTCCCCCATTTTCTGAATTTTCCTTAATTTTCCCTGACTTTTTTTCAAGTTTTTAGAAACCCCCCAGTTCCCCCCTCATTTTCCTCCCATTTTCCCCTTCATCCCCCCCCCTCATTTTCCCCCCCATCCCCCCCTTCGATTTCCCCCTCATTCCCCCCCCCAATTCCCACCTCAATTTCCCCCCCATTTCTCCCCCATTCCCCCTCCAAATTTCCCCTCATTCCCCCCCATTCCCCCCTCAATTTTCCCCCCATTCTCCCCCATTCTCCCCTCCAAATTTCCCCCTTCAAATTTCCCCTCATTCCCCCCCATTTCCCCCCTCATTCCCCCCTCATTCCCCCCACTTCCCCCCTCAATTTCCCCCCATTTCCTCCCCCATTTCCTCCCTCATTCCCCCCAATTCCCTCCTCATTTCCCCCTCCAAATGTCACCCCATTCCCCCCCTCCATTTTCCCCTCATTTCCCCCCTCATTTTCCCCCCATTTCCCCCTTTAATTTTCCCCTCATTTTCTCCCTCATCCCCCCCAATTCCCCCCCATTCCCCCCCCTCAATTTCCCCCCCATTTCCCCCCCATTTCCCCCCCACTCATTTTCCCACTCATTTTCCCGCATTTTCCCTAAGTAATTTCAGATTAACTGCATTTATATCCCTAAATTTGGCTTATATATTGATTGGGCTACATACTGTACTCACACGACCAACTACCAGTTGCATCCGGAGCGTGACAAAAAGTACTGAACCGGCAGCTCATGTTGATGCGTGACACCCAACCGGCAAACTTACCATAAAAGGAATGCAATACTATCGGGTATTGCCATAATAAGTAACTAAATGCAAAAGAATTTGAAAATGTGCTTAGAGCGCCTTTCTGAAAAATTTCCTGCACCCGGATATCACAGATGGATGGTTTTGTGCTTGCACAACAAATTTGTTCTTGCACAAATGAACCTATTTCATACAGAAATAATATCCCAAGCCACCAGGTAGTTTTTACCCATAGTAGGCCTATTGGGCCTGGATCCTGGCTGATTAGGCTGCAATGGCACCTTACAAGTTGCATCAACCTGTGCTGAAGATACCCCCCTCAAGCCCACAGAAGTGTGACTTTGGCCGCAGAAAGCGGGCCAGACAGGTGCGCCATTTGGACAAGGAAATGGCCATTTTTTGAATGTATTTACTTCCGAAAAAGGGAAATTTGAATTACAGTTTGCACAGCCACCCTGAAACCAGGTTTACAGCGTGACACAACTAACTCAACCTTTTTCCCAGTGTGACACATGACAAAACCTTGATTTGAGCCGGACCTCGAGGCCAGCGTGACGCGTGACAGGTTGTTGGTCATGTTAGTACAGTACCCTTGGTGTCTGGTGCCGCATTGGTGCTGAAAGTGAAGCTGAGTTTGTTCAGTCCCTTGTATGGTAGGGACTTGGCTATGGCTAGTCACATGATGCCATAGTCAATGCTTTTAAATTTAAATTTTAATATCGGGTAAATTAAACACTCAGGGAGCTCATATAGATAATAGTCCCCTGTGTGCAAATATAGCTCTATGAGCTCTCAGAGCTTTGACTACTTTTCAGAGCTTTGACCACTTTTCGGAGCTCTCAGAGAAGGGGACCTGCAATTTCAAGTACTGAAGCTCTGAGAGCTCTGAGAGCTCTCAGGCCTCCGCATCCAAGTTTGCTGATGCAGCATTCATCTCACACCTTTTTCTCCTCCGACTCTGGTGCTGTGCTGCAGCTGGCATTCCTGACACCGCCACTCTTAGGCCTTCAAGGGTTCAGGCCCTAAGAGGGGGATACTGTCATGGCCATGCATTCCGGCCCGTTAGCCGCCCATCCCGATGCCACCCGAGCCCGTTCCCGCTATGCGAGCGTGAGCGCGAGCCCCAACCTCAGCCCTATCCTCCCTGAGGACTCCCTGCTCACTCCCCCGCTTGCCCCTAGGCTCCCCTGCACCTGGCCGACTCCCCACAGCCACACCAACCTTCCCACCCTGAGTCCGCCTCCGGCACCGTGCCCAGCGTGACTCCCCTACCCCGCCCACTTGGCCCCTACAGGGCCACTATCATCCCCATGCCCGACTCCAGCCCAACTCCGAGTCCAGTGCCGCTACGATACCATCGCCGCTATCGTGGCCCTACGCTCTTTCCTTTATTTATCTGTTATTGTTTGTTTTGACCCTTGGTCATTGCTGGCTGCTATGCGGCCAACCCCGCTCCTTCTTCTTGTTTGCTTCCGGACCCTTCGGCCTCTGGCCCGGGTCCGCTTCCATTCATTTCTTCTTCCTATATATATCCTGTATGATACTTTATTGTACCTTAGCTCTAATATCGATGTGACCATGACCCCTAAGTCCTGACCCCAACAAGGCAACCCCAGTGAGTCTGAAATGGGGGCCAAGAGACAGCTAGGGGGCACAGCACTCCCTTTAGCGTTGCTGAGGCCAAATGCCCTACCCTCAGGCCTTGTTCGCAGCATCACGGCCATCGTGGCCTATAGTGGCCCGCAACGGCAACCCTCGGTGCCGACCCCGGACCAGTGTCTAACAGAAGACCCCAGTCAAAACAAAGCACAGAAAGTACAAAAACACCTTAGATCATGAGTGTTAGAGACTGGAAGCAAGACAAAGGAGTTGTCTCTGTGGTGGAGGGCTTCAGCCTCAGTGACTCAGACCAGGAGTGCTGTGCCTAGTTACACATCTGTGCCCTAATTTACTTACTGGCAACAAGAACTAAAAAGGGGGATCAACTCTAGTCGATTTTATCACTGGGGTGTTGTCAGGGGATGACTCCCAGGTCCCCATGACCTTCCCCTATGGTCCACAGTCTCTGGTCTGGCCAGCCCTATCCAGGGCACAATCCTACTGTGGGTAAGAAGATGAGAAGGAAGCTAACTTCTCATCTTCCCACAGTGGCCACCATATCAGGATAACTTCCGGGGATACCCGGAAGTCACATGAAGGGGTAGGAACCAGGCCCGGAGCATGTGGCGTGCGGAGCATGCACATGTGTGGGAAGCACAGCGGGTGGAAGCGGGTCCGGGTCCGGGCTAGTCAGGGTGTGTGCCCTGACAGGTGTAACCTATCTACAAGTTAAGTATATATAGTTACTGATAGAACTGGGTGAGGGCAGACGATTCTGGAGGGGAACCGGAGACTTAGCAAGGAGGGACCTTGGCCTCAGCGACTCGTGCAGAGTGCTGTGCCATTGCTATTTGTCCATTTGGTCCTTAATTTCAAAGGCGATGAGCAGGAAGTCTCTAGGGGGCATTTCAGGTCGATTTTAGACTAAGGGCCTAAAACAAGTATGTACAAGCACTGGTATATAATGGAGAGGGTGAAAGCATGAGGAAACAAGGAGGATCCGAATCGGAACAAAGGCATCCAAATGGGACAAAGGGAAGATGAAAGCAGAGCGGTACCGAAGGTCATAGGTCAGAACCAGTGGTACATCCGAAAGGAGATAGGGAGGGCGAAGCCCAGAGGGGCAGGAGGATGAGGTGAAGTGGGGATGATGACTAACTGGCTAGAATGGGAATGAAGCAGCAGTCCAAATAAGCACGAGGGGAAAATGCGAAAGATACATTACAAGCGGAAAAGGTGCCGAGTATGATCCATGGAGCTCGGTGGTTACAGAGCTTACAGAGGTTACTTCAGAAATGAATGAGATACAAGGACATGAAGTTAGTAACCTGAATACATGTGGGAAGACAACTTCTAGAGGTCCTGAGCCTCAAATAAAATACATAAGAATATGATATCTTTGAGGACGACCTATTATAACAACAAACAATACATACGAAGGACTAGGATGCAATAATACAAAGGGGAATCAGGGAAGATGGATGAAAACCACGAAAACCACTAAACTACGACGGACCATGGCAGGGGTTTTAGGGAATGATATACCAATGAAGTGGAGAGCTATAATTCATTCGTTTGAACAAATCTTGACTATTAGCAACTTTTTCTTTTGGTTCTAAACCTGAATAATTCACTCATTTATCATTTCAAGTCTCATTTCAACTAAATGTTACTGGATAAAAATAGAATAAATCAGCTAAAGGTCTCAGCGCAGCTGTACGCACAGTAATGCGAAGTTTGAATTCAGAATGGCTGAGTCATAGCAAACTTAATGGTAAATAAGAGGAATTTGAAATAGAAAACTGCAACAAATGCAGTGCAGTCAAATTCATTAAAATAGCTTAGGCAAGGAAGGACAATAAGGATTCTAGGTGCAGTCTGACTGCAGCAGAGCCACAGTTCAGCGCAGCTGAGTGCAGTAGAACTATAGTGTGAAAAATTCACTTTTATTCAGTTTGAGGAAAATACACTGTAAATAAATCCTGTAAATACAAGGTAGAGCATGAAAAAGGAAGGCAACCTGCCAGGGACCGACCCGGGGTCGAGAGTGCCCAGGTATATCACCTGGGGCTGAGGGTCCGGTAGGTATGATGCAGGCACGTGTAACAATGGGCCCAAAGCAGACAAGGGTCCCTGGCCACTCAGGCTAAAGTGGGAAATGTGAGAAGAAGGTTGCTTCTCAGTTCCCACTTAGGCTGTGTTTATATACATGTGGTTGAGGCCACATGGGAAGCGCCACGTCATCTATGCACACAGCCACATCCGTCCGGGTACCTCCGTAAGAGGTCCTAGGAGCGTCCGGTATGTGGGAGGTCATCCGGTGTGTCCAGGTCCAGGCACGTTACACTGCAGCCAGGTCAATGGTACATTGATACAAAGGAAGTCGTCCGTGTGATAAGAAAAGAATAAAGAGGAAAGAGAAGAGAAAAGAGAGGGAAGAAGAAAGAGAAGAGTAAAAGGGGAAGAGGGGGGAGGTCAGGAGGAGTGGATGGTGGGGCACTGGGTGAGGTGGGGCCAGGTCAGGTGGGTGTGCCCTGACACAACCCAAGGAGTATAAAAGGGAGACCCTTTCTGCGACTTTTCACCCCCCTCAGAGAAGTAAGAAAATAGAGTATTATTTTTCTCAAGCATTTCTGGTTATCACTCCAGTGCAAAAAAAGTGATATACAGTTAAGATTGCCACTGTAGTAAAAGGCAGCAATTAGGGAGAGGAATATTAAGTAAATATTTCAACAGGAGAGCTGGTTAACACTCCAGATTTCAAAGTGTAAACACAAAACAGTTATTTTGCTACTGTTAAAACAAGCAATAAAAATAAGATAAAAATAAGACAAGGTCAAGGGACACTTCAGACACGATCTAAACCCATTAACTGAGTAGAATCCTTGAAAATTCACCAAGTAAAAGATTTAATTCAAGTTAAAATCCAAATTAAACAATCCTACACAGAATTACACCCAGATAAATTGAGAAATTACAATAGAGGAACAGCTCTGCAGGGCTTTGTTTATCTGTAAGTCATTTCTCAGAGACTTTTAGACTAACCCATAAAATAGAATTAGCCAAAACACTCGGATTGGTACTATAATTACAACAAATTTTGCTAGTTCACTTCCCCAACCTAACTAAAGAACCAGGGAACAGCTTGGTGGTGGTCTCATTTGAACTGCCCAACTGACCTTCCTTTGTTCTCTCCTTCAGTGCACGACGCCGCATACACTTGGTGGACAAAGTGTGAGTGGTAAAGAATATGTACATTGGTACGAACAGGGTGAAGCCGACTTTAAAAGCGGCAAGGTACATAGAGTCCTTGTCAAAAACCCGGATTGTAGGGGTAAATGCGTGAGTCCGAATGCAGGCGGGGCTCAACTAGAGGGGGGATCCGAGAGCTCCAGTAGTGGACTGAAGCTTCTCCAGGAAGCCCGGTTCTGCTGGATGGTACAAGAGGCTCTAAGAAGGACGTGGCCTCAGCGACTCGGAGGGAGCGCTGTGCCTCCATTATGTCTCAGTTAGTCCTTGTATTTCTTATGTCTGAGGTATCTTGTAGAACAGGAATGGGATTCACTCAGAGGGACTTTGGATAGCATTTTAGTCGAGATTAGAACTGAGGAACTACAGGTTCTAATCTACGGGTATTTATAAAGGGGAATGGAAAGGACTTAGTCAAAGTCCAAATGACAATAGGACAACACCGAAAGGTGCCGAATGATACTGAGAGGTACCGAAAGGTCCCAAACGATATCGTTAACAGGGAACCGAGGTGTCGGAACAAGGAGGGTGGAGTAAGAGGCCGGAAAATGAATGGGAACGGGAAATGGGTAAGGGGGGTTAGCTGACTGAATGGTAAGAAGAAAGATAGTCATGCTAAGAATGGAAGGTGACTAATAAGTGATGACGTGAGTGAGATCACCGAAGGATGCGGGTAACTCCGAAAGCGGAGTTGCATATCCAGAGGATGTTGGGTGACTCAAATAAATGAAATGGGTGGAGAAATGGTTTAAGGGTATGTCACGGGATGTCAGAGGTCCATCGGGATATCGGAGCAAATCCGGAGTCTCCGAATGCTCCGACTCAGGACTGAGCTTCCGGGATGGGAGTGGCCAAGGTTCGGTGTGCTGCAATCAGACTGGAGCTGAGACAGTCAGGAAGGAAGGTGACTTGGGGAGTGGGGAGGCCTGGTGTAGGGGATGGTGAAGTTGTTAGGAAGGTATGGTGTGGTGGGAGTGCACAGGGTCGGGATTCCAGGATATGACAGTCCTTCACGAAAAAGCGAAGGAAACCGAGAAATATTTCTCAGGACTCCCAAGTATTGCAAAACTTGTGGAGGAGTACAATTCCCCGGAGAACAAGGGAAAAATCTCCTGGGAAAGTCTAGGCAAAGCTGCCTATATAAAGCCCCAGTTCAAACCACTCAGGACTCCTGAGGAACGTGCTGCAAGAACTGTCGAACAGGAAGCGAAAGCTTCCAAATACCGTGAAAGAGACGCAAGTCTCCATGCTGGACAACCAGGCCAGCGACCACCCTTCCCCATGGGAAGAACGGTAGACCTACCGTACTCTACACCTGAGCCAAGTAGCTCAGGAATGCAACAAACCGCTCCCACCCAGGGAGCGCCCACTTCGTTGAGCCCACAGCTCGACAACATAGCCCAGGCTACGTCATCGCATCCAATGCAGCAATCGGATGTCCAGATGAACAACCCAGAGGAAAACCCTCCTCTGGGGCAATAACTCTACCCCTGAGGAAAGGGAAAGTGACACGGTAATACGCCATTGAGGCACCCATGAAAACACCTTCCCCAACTCGAGGCCCCACACACAATATTGTATGCAAGGAACCGCAAGTAACAATTGTGGAAATCTCTACTTCATCAAAAACCCACATCCACCACTGCTCATGTGTAAACATCATTTACACATGAATCCTCACAGAACAAGTGAGGAACACCAAAGACATACAACCTTTGGGTCGAAATTCATTTTCGAAAAAACTCCATTACTTTCCTCTCTGCGATACCCATGTATTGCTGTTCACTTCAAAGTGATGGCCCCACACTCATTTATTCCCCAAAATTTTTCTTTCCCTCTCTTTCACCGACATGTACAAATCGCCCACTTTAAAGTGGCAACAATAAAACACTCATTGATAATTTCAAACTCAATGTAACTCAATTTTTAAATTTTATTCTCTTCATCAACAACCTTGTATGCATCACAAATGCAACGCAAGGGGGGAGAATGTCAGGGCAATAGCCCCGAACCCTGATCCATATGTAATTAAAGATACATATAGTCACATGGGTAAGCGGTAACCTCCGGTTAACTGCTTACACACCACCATAAAATACACACCTTTGTATCACTTATGGCTCTGTGTGCTGAGCTACCCACTGAGACCTCACAGCAAGGAACTGTCAGAGACCAGATTGAGATGAAGGAATGTCTCTGTGGTGGAGGGCTTCGGCCTCAGCGACTTATGCCAGGAGTGCTGTGCCAAGTTACATGTCCGTGCCCTAATTTACTTACTGGCAGTGAGAACTAAAGGGGGTCAACTCTAGTCGATTTTATTACTGAGGTGTAACCTATGTACAAATTAAGTATATAGTTACAGAGAGGGTGGGCCCATAAATGACGGGGCCAAGCAGAGCGGAGCTAACGGGGTTAAACATTAGCTGATTGAATATTACCGACAAGTCGGGTTACGGGGTTAGCAGAATGGTAGGCATTAACCCAGAAATGGAAAGGAGGGATAGGCCTGAAGGTGGGCTTGCAGGGCAAGCGAGTGTATTGCCCAGCAGAGGTGGGAGTGTGCTAGCAGATGTCGGAGCTGTCCGGAAGCCTTCAGGGCTCTGTACTTAGGGAGGCGTAGGTAATATATTGAAAAGAGGGGGTGGTGACCATCGAGGGAAGCGGAGGTGATTGCAGAATATGGGAGCTCCAAGGTTAGTGAAGAAGGAGCAGAGGTAGTCCGGAGAGATTGGAGGTAGTGGAAGTCGATGGCTGTGGATGGATATGACAGGAACTGCAAGTAACAATTGCGGAAATCTCTACTCCATCCAACCCACACCCACCACCACTCATGTGTAAACACCATTTACACACGAATCCTCACAGAACAAGTGAGGAGGAATACCAAAGACATATAATCTTTGGGTTGAAATTTATTTTCGAAAAACTTCTTCTCTTCATCATTTCTCCACTTCGCGATACCCATGTATCGCCATTCACTTCAAAGTGACAGCCCCACACCCATTTATTCCCTCAATTTCTCTCACCAACATGTATAAATCATCCACTTTAAAGTGGTGATAACAAAACACTCATTGACAATTTCAAATTCAATGTAAACTTTCTTTTTTTTTCTTTTCTTCCTCATTAACTATGTATGCATCACAAATGCAATGCAAGGGGGAGAATGTCAGGGCAATAGCCCTGAACCCCAAGCCATATGTAATCACGATGTACATATAGTCACGTGGGTAAGCAGTGAAGGAGAGAACGAAGTGTACTAGTAATATTTGTTGTAATTATAGTACCAATCCGAGTGTTTTGGCTAATTCTATTTTATGGGTTAGTCTAAAAGTTTCTGAGAATTGACTTACAGATAAACCGAGCCCTGCAGAGCTGTTCCTCTATCATAATTTCTCAATTTGTCTGGGTGTAATTCTGTGTAGAGTTGTTTACTTTGGATTTTCACTTGAATTAAATCTTCTACTTGGTGAAGTTTCAAAGATTCTACTCAGTTAATGGATTTAGATTGTGTCTGAAGTGTCCCTTGAGTTTGTTTTTATTTTTGTCTTATTTTATTGCTTGTTTTAACAGTAGCAAAATAACTGTTTTGTGTTTACACTTTGAAATCTGGAGTGTTAACCAGCTCTCCTGTTGAAATATTTACTTAATATTTCTCTCCCTAATTGCTGCCTTTTACTACAGTGGCAATCTTAACTGTATATCACTTTTTCGCACTGGAGTGACAACCAGAAATGCTTGAGAAAAATAATACTCTATTTCCTTACTTCTCTGAGGGGGGTGAAAAGTCGCAGAAAGGGTCTCCCTTTTATACTCCTTGGGTTGCCTTCCTTTTCCATGCTCTGCCTCGTATTTACAGGATTTATTTACAGTGTATTTTCCTCAAACTCAATAAAAAATGAAAATTTCACACTATAGTTCTACTGTGCTCTGCTGCACTGAACTGCAGCTCTACTGCGGTCAGACTGCACCTAGAATCCTTAGTGTCCTTCCTCACCTAAGCTATTTTTAATGGTTAATTAGAACTTGACTGTGCTGCATTTGTCGCAGTTTTGTATTTCAAATTCCTCATATTTACCATTAAGTTCGCTATGACTCGGTCATTCTGAATTCAAACTTCGCATTACTATGCATACGGCTGCGCTGAGACCTTCAGCTGATTTATTCTATTTTTATCCAGTAACATTTAGTTGAAATGAGACTTGAAATGATAAATGAGTGAATTATTCAGGTTTAGAACTGAAAGACAAAGTTGCTAGTAGTCAAGAATTGTTCAAACGAATGTATTATAGCTCTCCGCTTCATTGGTATATTGTTCCCTAAAATTCCCGCCATGGTCCATCGTAGTTTAGTGGATTTCATGGATTTTGTCCATCTCCCCTGATTCCCCTTTGTATTATTGCATCCTAGTCCTTCTTATGTATTGTTCGTTGTTATAGTAGGTCGTCCTCGAAGATATAATATTTTTATGTATTTTATTTGGGGCTCTGGACCTCTAGAAGCTGTCTTCCCGCGCCTTTTCAGGTTTCTAACTTCATGTCCTTGTATCCCATTCATTTCTGGATGGTTTTTCACGTTCTTGGTATCATAAATTTTCATTTATTCCCACCTTTCCAATGGTACTAAAGTTGTGTTCTATTTCTTGATATTCGTCGAGTTAGCAAAAGTTTGTGTGCACATTCAGTAATCACGTGCATCGTTCCTGTAGTCATTCATATGTGGGCGCCGTTTCTGTTTAATTGTTCGGGATTTATGATATGCTCGGGTGTTTGTATCCTTCATATGGGCTTCCATGATTTATTTCAGATTTCTCCCTCATGATCTAAGGTTGTTTTGTACTTTCTGTGCTTTGTTTTGACTGGGGTCTTCCTTATTTGGATGGAAATTGGTCTTCGCGATCTGCCGAAGTGCAGATCTCAGTTCCGATGGCCGGTTCCCTTTGCATCACCACCCTCACGTGTCTTTAAACATGATGCGGATTTCTATATTCCCATCATTGGTATAACTTCACAATGGCTGGATTGTTTGAGCTGAAAATTTGCATAACTATTGTTTCCTATTTATCATAATTTCCGTGTAAATTTCGTAGTGTGTTTTAAATATGGATCCTATGTCAACGTCGTCTTTTCCCTGAGCCCAGACTTTTGATGTCTGTCATATCCATACAATCCTGACCTCCACTCCGGCCTCCCGGAACTCTGAAACTGACTCCGGAGCCCTACTTCCCTTCTGTCACCTTCTCCTTGCCGACTCCCAAGAGGTTATCCCACCTCCAGCTCCAACACCACCTTCATGTCAGGGTCGTGCATGCTCGCAATGAAGAAGGCCCCAGAAACCTAGTTGATATCAAAGCTGGGGGACATGCCCACGCCAGCACAAGGTCTTATGTACACGATAGAGGTGGCTATCAGGCAACTAACTAATAACCAGTAGCAACGGATCAAAGAAGCTAGAAGATCATGTGGCATCATAACTGACAGCCACAGACCGGATCAAACCGGAGATCAAGAAGCGAAAAGAAGAAGAAGTTGATGGGAATGCGGATCATGTGGCAATGCACTACTTACGCTAGCGACCCAAAGATGTGTGTGCCCTGACACTTCGGTCCGACTCTGGAACATTCCGGGTCCGACCTCAACCTCGACACCTTCCAGATGAGCACGCAACACCTATGCTCCTGACTCCGGACCTCTGCTCTGGAATCCTGTTTGCATCTCTGTCTCCGGAACCTCCAGTCTTAGCTCCGACCTTGGACTTTGACCCCACCTCCGCTTATATCCATTGTATTGGTTAGCTCATTCCATTTAATTACGTTTGCCAATATTCCGGAGTTTAACTTCCGAGTTCGGACTTTCTGGACTTATGTCGGACCTTGCAACTATTGCAATGCTCCATTCAATTCCGCTATTCTCCCTCATTCCTATTTGGGCTGCTGCTTCCTTTCTATTCAGTCAGCTGACCATTCCCCACTCCCATCCTCCTTCCTTCCTCCTTGGGCCTTGGCCCTTCACTCCTCCTTTGGGAAACACCATTGAGTCAAACCCTTGACCCTCGGTGTTGTTCCTCCTTCCAGCTCCCTTTGTCTCCTTTCGGAGTACCCTTGCTCCTTTTGATTCCGGACCCCTCCTTATATACAATGTACATAGTAACTTGTAACCTCAGTCCGAAATCAACTTGATTTCCCCCCAAGAGACTTCCCCTCTGCTAGATCTGAAATTAGGGACCCCTAGGACAACCAGCAATGGCACAGCGCTCCACCTGAGTTGCTGAGGCCAAGGTCCTTCATGCTAAGTCTCCGATTCCACTCCGGAATTGTCTGAATCTGCCCAATCTAACAATGTCACTCTTCCTGTTATTGGATATCTCATTGATGCGTGATCCTTTTATTATGAAAATTTGGGTGGATTGAGATTAGACCCCTTCCTTTCTAATGGGCTATCAAGCTCATCTCGGTCATTACTGCTTGTTCTTCGCGCTTGCCTTTTAAATGTTGTCCTCGTTTTCCGAGAGTTTTGGTCATATCTCCGTTGTTTACAGGTAGTTTTCCCTGTAATTACTTTCATTGGGTCCGTTTGGGGGACATCTACATTTCCTATTATAAACACGACTTTGAATTTTGCATTAGTTCCTAAGGAATCCTTGTTCTGTGGTACTTCCATCCTTGGCTACGTGTGCGGACATGGGAAAGTAGTTTCCATGGAGGTTCTCTGGTTGTTTTTATAGTCAAATCTTGGTCGATTGTCCTAATTCTTTGTGTAATATTTGCTATAAATTTCCCCGAGAATTCCGTCTTGTTGATGCTAAGCCTGTAGTATTTTTTCCAATTTTCTTTCTTCCTATTTATCATATGTAGTCGTAATAATTCGTAAAAATTCGTTAAAATTCAGGTTCTTCTATTTTCTCATATCTACTTGTCATATGGGGTTTTGTGATTTATCTGGCACACCCCCATAATGGGTTTCCATAGTGTGACTGTTATTTCTCCTACAGTGGGAACTTCCGTTAACCGCTTACACACACCGTAAAATACATACCATCATATCACTTACAACCTCATGTGCTGAGCTACCCCACTGAGACCTCACAGAGCACAAGCCCCAACCTCATCCCTACTCTTCTTGAGGACTCCCTGCTCACCCCCCCTGCTTTCCCCTAGGCTCCCTGACCTCAACCCCCATCTAACCTGTCCTCACACTATGCAGGGCATGAGATGAGAAGAAGGGTAAAGGTCTCATCTCCCCGCATGGTTGCTATATAAAGGAATGGGTCACATGCCCACAACTATACAGCTCTTAGAGTTGTGTAGTGTGACCCGGAGGAAACATCCAGGTGGCAGTGCCCAGTAAGCGTGGGAACGTTTGGGCGAGTTGCTCACCCAGAACTGTGGCTGTGACCCGTGGGAACATTCTGGGCGAGCTGCTCGCTCAGAAAGTTCCCACGCTATCCCGTGCGCGCGGATACACAACACTGAAAGGCAACAACAAGGCAACAATGAAGGAATGGAAGGAAGGGAATGGTTGGGGAGTCTGGGGCACCCTAGGGCAGGGTGCTGAACCCTGACAGGCCATGTCAGGGCACACACCCTGACTGTCATACCCCGGACCTTCTGCCTCCCTCCGCTCTATCCATACATGACTCCTATGACCTCCACCAGCCCTCCCAATCTCTCTCTGCTGCCTCCAGTCGATGCCAACAACCCTAGGACTACCTCCGACTCCGACCCCCTCCCCCTCTGCCACCCACCCACGTCTGCACCACCTCTGGATGTAAATCTCAACTTGCCTATCCACCCTCCTTCCAACCTCCGGTACCTGCTCATTCCTATATTACCTCCGGTCTTGATAATCTTATTGTTTTATCATTTGATATTTTCTACAACCCCAATCTTCCGGACTACAACTTCCGGGCTCCGGACCTTTCCGGACGTCTTTCTCTGTAGTTCCCTGCTTGTTCATAGACGCTTCCAGACCTTTCCATTCAGTTGGATTTTAATTCTCTCACTCCACAAACCTCAGACATAATTTGGGCTTTTCACCTATTCCCTATTTGTCTTGTGGGTTCCTTTTCTATTTACTTCCCCTTCCCCTTGGTAACCTTTGTTTACCTTCGGATCCAATTATTTCTGCTATATGTATGTGCATACCCCTCTAGTAAATAGTTCCCCCAGTTATAATATAAACAGTCTTCAGCCCTCCAAAAACCTCTTCCAGGACATCTATCGCATCCCACTCGTCTGCTGCTCCTAAGAACTGAGTAACAGGCGCTCCCAGAGATGCCTTGGTATAACACCCAACAAATTGTGTGATGAACGATTGACCCTCGCTAACGCCTCCTCCGTTGAGTAGTGAGGGGGGGGCCTCTGGCCCCCTTCTGCTGGCGGCCTCGGTTCCTCCGTCACCAGCTCCCCTGACAAATGGGGACAACGAGAACGTACCAGGTGCAGCACTCCATTCTGAGTCGCTGAAGCCGAGTCCCTTCAACACCCTGTCACCCTCGGAGCTCCGCCCCACCTCCAGTCTGTCTCCGACCCACCATCGGATGACCCGGAACACCGAGCTCCACCTGACAGTGTCACCTGGATAGCAATCGACCTATCCTTAAGGAAAGACGTTCGTGACACTGACTAGCCCAGATCCGGACCCGGACCGGCATGTGTGCTCCACCCCACATGCTCCACACAGCCGCATGCTCCGGGCCCGGTTCCCATTTCTCATGTGACTGCCAGGTATCCCCGGAAGTTTTCGCCATAATGGGCCACTGTGGGAAAGTGAGAAGTTAACCTTCCTCTCACTTTCTTACCCACAGCAGTTATGCCCTGAGATGGGCTGTGTTTACAGGTCAGACTGTGGGCCATAGAGAGGGGTCATGGGGACCTACAGGCCGACTCCCCCACAGCCACACCAGCCTCCCCACCCTGAGTCTGTTGTAGTACATCTACCTCTTGTTTGATTTCCTTTTCTTTTCTTTTTATGTGTCACATGACTGCAGAGATGAACTCTATCTGTTTCTACTCTTGTATAAACATTACAGTTCATCTCAGAGGTGCCATAACCTGAGTTACAACAGAGTCCGCCTCCAGCACCGCACCTAGCATGACTCCACAACATTGCCTACTCCACCCACTTGGCCCTCACTGGGCTGCTACCATTCCCATGCCCGACTCCGGCTCAACTCCGAGTCCAGTGCCAATACCATTGCCATCACTGCTATTGCAGCCCTACACCCCTTCGTTTATTTATCTGTTATTGTTTGTTTTGACCCTCGGTCATTGCCAGCCACTGTGTGGCCAACCCCACTCTTTGTTCCCTTTTGCTTCCGGACCCTTCGGCCTTTGGGGGTCCGCATCTATTCATTTCCTCTTCCTATATATATCCTGTATGTGTCATATCCATCCCCGGCCATCGACTTCCGATCCTTCCGATCTCTCCGGTCTACCTCCGCTCCTTCTTCACTAACCTTGGAGCTCCCGTATTCCGCAATCCCCTCGGTACCCCTCGATGGTCACCACCCCCTCCTTTCAATTTATTACCTACGCCTCCCTAAGTACAGAGCCCCGAAGGCTTCCAGACAGCTCCGACATCCGCTAGCGCATTCCTGCCTCCGCTGGGCAATACACTCGCTTGCCCTGCAGAGCCCACCTTCGGGCTTATCCCTCCTTTCCACTTCTGGGTTATCGCCTGCCTTTCCGTTAACCCCGTAACCTGACTCATCGGTAATATTCAATCGGCTAATGTTTAACCCCATTAGCTCCACTCACTCAGCTCCGCCATTTGCAGACCTGCCCTCACTGTAACTATATATACTCAACCTGTACATAGGTTACACTTCAGTAATAAAATCGACTAGAGTTTACCCCCTTCAGTTCTGGTTGCCAGTTAGTAAGTTAGGGCACGGACGTGTTACTTGGCACAGCGCTTCTGGCACAAGTCGCTGAGGCCAAAGCCCTCTGCCATGGAGACACTCTCGTCTCAACCTGGTCTCTGACAGTATGATACATTACAGTACCTTAGCTCTAATATTGATTTGACCATGACTCCCCAAGTCCTGACCCCAGTAAGGCAACCCCAGTGAGTCTGAAATGAGGGCCAAGAGACAGCTAGGGGGCATAGCACTCCTTTAGAGTCGCTGAGGCCAAATGCCCTACCCTTGGGCCTTGTTTGCAGCATTGCAGCCATTGTGGCCTATAGTGGCCCGCAACAGCGACCCTCCATGCCAACCTGGACCAGTGTCTAACAGATATCCACAACCATGCGTGGCATTACCCCATAAATTAGTTCGAGTGGGGCATAACCCGTTGACTTGTTGACACTGGAGTTTATTGCAAACTCTGTGAGGGGAACTTTTAGTACCCAATTGCGTCGACCAGGCCCCACCGAGGCCCTAGTGATTTGGATGACATTCTGGATCATCTGTTCAGCTTGTCCATCGCTTTCCAGGTGGAATGTGGTGGCCAGCTTAAGTTTTACTCCTAGGAGTCTATGAAGTTCTTTCCAGAACTTCGAGGTGAACTCACAATCTGACACTATCGATTTAGGGCATCCGTGAAGGTGGACCACATTCTTTAGGAAATCATACATGAGTTCAAGTGTGTTGACTATCATTTTCATGGGTACCAAATGGACCTGTGATGTCAGACAACACATGACTACCCATCAGTAGTTATACCCAGACTCATGGGGAATGGACCAACAAAGTCCATTGATATTGAAGACCAAGGGGTCTCTGGTGTTATAAAAATGGGGCCTAATTGGCCCATTTCTATAGCGTCCGGGTGCAGGGAGTGGCTGTGACATCTAAATAGTGTTACAGTTAATGTAACAGAGGTTTAACAGTTGTCTTTACAATGACATTAACAAGGTGTGGATTTTGGTGATTGTTGTTGGTTAGGTTGTTAATATATACATGTCACGTGATAATATACTGTACAGAGGCCATAAGAGGCTAGAAATGGGAATTTCCCATTTCCATAACATCTGGAATAGGTAGCTGGTGCAATAGCCCTGGCTTATGCTGAGTTTGTTGCTTGGTGGCTTGACATGTTCCACATGAGGAGACAAATTTCTCCACATCATGGACCATTGTTGACCACCAGTAATAGCGACAAATGTAATCAATTGTCTTTTGAAATCCTAAGCGACCTAGGATTTTGTGGGCATGTTGTATGGCAATTCCAGTCACCTTCTCCCCTTGTTGAATGACATCTGGGAGAACCAGACAGGGTTTTCCCAAGTCGTTCAATCTGTAGATAAGGTCATTAATGACCTCAAATTTTGGGAATTGGGCAGGATTTTTAAGCACCCCAAGCCAAGTTGCATGCTTGGCATACCCGATTTTCACTGCATTGAGGAAGCTTTCTTCCTCAACTATACTCCTCAAATTTTCTTCAGGAGTCATTACTTCAGCAAGGGTCAGCTTGCTCCTCCCTAAATGGGCATTTTCATTTTCCATGATCACGGCCTCAGCATCGCAATCAACAACTGCATTCATACTCACAACAGTGAGTGATACTGTCTTAATCTTGAGGTGGCAGAAGTGCAACATTTCCTCCACCTCTTCTACCTGGCTTATGGGTAGGTCATCACCAGATTTGTCAATGCGGATATCTGCAGAGATGAAGTCATCGTAGTGTAAGTCCTCATCTGACAAGGACTCATACTGTACTGGCACAACCAACTACCGGGTCACGTGCCAGCGTGGGAAAAAGGCTCGAGTTTTGTCAAACTGGTTGTAGCAGAGTTGTCCAAATTTATTGTTACATTGTTATATTCAATCTGGCTGGCAATTGACCTGGATCATTGTGAGTCCATGGACACTGTTAGATCGGGCAGATTCGGACAACTCTGGAGTGGAATCGGAGACTTAGCGTGGAACGACCTTGGCCTCAGTGACTCATGCAGAGTGCTGTGCCATTGCTGGTTGTCCTAGGGGTCCCTAATTTCGGATCTAGCAGAGGGGTCTCTTGGGGGGAAATCAAGTCGATTTCGGACTAAGGGCCTAAAACGAGTATGTACAAGTGCTGGTATATAATGGAGAGGGCGAAAGCACAAGGGAAACAAAGGGGGTCCGAATTGGAACGAAGGCGTCCAAATGGGAACAAAGGGATGACAGAAGCGGAGCGGTACCGAAGGTCATAGGTCAGAACCTGTGGTACATCCAAAAGGAGATAGGGAGGGCAAAGCCCAGAGGGGCAGGAGGATGAGGTGAAGTGGGGGTGATGACTAACTGGCTAGAATGGGAAGAAGCAGCAGTCCAGATAAGGATGAGGGGAAAATGTGAAAGATACATTACAAGCAGCAAAAGTGCTGAAGGTGATCCGTGGAGCTCGGGGGTTATGGAGCTTACAGAGGTTACAGAGGCAGGGTTGAAAGTCCGAGGAATATTGGCAATGGTGTTTACGTAGCATGAGGTCACCAATGCAATAGACTAAAGCTGAGGTGGAGTCAAAGCCCAAGGTCAGAGCTATGACGAAATCTCGGAGCGAAGGTATGAGCAGTGTCCGAGTACAGAGTACAGGACAGTGGTGGAAGGTCGTAACTTGCCGGAGGGTCGGCAGGAGAGGGGAAGAGGGAAGAGAGAGGAGAGGAAAGGTGTCAGGTCTGAAGGTGAGTATCTGTCAGGGCACACCCACCTGACCCGGCTCCACCCAGCCCAACCTGACCTGGTACCCCACTGTCCACCCCTCCTCACCTCCTCCCCCTTTCCCTTCCTCTCACCTCATCCTTCCTTCCTTCCTCACTTTCCTCCTATCTTTATTTTCTCTTTATTCTACACGGATGACCTTCTTTGTATCAATGTACCATTGACCCATCTGCAGCATGCCCACCATGTACCCACCCCAGGCACCTTGGGCAACTTCCCACTGTGCCCAGTACACGTGTCTGCACCGGATGCCCTCAGGATCTCCCACGGAGACACCCGGGTGGTTACGGCTGTGTGCGAGGGTGACGTGGCACCTGTCATGTGATCTAAGCTGCATGTATATAAACGAACCTGAAGTGGGAACCGAAGAAGTAGCCTTCTTCTCAACTTTCCACTTCAGTCTAAGTGGCCAGGGACCACTGTCCTGCATCGGGCCTGTCAGTACACACGCCTGATCCACCCCCGCCAGGCTCTCAGCCCCAGACGCTACACCCAGGCCCCCTCGACCCCGGACGAGTCCCTGACAGTACTGGAGCGGATGGGAGAAGGGTAGGAGAGTGACGGAAGGGTGGAGGTGTCATGAGGAGGAAGAGGAGGAGTGTGAGGAGGAGGGTGGCGAGAGGTGTAGTGTTCAGTCCAAGGTGAGGACCGGAGCGGACAAGGATAAGGTAGGTGAAGGATGGAAGGGTGGAGGTGGCATGAGGGGTGAGGAGTGGTGTGGTGTCAGGTCCGAAGGTGAATATCGGAACGGACGGTGGTAGGGTAGGACTCCGGAGGTGGTGGAGATGGAGGTCCGGGAGTGTCAGGGACCGGTCTGGGGTCGAGAGTGTCCGGGTATATTGCCCAGCACTGAGGGCCTGGTGGGGTATGAAGCAGGCACGTACAGCAACGGGTCCGGCACAGGCAGATGTCCCTGAAGTGGGAATGGTGAGAAGAAGACTGCTTCTCTGGTTCCCACCCCGGGTATGTTTATATACGTGGTGCTTGGGTCACATGAGAGTTGCCACATCGTCCCCATGCACAGCCCCAGCCACCTGGGTATCCCTGTGGGGAGGCACACGTGCTGAGTGCACCCGGGGGTCGTCTGGAGCATCCGGGGCTGGGTGCATCATGCGTGGGTCCCAGGCAGGTCAGTGGTACATCGATCAAGGAAAGTCATCCGTGTAAATAGAAATAGAAAGAATAGAGAATGATACAGAGAAGATACAGGAAGAGGGGAAAGTGGAGGGAGGAGGAAATAGGAAGGGGGAGAAGGGGGTAGTGGGTGGAGTGGAGCTGGGTGGAGCCAGGTGGAGCCGGGTGAGGCAGGTGTGCCCTGACAGGGAGTCAGATTGGGATCGGGTATGTACGGACATGACACTGAGGTGCCATCAACTACAGTACAGGTCTTATATATAATAGAGGACAAATGGGAACAAAGGGGAAAACCCAAGGGGGACTTACCCACTTGCCGGGTCAGCGAGCTCGTGAGAGAATTGCCTTATTGGGCATTGTGGAGTGGGTAGGTGAAGGGTGGAATTAGTGACAGCTACTAGAAGTGGGAAAACCTTTGCAGAGTGAGCGGAGGTCCTAGGAGCCCTGTAGTAATATTGGGTAGATAGAAATATTAATAAACGTGTAGGATGAGGATAAGAGGTACCGGAGAAGGTACCGGAGATTGGAGGCGGAGGTGAACCAGAGGTGAACCGGAGGGTATAGCGGAGGTGCGGGGGGAGGACGAACCGGAGGTGGACCGGAACAGTGGCAGAGTGGAGTGGAGGTGAGGCGGAGTTGGTATGGATGTGACAGACCCCTCTTCTGTGCTACAAAGACTGTGGTGTTGAGCGACCCTTCCATATGTTTAAAGAGCTTAGTTTGATTCCCTGACAATGTAAGGGGGCAAGGGATCTACCACCCTAATGAGAAAGAGAGGGGGCCAAGTGTTGGGAATGCTTGGGGGAGGTTCGGATGATGAGGAGGGGGGGGGAGAAATGGTCTGGGTGTGATGTGATAAAAATGATAAACTCGTAAATCTCACTAATAATCAAACTAATGGGAACTCTGTCCCTGCACTATGTCTTCAGCCTCTTTGGCTTCGTATTCACCACTCTGGGCACTGGTAACGTTTGCTAAAACTTGATGTTCGTGTTGGGGAGCACCTCTCTGTTGGGGGAGTCCTTTTTGTAAAATACAGGAAAGAGGGTAACTATAAATATGAAAGAAATACGTGGAAATCCGAATGATCCGACGGGTTTAGGACGGCAACAGATCCACAAGGAACAAATAAGAAAAAAGCAATATCAAAGAAATATTCACGTTGTTAAGGAAATAAAGAAACATGGTGGTCGGACCAACCGCTGAACCAAATGCGTCACTAGTAACATCGTTCGACTCGTGTTGACAAGGGCTTTCCAACGATACCAAATTCGTCTGGATCGGTGGAGAATTGATGGAGATATGGAGGAAGCGGCGGAATATGCGGGTGACAGTTGCCCAATTTGGAAACTGATGGTCAGGAATGGCTTGAAAAAATCAGAAAGAATATGTGAAACATGGAAGGGGTATCTGGAACAATGATAGATGTGCTTTGGGAGTGGGGTGCTTGACGTGGGTGGTAGAATCGTGATAATTGGCTCGTTTGTGCAGTACCAGCTGTGCCCACCTACAATGTCCGGCCCTACCGCCCAGATGGGATCGCCGAACGACCCACCGACCCCCGCCCAGGCCCCGAAATCATAGATGGAGGAGAAGAGTACGAAGTCAAGAAGGTCCTCAACTCCCGCTGGCACCACAGAAAGCTCTGGTATCTAGTGAAGTTCACAGGCTGGCCAAACTCCAAGAACAAGTGGCTCCCTCGCAACAACCTGGCCAACACGCGTGACTGGATCAAGGAATTCCACAGAGCACACCCAGACGCCCCAGGCAGAGAGCGAGAAAACCCCCTAGCCACTTCGAGGCGAAGCAGCTTAAGGAGGGGGTGATGTCAGGGCATGCCGCTCCACACTGCACTGCACCCTCCCATTGCTCCTCTTTCCTTCTCCCCCTTTCCCTTTCTTCTTTCCTTCCTTTCTTTATATGGACAACCTCTCCTCTTACCTGTGTAGCACGGATGCATCCAACGCTGAGTACTCCATGTGGGTTACCATGCTGCCGGACATGCCACACATCCTCACTTGTACTTCTTTCCTCTGACACTCAGGATTGCCCACAGAGCCACTGCGATAGCCCGGCTCTGCCTGGGCTGACGTGGCATCCCCACATGATGTTAAACACTGGTCCGGGGTCGGCACCGAAGGTCACCAATGCGGGCCGCTATTGGCCGCAATGGCCGTGATGCCTTGAACAAGGCCCAAGGGTAGGGCTTTTGGCCTCAGCAACTCTAAAGGGAGTGCTGTGCCCCCTAGCCGTCTCTTGGCCCTCATTTCAGACTCACTGGGGTTGCCTTGTTGGGGTCAGGACTTAGGGGTCGTGGTCACATCGATATTAGAGCTAAGGTACAATAAAGTATCATACAGGATATATATAGGAGGAAGAAATGAATGGAAGCGGACCCAGGCCGGAGGCCGAAGGGTCCGGAAGCAAACAAGAATAAGGAGCGGGGCTGGCTGCATAGCGGCCGGCAATGACCGAGGGTCAAAACAAACAATAACAGATAAATAAAGGAAAGAGTGTAGGGCCGCGATAGCGGCGATGGTATCGTAGTGTCAGGGCACACACCCTGACTAGCCCGGACCCGCACCCGCATGTGCGCTCCGCCCCGCATGCTCCGTGCACCGCATGCTCCGGGCCCGGTTCCCACTCTTCATGTGACTTCCGGGTATCCCCGGAAGTTTTCGCCATATTGGGCCACTGTGGGAAAGTGAGAAGTTAACCTTCTTCTCACTTTCTTACCCACAGTAGCTATGCCCTGAGATGGGCTGTGTTTACAGGCCAGACTGTGGACTGTAGAGAGGGGTCATGGGGACCCGGGGTCCGTCCCCTGACACGTAGCGGTGCTGGACTCAGAGTTGGGCCAGAGTCGGGCGCAGGGATGATAGCAGCCCTGTAGGGGCCAAGTGGGCAGTGTAGGGGAGTCGCGCTGGGCATGGTGCCGGAGGCGAACTCAGGGTGGGGAGGTTGGTTCAGCAGTGGGGGAGTCGGCCAAGTGTAGGGGAGTGAGCAGGGAGTCCTCAGGGAGGATAGGGCTGAGGTTGGGGCTCGTGCTCATGCTCGCATAGCGGGAATGGGCTCGGGCGGCATCGGGACAGGCAGGGAATGGGCCGGAGTGCACGGCCATGACACATGACCCATTCCTGCCTGTATATAAACCGAGCCATGTCAGGATCCGGACCCCAGCTGGGAGTGGCTGGAGGGCGAGACCGGGTGTGGAAGCTGGGGTACTCTCCCCAGCTGCTAACTCCTCAAAGTTGCTGAGGGGACTAGCCTCAGCCTTCACAGGGAATGAGCTGAGAAGAAGGGTAAGCTTCTCAGCCCCCTGTGAGGCCGACACAAAAGGACCCTAGGAACTATACAGTTCCCGCTTGCTGCCGACTTTCCATAATGGGTGCAGCCCATGGGAAAGTTCTGGGCAAGCTGCTCACCCAGAATGTTCCCACGGTCACGTGTCCTAGGCGAGTTACTCTCCCAGAAAGTTCCTGTGGCTGTGGCTGTGCATTTCTGGGCAAGTCACTTGCCCAGAACGTTCCCACAGGTCCGCACATGCGCATCATTGTGTGAAACAGTGGGGGGCAGGATAGGGGGAATGGGGAAATGTGGGGAGAGGGTGGTTAGGGAAAGGGTGGGGGTGTCTGAGGGTGAGTGGGGTCAAGGGCTGTGCCCTGACAAGCCAAAGCAGAACTGAAGTAGCCTTCTTCTCACTACTGCTTCAGGCAAGTACCTTAGTCTAGCTTAGTTTAGTTTAGCCTTTCATTCTAATAACCAGATAGGGACGCAGGCCCGAGTGAGGGCCACTCGCCATACATTCCCACTACTCCACCACCACCCAGGCCGCTAGCGCCGGGGGCTACGCCACTACCCCTGCCTCTCCTGTACCATCCCTGACACAATGGTGCCAACTGCAATCAGAGTGGGTTGTATAACATCAGGGCTTGCAAGATCATTGGGAACAAGCCATGCGAGATCTGGGAACTCAGTCCCATGTATTGAATGTTTCAGGATACGTGCCCCATAGACCAGGTCTTGGCGGTCAATTGGGAGTGATATATCTTGAAATTGTTCTCATTGAAAACCTAACACATTTTGCATTTTAGGTCACACAATTGTGGGATCCATTGAGCCTGACATTGCTAGGAAGGTAACATTGGAGGGAACCAGTGCCTGGAGGGTACCAACGGATTTGTACACTTCTCAGAAACTTCATGACCAAGGTATGACTAGGTGAGCTTCATCAATCACACAGAATCCCAATTTATTTTTGAAGATCCTAGACCCAAGCAAGGCGAGTGTGTTTATTCTTTCTGGGGCACATCCTATAATGTCATACATCCCTGACATTACTTCCTTCCAGAGGTCGTGGGGAGGTTCACACTGCAGCGCCTCCATGCATGACTCCTCATGCAGTGCTTAGGGCTCCTAGCGGATCGGATGATCTGTGGATATCCGCAACCGCATCCGAAAATTCACGGATCCGGTTTTGGATTTTCAGAGGAAAATATCCACAGTTTTTAATCCACGGATTTGCGGATTATCTGCAGTTTTATCACATGATTTATTGCTTGCAGATATGCAGGAGATCCGAGGCAAATAAGGGTGAAATTCCCCATATTTACTGTAACTCCTACTCTACTGTGGCTTTTGAGAGGATAATATCCGCGGTTTCTAGTCCGCAGATAGGTGGATTATCTGTGGATTAAATATATCCCACTTTCCTAGACACCCCTCCTATGTTTCCATATTTCCTCCCAATTTTTTCAAGTCCTATCTAACCACCCAGGCCCGTTATTTCCAAATTTGGCATCTGACACCCATCTTTTGTGCCATTTTCCCCATATCTCTGTCAGTTCTCCACCAATATGGACATATTTGGTATTGTTAGAAAGCTCTCATCAGGGCCGTTCTAATTTTGGAACGTATTATCTATAATCCGCGGTCGATCCGCAAATCCGTGGATTTCTAACCGCCGGATACGGTTTTTGTTTCAAACCTCTAAAAATCCGCGGATTCTGATCCGGATCCGGACTGACCCGATCTGCTAGGAGCCCTAGCAGTGCTAGAAAGTGCATTCCTTTAGCACATGCATTCAGCTCCAGATGAATCATTGTTAGTGTCAGGGCCCGGCCTCGGACTCGGAGGCTCCCTGACCTCAACCCCCATCTAACCTGTCCTCACACTATGCGGGGCATGAGATGTATAGTAAAAGAAAGGGAATATATACACTTGCCTATGCGGGGCATGAGATGAGAAGAAGGGTAAAGGTCTCATCTCCCCGCATGGTTGCTATATAAAGGAATGGGTCACATGCCCACAACTATACAGCTCCTAGAGTTGTGTAGTGTGACCCGGAGGGAACATCCAGGTGGCAGTGCCCAGTAAGCGTGGGAACGTTCTGGGCGAGTTGCTTGCCCAGAACTGTGGCTGTGACCCGTGGGAACATTCTGGGTGAGCTGCTCGCTCAGAAAGTTCCCACGCTATCCCGTGCGTGCGTGTACACAATGCACAAAGGCAACAACAAGGCAACAGTCAAAGAATAAAAGGGGGTAAAGTAGGTGGGGAGTCCGGGGCACCCTAAGGCAGGGTGCTGAACCCTGACAGTTAGCAAAGGTGGTCCCACTTCAGGTATGGGGAAATGGCCCACTTGATCATCCATCAGTGCATGGGTTGGGTATATCACTAAGGTAATGTGGGGCCTGTTCATTGGCCAAGCTTGTGAGGCATTGTTTACAGAGGGGTCAGTTTTTTTTTCGTGGGAATATACCGTGTGAAAGTGCAATCCCACCCCCCCACGGCCACCCCGTGAGAAATGGCCGCCCTGTGGGATCCGTGCAACATCAGATCCAAATGTATATCTCATCCGTGCAATGTGTGTGCCACAAAATATTGTGGCAACACTTGCAGTGTTGTATGTTAATAAATACATAATAATCATAATAATCATTTAAACTATATATTTATTAACTTTGAGGGAAACTTAGGCTCTATGTAGCATTTTAACCTTAAGTGATATTGTGGCTGTGCTACATGTTAGAATGGGCAGATTCGGACGACTCCGGAGTGGAATCGGAGACTTAGCGTGGAAGGACCTCGGCCTCAGCGACTCGGGCGGAGCGCTGTGCCATTGCTGGTTGTCCTAGGGGTCCCTAATTTCGGATCTAGCAGAGGGAAAGTCTCTTGGGGGGAATTCATGTCGATTTCGGACTAAACCAAAACGAGTATGTACAAGCGCCGATATATATAATGGAAGGGGCAAAAGCACAAGGAGAACAAAGGGTAACCGAATCGGAATGAAGACGTCCGAACGGGAACAAAGGGTAGAAGGAGCGGAGCGGTACCAAAGGTCATAAGGCAGGACCTGTGATACGTCCGAAAGGAGGTAGGGAGGGCGAGGCCCAGAGGGGCAGGAGGATGAGGGGAAGTGGGGATGATGACTAACTGGCTAGAATAGGAAGAAGCAGTAGTCCAAATAGGGATGAGGGGAAAACGCGAGAAATACATTACAAGCGGCGAGAGTGCCGAAGGCGATCCACGAAGCTCGGGGGTTGCGGAGCTTACGGAGGTTACGGAGGCGGGGTTGAAAGTCCGAGGGATATTGGCAAACATAATTAAATGGAATGAGCTAACCAATACAATGTGTATAAGTGGAGGTGGGGTCAAAGTCCGAGGTCGGAGCTAAGACCGGAGGTTCCGGAGACGGAGACGTGAATGGGATTCCGGAGCGGAGGTGTAAGGCCGGTTGGGGTGCCGGCCTTGGTGACTCCTCAATCCTCAGGCTGTCGATAACGTAGACTGTATGGAGCTAGTATTCGACAGGGGGGGAGGAGAAGAGCAAAGCCCCTTTCCCCGACCCCGGACACTATATATATATACAGTTGTTTTACATTATTTATTACGAAGAGTATTAAAGAATAAAAGAATAACTGAGATGCGCACAAAGCGTGCATCATCCCATCCCTGTCCATCCCTTACACTCTCCCCTTAGAACAACCTATAGGTTCTCCCCTTAGAGCAACCAATAGGTTTTCTCAAATGACTCCGGAGGGAATGCACCAAGATCAACACAGGTGCTTGGAGACCGAGGGCGCGCACAGACTCGGTGACGCGCAGAATCCATGGGAGTTTGTGGGCAGGCAGGATGTAGAAATGGGGGGGCCAGTGAAGGCAGAAGCGGAGGTGAGGAATTGATGAGTGTATCGACACCGAAAGCGGAAATGCAATCGGATTGGAGGGAAGTGTCGCGGGGCACATCAATGTTGGAGCCAATGCAGTGCACAGCATGCATTGGAGGAAAGGAGCAGCCCATCGATCTTCGAGGTGGCAACAGGAGCGTGGTGTGCCGGCACAAGGAATGATCGCCTCAGACGGATGCGGGAAGACGATGGGTTAGGCGCCCAGAGCGCACAGAACCACGGCAGCAGGTGGCAGACCTGCGATACGCAGCGTGTAGCCGGACACGATGCAGCCAATGGTAAATTAATGTCGACAGGCGCGTCGACAGCGAAGATGACAACGCGTTATGGAGCAGACGCGTTGGAGCCGGGGTAGAGTAACATCGACATTCTAGGCGACAGCACAGCAGAAATTCGACGCGGTTGGCAGCAAGCGCGTCGATATTGGACGACATAGAGTCGGACGGCGCTTATTCTGGCCTCGACAACGACAATGACGAATCGGGGTCGTTGAACTCAGTATCGAAGGCAGTGGAAGGCCGAAGTCAAAAGGGGTCGCCATAGTCGCAGAATCGTGTGGCTGGGGCGGGGAATGAGTCGACGTGGCCGGCAGGAAATAGGAAATATGAAGTGTGAACCGTAGCCGGCGATGCGTTGGCATCAGCACTCAGCGTTGGTTCAGGTGGAGGATGGATGGTGGAGGCCGCACAATCGACAATGTGTCGATGTGGCAAGGGCGTCTCCAGGACGCGAGATACAGATTGACGAGTTTGTCAGCAGAGATCTACCCGCGAGGGTGATCATCTGCGACAGTCGCAGGTTGAGACCGCGAATAATCGTATCCATCGCGTGTATATACATCGCTTCTTCAATTCAAGCGCGTCCAGGCAAGTCCCAGTAGTCCGCGAGGACTAGAGAGAGGATCGTCCCAAGGGAGATCGCGACCGTCGAGCTGATACAACGTTGGTTTTTTTGAGTCGTGTTCGTCTGAGTCGCGTTACGTGTAGTTGGTACGGCCTAGACGACGAAAACACGCATCTGGAATGTCGTCAACGCGTGAGTTTCACGTTGAGGAATGGTCAGAGAGTGCGTGTGCGCGAATATCTAAGCGCGCGCGCGAATTTCGTGTATGTCCCCCAGAAAAAGCGCGTGGATTGGCGTTAAGAACACATGTAGGCGTGTTAAGCATGCGAGGTCGACCTAGAGAACTTGGTTGTAAGCCAGAGGTGCCTTGAGAGCGCGAATCGTGAGAGAGAAGCGAGTCGGGAGCGCGGCAGTGCACGTCGGGCGCACGCGCGCGTCAGTTGGGCGTGTGAAACTAGCCCAATGAGTCTAAAAAAGTGTAAGGCCGGTTGGGGTGCCGGCCTTGGTGACTCCTCAATCCTCAGGCTGTCGATAACGTAGACTGTATGGAGCTAGTATTCGACAGGGGGGAGGAGAAGAGCAAAGCCCCTTTCCCCGACCCCGGACACTATATATATATACAGTTGTTTTACATTATTTATTACGAAGAGTATTAAAGAATAAAAGAATAACTGAGATGCACGCAAAGCGCGCATCATCCCATCCCTGTCCATCCCTTACAGGAGGTCCGGAGTCAGGAGCTTAGGTTTTGCGTACTCGTCTGGAAGGTGTCGAGGTTGGGGTCGGACCCGGAATGTTCCGGAGTCGGACCAAAGGTGGTGTCCGAGCCGGAGGTGGGATAACCTCTTGGGAGTCAGCAAGGAGGAGGTGACGGAAGGGAAGTAGGACTCCAGAAGTCAGGTTCGGAGTTCCGGGAGCCTGGAGCGGTGAAGGAGCGGAACTGAGAGTGCAGTTTTCCCTGTTCCTGGTTGTGGGGGAGTGTACCTGTTGAGTACGGTGCTGTGTTAGTGTTTTGGTTGCTTTTTCAACAGTTTAGTATGCTATAGAAAAATCAAACAATCAAACACCCTGCGGAGCTGTTCAAATAATTCTGTCTGTCTGAGCCGACTCTGGTCTGTTCAGCTCTCAGTCAGAATTCACCTAATTCTACCACTTTTTAGTTTAGGAAGTGATTACTCCTATGTGTGGAGAGATACTACTATTTTCTCCCTTCACACTGTCACTTTTTGTTCAGTAGTAACAAACTGCTTCTAAGTGTCTTACTTAGATGCCTATAAATCTCCTATCTCACTTATCACACTGTTGTTGCCTTTTGTACAGTGGCAAACTTAACTGTCTTATCACTTTTTCGCACTGGAGTGAGAACCAGAAGTGCTTGAGAGAAATATTACTCTATTTTCTTACTTCTCTTACTGTTGTTGCCTTTTGAACAGAGGCAATCTTAACTGTGTCTATCACTTTTTCGCACTGGAGTGAGAACCAGAAGTGCTTGAGAGAAATATTACTCTATTTTCTTACTTCTCTGGGGGGCTGCAAAGTGAGCGAAATCATGGTCCTTTTATACCTTTCAAGACCTTTCTTTCCCACGCTTTGCACTATTTACATGCAATAGAGTATTTACAAGCTTTTGTTCTAGAAAGCCCTAATGACTTGCCCAGATGACTTAGTCAGATATGACTCAACCAAAATGACTTGGTTAGATGTGATGGGGCTGTGTATGACTCAGTCTGAATTGGTTTCAGGCTGTGCATTTCTATTTTCAAGAAATGACTCAACCATATTATGACTCAACCAAAGTGACTTGGTCAAAAATGACTCAGCTGGAAATGACTCCATCAGAAATGACTCAGTCAGGGTGTCATATAGTTCTGTCTAGAAAATATTTCTAGGTAGTTGTTCATAGGTTCATATAATCCATATAGTGTAAGCATGTGAGGAAATGTTCTTCAAAGTATGTTTTAACATAAACAGTCCAAAAAAAATGTCATAAAAATGTAATGCATGTCGGATCCCCCTTGTTCCACAGCCATGGGAACATCTGGTGAATGTCTGTGCACAGGGAAACTTGTGCCAAGACTGAGGCTGAAGTGTGGTCACCTTACCAGTTAAAGTGTTTAACTTGTCACATGACCTTCAACATGGTGTCGAATCCAAGTGATACACACAACCTTGATTGACTCCTTCAATTACTCTTTCCTCCCATTCCAACTTGCTATCATACAAGGGTCAAGTGTCCATGCATGTGAGGTCATTCTTTAGTTGTTGATGATGTCCTCGGAACTTTCCCTACAGCGGAGGTCGGGATTGTATGGATATGACACTACATACATGTGCTGTAGGCAGGATAACCTACTATACTCTACACTGCTGGTATTTTGCGGTTTACATTCCTTATGGGTTCCTTGCATGCAAAGATCACCTCCCAATGCCCATGGAGCATAAAAACAATTTATTCCATTTTATAACAGAGTACAATTATGCATAACGTGCTGGTACTGAATTGGTTCAGCCCAAAAACTACACTTGGCACTGCTGACCACCGAGAGATGATCAAGGGCTCAAAAGATAGAGAAAAATGATAAACATGGATTCCCCAAATTTCATCCAGATTGACCCAGCTGTTGTGGAGCAATGGTGGTGACAATTTCTCATCTTACTGTAAGGTTCCACACAATGTCAAAAGGCACATGAGGGTGGCAGTGTTGAAAGTCCCATGTGGTGGAGCTGAGATCCATACTTCAGGAGATCACGAAACTGGTTTTTGGCCCAAAATGGAAATCACAATCTGTACAGAAGTAAACAAACAACCAAAATGCACTCTGGAGTGCTCAGAAAAATTCAGAAAAATCACAAAGGATGTGTATGAAGATTCAATTGACATGGGGACTCTCATGGACACTTTCCAGGATGCCTAACCCTGTGCATGGGCCAATTTCATGATTCTCATGCCCACCACTCAGTCAAATCTCAACCATTTGGGACAAATTTGGTATTGGGAGAAAGCTACAAACCCGGGGAATCAAATGGAGAGGTCGGGAAGAGATGCTACAGGTAGGAGGAGATGGATGAGTGTGGTGTGATGATGGAAATTGGTGGAGGATGGCAATTATTAGCAGATATGGCCCACTTATCACTCCTGTTTTCTTTTATTGAACTTCCACATCGACTGTTGGACTTATCAGCCATACATAACTGTCTACATGGTGCTTGTAACAACAATCTTTCGTTTTATATTTTCTTTTCATTTGTTTTTCCACATTATTGCCATTCCATGTGTTTAAAAGCCCTGTACACATAGGAATGGAAAGAGGACCTCCTTTTTTGACTACAAAAGAGACTGTAGTGCTGAGAGATCCAAGTAGAAAAGAAACCCTAAGCTTGACTCCTTGAGTATTGTCAGGGCACACTGCTCTGCTCCACGCTGCACCCTCCCGCTCCTCCTCTTTCCTTTCCCTTTCTTCTCTCTTTCTTTCTTTCTGTATATGGACGACCTCTCCTCTTACCTGTGTAGCACGGATGCGTCTGATGCTGAGTACTCCATGTGGGTACCGTGCCACCGGATACGCCGCACACCCTCACTTGTACCTCTCTCCTCTAACACTCAGGATTACCCATGGAGCCACCCGTGATCACCTGGCTCTGCCCAGGCTGACATGGCACCCCCACGTGACCCGTTCCCACCTGTATATAAACCGAGCCGAAGCAGAACTGAAGAAGTAGCCTTCTTCTCATTACTGCTTCAGGCAAGTACCTTAGTCTAGCTTAGTTTAGTTTAGCCTTTCATTCTAATAACAACCATTACTGCTTCAGCCTAAGAAGCCAGACAGGGATGCAAGCCCGAGTGAGGGCCACTCACCATACATTCCTGTTACTCTGCCACCGCCCAGGCTGCTACCCCTGCCTCTCCTGTACCATCCCTGACAAGTATTATAAGGAATCCCTGATGATTGTCCAAGACGGACTGTCAGAGTACTGCAGTTCTCTGCCATTTTGTCAGGGCAATAGCCCCGAACCCCGAGTCACATGTAAACTAGATAGATATAGTCACGTGGACAAGCGGGAACCTCCGGGTAACCGCTTACACACCACCGTAAAATACATCATCTTGTATCACTTACGGCTTTGTGTGCTGAGCAACCCCAAAGACCTCACACTTTTTTAAGTGCATGAGGTGTGTTTTACAACACAACCCACAACTATAAAATCTCAACATCTGATTCGGAAGCGCTTATGGCGCCTAAACACGCCCGCAAGGGCAAGGTCGCATCTGCAGCGACGTTAAAAAGAAGCGAGCGGTTTATTAAGAAACCGCAATCTCCCATCATGGGAGATTCAAACCAAAAGCCGTCGTCAGATGACGACGAGGATCAACGCGATCCGGGAAAAGCAACCACTTCAGGGCTGGTCCCTGAAGACTTTAGAAACTTACGTGGAGTAAGTGCGGGGCAAAATACCCCCAGAACTCCACAACAAACCGATCTAACCCAAGCTGGGGAAGATCCCTTATCTCCTCACGAGGTAATCGACTTGTGCGAAAAACGCGTAAGCGCCGAACGATCAGCCCAAAAAGCTGATCGGATAGAGCCGCAGGAAACCCCAGGGCCCCACTATCCCCTAGAGTTCCCAATCACGTCCCCAAGTCAAGCCCTAAAGGCAGACAAAGGGAAACAAAGGGAAGAAACCCCGCGTCGGCTATCCGAAAAACTACTGGACTTGTTCCAGGTTCCGTCCGAATGGAGGACGGAAAGTGAAGATCAACTTCTTCTCAGGCTGAAAGCCCGAGAAGGCGCGAAAATACGCCCTGAGAGCAGGATCTCTCAGAGCGCGGAAGCTCCAAAAGAGCCTCCGCTGTTTACACCCCCACGCACCATGCCAGACAAGGCAAGGTCGCCAACTTCGGAGGAGGTCTCCGAGATAATGAGGAGGAGGCGAACTGAAATGAGGGAGTTCGCTGAGGAAGCCTTACGTAAAAATAAGGAGAAACCAGCGAACAGACCCCTCTATGAAAGGGAAGCACCCTCCGCAACGGCCTCGCCAAAACAAAGCGAGCGTGGAGTGTTCACTCCAAGAACCCATTCTGGAACTCCCAGAAGCGGAAATGTCAACTGGGGAGAGTCACTGCTCGCCCAACCAAACTTCCTCCTGGAAAACCAGGAATCGCGCATAATAAACGCGATAAACTCGATCCAGAAAAAGATCGAGGAAACGAACCATAATAGCACGGCTCGTCTAGAGATAACTCTAGAAAGAATGGCCAACGCAATCGACGCGTTGACAGAAAAAATCAGCGAACAAACAGATTTGCTGAAGGAAATAAACTCCTCACAAAAAAGTGAGGAAACAAATAAACACCCCTGGACCACGGTCCAGGACATAAATAGAACTCGTGAAAAATTCACGAAAAGAACCACCAGTGAAAGCACACTGGAATATCACCAGCGACTCGACAGAGACGCTAAGGAGATCCTTCTCCCAAGGATAGGAGAAGACGATGCCGAGAGAAGACATCGTTCAGAGATCAGAAGGAGAATTGGCACGTACCAAAGGTTCGGCCAAACATCCAATTATGACGGACCTCTCGAACAGAGAGGTAACGCATTCATACCCTCTCAAAACAATGAGAGAATACAAATACAACTTCAGGCGAATTCGCCTGAAACCAAAGAAATGCTGCGAGAAAGATTCCCCCCAGCAAAAACCCCCCCAAAGGAGAGATCTCCATTGGACAGCGACCCCGCGAAGGCAGGGGAGCAAGAAGAGTACCTGGAGAAATGGTACGAAAAGGCCATAAGAATGGCCGAAGTGAGAATACTCACTCCCTACCCAGAAGGAGTGAAGCCAGAAGCCCTAAAGAATGGGCCGGCATTCCCTGACAAGAAATGGTCAGGGGAGAACGACATGGAATCGTTCTGGCAGTGGTTCACAGAACTACTGGGATTCCTCGCCTCGCGAGGATGCAAAGGTCCCCAATTCGACGAAGTCCACCTGGACTGCTTGATTCGTGGATTAGGGGGACCCGCATTTGACCTCGGAATTAGACTCCGAGACGAAACTCTCCTCAGAGGAGACGAGGGCATGTTCCTCAAGGTTCTCAACATATTGATGAGAACCTTCATCAAAGCCTCCGCCGCGTTGAACGCGACAAAGAAATACCGCAACGTCAAATACGAAGCGGAAAAAGGCCTAAAACAGTTCTACTTAGAACTGTCAAAAGCAGCGTCCCAAATGGTGACGCCGCCAGACCAGGCGTCCTTTAACGCCAGGTTCTTAAACTACATTCCCCTCGAATGGAAGAGGGAAATGATTGCTCATGATAGAATCAGAGCAGACTTCTCCTCAAACGAGGAGATGTTAAAAGCAATATCTCGTGTAGACGAGATAATTGACGGGCTGAAGATGTCTTCAGCCTACAAATCAGGGTACTATACCCGAACAACCACCACGGCAACAACGAGCCGCGGCAAAGCCCTCCCGTCAGGAAAGAAAGCGGAAGAGCTGAAACCCAGATGGAAAGAGGATACATCCTCGAAAAACTCGAGGAAAACTGACCAAAAGTCAGTTCCAATTTGCGGCAAATGCGGCAAAATAGGGCAAACGAAAGATTGCCCAAGACACAATATAACGAGCGATGAAAAACCAAGGCGTATAGCTGCCATGGAAATCGCGAACTCAACAGATGAAGAGTCAAAAAGCTCATCAGATGAGAAACCAGAGAACAACTCTGGTAACTCCGAAGCATCAAGCTTCGAAGTGGAGGACCCATACGAAGGACCTCAATACTCACCTGACTCAGAGGGTGAGGAAGTCAACGTTGGGACCATAAGAATGGGCCCAATGTCAGTCGTCGACCACGATGACATAAATTATAAAATCAAACTGGCTGTAGCACACCAGTTAGAAAACACGGCAGACGAAAAAGTCGCCGAAGCCTTGGTGGAAGCACCAAGAAAAGACGCCTTGGGGAAATACACCAAAGTACCCAAGGAAAACAAGGACAAAGGGAAGAAGGACCAAAAGTCCATCGAAACCCAGTCCCCTTTATTTGATGCGAAATTCCGCATCTCAAAAGACGCGGGAAAATACCCCGTAAACAGACCGCTCTCAACAAAGAGAACGCTAACGGCTCACATAAAAATAGCAGGCATAAAAGCCTATGCGCTATTCGATAGTGGAGCCGAAACGGACGCCTTATCGCCGGACTTTGTCCGCGCGGTCCACATCCCAATCCTTCAACTGGAGAACCCAGTCGTCCTCCAAATGGGGACGAAAGGAACAAGATCACAGATCCTGTTCGGAACTAACGTGGACATTGAGATCAACGGCCACGTAGAAAAACACTACTTCGATGTAATTAACATCGACAGGTACGACGCCATCTTCGGCGCCCCCTGGTTAAACAAAAACCAGGTAAGCTTAGACTTCCGGTCCCACAAAGTGAGAACGGCGAACAAGGGCAACATAGACACCCTTGGAATAAGCGAAGACCGTGTGACGAGATCACACGGAGGGAAAACTCGAGCAAGAGCCCGAGAACAACCAAAAAAGAAGCCCCCTGACAGGGAGGCGGGACTGAAACACACCTCAGGGTAATCACAAGAAAATACCCTGAAGGTTGGCCCAATCCTAGTCCGGAAGGACTAGAACTTCCAGACGTACCACACCTGGAAGGTCTCTCCATGAACAACCCCGAGTTCGAAATACTCAGGGAGTGGTGGAGAAAAAATTTGAAACCGTAATGGCGCCAGCGCCATTAGAAATGCCTCCCCTGAGGGAAGTGAACCATCGAATCCCGTTGAAGGATCCGAACAAGAAATTTCGGGAAAACACCCCGAGATGTCCCGCAGCACTGCAGGAAGCACTAGCGACCAAAATAGATCGCTATGTAAAAGCAGGATGGTGGTATCCCGCGAACAGCGAGCGAGCATGCCCGCTACTGTGCATCCGCAAAGCAGATGGATCTTTGCGCACGGTAATAGACGCGAGGAACCGTAACTCAAACACGATCCTCGACGTCACACCAATGCCAGACATGCGACTGATCCAGGAATCAGTTGCCAGAGCAACATACCGATCAAAGATCGATATGTCGGACGCGTACGAACAAATACGCGTGGATCCAGATGACGTCCATAGGACGACATTCTCCACGCCCCACGGGACGTACAACTCGAACACGATGCAGCAAGGAGACTGCAACGCTCCCTGCACCTTCCAGCGCGCACTGACCTGGGAACTACGAGGAGAAGTAGGCAGACGCCTACACGTCTGGTTCGACGATATATTCACCAGCACAAGCTCGGTGGAAAACCACAATAAAGCACTATTGTGGTTATTCACTCGCCTAAAAGGGGCAAATTCTACATAAGCCGGAAAAAATTCCAGCCATTTGCCCCAATCCTAGACGTTCTAGGAAGCCGAGTGGACGAACAGGGCATCCACGCTCAAGTGGATAAAATGGAAAAAATCCGCAACTGGCGAGAGCCAGCAGACCACACAGGAGTCCTAAGATTCCTGGGAATGGTAGAATATCTATCGATATTCATGCCAAACGTCAGCGGTTACACAGGACCACTGCAAACAATCTGCTCAAACAAGCAGACATTCAGGTGGACACCACTCCACCAGAAATGCTTCGACGAAATCAAACGTCTAGCATGTAGGGCTCCGATCCTGAAGCCCGTCCAGTGGAACCCACCGGAAAGCCTCTCAGAAGAAGAGAGGACCAAACTCCACGTCTGGGTCATAACAGACGCATGCCCAGCGGGCATGGGTGCATTAATTGGACAAGGCGAAAGGTGGCAGACTTGCCGCCCGGCCGCATTCATGTCCAAAAAGTTCACCAACACACAACGTAGGTACTTCGCCTACGAGCTCGAGGCACTGGGTGTCCTCGAAGCGCTCATGAGATGGCAAGACGACCTCATGGGAGGCCATGAATTCACAGTAATCACGGACCACAAAGCTTTGGAATATTTCAAAGCGAAAAACCACAACTCAGGAAGACACCTGAGATGGCAAGCCTTTTTCGCAAGCTTCAATTGCGAAATAAAATACGTGGAAGGCCACAAAAACAAAGTGGCAGATGCACTCTCAAGATACTACGACTCGTCAACGGACGAGGATCTGCATTTCGACGATTATGTGTCGGCGGACATCCACCTGGACAAAAATGCAGAAGATATCATCCCGACAGAATCGAGGAATACGAAGAACTGCTACTAAGCAGTACCCTGAGTAAAAACTCAGAGAAAAAGAGACTCGCAGCGATACGCGCGAAAAACACCCTAGAGGAAGCTCTAGGGGGGAGCGATAACCTAGAGGAAACTCTAGGGGGGAGCGCCCAAAATCTGGAAGAAATCATAACTCCAGAAAAGAACCTTCGAAAACAATTCGAAGAAAAAGACCTCATTGAGGCAATAAAATCTGGATACTTGAAAAGCCAGATCCACCGGGAAATCCTAGAGAACCCGGGGAATTTCAAAAACTTCTCCGTAAAAGACGGACTGATAACCCGACTTGGAGAAGGAGGAACGACCCAGATAGTAGTCCCGAAAGGAAACTATGAAAGGAAGTCCATTCGGGGAATAATCCTCGAGAGCATCCACGAAACACTTGGACATCTAGGATCCAAGAAAACAGTGGAAACCCTCCGTCGACACTTCTGGTGGAAGTCGATGAGAAAAGACACCCACAAGTTCTGCAGGTCTTGCGGAACTTGCCAAACAACCAAGAAAAGCACCAGGAGAAATCCCGGAATGCTTCACCCACTCCCGACCCCCGAGGCACCATGGTCATCAATAGCCATGGACTTCACAGGTCCATTCCCAACAAGCTTGGGATATGATTACCTCTGGGTAATCATCTGTAGGTTGACGTCCAACGTCCACCTAATTCCAATAAAAACAACAACGAATGCACTAGAACTAGCATTCGTATTTCTTCGTGAAGTTGTAAGACTCCACGGTCTACCACACTCGATCATATCAGATCGAGACTCGAAATTCACGTCAAAATTTTGGCGCGAACTACACCGAATACTCGGTGTACAGTTGAAATTCACAACTGCATTCCACCCGCAAGGCGACGGCCAAGCGGAAAGAATGATACAAAAAGTAGTACAAATACTACGCACGATGGTTAGACCAGACCAACGCGACTGGGCAGCGAAACTGTCGATGGCGGAATTCGCGATCAATGCGAGCTCGAACACATCGACAGGATTTGCCCCGTTCGAATTAATCTACGGCCATATGCCAAAAATGTGCCTAACAGCACCACTCTCGGACTACCCGGGAATAAACGACTTTGCTCAAAAAGCGAAGGAAAACCTCATGGCAGCACACGACGCGATAATACATAATCGCGCTGCTCAAACAATCCAGGCGAATAAGAAAAGACGCCCGGACCCGCCTTTGAAAAAAGGTGAGCTCGCATACTTATCCACAGATAAGCTGAACCTACCCAAAGGCAGGGCAGGAAAACTAAAGCCCCTATACATAGGGCCTTATGAAATCCTGGAAACATTTCCAGAAACGTCCAACTACGTCCTCAAGTTGCCACCACAACTTGAACAACGCGGAATCCACCCAAGATTCCATGTATCCCGGCTAGCACCTCACGAGCCGAATGACCAGGAAACCTTCCCAAATAGGGAAGTAAACATATTCTACGATTTCGGGGAAGGCCCTGATCGCGAAGCAGTAGTTCGCGAAATCCTAAACCACGCGTGGGTTCACAACGAACTCTGGTTTAAGGTTAAATGGGAACTAGGGGACACCACATGGGAACCCCTAGGAAATTGCGACGACCTCGTCCACCTGGACGAGTACCTCACCTTACAAAATGTAAGGGAACCAGAAAAACTCCCTATCAAAGAAGACAGGGAACTCTCGGCATTATTACGCCCCCAAAAACGGAGGCGGAAGAAGTAAAGCCGAGGGACGATGGCCCACAGCCAAGAGCGTGGGAAAGTTCTGGGCGAGTAACTCGCCCGGACAGCCACACCATGTACAAGAAATCACATGGGCTAGGCAAGCAACTCGCCTAGACCACGTGAACCACAGGCTCACATGCAAAAGAACACACAACCGCGGCGAATCCCACGCACACAAGAACGAAGACCCCTCCCACCACCACGAGTAACATAACGACGAGATGTCGTTCTCTGGGGGAGGCAACCCTCGGTTCGATCCAAACAAACCGCCGGATATCGAAATACGACAACCCGGGGAGCAAGGCTCCCCGGAACAACAACAACACCAGGCACAGATAAGCGCCATGGATTACACGACACACGCAGCACAAATGAGTGCTGCGAACCATCAACCATCCGCGTTGCCAACAGGCATCGCACACCCCCAGCCTCCCCAAAGAGGCTTCCAACCATACGCGGTGCAAACTGCACCGATGGCGCAACAAGCGCCATTCCAGGGGCAGCATTTGCTGCTGCAGCCCCAGGCATACTCCCCAGGGAACTTCCCTGGCCAGATCAACCCCTGGTTTAGCCAATTCGGCCCAGGTCCAACAACGCCCCAGCCAAATGCAGGCTGGGAATCAGCCATCGCGTCAGCGGTAGCTGCTCAGACAGGTCAACTCCGTGAGGAGCTGAAAGAAATGAAGTCCCTCGTAGGAGGGAGACGAGGGAGCGACAGCGGCTCCTCGTCCAGACCGTCCAAGCGGGCACGGTCTAATAACTCGAGGGCGTCAGAAGACGCCTGCGACCATTGCGCCCACTGGAGGCGCGAATACAATAGAGCACGAAGAGATGCTGAGGGCATCTTTGACTCTCTGAAAGACGCAGAGAGAGAAGTCGATCTCCAAAAAAGGGAGATCGAATTACTGAAACGCGAGCTCAGAGAGGCACGCGCACTGGCAGACCTCGCTGCCAAACCCATCATGACGGGGGCCTCCCAGGTCAGGGGGAGGGGATACAGTTCCGGGCCTCATGAGGCGCGACCCCAAATGGGGACTAGCGCATCAAGGGGTGGGGCACCGACTATCCCGCCACCCCATGGGCAGGCGACCCTGTCCGGGTTGCATAAAGGCCCGCCCTCAGAGGGGCAAACCCATGTCGAGGGGAAGAGGGAGAGTGGTAGGCAACCGACGGCAGACCCTAAAACGGGGACCACTGCCAGAGGCGGCGGGCCACTGAGTACCTCAGCACCCTATGGGCAAGCCACCCTGCAGGGAAGTGTCCACATGCTATACGAGACCGCCGAACTCAACGAGTTCGGCAAAGTCGAAGCTCCAGTCGACATAACAATCGACCCCAACTTCCCCATGAGGAGAATAGCGGGGTCAGAAGCGGCGCATGACGCCGCATACGCTTGGTGGACAAGCGTGAGTGGGAAAGAATTCGTACACTGGTACGAACAGGCTGAAGCCGCCTTCAAAAGCGGCAAGGTACACAGAACCCTTCGCGAAAAAGCGAAGGAAACCGAGAAATACTTCTTGGGACTCCCGAGCATCGCAAGACTCGCGGAGGAATATAATTCCCCGGAGAACAAGGGAAAAATCTCCTGGGAAAGTCTAGGCAAAGCTGCCTACTTAAAGTCCCAGTTCAAACCACTCAGGACTCCTGAGGAACGTGCCGCAAGAACGGCGGAGCGGGAAGCGAAAGCTTCCAAATACCGGGAAAGAGACGCAAGTCTCCGAGCTGGACAACCAGCCCAACGACCATCCTTCCCCACGGGAAGAACGGTAAACCTACCGTACTCTACACCTGAGCCAAGCAGCTCAGGAACACAACAACCCGCTCCCACCCAGGGAGCACCCACTTCGTCGAGCCCACAGCCCGACAATGTAGCCCAGGCTACGTCATCGCATCCGACGCAGCAATCGGATGTCCAGATGAACAACCCGGAGGAAAACCCTCCTCCGGGGCAATGAATCCACCCTTGAGAGAAGGGAGAGTGACACGGTAATACGCCATCGAGGCGCCCGTGAAAACACCCCCCCCAACTCGAGGCCCCGCACACAATACTGTATGCGAGGAACCGCAAGTAACAATTGCGGAAATCTCCACTCCGCCAAAAGACCCACACCCACCACCGCTCGTGTGTAAACACCACTTACACACGAACCCTCACAGAACAAGTGAGGAACACCAAAGAAATACAACCTTTGGGTCGAAATCCATTTTCGACAAACTCCACCACTTCTTTCTTCTCTCCCTGCGATACCAATGTATCGCCGTTCACTTCAAAGTAACGGCCCACACTCATTCAAACCCCTTCTCTTCCTTTCACCAACATGTACAAAATCGCCCACTTTAAAGTGGCGACAACAGAAACACTCATTGATAATTCCAAACTCAATGTAAACCAACTATTAAAATTCTGTTTTTATTCACTATCAACTTTGTATGCGTCGCATATGCAACGCAAGGGGGGAGAATGTCAGGGCAATAGCCCCGAACCCCGAGTCACATGTAAACTAGATAGATATAGTCACGTGGACAAGCGGGAACCTCCGGGTAACCGCTTACACACCACCGTAAAATACATCATCTTGTATCACTTACGGCTTTGTGTGCTGAGCAACCCCAAAGACCTCACAGGGAGCCCGTTGTCAGTAGTGTGATGGTGCGCTGCATCGCCCACGCCCCCACAGTCCCTCCCTTCATATAGGACAGGACAAAGAGGATCTGGGAGAGGGCGTTGGGGAATTCCGCTGCTCGGACATGGAAATATATGCCACATTCGGCCTTGAAGCGGTCAAGGTCTTTGGCTGCTCCAGAGAAGGCAGTGGGGGGGGTGACTTTAGGTGGTTTGGGTCTGGGGGCGGGTGCAGGAGTTGGTGCAGGAACCGGTGCCGGTGCAGGCGCAGCTGGGGGCTGGTTTTGAGCTTGGCTCTCTACGATGGCCTGGAGCTCTTGGAATCGGGACAGCAGTTCATCGCACTGCTCTTTGGTCACCATAGCAGGGGAGGCAGGGGAGATGAGGTTGAAGCCTTCTTCTGCTGTCAGGGACAGCTCCGAAAGCAGTGAGGTCCCGGCATGCGGGACTCGGTGGGACGAATAGCAGCTGTGCGTAGTGGCGATCCTGTTGTGGGGTGAGCATCCCCGACCACTTAGTCTGAAGTGGGAATGTGAGAAGAAGGCTACTTCTTCGGTTCCCACTCCAGCTGTTATTATATACATTCAGGATTGATCATGTGGGGTGTGCCACATCACCCTCACACACAGCCATGGCTCTCCGGGTGCCTCCATGGGAGATCCCAAGGGGGCCCGCTGTGGGTGCGGGGCGAGTGCGGTGGCGGTAGCGGCGATATAGGGATGGTAAGATACAGGAGGGGAAATGGGCATGTGTGCTGGTGATACATTGAACAGCGGGAAAGGTGGTCCATGTAAGAGAGAGAGAAAGAAAGAAAGAAAGAGGGAGAGGAGGGAGAAGTGGTGCGGAGTGGGGGTTGGGCAGGGCATGTCAGGGCATGCCCTGACACATCTGAACGGGACAAAGGGAAAACGAAAGCGGAGCGGCACCGAAGGTCATAGGTTTAGAACCTGTGGTACATCCGAAAGGAGATAGGGAGAGCGAAGCCCAGAGGGGCAGGAGGATGAGGTGAAGTGGGGAGGATGACTAACTGGCTAGAATGGGAAGAAGCAGCTGTCCAAATAAGGATGAGGGGAAAATGCGAAAGATACATTACAAACAGTGAAAGTGCCAAGTATGATCTGTGGAGCTCGAGGGTTGCAGAGCTTACGGAGGTTATGGAGGCAGGGTTGAAAGTCTGAGGAATGTTGGCAATGGTGTTTACGTAGTATGAGGTCACCAATGCAATGGACTTAAGCCAAGGTGGAGTCAAAGTCCAAGGTTGGAACTATGACAGAATCTCGGAGTGAAGGTACGAGTGGTGTCCAAGTACAGGGTGAGGGACAGCAGCAGAAGGTCATAACTTGGTGGAGGTTCAGCAGAAGAGGGTCAGAGGGAGGAGAGAGAAGAGAGGAGTGGGGTGAGGAGTGGAGGAGAGGAAAGGTGTCAGGTCCGAAGGCGAGTATCGGAGCAGACGGGAGAAGGGTAGGAAAGTGATGGAAGGGTGGAGGTGTCATGAGGAGTAAGAGGAGGAGTGAGAGGAGGAGTGAGAGGAGGAGTGAGAGGAGGAGGGTGGCGAGAGGTGTGGTGTTTGGTCCGAGGTGAGTATCGGAGTGGATGGAGATAAGGTAGGAGAAGGACAGAAGGGTGGAGGTGGCATGAGGGGTGAGAGGAGGAGTGGTGTCAGGTCCAAAGGTGAATATCGGAATGGACGGCAGTAGGGTAGGACTCCGGAGGTGGTGAAGATGGGGGTCTGGGAGTCGGATCGGGATCGGGTATGTACGGATATGACAGCTGGTGATATCAGAGAATCAGGTAGAGATGGACCCAGTAAAGATCAGAGGTGTCATGGACTGGCCAGTCCCAAAATGAGTCAAAGATGTGCAATCCTTCCTTGGATTTGTGAACTTCTACCAGAAGTTCATCCGTGACTTCTCTGAAATTGCCAGACCCCTGAACGCACTGATGCGGAAGTCCAGACCTTGGAGATGGGGCAGAGAAGAACAAGAAGGGTTTGATGCCTTAAAAAAGGCTGTCACCTCAGCCCCTGTCCTTGTCTTCCCTTCAGACAAGGGGCACTTCTGACTAGAGTGTGATGCCTCTAACTTCGTGACTGGAGCTGTTCTCTCTCAGCTCCAAGAAGATCAGCAGTACCACCCAGTAGGGTTTATGTCCTGAAGTCTGAATGATGTTGAGTGGAACTATCAGATCCATGACAAAGAGATGCTGGCGATAGTCCGCGCTTTGGACGAGTGGAGGCATTTCCTGGAAGGAGCAGCAGAACCTTTTGAAGTCTTCACTGACCATCAAAACCTCTCCTACTTCCGGTCAGCCCAGAAACTCAACCGACACCAAGCCCGATGGTCCCTGCATCTCTCTCGCTTTGACTTCATGCTCACACACAGACCAGGAAGACTCATGCAGAAAACAGATGCCCTGTCACGACGAGCAGACCACCCACAGGGAGAAGAGGACAACTCCGAGGTCACACTGCTACGCCAGACCTTTTCCGCATCTGAGCTGCAGCAGCTGTCTCTCTCCCAGCAGAAGAGGAGGGATTCCTGCAGCGGATCAGAAGGTGCAAAAGGATTGAGGGCTCGGTAGCAAGCGTAACCTGTGAGTTAGAATCTGGACCTGAGGTGCCTCCAGGGTGGGAGCTACATGAAGGACTTATGCTCTATCAAGGAAGGGTCTATGTTCCCCAGGACCCCCTTCTCCACCATGACATAGTCCATGCTCATCATGACACTCCAATGGCTGGACACCCTGGTCGGTGGAAGACATTAGAACTTGTGTCTCGGAACTACTGGTGGCCAGGGCTCTCTCGCTATATCGCCAAATATGTATCTGGATGTGACACTTGCCAACAGGTGAAATCCTTCCCTGCTCGAAAGACTGGGAAGCTCATGCCAAACAAAGTCCCAGACCGACGCTGGCAGATTATATAGGAGAGCTCCCCCTATCCCGAGGGTTTGATGCAATTATGATAGTTGTCATATCCATCCCTGGCCATCAACTTCCACTCCCTCCGATCCCTCCGGTCTACCTCCGCTCCTTCTTCACTAACCTCGGAGCTCCCATATTCCATAATCACCTCGGTACCTCTCGATGGTCACCACCCCCTCTTTTCAATTTATTACCTACGCCTCCCTAAGTACAGAGCCCCAAAGGCTTCCGGACAGCTCCGACGTCCACTAGCGCACTCCCGCCTCTGCTGGGCAATACACTCGCTTGCCCTGCAAGCCCACCTTCAGGCCTATCCCTCCTTTCCGTTTCTGGGTTATCGCCTGCCATTCCATTAACCCCGTAACCTGACTCGTCGGTAATATTCAATCGGCTAATGTCTAACCCCGTTAGCTCCGCTCCGCTCGGCTCTGCCATTTGCGGGCCCGCTCTTGTTGTAACCATATATATACTCAACCTGTACATAGGTTACACCTCAGTAATAAAATCGACTAGAGTTTACCCCTTTCAGTTCTGGTTGCCAGTTTAGTAAGTTAGGGCATGGACGTGTTACTTGGCACAGCGCTCCTGGCACAAGTTGCTGAGGCCGAAGCCCTCTGTCACGGAGACACTCCCTCGTCTCAACCTGGTCTCTGACAATAGTGGTTGATTGCCTGTCAAAGAGAATACATGCCATACCCACCACCACTCAAATGGACTCTGCAGGTGTAGCCCGCCTCTTCCTTGAACATGTGTGGTGACACCATGGTCTCCCAGATGAGGTTATCAGTGATAGAGGAACCACTTTCATTTCCAAATTCTCTCAAGAACTAAGTAAACTCTTAGGTATCAAGCCTACTCCGTCCACTGCCTATCACCCTCAGACAGATGGACAAACCAAACGAGTCAATCAGGGGATTGAAACATATCTTCGGATCTTCGTAAACCACCGGCAAGATGACTGGGCAGACTGGCTACCCATTGCTGAATTTAGCTATAACAATCATATCCACTCAGCTACTCGTCACACCCTGTTTGAACTTGACACAGGCCAACACCCTCGTATGGGGGTAGAACCCCCCAAATCTACAATGGTAGAAGCAGCTGGAGACTTTGCATCATGGATGGCACAAATGCAAGAGGAGGCAAAAGCAGCCCTAACACATGCAGCTGAGGAGATGTCGAAGTACTATGATAGGAAATGGGATGAAGCACCGGAATACCATGAAGGAGAGAAAGTGTGGCTCAGTGCACGTAACTACCCAACTGGTCGGCCAACCAAGAAACTAGAACACAAATGGTTAGGTCCCTTTAAAATCCTCAAGATAGTCTCGCAAGCCACGCTGAAACTCCAGCTCCCCAAGGGATACCGGATGCACCCTGTTGTGTCAGTCTCAGATGTTCATAAGTACCAACCAGATGAGATAGCAGGACGCCCTATGCACCCGGAACCAGGGCCCACTATCATTGATGGGGGTGAAGAGTATGAAGTGGAGAAAATCCCTGACTCTAAACGCATTCGTCGTCGACTCCATTACCTTGTCCAGTGGAAGGGCTACCCCAACTCTGAAAACAGCTGGATACCTGATTGTGACATTCAAAATGCCCCAGACCTCATCACAGAATTCCATCAGCAGCACCCTTCCACTCCTGCTCCACATGCAACCTCAACCACTCTGAGATGTAGTGGCATAAGGAGGGGGTGATGTCAGGGTCATCAGGAAACCCCCAAGGCTGATTGAGGTGATTGAGATCATTTCAATGTCATGCAATTTACAATCACCACAACCAGGTCCCCTGATTACAATTACACCAATCACATGGGTGATTGAGCTGATTGTACTGATTGTACTAATTGTCACATTTCTCTTCTACATGTTGAAGTTCATCGATAAAATTATTATATTTAAAAATTATGTTATGTACATACAGGCATGCAAGTAACTAATACCAAAACACAATGGTGCAAAACAATAGGTGGAAAGCAAAATGGGTGAAAATACAATGTAATTAAACAAAGCAAACGCACGCCTCAACCGCTGGACCGTTTGGCACCAAACTCAATGGGAAGATGGGGCTGGATCTCCTCTATCAAACAAGCCTAGGTCCATCGGAAACAGACATGTGGTTGTTGAGTATGCACAGTAAGAAGTTGGGGTTAGTGAAATACAATATAATTAAAGAAAGCAGACGCCCACCTCAACCACTGGATCATTTGGCACCAAACTCGGTGGGAGGATGGAGCCAAACCTCTATATCAAACGAGCGTAAGTTCATCCGAAACGGAGGTGTGGTTGTTGAGTATGAGCTGTAAGAAATTGAGGTTAGTGAAATACAATATATTTAAAGGAAGCAGACGCGCATCTCAATCGCTGGACCGTTTGGTACCAATCTCTGTAGAAAGATAGAGCTAGATCTCATCTATCGAATGAGATTGGAATCGTCGGAAATGGATGCGTGGTTGTTGAGTACATGCAGTAAGAAGTTGGGGATAGTGTTGTGTGTGAGAAGTTAAGTTGGGGTTGGATGGAATGACTTGAAAAAAAAGAATATGGGAAGGGAGCATGTTGGGGAAGGGTTGGGTGACTGTGGAAGGGTGTTGGCCCATGAGCACAAGTAAGGAACATCGGAGTGGAGTAAAAAATATTGTGTTGCATAGTAAAGAGAGATGGGTGTAGATAGCATGAGGTGGAGTGAAAAAAAAGTTACAAGTTGCAAACCAATTCATTTGAAAACTGTACAGCACCTGGAGCAAACAAATGGACTCGCGATTGTGATGATTGAGACGATTGAGAGTAGTTGATTGGGCAGATTGGGCAGATTGAGCACTTGAATTGCTCTCAATCACCTCAATCGGCCTCGGGGGTTTCCTGATGGTACAACCGGGTCTGGACTGTTTACTCATGACTGATGACACATCAACTCCAGACTGACACTGCCTGATCACTATCCCCGGACTGACATGGACATGTAATATATTCCCTCTTGTAAAGTGGCCCTGCACTGCTGAGTACACCGACCTTATCATTTCCTGAGTAGCAAGTGGGGAGGGTAACTTTCTTCTCTCATTTTCCCCCTTGCTGCTCAGCTGGAATCTCCATCACAACCCGCTCTATTGGGTTCCCCCATTGAAACCGACCCTCTCCCTTTCGGTCTCAGCTCCAGCAAGAGCTCCGGACTCCTCGACTTAGAGACTGAGCAGCTCAGTACTCTGACATGAAGCCTGACACGTGATCCATATTTGCACCTATCTGGGCATTCTGGGAAAGGTGAGTTTCAAATGTACCTTCAACCCCCTCCATTTTGCTCGAATTTTGGCATGTTGGTAGATGTGTTATCTGCCTAACTTTTGGTCACTCAGATTTTTGAAATTCTACTTGGTTCAAAAGTTATTCCCGGTGCATGAGGCTGTATTTTGTTACATCCCCCCATAACTTAGTGATTACAGCATGCAAAGGCCCGAAAATTTCAAGGGGTATTATAGTGGCATTGGAATATTTTTCGGTGCAGTCTTTATATCAGTACAGACATATGTTGTGCAGTGTTGGTTGAGCAAGACATGATGACATGCCGGTACGCATATCATGCCCATATCGGCTAGCCAATATGATACCCCTTCACCATGTGCTGCGTGTCTCACTGTTGACTGCGTTCCACATGTAGCACTTGCGCATATCTCATCCTTTTATTGTTCTTGTCTGATATCTGTGTAATTACCTTAACTACTTATACCGCTGTGCAGTTACAATATCAAGTTGGTTGTTCCCCATTATCTGAGTGTCCCTGCTGAGAGCTACATAACAACAGGTTATGAGCCCAGCACCACTGTAATTCTAAACACTCGATCTGTCATGGCCGTGCATTCCGGCCCGTTAGCCACCCGTCCCGATGCCGCCCGAGCCCGTTACCGCTATGCGAGCGTGAGCGCGAGCCCCAACCTCAGCCCTATCCTCCCTGAGGACCCCCTGCTCACTTCCCCGCTTGCCCCTAGGCTCCCCTGCACCTGGCCGACTCCCCCACAGCCACACCGACCTCCCTGCCCCGAGTCCGCCTCTGGTACCGACCTAGCGTGACTCCGCGACATCGCCTACTCCGCTATGATACCATCGCCGCTATCGCGGCCCTACACCCCTTCGTTTATTTATCTGTTATTGTTTGTTTGACCCTCGGTCATTGCCGGCCGCGGTGCGGCCAACCCCGCTCTTTGTTCCTATTTGCTTCCGGACCCTTCGGCCTTCGGCCCGGGTCCGCTTCTATTCATTTCACCTTCATATATATATCCTGTATACTACATTATAGTACCTTAGCTCTAATATTGACTTGACCACGACCCCAAGCCCTGACCCCAACAAGGCAGCCCCAGTAAGTTCAAAATGAGGGCCAAGAGACAACTAGGGGGCACAGCACTCCCTTTAGAGTTGCTGAGGCCGAATGCCCTACCCTCGGGCCTTGTCTGAGGCATCGCGGCCATCGCGGCCCTTAGCGGTCCGCATCGGCGACCTTCGGTGCCCGACCCCGGATCAGTATCTAACACGATCGCTGCTTACATCTATACCTCATGCTCAACTTCTAGTCGACCTAACCCATGGCTGAAGACTTGGTATCCCTTGGCAAACGTCTCCCTATCTTGTCTGGGAAGGAAAACTACACTCAATGGAAAACCAGCATGGAGGATATACTGAATTACTCAGATCTATGGGCTTACGTTCAAACCGGTTACACATTGCCCACCGATGTGACTCAGAAGGCCACAGCCGAGAAGGCACAGCGCAAGGCACTTACATTGATCTGTCTGCAAGTATCACCGTTCGTCCACACGTTCGTCGTTGATTCTCAGACCCCCAAGGTGGTGTAGGGGTGGTGGTCACAGACACCCCAGAACAGGCGATATATCGGGTCTCACATGCAGGATAAAATATTAGAAAATCCTACAGTGGAAATTTGGCTAGGAATCAGGTGATGAGGTTATAGTACCGATGGAAGAGGATGTTGAGGCGATTCCGACGCACGTTATGCGAGGAGAATCGGTGAGATATGGACAGAGATATGCAGATTTCAGTTGTGTATCGCGATGCATGTCACATGTTCATTGCGCACACGTGGGAAATGGGGTGCACAGATGGTCCCTGGCATCCCTCAGGCTTCATAAAAATGGGGATAAATATCCATTGTTCATGATATGACTGGTCGGGAGGATGTGCCAATTTTGGGACCATGGTGACATGTGGTTGGAAAGTTAGGAAAATGTGCCGGATATTCCCCACCTCAACGCTATCTCACTCAATTTTCCATCAAATTGGATGCGGTTTGTTGCGTTGGATGGCTGTAGTTTAGGCGAGTTGGTTGACATAAAGGGAGCACAGTTGTGTCAAGTGGTTTGGGCTGGAGATGCAGGTTGGGTTTTCCACAGCCACTTTCTATTGTTTTATAATTTGTTGCTTGTGATATTGTGTTTCCTATTCTATTTACTCTTGCGACGTGACCAGATGAGTCATATGGAACATGCTGGAAGCTTGCAGACGTGTTTTCAGGGTTGTTTGTATATAATATTAGCTAGTTACATTTGTAACAGAGATTTCCCCTCCATGTCAGGGACTCGTCCGGGGTCGAGGGGGCCCAGGTGTAGCATCTGGGGCTGAGAGCCTGGCAGGGGGCAGATCGGGCATGCGTACTGACAGGCCCGATGCAGGACAGTGGTCCCTGGCCACTTAGACTGAAGTGGAAAGTTGTTATTATCATTAAAGGAGAAATACTGTACTACTTACCTGAAGTGGAAAGTTGAGAAGAAGGCTACTTCTTCGGTTCCCACTCCAGGTTCGTTTATATACATGCGGCTTAGATCACATGACAGGTGCCACATCACCCTCGCACACAGCCGTAACCACCTGGGTGTCTCCGTGGGAGATCCCGAGGGCATCTGGTGCAGGCGCGCGTGCTGGGCATAGTGGGAAGTCGCCGGAGGTGCCCGGGCCGGGTACATGGTGGGCGCGCTGCAGATGGGTCAATGGTACATTGATACAAAGAAGGTCGTCCATGTAGAATAAAGAGATAATAAAGAAGAAGTAAGATAGGAAGAAAGTGAGGAAGGAAGAATGAGGAGAGAGGAAGGGAAAGGGGGAGGAGGTAAGGAAGGGTGGACAGCAGGGTACCAGGTCAGGTGGGTGTGCCCTGACACTCCACTATGTTTAGATCTGGTCACGAAGTGAAGTGTGCTGGAGGCGTGGTCGAGTGCAGTAGTCTTGAGGGAGGCAAGGAAGCCTCACAGTGTCCTCAGGGAGATCCACACCGAGTTATAGGACACCGAGTCCCAGTTGAGTTTTCAGTTCGGTCTTGATTCTGTCCAAGGAAGCCGCTTGCTGGCCCCCCTTTTTCGTTTCTCATCCTGCTGGGTGGGAGTAGGTGTGGTGTGAAGTAGTTGAGGTGGTGGTGATCGTAGTGGTAGGTTGGTGCATCACTGTGCCGCGCATCCATTCCCTATCCGGTCCCCAATCCCCCTTGTGCTCCGCTACCCCACTTGCAGCAGCCTGGAAGATCCTCAAAAGGGAATTTGAGGTGACCGGTGTGTCACGACCCAGCGTTCCCCAGAGTCAGATGACCTCCTCCCCGACCTTCTCCCATGCCCAAACACTCCCTGCACACTCCGCGCGCTGCCTGTCGCTGTCTAACCACTCCCCACCACTTCTCCACAACCCCTCTCCTAATTGTCATTGAACGACCTAGCGGTGCAGAGCGCCGTGGTCCCATGTTTTGCCGCACCCTGTTATCTTGCGGTGAAGGTCACGTTTGACCTTCGCTGTCTTGAACACGTGTTTCTTGTTTGTTTTCCTTTCACTTTTCTCCACCCGCAATCTCTGCAAGATCTGGCAACTCATTTGTCAGAACCGTGCGAAGGTTCGCCGAGGGTAGCCATAGGCAACCGAACGTTGCCTGCTAGTGGTAAAGGCACCCTACACACGACCGAGCTTTAGCGAGGGATAAACCCCACCGATCTCGAGGCCGAGGCTACTTAGGTGAGTGAGCCGGGATTTCGGCTTCAACGACTCGAGGAGGAGCGTTGCGCCTCGTTCTCAACGCGGCCCCGATACTTCAGAAGGTCGGAGGTCTTACGGGGGACAGAGGTAAGCTTAGGGGTGGATTCTAGTTGATTTCGAACTACAGTACAAGCATTAGTTACAAGCTGTATATAAGCGCTAGGGAACTGAATAGGGAATAAGTTGCCAGATCTCGCGGAGATTGCGGGTGGAGAAAAGAAGGAGGAAAACAAACAAAGAGCACGTGTTCAAGACAGCGAAGGTCAAGCGTGACCTTCGCCATGAGATAACAAGGTGCGGCGAAACATGGGACAATGGGTCGCGGCGCTCTGCACCGCTAGGTCATTCAACAACAAAGTGGAGAGGTGGTGGGAAGTGGTTAGATGGCGACAGGCGGCGAGCGGAGTGTGTGGGGAGTGTTCGGGCATGGGAGAAGGTCAGGGAGGAGGTCGTCTGGCCCCGGGGAACGCCGGGTCGTGACACTCATTCTCTATTCAGTTCCCTAGTGCTTATATACAGCTTGTAACTAGTGCTTGTACTGTAGTTTGAAATCAACTAGAAATTCCCCCCTAAGCTTACTTCTGTTCCCCGTAAGACCCCCAACCTTCTGAAGTATCGGGACCATGTCGAGAACGAGGTGCAACACTCCTCCTCGAGTCATTGAAGCCAAAATCCCGGCTCACTCACCTAAGTAGCCTTGGCCTCAAGATCGGTGAGGTTATTCCTCGCTAAAGCTCGGTCATGTAGGACACCTGTATCACTAGCAGCCAACATTCAGTCACCTACAGCTACCATCAGCGAAGCTTCGCATGGTTCTGACATGGCGCCACATCCCGCATATTCCTTCGCCAGGAGTTATACACAACTCGCATGGCCGAAGATGACAACCTGGACATGCATGTCCAGAAGATGCGCATGATCTATAATAATCTGTGCATAGCCGGTGATAACATTCAAGACTCAGAGGTTGTAATGGCGTTACTTATCTCACTCCCCACCTCCTGGGATAGCTTCACCTCTACCATTGAACTCAAAGATCTTGACTCTATGGACACTGCTGTGAAGAGCGCCACTGCTGATTACATCCTTAACAGGATTAAAGGCGAAGCCAATCGTCGTCAATCGCGCAATACAGAGCCATCCAACTCCGCATTCAATTCCAAATCCGACCAACCAAACAAAGACAAACAGAAACCTGATTGATCCAACTCCGAGTGCCGCTACTGCCACAAGCATGGACATTGGGCCAAGGAGTGCCGGAAGCGGATAGCAGACGAGAAGAAGAAGAGGCAAATGTCTCCTCTCAGGAGCAGGAGCCGAGCTTCTCCTTCATTGCATCTGCCAATCCTGCTGTCCTGGCTGGTAGTCAATGGATTGGGGATACTGGTGTGGATGACCACGTTGTATCTGAGCGAGAAGCTTTCTTTGACTATGCAGAGACCCCTGGCCAATTTGTGACTGGCGTAGGGGGAGCTAAGGTCCCCATCCGAGGATGTGGGTCTGTTGCAACAGTAATGCACACTGGGGATTCTTCACGGATTGTCACTCTCCACAACTGTCTACACATTCCATCATCCCAACCCAACCTCCTATCCCTTTCCCGTCTCAACAATGTCAGTGGTACCATGCAAACACAGTCCAGCCAGATCAAACTTCTCATGCGTGATTGCACACCACTCTGTGATGGCCGAATCCAAGACCACCTCTACCGTCTCGACATGCAGACTGTCGTGGCCGATGCCCCTTCCATACTAGCTGCGATTTCAGGTGATTCTTCGCCCAAAAGTCGTACCTGGGAGGAGTGGCATCGGGCCCTTGGACATCTTAACCCGTCCTCGCTTAGGACGATGAGGGACATGGGAGTCGTTGAAGGCTTGGAGGTTACCCCCAATTCCACTCTGAATTTTACCTGTGAAGCCTGTATCCAAGCTAAGCAGACCTTGAGGCCTTTCCCCAAAGAGTCCAGAACTAAGTATAAATCAGCTGGGGACTTAATCGTCACTGATGTCTGGGGTCCGGCTCAGGTTCTAGGCAAAGGTGGGTATCAGTACTTCATTTCATTCACCGATGTTGCCACCCGTTTTAGCATCATAGCATTCCTTCGTCAGAAATCCGAATCGGTTACTCAATATCGTCGATTTGCTGCTCACATCCAGACTCAGTTCAATCATAAAATCAAAGCCATCCAGTTTGATAGCGGCACCGAGTATCTCAACGATTCGATGATGTCTTTTCTCGCTGAACAAGGAACTACGTACATGACAACTGCTCCCCATTCCTCTGCCCAAAATGGCATTGCTGAGCGTCTGAACCATACCGTTCTAGACCACTCGCATGCCATGTTGTTCAATTCCCAACTCCCTAAGTCCCTCTGGCCCTATGCCGTATCATATGCCACTTTCCTGAAAAACCGTACCCCAATGCGCTGTTGTGGGGACAACTCCGTGTACCGCAAAAAGTCGGATTCTGTGGAATTTGGTCACCAACATGCAGTACATATCCGCTGACGCTCACGATACTCATTCTATCACTATCCAACACTCCTTACACTCATTCCATATTTTTCCATATTTTCCCCATCATTCCCGACAACCCCAAGCAAAATTCCCACGCCCAACCACGCCGCCAATTTCACCCCCTCTCCAGATCTCCATACCTACACATACAACCCAGCCATTTTTCCACCCGATAGTGATGCTCTACCTTCCTTCTTCACCCCCGGAACATTTCCCAGAATGGCAATCCCATACCCGGATGGTTCAGCACGGAGTAGAGTCTCACGTGGTCTTGACAGCACCTGTCAATGGCCATATCTCAACAACTACTGCACCAAATGGGACGAATAGGGGCTCGTTGGAAAGCTGGAGACGAGGAGGTTGCTGACGGGAGGATAGGCGGGCGCTGTGGCGAAGCGTTGCGGAGTTAACCTTCACAATTCCCATTTCGGACCCGTTGTCACATTTTCCCCATTCATTCATATTTCTTTTATTGTTTCTTTGTTCCCAATTGGATATTTATCATTTACGGTTGCCTAACGGCCCGTTTACATTCCCCCAGTCCATTCATTTCATTTCAAACATATATAAACTAGATAACAGCTTGTACATAACAAGTTAGTATTGAATAGACCCGTGAAGGGACAAGTAGAAGTTGCATCCAAGTGGCAAAGACGCCATCCACGACCCTAACGCCCCCCTTGAGATTGTTGCTCACGTCTAAGACCCCTCTCATCATAATACTCAGCCTTGACGTCCAAGAGAGATGTAGGTGAGTGTTTGTTTGAGGTTTTTGCAGACTCAGTAGCACCCACGGACCAAAACCCGGCCCAACGAACCACACCCGCGCACACTACCACCCTCCCCCTTCTCTCTGTCTCGAGTCTAGGCGATAGACCCGTTACGGCGCGCGCTTGATGGCCGAACTCCATACCAGTCCTTCTTTGGAAAGAAGCCAAGTGTCACAGGCATTCATATATTTGGGTGCGATGTTTGGATCCTAGACCAATCTGGTAAGAATGGGAAGTTAGATCCCCATTCTAACAAGTTCAGGTTCTTAGGCAACTCAGAGGAGACCACCACCTACTGGTATTACAAGTCCAGCAGGGAGGTTGCAAAGTCACGGAATGTCATTTTCCCTAACCCCACCCCTGAGAGTCCACCTTCCCCCCCTCTTCCACTGCCATCATGTAAGGGATTAACCTTACTTCACTATAATTCCCATTATAGTGATGCTGTTCTTTCTTTATTTATTTGTGCCAAGATATGTAAATTACATATATATACCTCGGAGTAGTTGTAAAGGCCCGGTAGCCTTTACCTCTACCCCGTTGAATATACAGCACATTAAAGCTTATGTTTAGACGGACTTACTGAGGCCTGAGGCGAACAGGGGAACGGAACATTACTGTCCCCAAAATAGTAAGCAACCTTTCACCATCACCTGAGGGGGAGATTGCTGAAAGTGGACAGGCGACACAGGAAGAGGGGGAGCACACTACCCACAATCCCATTTCCCTTCTGAAAGGAGTGGTAACCCCACCCTTCATTCATTATCTCATTGTATATTTGTCTCAATTTAAACATGTATAAACAATGTATATACAATAATGTGGGAATTTGGGAAAAGGAACAGAACTCCTTTTCCTCCCCATCGTTGATAATTAAAGCTCCATACAGCTCAACTTTATCGACAACCTGAGGATTGAGGAGAACTGGGGTTGGAACCTACACCAACCCCTTACACCTTCCCAAACACTCTGAACCTCCTTCCAATAAGTCCAACCACCCCATCCACCCATACCACACATGCCGTACTCCTCTGAATGAGCCTTTCCTCAAGGTTGTCTCCAACTGTGGTGCTGTTCAATCAACGGTACAGTACTCCCATTGCGGGGACTGTGACCCTGTTGCTCTTGCAGCTTTCACAGACGAGAAACCCGAGGTCAAGGATGCTCTTCAAGGACCTCATGCTGAGCACTGGCGGGCCATGATGGATGCCGAAGTCGCACAGTTACTAAACCTGGACACTTTCGAACCCGTACGTGCACCTGCAGATCGGAAAGTTATTGGATGTCGATGGGTTCTAGCTACGAAGAAGGATGCTGAGGGGGAGATTGTGAAGTTTAAGGCCCAGTTGGTTGCGCAGGGTTTCACGCAGGTTCCGTGGATGGATTATGGTGAGACTTTCTCACCAGTGATGCGGACTGAGTTGTTCAGGCTCCTGCTGGCACTTGCTGTGCAGCTAGACCTGGAGATTCACCAGATGGATGTCGTAGGGGCGTATCTTAATGGGGAATTGGAGGAAGAAATCTATATGAAGCAGATATGTACCATGGTATGAGGATGGGACAGATAAGGTCTTGAGGCTGAAGAAGATGCTCTATGGCCTGAAACAGGCGGGCCGAGTCTGGAATAGACGTTTGCATGCTGCTCTCGTCGATCTGGGCTACACTCGTTTGTTCACGGACTCATGTGTCTACATTCAGCGCTTAGATGACCAAATCTCTATGATTGCGTTCCACGTCGACGACTCCGCGATTTTCGCCAATGATGCTCACATGGACCAAGTCAAGGATGAACTTAAGTCTAAGTTCAACACACACGACCTTGGTGAGCTACATCATTTCATTGGGATTAAAGTAACACGAGATCATACACATGAGTCCATCACCATCTCCCAACCGTCCTATACCCACAAAGTCCTCGAACGGGCTGGGATGGTCAACTGCAATGTCGAAGACCTACCCATGTCACCCAAGAGGAAGCTTTCCCCATTCCCTGGCCCCTGTCCAAACTACCCTTAGTTCACTATGGTCGGATCACTTATGTGGTTGGCTATTAACACCCGTCCTGACATCGCATTTGCCACCCAACATCTTGCCCAATTCAACATGACATACGGACCCGATCATGTTCATGGTGTCAAGCGTGTCTTACATTACCTTAAAGGCACTGTCAATTGCGGGATCGTGTATAGGAAATCCAACTCTGGTTTCGCTGCCGAAGGTTTTGCTGATGCTGACTATGTGTCAGGGCACACTCGCCTGACCCCACTCCACCCAGTCCGACCCTACCCTCACCTGGTGTAGGAGAAATAATGGTGACACAAAGGAAACCCATTATGGAAATATGCCAGATAAATCACAAAACCTCATACGACAAGTAGATATGAGAAAATAGAAGGACCTGAATTTTTACGAATTTTTACGAATTTTTACGAATTATTATGACTATATGCAATAAATCGAAAGAAAGAAAAATAGCAAAAATACTTCAAGCTTACCATCAACGAGACGGAATTCTCGGGGGAATTTATAGCAAATATTAAACCAATAATTAGGACAATCGACCAAGATTTGACTATAAAAACAATCAGAGAACCTCCACGGAAACTACTTTCCCACGTCCGCAGACGTAGCCAAGGATGGAAGTACCACAGAACAAGGATTCCTCAGGAACTAATGCAAAATTCAAAGTCGTGTCTATAATAGGAAATGTAGATGTTTCCCAAACGGACCCAATGAAAGTAATTACAGGGGAAACTACCTATAAATGACGGAGATATGACTAAAACTCCTGCAAAACGAGGACAATGTCTAAAAGGCAAGCGCGAAGATTAACCAGTAACGACCGAGACAAGCTTGATAGCCCATTAGAAAGGAAGGGATCTAATCTTAATCCTCCCAAATTTTCATAATAAAAGGATCATGCATTAATGAGATATCCAATAATGGGAATAGCGACATCAAAAGTCCAAGCTCAGGGAAAAGACGATGTTTGCGTAGGATCCATAATTAAAACATACAACGAAATTTACACGTAAATTATGAAAAATGGGGAACTATAGTTATGCAAATTTTCAGCCCAAATGGTCCAGCCGTTGTGAAGTTATACCCATGACGGGAATATAGAAATTGTCATATCCGTGCATACCCGACCCCGACCCGACTTCCGGACCTCCACCCTCTTCACCTCCGGAGTCATAACCTACCGCTGCCGTTCCGATACTCACCTTCGGTCCTGGCAACACACCTCCTCCTTACCTCTCACCACCCTCCTACTACTCCGCTCCCCCTTCACAACACCTCCACCCTCCAGTTATCCTCCTACGCTTCCCCCGTCCGCTCCGATACTCACCTTCGGACCTGACTACTCTCCTTTCCGCCACTCCTTCTCCCCTTACCTGTCCCCTCTCTCCTCCCTCCGTTACTCCTCCGCCACCCTTCCGCCAAGTTACGACCTTCCACCGCTGTTCCGTACTTCGCACTCGGACACCGCTCGTACCTTACTCCGAGCCTCCATCATAGTCCCTACCTCGGACTTTGACTCCACCTCGGCCTTAGTCCATTGCATTGGTGACCTCATACTACGTCAACACCATTGCCAATATTCCTCGGACTTCCAACCCCACCTCCGTAACCTCCGTAAGCTCCGCAACCCCCGAGCTTCGCGGACCGCCTTCGGCGCTCTCGCCACCTGTAATGTATTTCTCGCGTTTTCCCTTCATCCCTATTTGGACTACTGCTTCTTTCTATTCTAGCCAGTTAGTCATCATCCCCACTTCCCCTCATCCTCCTGCCCCTCTGGGCCTCGCCCTCCCTACCTCCTTTCGGACGTATCACAGGTCTTGCCCTATGACCTTCGGTACCGCTCCGCTCCCTCTACCCTTTGTTCCCGTTCGGACATCTTCGTTCCGATTCGGTCACCCTTTGTTCTCTTTGTGCTTTTGCCCCTTCCATTATATATATCGGTGCTTGTACATACTCGTCTTGGTTTCAGTCCGAAATCGACCTGAAATGCCCCCTAGAGACTTCCTGCTCACCTACTGTGAAATTAAGGACCAAATGGACAAACAGCAATGGCACAGCGCTCCGCTTGAGTCGCTGAGGCCAAGGTCCCTCCACGCTAAGTCTCCGATTCCACTCCGGAGTCGTCCGTTTCCGCCCCATTCTAACAGAAATCCGCATCATGTGTAATGACACGTGAGGGTGGCGATGTGCAGGGAACCAGCCGTCGGAACCGAGATCCGCACTTCAGCAGATTGCGAAGACCAATTTCCGTCCAAATAAGGAAGAGCCCGGTCAAAACAAAGCACAGAAAGTGCAAAACAACCTTAGATCATGAGGGAAAAATCTGAAATAAATCACAGAAGCCCATATGAAAGAAATAAACACCCACACATATCATAAATCCCAAACAATTAAACGGAAACGGCGCCTGCATATGAACGACTATGGGAACGACGCATGTGATTACTGAATGTGCGTGCGAACTTTTGCTAACTCAATGAATACCAGGAAATAGGACACAATATTAGTACCATTGGAAAGGTGGGAATAAATGAAAATTTATGATACCAAGAACGTGAGAAAACATCCAGAAATGAATGAGATACAAGGACATGAAGTTAGAAACCTGAAAACGCGCGGGAAGACAGCTTCAAGAGGTCCAGAGTCCTAAATAAAATACATAAAAATATGATATCTTCAAGGACGACCTACTATAACAACGAACAATACATATGGAGGATTAGGATGTGATAATACAAAGGGGAATCAGGGAATATGAACAAAATTCACGAAAACCACTAAACTATGACGGACCATGGCAGGAATTTTAGGGAACGATATTCTAATGAAGTGGAGAGCTATAATACATTCGTTTGAGTAATTCTTGACTACTAGCAACTTTTTCTTTCAGTTTTAAACCTGAATAATTCACTCATTTACCATTTCAGTCTCATTTTAACTAAATGTCACTAAATAAAAATGGAATAAATCAGCTGAAGGTCTCAGCACAGCCATACGCATAGTAATGCGAAGTTTGAATTCAGAATCATCGAGTCATAGCAAATTTAATGGTATATATAGGGAATTTGAAATAGGTAACTGCGACAAATGCAGCGCAGCCAAGTTCTAATTAACCATTAAAATAGCTTAGGCAAGGGAGGACAATAAGGATTCTAGGCGCAGTCTGACCGCAGTAGAACTGCAGTTCAGCGCAGCAAAAGCGCAGTAGAACTATAGCATGAAAATTTCATTTTTTATTCAGTTTGAGAAAAATACACTGTAAATAAATCCTGTAAATAGAAGGTAGAGCGTGAAAAAGGAAGGCGACCCAAGGAGTATAAAAGGGAGACCCTTTCTGCGACTTTTCACCCCCCTTAGAGAAGTAAGAAAATAGAGTATTATTTTTCTCAAGCATTTCTGGTTGTCACTCCAGTGCGAAAAAGTGATATACAGTTAAGATTGCCACTGTAGTAAAAGGCAGCAATTAAGGAGAGAAATATTAAGTAAATATTTCAACAGGAGAGCTGGTTAACACTCCAGATTTCAAAGTGTAAACACAAAACAGTTATCTTGCTACTGTTAAAACAAGCAATAAAATAGGACAAAAATAAAACAAACCCAAGGGACACTCCAGACACAATCCAAATCCATTAACTGAATAGAATCTTTGAAACTTCAACAAGTAGAAGATTAAATTCAAGTTAAATTCCAAATTAAAACAACACTACACAGAATTACACCTAGACAAATTAAGAAATTTCAATAAAGAAACAGCTCCGCAGGGCCCGGTTTATCTGTAAGTCAATTCCCAGGAACTTTAAAACTAACCCATAAAAATAGAATTAGCCAAAACACTCGGATTGGTACTAAATTTACAATAAATAATACTAGTACACTTCCCCATCCTAACTAGAGAACCAGGGAACAGCTTGGTGGTGGTCTCGTTTGAACCTCCCAACTGACCTTCCTTTGTTCTCTCCTTCACCAGTGCCCCCATCCTCCCTCCTCCCCCCTCTCCTCCCTTCTCTCCTCCCTTCTCTCCTCCCTTCTCTCCTCCCTTCTCTCCTCCCTCCTCTCTCCTTCTTCCTTTCCCTTCTTCCTTTTTCTTTCCTTTCTTTCTCCTTCTTTCCTTTTCTACTACATGGACGACTTCCTTGCTCGATGTACCATTAACCAGGCTGCACAACACGCCCGGACCCGGACACACCGGGTGATGCCCTACACACCGGACGCTCCTGAGATCTCTTACGGAGATGCCTGGGCAGATACGGCTGTGCACATAGATGACGTGGCGCTCCCCATGTGACCTTCAACCGCATGTACATAAACACAGCCCAAGTGGGAACTGAGAAGTAACCTTCTTCTCACACTTCCCACTTTAGGCAAGTAGCTTACATCCCCCTGCTAATAATAATAACACACTTCCCACTTTAGCCTAAGTGGCCAGGGACGCCCTTTTGTGCTGGGCCCGTTAGTACATGGGCCCGTGCTACACCCTATCGGGTCCTCAGTGCTGGGTGACACATCCGGGCGCCCTTGACCCCAGGTCGCTCCCTGACAGCAGAAGAAGGTTTCAACCTTACTCACCCTCCCTACCATGGTCACGCAAGAGCAATATGATGACTTGCTGGCCCGGTTCCAGGAGTTGCAGGCCATCGTGGAAAGCCAGGCCCAGAACCGGCCCACATACACACCTGCTGTAGGAGAAATAACGGACACACTATGGAAACCCATTATGGAAATATGCCAGATAAATCACACAACCCCATATGACAAGTAGATATGAGAAAATAGAAGGACCTGAATTTTAACGAATTATTATGACTATATGCAATAAATCGAAAGAAAGAAAAATAGCAAAAATACTTCAAGCTTAGCATCAACAAGACGGAATTCTCGGGGGAATTTATAGCAAATATTAAACAAAGAATTAGGACAATCGACCAAGATTTGACTATAAAAACAATCAGAGAACCTCCACGGAAACTACTTTCCCATGTCCGCACACATAGCCAAGGATGGAAGTACCACGGAACAAGGATTCCTCAGGAACTAATGCAAAATTCAAAGTCGTGTTTATAATAGGAAATGTAGATGTCTCCCAAACGGACCCAATGAAAGTAATTACAGGGAAAACTACCCATAAACGATGGAGATATGACTAAAACTCCCGCAAAACGAGGACAACGCTTAAAAAGCAAGCACGAAGAATAACCAGTAACGACCGAGACGAGCTTGATAGCCCATTAAAAAGGAAGGGATCTAATCTTAATCCACCCAAATTTTCATAATAAAAGGATCACGCATTAATGAGATATCCAATAACGGGAATAGCAACATTGTTAGAGACGGGCGGATTCAGACGACTCTGGAGTGGAATCGGAGACTTAGCGTGGAGGGACCTTGGCCTCAGCGACTCAAGTGGAGCACTGTGCCATTGCTGTTTGTCCATTTGGTCCTTAATTTCACAGTAGGTGAGCAGGAAGTCTCTAGGGGGCATTTCAGGTCGATTTCGGACTGAGCCTCCATGAGTATGTACAAGTGCCAATATATATAATGGAGGGGGCGAAAGCACAAGGAAACGAAGGGGGACCGAATTGGAACGAAGGCATCCGAATGGGAACAAAGGGATGACAGAAGCGGAGCAGTACCGAAGGTCATAAGGCAGAACCTATGATACGTCCGAAAGGAGGTAAGGAGGGCGAGGCCCAGAGGGGCAGGAGGATGAGGGGAAGTGGGGATGATGACTAACTGGCTAGAATGGGAAGAAGCAGTAGTCCAAATAGGGATGAGGGGAAAATGCGAGAGATACATTACAAGCGGCGAAAGTGCCGAAGATGATCCACGAAGCTTGGAGGTTGTGGAGCTTACGGAGGTGGGGTTGAAAGTCCAAGGAATATTGGCAATGGTGTTTACGTAGTATGAGGTCACCAATGCAATGGACTAAGACCGAGGTGGAGTCAAAGTCTGAGGTAGGAACTATGATGGAAGCTCGGAGCAAAGGTACGAGCGGTGCCCAAGTACAAAGCACAGGTCAGTGGCGGAAGGTCGTAACTTGGCAGGAGGTTGGCGGAAGAGGACCAGAGGGAAGAGAGGAGAGGTGTCGGATCCGAAGGTGGGTATCGGAGCGGACGGGAGAGGAGTAGGAGGACGACGGAAGGGTGGAGGTGTTGTGAGGAGGGAGTGGAGGAGTGAGCGGAGGAGTAGGAGGAGGAGTAGGAGGAGGAGTAGGAGGAGGGTGGCGAGAGGGGTGGTGTTCGGTCCGAGGTGGTTATCAGAGCGGACGGAGATAGGACAGGAGAGTGACAGAAGAGTGGAGGTGGCATGGGAGGTGAAGGGTGGTATGGTGCCAGGACCGAAGGTGAATATCGGAACGAACAGCGGTAGGGTGGGATTCCGGAGGTGGGGAAGGAGGAGGTCCGGAAGTCAGGTCGGGATCGGGTATGCACGGTGAAGGAGCGGAGCTGGATCACCTTATGTAACCAGTTTCCTATGTCCAATAATGATATTAGAGTTTGTGCTGATTTGCGTACTGACCATGTTTTGGTTGCCAAATATATAATTGTTCACTGTCTAAACAACAATAAACACCCCCCAACGATCTTACCTGACGTATAGATCGTCTATGGATAAAATTCTATATTGACTTTACTATGATTTCTAGTCAATATTACACCTAGATATACCACTTTTCAGTAGGACGTGATTTTCCTGATAATTTACTGAAGGAAAACTACTAATAAAATAATTCCGCAATAAATGTTACTCAATACAGGAGTGACCAAACTGCTCTTTCTATCGCTTAGAGTGCGTGCTAGTTATCTAGCAGGTTCAGGATCGCTCACTTTTCTCCTGTGGTGTGATAACCAAGTATTGCTGAGAGATTATTCAATTAAGAAGTCCCTCCACCAAATTCTCACTAATTCTCACTATGACACTTTTGTTCAGCTGTGTCTAACTGACCCTAACTCACGCTTAGAGTGACGTGTTAGTTTTATATTAGCTAACAACTAATATTTGCTTTTATCTTTTGGAGCAAACGAACCAACCACTGGTGAGGAGAATTAAACTTTTATTTCTACCTGAGGTTTGAGAGGGGGCAGAAGCGGCGGCCTTTTATGCTTTTCAGAGGCCTCTCTACTCACACGCCTCGCACTAGTTACATGTGCTACATTTGTATTATAGATAGTTCTAGAATGATATAGGGGCTTGGGCTGTGTAAGCTTAATAATGGACTTAGGACATGACTCAGCAATAAGTAATTCATTTCTTTGTCTTTTGGGCAGATCTTAGCGGGGTCTTGTAGCGCTAAAGCTATGCTCTACACCGCCTTAATTACGAACGGTTATCTTTAGAAATGACTCAGCTATAAAGGAACTTTCTAGACTGTTCTCTAATTCACCCCTTTTTGTGAAGCCGCATCATTACTAATGTTCTAGACCTTTCCCAATTAATTAACTGATCTGCGGACTTCTGAATCACTTGATGCTTATGATCCGAGATCCAGATCATCAATAATTCCTTTGTTCCGATTTATTTGAGCTTAAAATCAAAAAGTTTTGATGAATCATGGGAAAATATACAAGATCTGGTTTTTTAGCATTTTCTCCTCTTCTGATGCGATCAAAAACTGTCCGCCCGCGTCGGGGAATACTCTGTCATATGGTATTCGGTCCGCCAGACTTCCGGGCGCCAATATATTTCCCTTGAGTCACATTACTTTTTATAAGAATTAGCAAATAAATATATATTAATTATAAGGTGTTTCGCCGTTTGAGCGATATCTCCGTCCGGTTTGAAGCTTTTAGAATGAAACAAACCGTGGATAAAGTTTAGAAACAGTCCTTTCAGATGGTAAAAATATTACAGTCAAAAGTTTACTGGTTCCCGAGATATTCACATTTCTTTCCCAATGTTCCTTCTTATTCTGCCGTCTATGTGCTATTTTCTTGTTGTAGGGATATATTCTTTGAATATTACACCTATGCCAGGTTCTAGGCATGCTTGTAGTAGATTAAATCTCATGCTACATGGGTGTAGATAATTTATAATGATCTTCTAATGTCTGTCCAGTCTCATAAAGATCATGAGATCTGTTAAACATCTGAACTTGTCACCTGTTTGTTGACTATTCTGATAGATCATTGTTTTATTCTTTGAATATTATTTCTCCTACAACGGATATGACAGACATCAAAAGTCCGAGCTCAGGGAAAAAACAATGTTTACGTAGGATCCATAATTAAAACATACAACGAAATTTACACGGAAATTATGAAAAATAGGAAACTATAGTTATGCAAATTTTCAGCCCAAACGGTCCAGCCGTTGTAAAGTTATACCAATGATGGGAATATAGAAATCTGCATCATGTTTAATGACACGTGAGGGTGGCAATGCGAAGGGAACCAGCCATCGGAACCGAGATCCGCACTTCAGCAGATCGTGAAGACCAATTTCCATCCAAATAAGGAAGAGCCTGGTCAAAACAAAGCAGGAAAGTGCAAAACAACCTTAGATCATGAGGGAAAAATCTGAAATAAATCACAGAAGCCCATATGAAGGATATAAACACCCGCACATACCATAAATCCTGAACAATTAAACAGAAACAGTGCCCGCATACGAACGACTATGGGAACGACGCACGTGATTACTGAATGTGTGTGCAAACTTTTGCTAACTCGACGAATACCAGGAAATCGAACACAATATTAGTACCATTGGAAAGGTGGGAATAAATGAAAATTTATGATACCAAGAACGTGAGAAACCATCCAGAAATGAATGAGATACAAGGACATGAAGTTAGAAACCTGATAATGCGCGGGACGACAGCTTCAAGAGGTCCAGAGCCCTAAATAAAATACATAAAAATATGATATCTTCAAGGATGACCTACTATAACAACAAACAATACATATGGAGGATTAGGATGTGATAATACAAAGGGGAATCAGGGAAGATGAACGAAATCCACGAAAACCACTAAACTATGATGGACCATGGCAGGAATTTTAGGGAACGATATTCTAATGAAGTGGAGAGCTATAATACATTTGTTTGAGTAATTCTTGACTACTAGCAACTTTTTCTTTTGGTTTTAAACCTGAATAATTCACTCATTTACCATTTCAAGTCTCATTTTAACTAAATGTCGCTGAATAAAAATGGAATAAATCAGCTGAAGGTCTCAGCGCAGCCGCACACATAGTAATGCGAAGTTTGAATTCAGAATCACCGAGTCATAGCAAATTTAATGGTAAATATGAGGAATTTGAAATAGGAAAACTGCAACAAATGCAGCGCAGTCAAGTTTTAATTAACCATTAAAATAGCTTAGGCGAGGGAGGACAATAAGGATTCTGGGCGCAGTCTGACCACAGTAGAGCCGCAGTTCAGCGCAGCAAAGCGCAGTAGAACTATAGCGTGAAAATTTCATTTTTTATTCAGTTTGAGAAAAATACACTGTAAATAAATCCTGTAAATAGGAGGTAGAGCGTGAAAAAGGAAGGCGACCCAAGGAGTATAAAAGGGAGACCCTTTCTGCGACTTTTCACCCCCCTCAGAGAAGTAAGAAAATAGAGTATTATTTTTCTCAAGCATTTCTGGTTGTCACTCCAGTGCGAAAAAGTGATATACAGTTAAGACTGCCACTGTAGTAAAAGGCAGCAATTAAGGAGAGAAATATTAAGTAGATATTTCAACAGGAGAGCTGGTTAACACTCCAGATTTCAAAGTGTAAACACAAAACAGTTATTTTGCTACTGTTAAAACAAGCAATAAAATAAGACAAAAATAAAACAAACTCAAGGGACACTCCAGACACAATCCAAATCCATTAACTGAGTAGAATCTTTGAAACTTCACCAAGTAGAAGATTTAAATTCCAAATTAAACAACGCTACACAGAATTATGTCAGGGACGCATCCGGGGTAGAGGAGGCCCAGGTGAGATGCCCAACACTAGAAGCCTTGCGGGGTGTGGAGTGGGCGTGCGTACTGGTGGGCCCGGCTCAGGAGGCAGTCCCTGGCCACTTAGACTGAAGTGGAAAAGGGTGAGAAGAAGGCTACTTCTTCGGTTCCCACTTCAGGTGTGTTTATATACATGCGGCTTAGGTCACATGACGGGTGCCACGTCATCCTCGCATACAGCCGTAGTCACCCAGGTGTCCCCGTGGGGGATCCTGAGGGCGTCCGCTGTGAACGCACGAGCTGGACATAGCGGGGGTCGCCCGAGGTGCCCAGGCTGGGCATGTCGTGAGCACGCTGCAGGTGGGTCAATGGTACATTGATACAAGGAAAGGTCATCCGTGTAGAATAAAGAGAAGGTGAGATAAGTAAAGAGAGAGTGGAATGGAGAAAGAAAGAAAGAAGAAGGGGAGGAGGAGGTAGGGGAAGACTGGGTGGCAGGGTACCAGGTGGAGTGGGGCCGGGTGGGGCCGGGTCAGGCGGGTGTGCCCTGACAGCACCCCAAAGACCTTCGAGCCCTGATGAAGGAGCTGAAGGGCCAGGTGATGAAAAGGCCAGGAGCAAAGGAAAAGGAGCCAGGGTCAGACTCGAGAGGATGCTCAAAGAGCCAGCCCACAAGGGATGCACACCGGACACCTGCAGAGGGCAGCCCGTGCAGACGCTGTGACGCACATGAGTCGCCACCAGCACCAAAGCTCCACCGAGTCATTGCAAAGAAAAGGAGGAAGGATGCACCCTGAGGAAATCACGGAAGTGGCCCCAGAGGTGGCAGTCTCCCCACCCGCTATCTGCGTTCTCTCTAAACACTCCCCAAGATCCCTCAACCTCTCCATGAAGCTGACCACCCTCACCTCCCTCGCATCTGTATCAGTATCAGCACTCCTAGACTTGGGAGCCACCGGGAACTTCGTGAGCCCTGAGTTCGTCTGGAAGCACAACCTCAAGACCACCCCAAACGAGAACGGGGCAATAACTGAGGAACTAGAGGCCCTTCTGACATTTGGACGCCATACAGAGTGGGCCTGTTTTGCAGTTGCAAACCTCAGACGACAGTCCCTCATCATAGGGCACTCATGGCTGCTGCACCACAACCCGGAAGTAGACTGGGTATGACAAAGGGTTACCATGTCCTGCTGCCCATCCTCCTGCCAAGCACTGCAAGCACAAGATGACCAAGACCCTGTGTTGGAGCCTGGGGATGGAATCTACACTGCAATCATCCCCCAGAGTGGGGACACGAGCTGAGGGCAACTACTACACCCTCTCAGCGGATGGCCCAGGAGGCCCACAACCCGGAGGAGGAACCCGCATCGTTTGAAACACTGGTCCCAGCACAGTACCAAGACTTCTGTGACGTCTTCTCGAAAGAAGCCTTCGATCAGCTACCCCCCCGGAAGCCCTGGGACCACGCCATCGACCTGGTACCAGATGCTAAACTCCCCAGGGGGAAGACCTTCCCACTCTCTCAGCCGGAGCAGAAAGAGCTGGACGAGTTTCTGCACGAGAACTTGCAGAACGGGCGTATACAACCGTCCAAGACTACCGGAAGCTGAACGAGATCATGGTGAAGAACTCGTACCCACTCCCCCTCATCTTGGATGTCCTTGCCTGCCTCCGTAGTGCCAAGTACTTCTTGGCGCTGGACCTGCACTGGGGGTTTAATAACGTCCAGATCAAAGACGGTGACAAGTGGAAGGCCGCATTTGCGACCAACCGGGGGTTGTTCGAGCCCATGGTGATGTTCTTCGGGTTGTGCAACTCTCCTGTGACCTTCCAAACCATGATGAACGACATCCTCCAGGATTTCATTGACCGAGAGGTTGTCATCTGCTACATGGATGACATCCTCATCTTCACTGCTACCCTAGAGGAGCACCAGAAGGTCGTCTGGGAGGTCTTGGAGACGCTGCAGAAGAGGAAGCTTTTCCTGAAGCCAGAGAAGTGTAAGTTTGAGCGGATGCAGATCGAGTACCTCGGACTCGTCATCTCCAAGGGAAGCGTTGCAATGGACCCCGTGAAGGTCCGGGGAGTCCTTGACTGGCTGGCTCCAACCAAGGTGAAGGAAGTGCAGTCCTTCCTAGGTGTCAGGGGACGCGCATGCTCGCGCAAGATGCTCCGATAACCTAGTTGTGATTAAAGCCGGGGGAAAGGGATGTCCCCATCTTAGGGTCAGCTATATACATGTAGAGTCCGGCAATAAGGAAACCAAACGGATTGCCGATAGAATCACGTGATCATAGAATGTTCCAGAACAATGCCGGAGATGATCCGGGTCACCGGGGCTTAGGTAAGCGGAGTAGACAGGAATTACTGGCATACTTCCCACGCGCATATGCGCAGCCGGCATAGGGTCCAGGGTCATTGCTGATCCCTGACACTAGGGTTTGTGAATTTCTACCGCCGGTTCATCAAGGACTTCTCAGAGAAAGCACGCCCGCTCCATGTGCTGACCCGAAAGACCAAGACCTGGAGTTGGGGCCCGGATGAGGACCATGCCTTCCATGCCCTTAAAGAGGCCATCACCACTGCCCCTGTCCTCTCCTTCCCCACCAATTCCGGCCGCTTCAAGCTCAAATGCGATGCCTCCAACTTCGCAACTGGTGCAGTCCTTTCCCAGCTCCAATCGGATGGGGAGTTCCACCCAGTGGCATTCATGTCTAAGAGCTTTACAGACGTAGAATGTTAGATACTGATCCGGGGTTGGGCACCGAAGGTCGCCGATGCGGACCGCTAAGGGCCGCGATGGCCGCGATGCCTCAGACAAGGCCCGAGGGTAGGGCATTTGGCCTCAGCAACTCTAAAGGGAGTGCTGTGCCCCCTAGTTGTCTCTTGGCCCTCATTTCGAACTTACTGGGGCTGCCTTGTTGGGGTCAGGGCTTGGGGTCGTGGTCAAGTTGATATTAGAGCTAAGGTACTATAATGTAGTATACAGGATATATATATGAAGGTGGAATGAATAGAAGCGGACCCGGGCCGAAGGCCGAAGGGTCCGGAAGCAAATAGGAACAAAGAGCGGGGTTGGCCGCACCGCGGCCGGCAATGACCGAGGGTCAAAACAAACAATAACAGATAAATAAACGAAGGGGTGTAGGGCCGCGATAGCGGCGATGGTATCATAGCGGAGTAGGCGATGTCGCGGAGTCACGCTAGGTCGGTACCAGAGGCGGACTCGGGGCAGGGAGGTCGGTGTGGCTGTGGGGGAGTCGGCCAGGTGCAGGGGAGCCTAGGGGCAAGTGGGGAAGTGAGCAGGGGGTCCTCAGGGAGGATAGGGCTGAGGTCGGGGCTCGCGCTCACGCTCGCATAGCGGTAACGGGCTCGGGCGGCATCGGGACGGGCGGCTAACGGGCCGGAATGCACGGCCGTGACATAGAACGCAACTATGAGGTGTACAACAAAGAGATGCTCGTGATCGTCCAAGCCCTCGAGGAGTGGTGGCACTTTCTAGAAGGTGCCGGAGAGAAAGTCAAGATCTACATGGACCACTGCAACCTGGGGTACTTCCACACGGCTCAGAGGCTAAACCGACACCAAGCACGGTGGTCCCTCTTCCTCTCCCACTTCTATTTCACCCTCATCCACCGTCCAGGGAAACTTATGGGGAAACCGGACGCACTCTCACGACGGGCTGACCACCCGAAGGGGAGAGATGACAATGAGGGGTTAACCCTCCTCCAGCCAACCTGGTTTGAAGCCCGGGCGATGGAGGCGATCTCAGTAGAAGGCGAAGAGGCAGGCATTCTGGAAAGGATATGTGAGGCGAAAGACCATGATGAGAAGGTAGTGAAAGCCATGCAGGAACTGGGAGAGGGGACACTGAGGTTGGATGAATGGGAGAAGCAAGGAGAGTTGGTCCTGTACCGGGGGAAGGTATATGTACCAAAAGACCCGCAGCTCCGCCATGACCTGGTACGGCTACACCATGACACATGGGCGACGGGACACCTGGGGCAGTGGAAAACCCTGGAACTCGTCTCCCATGACTACTGGTGGCCCTGGATGGCAGAGTACGTCGGGCGGTATGTACGCGGGTGTGACACCTGCAACCAGGTCAAATCCTTCCCTTCCCAAAAGGTTGGAAAGCTCATCCCCAACAAAGTTCCCACCCACTGCTGGCAAGTAATCTCAGTGGACATGGTAGGAGAGCTTCCAGAGTTGAAGGGCTATAACGCCATCCTGGTTGTAGTGGACCGCTTATCCAAACGCATCCACGCGATCCCCACAGTGATGACAATGGACTCAGTGGGCATCGCATGGCTCTTCCTGGAACATGTCTGGAAACACCACGGACTCCCAGAAGAAATCCTCAGCGACAGAGGGAGTGCCTTTGTCTCCCACTTCTCAAGAGAACTTGCGGATCTTCTCGGAGTCAAACTCACCCCCTCAACGCTGTAGGAGGGCACAGCAAGTACCACACAAACAAGGCCAGAACCACGTTTTTCGAGGCTCCAACGAGCACCCTCAAGCCTCCGACACATTCACAATGCCCACGGCACATTTCCCCATTTTTTCCAATTTTTTCCATGCTTTTTTCTCAAGACTCATATTGCCACTTCCCCAAAATTCACGGATATCCACCATTTCCCCCATATCTCCACCAATTCTCCACCAATTCACACGATTTTGAGCTTGAAGGACAGCGACGGATCAGGAGAAGAGGATGAAAGGACGGGACGGGAGTTAGGATGACGGATATGCAGTGGAGAAGCGAGATTGATGGTTGATATTGACCTTATGGGCCTCAATTATTGATTTTATTGTTACCTTGTGGACATTTTTTTTGCCTTATTGTTTCTTAGCCGAGCTCTCAACATTCTTCCTGTTTCCATCGCCACCATCCATCGGCTATTTTACTTGTTTTTTTGTTCTGATTTCTCCTTTTTTTCTATATATATACACCCAGTTTGCATTGTACTTACAGTTGTTGGACCCCTCATCTGTGCTACAAAGACTGTGGTGTTGAGCGACCCTCCCATACGTTTAAAGAGCTTAGTCTGACTCCCTGACGACTGTCCAAGAAGGACCAGGGTGAGTTCTGAGTTTTAAAAGAGCCTATTAGTATTGTGCACTTGCACCGGGACCGTGTGCGGCCATACCGGTAGTAAGATTTCCTTTGCCCCCTTTTTCTTTTCTTGTTTGCTGCTGGGTTACATCCCTAGCACGCTTACAACGCCCTACCACCCCCAGATGGACGGACAGACTGAACAGGTCAACCAGGAGATCGAGGCCTACCTCCAGGAATTCGTCAACCACCATCAGGACGACTGGGCGGATTGGCTCCCACTAGCAGAGTTCGCCTACAACAACCGCACCCACTCATCCACCCGCCGGACCCCCTTCGAACTCGACAACACCCCAGAATGGGGACAGAACCCACCCATATGTCCGAAGTGGAGGCTGCTGATGCCTTTTCGTCAAGGATGATGAAGATGCAGGAGGAGGCAAAGGCAGCACTGGAGCATGCAGTGGACGAGATGGCCCACTACTACGACCGAGGCCGTGAGACGGCTCCCAAGTACCAGGAGGGTGACCGGGTCTGGCTCAGTACCCAGAACTATACAACCGACTGCCCCACCAAGAAACTAGACCACAAGTGGCTAGGCCCCTTCAGGATAGTTAAAGTTGTCTCCCCTGCCACAGTCAAACTCCAACTCACCGCACAACAAAAGGGAATCCACCCGGTCATATCCGTAACGAACGTCAGGCCATACCGCCCAGATGAAATTGTAGGACGACCTGTCAACCCCCACCCAGGCCCAGAACTTGTAGATGGAGAAGAGGAGTATGAAGTCGAGAAGGTATTAAACTCCAAATGGCTACGCTGGAAACTCTGGTATCTGGTAAAGTTCACAGGCTGGCCAAATTCAGAAAACCGATGGCTCCCCCATGACCACCTAGTCCATGCCCCTGACCAGATTGAAGAGTTCCACCGAACGCACCCCCACGCCCCAGGGAGAGAGAGAGAGAACCGCCTAGCCACTTCGAGGCGAAGTGGCTTAAGGAGGGGGTGATGTCAGGGCACACCCACCTGACCCCACACCCAGTCCGACCCTACCCTCACCTGGTGCCCCCGTCCTCCCTCCTCCCTTCTCTCCTCCCTTCTCTCCTCCCTTCTCTCCCCTTCTCTCCTCCCTTCTCTCCTCCCTTCTCTCCTCCCTCCTCTCTCCTTCTTCCTTTCCCTTCTTCCTTTTTCTTTCCTTTCTTTCTCCTTCTTTCCTTTTCTACTACATGGACGACTTCCTTGCTCAATGTACCATTAACCAGGCTGCACAACACACCCGGACCTGGACACACCGGACGCTCCTGAGATCTCTTACAGAGATGCCCAGGCAGATACAGCTGTGCACATAGATGACGTGGCACTCCCCACGTGACCTTCAACTGCATGTACATAAACACAGCCTAAGTGGGAACTGAGAAGTAACCTTCTTCTCACACTTCCCACTTTAGGCAAGTAGCTTACATCCCCCTGCTAATAATAATAACACACTTCCCACTTTAGCCTAAGTGGCCAGGGATGCCCTTTTGTGCCGGGCCCATTAGTACGCGCGCCCGTGCTACACCCTATCGGGTCCTCAGTGCCAGGTGACACATCTGGGTGCCCTCGACCCCGGGTCGCTCCCTGACACTATGCAGAAGACTTCGATCGCCATTCCATTACCAGTGCCATGTTCATTATGTCTGGTGGACCAATTGCATGGACGTTGAAAGAGGGCTCACGGCTCTCTATGCTGTCAGGGCTCGGTCCTCGATCGGGGACAGCCTGACCTCAGTCCTAGGTGTGCGCGGTGTCCCGGGTGGTTGGGCGCTAGACCCTGTCCTCAGCTCCTCAAACTCACTGAAGGGACTAAGCGGGGATTGAGTTGAGAAGAAGGGTAAGTTTCCCTATTCCCCGCTTGGCTACTATAAAAAGGAAGTGTACTGTACAGTTCATAACGTGACTCCGGGTAGAAGCCGAGCATGTTCCCGCGACTCGGAAAAGGTGTCACATGGGTTAAGGCGAGTTGCTCGCCTTAACCCACGTGATTTTTCCTGCGGGCTCACATGCGGGCTGAAGTTGTGAGAGGTATGTAGGGATGGGGAGGTCTGGGAAGTGGGGGAAGTCTGGGAAGGTGGTTCTGGGGTGTGGTTGGGTGCCCTGACAGCGGGGTCAGGGGTCGATCCCTGACATATGCCGACCAAGCTCGTGGGGCCAAACTCTCCAAAACCTCTACTTTCTCTCTTGACTTCGCTATGCTCGATCCTGAAACTCCGTGGTGGGTTCTCCGGGATTTCCGCAAGGTCCGGGCTCAGCGTCCACTACTCACTCGTTGTGAGCTAGATCACTGCCCTTATTCCTACTGTTGGAATTCCACACACTCACACCCTCTCTAGCGCGTCCTAGCACCTTAGAGAAAAATGGGGGAGGGGAGAACTTCTATTCCAAAAATCCGGTATGTACAGGATTATAAGAAATAATTATTTTTAGAAATAATAGATGGTGAATATTGGTACCATATGGCACCTGGGTACCTTATTAGGTGAAATAATAAAAAGGGTAACAGTAACAATAAAAGAATATCAATCAATAACTGAAATGATGGCAAAATATGAAAATAAAAGAAAATAAGCAATATCTCAATGGATTTGCGGAATTAAGAGCCTAAATTGGAAATGTAGCCGGAGATAACTCTCACGCAGCCAATGAGCATTTTTACCAATTTATTAGACGCCGTGGGAACGAGTGAGGCTGGAATTCTGGGTTGCTGCTTGAGATTCCCACTGTTATGGAAATGGGAATTTCCCATTTTAGACTCTTATGGGTTCTGTATCACATGATTTGTATAGTAATTAAGTTTATCCAATCAATAATCAACAAAAACCCGCTGCCACACTACCTGTTCAACAACATGTTAAACCATCTGTGAAACAACCTGTAAACCCTTATGTCCAACCCCCTTCCCTATTCCTGTGCCAGAATGGACGAAAATGGGCGCCTCCGGCCCCATTTTTGTAACACCCATGCCTGCACATACTCGTGACCTGCCGTGCCTAACTTGCCCTACACAGAACTCCGTCAATTCTCCACCGATTAGGACGTTCTTGGTATCGATGGGATCGTAGGAATTAGGACTATTTTTAGATACCGAATCCGTATCGAGTTGTCGCATGAATGGAAGGGGTTTTCTAATCGTAGAAGCGGGTATCCGAGCCGGCTCTGCGCGTGGGCGATTATCCCGCCTACAACGTCGAAGAAGCAGGGCACTATTGCCCTTTCTACGTTGGAGGCCGAATATGCTGCTATCAGCCATGCTGTTCGGCACATACTTTGGCATAATATGCTTATGGCAGAACTAGGTTTTGAGGCCCCGTGTCCATTCAGGCTCAACAGTGATACATCAGCAAAAGTCCGTTATGCTCCGGAGCATCAGGAGTGGCTGGAGCATGTGGGAGACAAAACAGCAGATTGGGCACTCCTGGAGCCAATAGTGTTCTCCTGGGAGGGGGTTCAGGAGCGGCTGGGAGTGGTGAGGAGTATGCAATGTGCCAGGAGCAGTGGGAGGAAAATTTTGGTCTCTAAAAAGTTGAAAAAAAAATTTAGGGAAAAAAATCAAAAAAATTCAGGAACTATAGTGCCTTTAAAGTGCTTTCAGGACATATAATTATTTGCGAAATTGAGGAAGAAATGATGGAGAAAAATGGAAAATACTTTCGGAGACCCAAGAAGTAATGAGAACTGAATTGATGGGAAAGTCTGAAAATTAAAATTGAATAGGAAAGTGAGGGGAAGCCTTGTAGCATTGTTATTTTCTGCTGTTGTGATTTTCCCTGATTGTTCTTGGTCTCACTCCCAGCTGCTCCTGGACCCTCCCAGGAGCTTTCAGGAGCTTCCAGGAGTATTGAGGAGCAGCTGGGAATGAGACCAAGAAGAATCAGGAAAAATCACAACAGCAGAAAATAACAATGCTACAAGGCTTCCCCTCACTTTCCTATTCAATTTTCAGACTTTCCCATCAATTCAGTTCTCATTATTTCTCGGGTCTCTGAAAGTATTTTCCATTTTTCTCCATCATTTCTTCCTCAATTTCGCAAATAATTATATATCCTGAAAGCACTTCAAAGGCACTACAGTTCCTGAATTTTTTTTTTTGATTTTTTCCCTAATTATTTTTTCAACTTTTTAGAAGTCCCTATTTTTCAAATTTTCCTCATTTCCCTCTATATTCCCCCTCATTCTCCCCCTCATTCTCCCCCTCATTCTCCCCCTCATTTCCCCCTCATTTCCCCCCTCATTTCCCCCTCATTTCCCCCCTCATTTCCCCCCTCATTTCCCCCCTCATTTCCCCCCTCATTTCCCCCCTCATTTCCCCCCTCATTTCCCCCCTCATTTCCCCCCTCATTTCCCCCCTCATTTCCCCCCTCATTTCCCCCCTCATTCTCCCCTTCCTCCATATTCTGCAAGTCCGAAAGTGATTAAGTTGCCAGATTAATCATATATCAGGCCATAAATTTTGACTGTGTATTGGTGAGTCTCAGTGTCCTTGATGTATAGTATAGTGTTTGACCTAAATGTTAAGTAGTGTCTTGTTGTGTTAGTCTTGTGGTAGGAGGTATTCATGGGGAGTCTTCCCTCTTTTTTTTCCTTTTCATTTTCAAATGCTCTAGGAGCTCCCAGAAGCTTCTCACCCCTATACATTTTGAAGCATTAAATTGTATTTACTGGATATGTTTGTGCACAAAGCAATGCTCCATGCCCTCCTGGGAGTGCCCTGGAGTACCTGACCAACTCCGGAGGAAATGAGCTGTTCCTGGACCGGCCAATCTCCTCCTGATTCTCCCAGTGCTCCCCATACTCCGGAGCACTCAGGAGCATAACAATTTTTTGCTGATGTAATCGAGGCACGATAGCGTTGTTGCATGACCCTCAGTTCCATGGCCGCAGTAAGCATATCAATATCCATCATCATTTTATTCGCGACCACGTCGAACATGGAAATATTTCTATTTTCACATCCGTTCTGAAGATAACTTAGCTGATATTTTTACTAAACCGCTTCCAAACCCCGTTTTCACCAAATTTGTTTCTTCACTAATGGACAACGTCATGACTTGAGGGGGAGTGTTGGTTGAGCAAGACATGACGACGTGCCAGTACGCATATCATGCCCATATCGGCTAGCCGATATGATACCCCTTCACCATGTGCTGCGTGTCTCACTGTTGACTGCGTTCCACATGTAGCACTTGCGCGTATCTCATCCTTTTATTGTTCTTGTCTGATATCTGTGTAATTACCTTAACTACTTATACCGCTGTGCAGTTACAATATCAAGTTGGTTGTTCCCCGTTATCTGAGTGTCCCCGCTGAGAGCTACATAACAACACGCAGAGTTAGGGCCCACATCCATCTCAGCTTCAGAGCAGTGGAATGTACCTTTCCGCTACTTCAACTCACTTCAAAATTGGCACAGTTGCTCTATGGGTGTGAATGCAGGTTTTGGTCACTCAGATTTCTGAGAATCTCCCTGATGCATGAGAAAAGCGCGTGCATTTCCAACATACTGTAGTTATGTATAAACCTGTTTCGAAGTGAGTTCCCATACCACATATGCATTTTAATATATTATCAGGCAATAATTATACAACACTTAATAGAAGTTGTGTGGTTAAATGGAGTGGCTTTGAGGTGAGCGCCGTGGCCATATTTTGGGAATCACGTGACATTTTATTTTCTCAGACCTCTTCCCTCATTTGCCGACCCCCACATTATGCCCTAATTTGCTTTTCACGCGCGTTGTTATGAAAACATAACGTCGGATCCGCCGCGCGCCTTCATACATAATACGACTCTTGCTATCTCCCAACCCTAATCCTCGCGGCCCCATAACTACCCGCATAGAGTAACGGAGTAGGGTTCACCAAGAGCTAGAACGCGCTGTTCTGTATTCAGCTTCGCTTCAAACGAAAATCGGTTGGCAGTGGGGGTTAGGAGACGTTGTCGATTCGAGTGCATTTTACATGAACACATCGTGAGCCCGACTAATTAGATGGCGCCCACCTCCTTGCGCGGTAGTGGACTCATGGCGACGTCGAAAATTTGGACCGGGGAGCCAGGAGGCAAGATGCCGGTACTACGTAGGACTTGCTATCAGAATCCGCCTCCTGTAATGTTGACACATGTATTATTTCGACAGCTCCCGAATCTTGTCCACACTGAACATCGCGCGCATTTTCAGAGAAGCTACAGCGCATGAAGATGTCCTCGTCCCCAGAGCCAACACTTCGTGCAGCAACCACCATGTGCATGCCTTAAGGCTTGACTCGGCTCAGTTGCGCAACATATTCCGCCTTTCGGAATGGTTACCCTTAAATAAAAAAGGACCAGCGTCCCTTCATCTCCTCGACGACTGACATGCTGCCCGACTCTTTGGCACCACGAAGCCCCCATCCAGGTGCTGGGGGAAGACGGCCCAAACAATACCATAGACATGCCTGTACCCAATGCAAGCGAAGGTGCGAGACGCCCACAACCTATAGTTGGAGAACAAAGTAAGAACTGACGTTCGTACAGCAAGCGTGGTTGTGATCGGGACTGGGCCGTTGACGGCGGGAAGTGTTCGGTTTGTGACAGATTGCAAGTCTCTGTGAGTCTCCTAGAATCAAGCCGGGTTTCGAATGTTTACCCCGATCTCCAAGTGCGACTATCCGCTGTCTGAGCCTCCTTCGAACGGCGCTGGAACGCCGTTCCAGTGTAGCTCTAGTGTCAATCTGCTTGTGACACCGTCAGGTGTGGCATCTCATCCTTCCGAGTCGTGATGACTCGATTGATTTCACCCACTCTTTCAAGAGGACGCCGGGATTTTGGACGGTGTTGAACTTGCGGAAAGCCATTTTCCAGGAATTTTCGACCGAGATCGGTTCACGGAGCGCTCAATGCGTCCCATGGAGGTAAAGCGCGATGGTCATGAACATTTCAGTCCTATGTTACATTGGGTCTTCTGCCTCCTTCGCAAGAGCCTAGGACCGTATGAATCTCGGGAGCTCTTGGAGAAAGCAAAACGAGCTTTTGGAGAAGAGTTCGAGGACCCTAGTCTCGCCACCATCATGGCTACCATCCTCCTATCAGAGATGCTGTCTAAGTTAGAAGAACCCTACTGGCAGTTTGGTAAGCCTATTTCGTCGTTTGGCGTTCTCTTCTTGTTCATTGCTCACGTCTTCGGTAGGGGAGGATTTATTAGGCAAGTCGTTTCAGTAAAAGCGTATCGGCAAGTTTCTTACATCGGCTGCCATCATGCAGACAATGCATATGCATGTTAGCACACCATTTTTCGTATTGGTATATGGCATCGCTGAGCATTTTTTCAGGGTTACATTCATGCCACAAGCGCGATCTCCTGAAAAATGTGCCTTCCAATAATATTAGGCAACTTATGGAGAAAGTCCGTGCGCTTGTATGTTTATAAATGGAAATACCCCAATTCGCTCATAACTGATTATGGCCGGACCTTAGGCTAAGGAAGCGGGATTCGGGTTACGTGACCACTGCACCTATGAGGCGACTCAGCCTCAGCTGCCTCCATCATCGACGCATGAGTATGCGCGACTTATGATCCCTCAGGCCCCCACGCAGAGCGTGGATGCTACCAACATGAACGCGACACCAGTGGAGCCGCTCGATGGCTATTTGCTTACCGGATCCACGCTTGATAACTTTAATAGCCTTACCGCTACTCAGGAGCCTGCGTTCGAGCCTTGGAAGCTTAATTTGAGTGACTGGCGATCGTTTGCATTATACAACAGGTCAGCCAATGCGATGGAGTTTCCGGTATCCATTTTCATCAGCTTACAATGTCTTCCCCTGCCCTTGTCCCAGGCCCTAGGCCCTTCATTTGATTATTGAGAAGCTAGCCCTGGTTGGTTGTATACATACGTTGGAAACGTGTGTAAGTGGATTGATGCGTTCGAGGCATTGAGTTTTCAATTCAGTGCCAGTACGGCATGATGTATGTTTGCCAAGGGTCAGTGTTGGACATGATGACGCGCCGGTACGCGTATCATCGGTTATTGACATGATACCTCTTGACCATGTGTTACATGGTTCGCTGTTGCCTACGTTCCACATGTAGCGCTTAGGTGCAATTTCCTTATCACTTTGTCTGATATCCTTTTATTACTTTAGCTACTTATACCGCCGTGCGGGCTATAACGTCAACTAGTTCTGTTCTCCCTCCCGTTCGAGTGTCCCGCTGAGTGCTCTAATCAACGGTCAGAATGATAGCTAATCCTGGTGGAACGCTTCAAGGGTGGATGTGAAGCCACTTGAATTTGAAATCCTCGGGTAGGGTGAACTGCACCTCAATTGATTACCCTTCGATAGAGCTACTCCATTGAATGTTTCCCTCCGTGACATTTTCTCCGAACTCGCCAAATACGTTATGATAGAGGTCTTGCTCATTCCCCCATTCCCATTTTAGGTCACCTTGGACGCCTTGGACGCCTTGGTTCCGATATATCGAGGTTGGCCACCTGCCTAGTCTCTGGACCCTTTCCACAGGTCTGGCTAGCCGGCTCGACGTCATTGTCTGATCCAAGGTGGCCGCGGAAGATCAAGGGCATTGAGGCTGTTGCTCTTTGGTGGAGTTATTGAGACCGGAGTAAACGATGGGGCCGACTCAAGCTAGGCCGATTCCGTGCGGCTCCTTGGGCTTGTTCCCTGACGCTCAACTGACGTTGCATGTGTGTTTGTCTGCTGTGACTCTCTCCCTCCTCGTTTCCCGGAAATCTCACCAACGGATACTATTCGACAGGCGTACATTCTTACGACTGAAAATGAGCTTGCGAGGTGGAGGCGCATGACACTACATTGGCCGAAAGAAGATCACGAAGGGGAGACGATCGGATCGATATTCCTCAATTTCTATCCAGGTTTGGAACTGTGTGGGGTGTAGGTGCAGCTACTGCTGCGATTTATTGGAACTCGGAGACGATTGTATTCGCCACATGCACACCACTGAACACAACCTCGTTGATGTGGAAATGAAGTGTGAAAATGGCTAGCTCCAAGGTCATTACTATTTACTGCTATGGTGAGAAGGGTTATATGCCTGCATTCTTATGGATCGCGTCAGGGATCCACCCCAGCGAAGATTGTTGGAGGAGCGTGCCATGACGGTGCGCTGGTACGCCAATTACTGTTCATATCTTTATGCCACTTCTACCTTGTTTTATCTCCACGCAACGCTGCAGCGTTCCACGTGTAGCAGCGCACACCATCCGCCCCATGTCATTTATTAACATCAACCAACAGTAATAGTATTACTTTTATCACCGCTCGGTTCCATTGTTGAATCCATGAACGAAGCCATTTGGATAAAAACTGCATAGCTATCCTCGTGTAATGTTTCAAATGATTACTGGAGAACATCAAACACTCCCCAACAAATAATAACCTCACGCTCACTGCGCGTTGTTGGAGCATTCATGAAAACACATTTGTGTCATATATTCAATTCGTGATCGTGTACATTGACGTGCTGTCAGCTTATTAGCCGGTTTCTGGATTCTGCGTGCTGTTCCGCAAAGCTTAAGGCTTCGTTCGGTATGGAGAAACAGGTTTCTTTGGTCTGTTTCTTCCTGTTTCTTAATACAAAAATTGCGTGTTTCTTTAGGTAGAAGAAATGAGAAAGAACATTGAATTGAAAAACTGGAAGAAACAGGCCTGTTTCTTCATACCGAACGAAGCCTAAAAGTTCTCGTTGTTGATGATGCTGCTTCTTGTTACAGGTTTCATGATTATGTAATCCATGTCTGTTACCCTTTGCACTTACATAAGCAGTACCTGACATAATCTGGCAATGACACGATCGAGCTTATCGTAAAGTCTGCGGCAATCGCTAACGATCGCTGCCGTGTCCCTCATACACCTTCCTCTCCTCGCTTTGTCACCATGTATTGGATCTTGGCCAGGCCTTCTGCTCCTATGACTAGAGTGTTCTGAAAACGATCCGCAGGTAAGAACGCGGCGCTACATAGATTTTCCCCTACTAAGCCTGGAAACCTTGCACCCGAATCTTCCGCCCCTCTGTCGCACGGATGCAGCTCAGATCTCAGCTTCTTGTGTCGCTGAAAATCGAGGGTCGCACCGCAGCACATCAAGCCCTACATGCGTATGGTGTGCCGCGCGCGTCGCATTGTTTTCCGCTTTCCGCATGAGTAGGGAAAGAACGAGGAAATTAACTCATGCCCCTTCCCCCCTCAGACTTCTCTGCCTATCCCTTGGATCGATTAATTTCTGCCTTTTCTGGAACGGTGCAAAACAGAATTGCAAAGCTCCTGTGCGGCGGCACGCACATGCGCAACATCTAACATATAAATAATGCAGTCGACGCTGGCGATCAAAGTTTTCGAGAGCAAGCATCCCAACCATCCCTTGTGTGTGCTCTGCAACAGAACATCGAGATATTTCCTGGAATTCGTTTTGAGAAAACTTCTTCCCGGGCGTCTTCGATGAACAACATACAAACCCACTCTTATGTTGGACCTAAAACAAATGGAACCGATAAAATGGACGCACTTACGTTCTGGCATAGTTCATTACCTGTTCGATGTCGTTGATCCAGTCCGCCACCGTCAAGAACAATAACACGTCGCATCCGCAGAACAGGGGATACAGGTTGGCTCCGGTCCCAGTAGGATCAGATGCACGTACATACACATAATGAGCCGAGGAGATAAACAATGAACTTGGGTTGGGTCATAGTCAGAAAGAATGACCTGTGGGAGAGCGCCCCTGAAATGGTGGAAAGAATGCGCTTGATAGCTTAACGAACAAACTGGATGGTCAAGAAAGGGCCTGAGAGTTCATGATGGGAAGAGATTCCAGGGGTTGGTAAGACATTGACAAAGATATTTGTGTGGTGAAAAGTCCTAGTGCGGAAACCTATGCTTAGCCATTCTTATCGCCCATGCCGTTGACTGCTTCATCCTAGCAACGACGATGATGACGAAATAATTGCGTGCAGTTGATTCAGTCCGGTGAAAAGGGGTATGCAGAAAGAATGAAATGAGATAACAGTTCGTGCCAACTACCATACAACATTACGAGAAAGTCAGGACAGAATGATTCTCTAATGGTGTAGCGGCCAAACGAGTTGCGCCACATCGTCTTCCAGCGCCCCAGGCGTCCAACGACATTGTAACACATTCACCTGTGAACAAGCTCGTATCCGCAGTACCATAGGAATGGTCTCAGGCTCTCGATGACTAGATGAACGTCCTGCTGGGGTGATGGCGGAGGGTATGAATCAATAAATACAGGTGTCGACGAATTCGAATTCGCTTGATGGCCATCTCCTTCCGGACTGTCGATGGTTCGGCCGGTGATCCTTGACGGGTCCGAGGGCCCATGATACACAATCCGATCCGGTGCGTCATCCAAGAATGCTGTAGAATTATCCATAAAACATTCAAGTAGCGGATCAAAATCCGGGATGGAATTTGAAGAGTACGTCGGAAACAGAGAGGACACGTTGGACTCCATCACTTCAGAACTGCCGACAGGGGGAGTTGGGGGGGTCGACGCGTCACCTAGTCCAATCTGGCGTTGAGGCGAGGCTTCCTGGTATCGAAGTGCCTGGGCGGCTCGGGTATTGAACCGGCTCAACGTGGCCTGCTCCAGTAAACGTGAAAAGTTCTTAGTCATGGGTAGTGGGTCTATGGGAAAAGCCACTGAGATAAACATGGAGACTTATTGCATTTTGGCCCTTACGGTGAGTGATGCGAGACGTCGCCGTTGCAATAGCCTGGCGGATCTCTTCGTAAGCAGCTTCACAAGCATAGTGACGCTGTGCGTAATTGTTGACTTATGTTGGTAGTCCGTGATGCCACCAAGAAATACCCACCCTTAGCCCAACTGGGATAGACCCTACTCGCTCATGGCATCGCAGTCGAAGGCGGTTGCAGTCCGTGCAGGCAAAGCTTCCGGGAGGACGTGTGCATCCCTAGTAACCGATGTCTAGTAAGGTTCTGCAAGGAAATCTGATGAAAGTTAGACGGCACCTTGCCCCTGAGGCGACATACGAGGCATCCTGCGGAGCGACGTCTTGGTATTGTGGTAGGCATGAACAGCGTTTAGGGAAGAGATGGAAGGAATTCTGAACCAGCAGAAAAAAATTATACCTCCCCTCACACCCACGATTGAGCCGTTAAATAGAGCAAAAACAACAGTTGTAGGAGCGGCGTCGGAAATTGCAGGGCGCCCAACTTCCGCAACATCGCGTTCGTCGCATGTATCTCACTCCAACGAATGAGGCCTTTCCATAGCAACCCACCGTCACTTGCTTGTAATATTTCCGCAGCTTAGCAGGCCCACTTCAGCATGGGTATTGCTTAACGGGGAGGGGGGAAACGAGGATATTCCGATGAAAGGGAAGTGGTTCGCTGTTGCACCACGAATCAGTGGGCACGATGTGAGAAAAAGGAAAGGGGCTGGGGTATTGAGAAATTTACTGTAATTGAATAATTTCCTTCCCAGGCCATCTGAATCAACATTGGAATGTCTAAGGCCTACCACGCACGTCCCATATTTGAAGAGGAACAGGGATTCTTCGAGCCGCGAAACAGCCATCGACCCTCAATGCAACGTTCAGCTTTGTATACCAATAAAACCGGCGCGAGAAGGGTAAAAAAATCCGCATTGAAGGGTCTGCCGCGTGGTGTATAGTTTCAGCAATGACGCCAGACGATGCGCGAGGGGACGGCTGCAGCTGGCAATTGTCGCATCCACAGGCAACGCGTCAACGGATCCGAACAGAAAAGAGGGCTCGTTCAGACTGAGACATTTCCTTCCTGAGCACAGTGCTTCTCAGATAGGATGTTCATCTCGTAACTACATAGATGAGATGAAGAACTCAACTCATCTGGTTCTGAGTGTACAGTCATTGGGTCCGGAAAAGGCCGGTGGTTAATAACAAATTGGCACGTGTGGATGCTTCTAAATTTGGAAGCACTTAAACACAAGGTTTGACAGGTATCTAGGGCGCAATTGAGAGAAGCCCCTCATCATTAGTTCCCTAGAGCGTGCAACATTACTGGTATATGAAGGTCGACTGAAAAATACTGTTATATTGCATTCCATCTATTTCCTAATCGCCAATCAATCAGCTACAGTGTATGAATTGTTTCTACACTTTCACGCTTTTCATGCGCAACCAAGTCAGCGTTGTTATGACTGTTATGGAGGGATGTGCCAAATAAATTCTGACTATCACCTTACTCAGCGGCGGAATCAACCTATGGCCCTGTCGCTTTCCCTAACTCTTTCTCTGCAGCATACCTGCTTCGTAACCCCAATCATCAGTCGTGTTCGTTAGGCTGCCAACGCTGTCGATTCGGGTATACGCTCCACGAACGAATCGGGCTCCTGGACCCTGAGCCCGACCAATTACTTCGGAATCGCAAATCACCTAGCCAGGCCCGCTGGACGCAAACAACGTGGACCGTATAACTACCAGGCATGTGTCCCATGCAAGACAAGGTACGGAATATTCCTAGTTCACGCTATGAAAACAACTGTCGGATGTCATTTTGACACTGGCAGTAAGCGTCGCTGCGATCGCGACTGGACGGTCGACGGCGGGGCGTGCTCGGGTTGGGAATTTCTGTGATTCTCCCAGCTATAATCAACCCAGGTTTCACATCCTTACCCTCCGGGACCCAAGTGCGACAGCGGGACGTCTGAAACTCATTCGGGCGGGTACTGGTACTCCACCCACCAGTTCTAATGTCGATCTGCCCGTAACACGTCCAGGTGTGGTGTTTCATCCTCCGTGATGGCTTTATTCCTTTACTCTTTACCTTTCCATCAGTAAGTCAGGAAATGACCATCATGGCCGAGAACCCGGTCCCCAGCCACACCCTGGCAGTTTGAAAAGTGTGCTTCCTCGTCTAGCGATTTCTCTCACGTCATCTCTGCTAACTGCACTAGACAATGCGTATAGATGTAAGCATTCCTTTTTCTGTATCGGTATATCGCATCACTGATCACTTTCCAGGCGGAATTCATATGATGAGCGCAACCTTCTAAAGACAACGAGATTAAGCAACTTTTGGAGAAAGTGCTCGTATGTTTCTAAGATGGAAAATTTCTCAATTTGTTCGTAACTAATTACATAAAACTAGACTTCATGTAGCTGCCGGATTAAGCACATATACTACATCAGACAACTCGTAACAAGCTGGAAAGCATCGTGTCCGACTAAAACCTTACATTCAGATTTCCGGCTCCTTCGTCACGCCCATGCTGCTCAGATATCAGCTTGTATTGTCGGGGGTTTGGGCTCAAAGTCGCGTGGCTGCGTTCGACCCAACACGCGTACAGCGCCAGTTCCGCAGTGCTTTCCGCTTTCCGCAAGGGGGATAAAATACCCAAGCCCCACCCTCAGATCGCTCTTCCTACCACCTCATACCAATGAACTCCTACCCATCTGGAATGGTGCAGGACGGACATCAAGAGTCGCAAGCTCCCTTGGCACTGCTGGCAGAAGACGGGCGCCCAGACGCCCAACGTCGGAAAAACAACAAGGCATGCCTCGGATGCCAAACAAATACCAGGTGATAATGCTGAACTGAGGGAAGATCCCAACTCCTGATGTTGAAACTTGACACAGGAAACGCCGCTGTGACAGAGATTGGAACAGGAAGGACGCGAAATGTTCACAATGTACCAAATCCGGAATTCCTGTACGCTGGCCAACATCGGGTCAGCCTCCACGCACTAACCTGTTTAATTGCCTCAGTGTGAGAGAGGGGGGAACAAGCCTCATAAAGCTGCTGTGGACGTTGCTGGAACTCCGTCCAACATTATCAACGACGCTTCTCATGGAACACCCCCAGGTACGAAATCCTCTTTTCGTCGTTTGTAGCAGTCAATTCCATAACGGTCGCATGGTGCATCACATTAGTTGACACTGGCAACCGAAGTGGTCACCATGATCAAGGACAAGGCTCTGAACCAACCCCAGTGTATGCTTCGCCATTAAACACCGACATATCCCCTTGCATTGGTCTTGCGAAACACTACTTCCCAGGCATCTTCGATGAACAACAATTCGTGCAACGCTCAATGATTTCAAGGGACGTGAACTCCGACGAGTACTTTAGTTTGATGTTGCTTGGAGTTTTCCGTCTTCTCGTTAGCGAAAGTGCAGTAGAGTCTGAGAAGCTCCTGAGAAAAGCTTTGCGAGCCTTTTCTGAAGAGCTTGTGGAGCCTACTATAGCGACCATCATGGGTACCATTCTCCTTTCATTTTGGATATCCAAGTCGAGACCACAACTGGGCAAGTTTGTCTTCTAGTTTGATATTCATTAGTTTTACTCTGCCTTTAACAGCCGAAGACTTGTTGAGTAAGTTGCCTCGGGAGTGTATCTACAATTGCTGAATGTCAATCACGCCAGACAACGCTTTTGCATGTCAGGACCCCTCTTCAATTTCATATCCATGTGTTACACTGCTGACTATATCGTAGGGCTTGACTCGCACAGGAAGCGTAATTTCCTTCAGAATGTATCCCTAAACAAGATTAGCAAACTTTTAGAGAAGGTTCATGCTATTGTATGTTTTCAGAAGGCAATGTTTTAATTCGTTCGTCACTAAAAACCTGGCTTTAGGCGGAGGAAGAAGGGTTTAGGTTGCGCGCGCACTGCGATCGCGATGACGACCAGCTCTCGCTGACTACGTCGCAAGCGCGTGGGCAAGGGGCAGAATCGATCATTACCCACACGCCCACGCAAAGGGGTGCCAACATCAACGTTCCGTCGGAACAATTCGCCTCGTCTTTGCCTCCGAGACAGACCCCATCGCAACCATCTTTGGGATACACCACTGCAGCTACATATCCATTCCCCTTGCCCAATATGCTCCCTCCAGGTGTCATTGATGGCGCTACAATGCCCTTTATGCCTCGGCACAGTGCATCAACCGACGGCATGCACTGCCGATTTGATACCTATCCTAGCGCTTTAGGCCCTAATAATTATCTCATGCCTGTAATGGACCTACCACTACAGACAATGGATATGGGCGATGAGTCCTTGCAACGATGACCAAGGTGCACCAATTGCAATGAATTTTTTCAGTACTTGTCTGCTTACGATCTCTCCGAATAGCAAAGGTTTTATGGTGTAGAGATGAGGCGGGCCGCGAGTGGGACGCTTCCGTTATGGGTCGGTGAAATGGAGGATCACAGTCGTTAAGAAGCATACCATACACTTCCTTTCCGTATTTATCGTGCGGGTTCACAACCGTCTGCCGCGGGACAGGCCCAGATGTATCTACTGTATCTCGATTTTATACTGTGTGTATGTGAGATTTCTCGTGGGGCAACTGGCTGCGGTTGGGACTGCGGGTGTTTTGCCAAGTTGGTTTTCCGCTCATGTGTTTTCCAAGCACGGCTTTCTCCCCTCGTTATGTCAATTAATTCATAGCCTCGCTCCATGGTCCTACAGAGGCGTGGAATACATAGATGAACGCCCGCCAGCTAAAGCTGATGCTCGCGCGGATCCGCAACCCCAACATGAACCACAACCACCCTCCGACGCGCGGGAGTGAATGCATCCGCTCTTGAGAATGAGAAGGAACGCAAGGCCCCCAATTGGCCAGTAGCGGTTCTTCTCAGTCGCAGACAACAGGAATGCACGATTGGATGCCGTCCTCGAACACCCGGCTGACGCTTATGTAAGCGTCCATGCTCATCTCGCGCGTTTTGCCGAATAAACTGGATATCCCTTGATCACAGGTTTGGTGGACCTTTTGCTATTTGTTTTCGTTCCCTGCCCGCGGGATCCAGGATGAACGTGGAGGAACAAGGGCATTGAGGCGAGTGCTCTTTCTGGAGGCATCATCAACTTGGTCGGAGTACAAATGACAAATGAACCGGACTAAGACCAGACTCGTCATTCAAGGCTTATTCCGTGGAGTAACCTGAGCTTGAACATCCTGTTCCCTGATACCCAACGAATGCAGCGATATTGTCCTGCCTGCCGTGGCTGGGCCAGGCTCCTTCTCATTCTTTGGCTCGAACCGAAAACGAGTTTATGATTAGTGTGGGCGCATGGAGGTTGAGCAAGGAATTGGTCGTTGCTTACTCTCTAACCAGTTTTTTTGCCTGGGCGCTGTGCATTGGTGTAGGCGCAACTACTACTGCGATCTGTTGAGCCGTTTACAGACAAGTTACAACATTCATCACACCAACGGACACGCCTCATTTATGTGGGAAATATATTCCACATTAGTCTGAATAGCTCTGATACAATCACCATTTGCGCCTGGCGCTGGATGCTAGGCAGCACTCCAGCCTTTATTCGACTGCCACCTCCTAGCCTCAGGCCCCCCAATTTCTGCTGTTCACCCTCGATCGAGGAGGATGCGACTTGATTGGTTGGGAGCGCAGTCGATTCAACGGCCCCAATCAGCAACGTCTCCTGGCTGTTGTCGGCGGTTGAACGACCAGGGGGCCACGGGCCATGCATGGCCGTGGCTGGCTGTGGAGGACACGAGGATAAAGCAGCCGATATCGCGGCTGATGCGACGAAACTCGAAACATAAGGGGCACACCTTGGTGCCTCCCATCTTTTTTTTTTTTGGCTAGAAGCGGGCTTTTCAGCGCATAATATTGGCAGTGAACGATGACGCGAGAGAAGCCCCAAACTCACTCAACACAACACAAGGGGGACGAGAGATGGAAGAATGTGTTTCGTTCGTACTAGGTGAGCGCTACGAAACGAACCTTATGATTGTTGCTGGGTCGCGACAAGACAGTTTATTCGACGCGTGTACTGGGGAAACGGTTCTAATTCAGTGAAGTACATGCATCTGCCATATAAAGGAGTTCAGGGCAATATTTTACCAAACCAAGACGTTGGGCGTGCACATGTTGTTAGTAAGGAACCATCCAGACGACTGGGTAGGAGTCTGGGAACCATCATGATCCATAAAACGAGTTTGTCGTGCTATCATGCCAATTCGATCACCAGGACCCGACCGGGTAATTTTCCGCCTTCTAGGGGCAAGTCCGTGTCAATCAGGGTGAGTCTTATCTCGGGATCATCCTCAACTTCGCCTGGAGAAGGCAGGGTCATGTGGGGATCGGACCTTGTGCTTAAGTGCTTCCAAAACGGGGAGTACATATAACGTGTTTATAACTCACCCAAATGTTTAACAGCCGTTTTAAAACAAAAACAAATCCGCCGATTTTGCCGGTGGGGAGGCGCTTACGCCCAAATCTCTTCCGCTAAAATCGGAACTATGACGTTGAGGCCGGCACTATAGGATGGTGCCATTGAATGTGGCAAATTTAGCCCTGGCGATTGGCACTAGTTTGGGGATATCAATTATCATTTTCATACCCGAGGGGCCAGTCACGTTCGACACCTCACCTGCTGCCAGATTCATCCTGGTTCCGAGAAGGATATCCTGGAAACACTGTACGATGCTGGTGCCTATGCCTCAGTTTAAAGGCGTGCTGAATCACTTCCGTATCGTCCGTCCTTCCTGAATATATTGGCCCTATCCTATCGAACGAATACTAGTGTTCCCTGAATTATAATACGTGCGGTCGTCCACTTGTATTTAAGTTAACTGACGTCACGGGTCTGCCCTCTCCTTTCCCAAATTCTTGGTGCCTCGCCCCAGCGTTTATGCATGCTCAAAGTTCATCTCCCTCTCGATCAACGTGGTTAAAATCCTCAAGACAGGCAATTTGCCATGCTTTTGCTGGCGTTTTGGCTGCATAAAAGTTGAATAGTGGGTGTGGGCCTCACTCAAACCCAAACAGGCCTTCTGTCCGCTTCCAGAATCATTCTCCCCCCCCCCCTGTTTCTTCCGCTCTTCGAACGAAACGTTGGACACGACAAGAGGCTATCTCTCCTTGCTGTCAGTATCATTCTGTTGCCCTCTTCCCACCGATCGCTAGCCTATACACTCTAGGCGTTAATCCAGATACTCTATCGATCGGTTCTTCCCCCTCAACGAACAAAACCCCTCCTTCCTCACCACATCCTCATGCCCCTCCCAGCCGATCCCTCGTGCTGAAAAACAGCTGGCCTTCACCCTGGACCGCCATAATATCCGACGCAAGCAGCGGCGGTTGTTAGTAGGCCCGCGCGCCAGTACGCGCATGCGACGGACAACTGAATACCGCGCTATGGTGCGCAAGTCAGCCACGCTACATACCTCCGTTAGCTGTTATCTCCCTGCCGTTGCCGCCTCATGTGAAGACGTTTGGTGGCCTGCAGGTATCCGAGTGAAGGTATAAAATGCCCAAATTTTCCTTCACCTCTCCCTCCACCTCACATCAACGCTCAAACGTCACCTTTATGTCATCTGCCAACGTAGCTACCACGGATACTCGAAGAAGGGGCACAACAGGGTGCCTGGTATGTCGTCTCAGGGAAAAGGTACGAGCCAACAAGTTTCGGTCCTCCTTGCGGCCCTAATCTCGGTCATCTCTTAGAGATGCGTGCGTCTTCCTGGGAGTCCTGCCTGTTCCGACTGTAACCGTTTCCGGGTACAGTGCCATGGGCATGTAGGATCTATCCCGTCCGAGATGAAGGTGAGTTGTTTATTTAGTGACTCCCAAACTATAAACATCACTCAACAATCATGCGCAGCGCCACTATTACTGCCAAGCCGCCCGAGAGGAGATCCGAGAAGTCATTAACGATGTAGAGCCTCGTGCTACTCTCCGTATGAGTCAAAACCTAATCGGCATGCACTTTATCTCAATGACCTGGTTGTTCATGCTAGATCCATTGCCCGCAACCCAGAGGTTTTCGAATTTGCTGGAACAGGCAAGGAGGCTGAGTCTAGTCAATGATCTAGCCACCCAACATCAGGAAGTCTCATCCCAGTTCCAGATTCGGCAGCAGAGTGATGCGTTTACTCTTGCAGCGTCCGGAGTCAGCAGCTCTGCAACAATGGAATCGACTCCCGCTGAGTCTATCCTCCAATTCGACCCACTCCTTTTTGATCCCTCTTCTGTACATCCCATACATGATTCCGTGAATCTCGTCGATGGCGCACCAGATCGGGTGGTATATCTTAGTCCCACTGGCTCGGAGGGACCCAGCCATCACTCAAGACCGTCGACACTACCCGCACATCCCGAACCAGACGGGACCCCTCAAGATATTCACGTGGTCATCGAGAGCTTGAGGCTGTTCTTACGATACTGCGGATACGAACTTGTTCGTATCAGATGAACGCGTTGCAGAGATGTTCTTGAAGGACCTCTTCCGCCGCCACTACATTAGAGAATCGAATTTTGCTGCCGGTCGGCTAATTTTCCCGTGATGCGTCAGCGATATACGTTCTGGCTAGCGCAAACTACCACACCATTTCTTTTAGTATACCCGTTTACTGTTACTGCCGTGAACCAGGCTACCCAACACACCCCTTGACCACTGCGCACATTATTTTCCGAGCGTCACCCAGCATTGGTTTGAAACCCTCATCTGCATATTAGTATGCACGTCAGCCGTCGAAAGAGTGCACAAATGACCAATGACTCACATATCTGTGTTCCAAATCGAAACACAGACGAGGGTGACCTTTGGTGAATATGCCGCGAGCAGTGAGTGCACGATGTAGCAGTTCAATCTTGAGATCTAGAGATTTAGCTACGATATCGGCGCCGAATGGTTCAGCACCGTTGTTGGCGTTGTCAAACGAGAGCGTAAATGTGAGTGTTACTCTGTCGAATATCAGAAACGATCCCGACAACGCATACTTGGACATGCTCACCGGTTGCCGCTTGTGACCGGCAAAACTTCATGCTCACAGTCGGAAAAGAAGGCAACCCACTCGAGATGTGTACCACTTCCCCATTTCGTGGTGTACTCGTCGCGTTTCTCGGTGTCACTGCTTTTCACCATCGGCGCCTTGATCACAAGCTGACCCCCTCGTGTTTGACGGGAAAGTTGATTAACAGCGTTCCAAACATGTCTGAGGAGCGAGCGGTGTCGTCATGTCCCTTGAAGAAGTCTCCCTCGGAGTAAACGTTAAGTTTGTCCAGTTGAGCAATAATACGAGCACCTCCAGCGTCTTCATCCTCGTCCGAAACACTAGAGATTTCTTCATCTTCATTACCCATCTTTTTAGCAGGAAGGGAAAACGAAGGAAGCGAAAAGGATTCCCAGATTGTGAGGATCAAGACTTCCTGCAGGACAAGTCTTTCTTGTGTAGCACGAGAGCGCGACGGTATGAAGGATCAATCATCGCTTCCCCTCCCATCCCAAATGACGCCTGACTAGACGCATTGATGAGAGGCACGATGTCGCTCTTATTCTTTAGTGGGAAGGAGACGGGGGTGAATTTGGATGGCAAACCACCAGACGCATCCCGAACCAGAATGGCAATGGAAGCTGCCGGCGCAATAGAAAGGACGCTTGATCGCCTCAATGGCGTGGATAAGGCCCTGAAATCCTCTTGGGATCTTTTTGTTGTTCGTCATTGCAAGGAGCGATACTACACTTCTCGGGTTATTAATTCTAGTTTAGTATCTTATTTCACGGGACTGATCGGAACCGGGCACCCACGCGGACGCGGGTTGATGAACTTGGGGAACAGAACCTTTTCCATGTCCAACTTGACCCATGCGACAAGGTCCTAGTTTAGTTTCGGTGCCGTGACGTTAATCCGTTCAATCCAGGTTTGCGGGACATCGTGATATGCAATGAGCACAGGTATGGCGTTTCGCAATTCTGGCTCGTTGCTGCAACCTGACAAGCAACCTCCTTGAAAGAGTGAAATTGGAATGATCGCTGACCGTCGTCAATGAACCTCAAATCGATTGACCGTTCGCAGAGGCCTGGCTACGGTAAGCTACATCGTCAGGTTGTACCCAATTGGGATTATCGCAGTGACTGAGCAGACAGCTTAGCTATCGGTGGAATGGAAAGCATTGCGGGAAGGGTAATGTAGAAAGAATGCAAGATAAGAGTATAACTGAGAATGTATAATAATGGGAGGGCCCTGGGTTATTGAGAATTTACAATATTGGAGGACCTTGTCAGAAAACGAATTCAGTCCCGGGCGAAAAATTTGCAGGACTCGCTACGGAGTAGCGGGAATTATGTAATTCTCAGCAGGTACTCGAGCACCCTCACTCAACCTCAGACAAGCATCCTTGGCCACTCATGTCCACCCAGGAAGGTCTCAACCATAAGCGCAGTATCCAGGACACTCCAGCCGACCTTACCAAAATGCAGTTAGTCCGACAGCGACTCTCTGCATTACAGGGAGAGTTGGGGGTGAGGCCGAAATGGGGGAGATCATGAGACACCTCGATGCGCTGCAAGACATTTTCAGCGATACAAAGAAGCTGGTGAGTTGAATCGGCAAAGGTCTTCCCGTTCCTTGCCTCAAGCACTTGTCAGACAATTCCGTTTTCTTCGGTACAGCAATCCGACCTCGAGAAAATGGGACTGGAGCGGAAGGTTTTCCGACTCGATAGAGCTGCACTGGAGGCACGCATTGAAAAGTCTGATATCGAAGTGAAATACATAGATGCTCTCTGCTTGCAGATCAGCCGAATCCGACGTTCGACCAGCAAGAGAGTAAGTCCAACCTAGTCACACATTGAGCATGATAATGCAATGCCTGTATGCAGTCTGAAGCAGGCGCTCGAATGGTCCTCGATGCCATTCTTCTG